>NC_086156.1:53492607-54117607 GCF_035149785.1 Candoia aspera
CTACAACCTCCATGATTATGCACCTGTCTTGAGTAGAAATTATAGGAGCTATAGTCCAACATATCTGGAAGGCACAACACAGTTTAAGTCTGGTACTATTTGTACATGTATCATTATAGCATAATCAGAAAAGTGAGTTATACCCATCATGCTGATTTTCTTGTGATTACACTGAGATAGATAGATATAGATAGATAGATGATAGATAGATAGATAGATAGATAGATAGATAGATAGATATAGATAGATATAGTGTTTTTCAAGAGCAACTTCATTTAATGCAAAAGGAGAAAGAGAGGAGCAAGGGCCTCAAAGCCTCATGTTTTTAATGTAAAATTAATTTCTTTAAAAAGATTTTTTTTTTAATCCAAAAAGCCCCCACAACATTTTTTCTAATGTGCATTAAGAATGTTGGAGAGTTCAGTGAAGCATATGCCTTGAGCTTTCAGGAGCAATCTGTAGTCAGGCATTTTAAATGAGAATTGATTTGTGATTTACATGGTCAGTGGAAAGAAAATTAACTTATGGAAGGTTGTAATGAAATATTAGACAAGTAAAAAAGTAGATGGTGATCTAGTGGAACTAAAAGTCCCATCTGGAAGAATTTGGTGACATTTTTACATTTATCTATGTTCTGCATGAGTTGTAATGTTCATGGTAATTTTATGGGACTGAGCTGAAATGAAAGGGTGTTATCAAAGATTGCCTACAATATAGGATTGTGTTCAGTGGAGAGTCCTGTATCCTTTTCTCCACTTTCTTATAATATGACTCACTGCGCTTTTTTTTCCAGCTACTGTTGTTGAATTCATTCAGCCTTATACTTGAAGTTATTAAAGAAGGACATCAAATGCTCACAAATACAATCTAACACACATTTTTTAAAAATCCTTCTTCTGCATGCACTTTAGGGAACGCTTAGAAAAGGCCATCTCTAAAGTGCATACCACAACAAATGTGAGAACTGCCAGCATAAAGCATTTAACCTCCATGGACCAATTTGCACATGAAGTTACCTGTCTGACATGGTCACTTTCACAGTGCATGGAACAATGGTTGGGCCAAACTCAAGGGAAAGGACCATTTTTCTTAACCAACACTGTATGTACATTTGAATGGGGTATACATGGCTACCTTTATAACTGTAATAGCTGTTTTAAAAACTGTTGGTTGGCAAAAATAAGCTTCATCTGCAAGCAAGCATGACAACCATCCTATATGTTCCTAAGGTGATAAAGAAAATATCTGTAAGAGAACCATTCCTCTGTGCATGGATATTTCTCTGCTTTCAAACATGTTGCTCAGTAACTTAAGCCAGGACAGAGTAAGTAGGCTACTCTTTCAGGAAACTCTCTCAGTACCCTAAGAGAAAATGAAAGGTGAATAAGAAAAAAAGAAAACAGAATGAAACGTTTCCATAGAAAAATGTTTTTGTGCATTATATCTAAGGGCTGATTCATATCTGTGGCATAGCACACATATTACTTCTCAGGCTGTTCATCCCTGCAGCTGCTTCTTTTCCTTCAAATTGCTATGTCTTCTCTGCAATTTTTCAAAATATAAGTTCTTTAGGGAAGTGACCTGTTTTCCTATCCTCTGTAAAGCTCATGCATATTATTTGTAATAGGAACAACAGCAGCCACAAGCAACAGACTTGCAATGGAATTGGCTGGATTACAAACACATTGTTTGGGATGGTTTGAAAACTCTTCAAGTGTCATATACTGCAAATCCATAGTCCAGCATTTCCCAATCTGGCTCTTCTCCAATGTGATTTTTAACTCCCAGAATTTGGCCACCTGGCTAAGAATTTTGGGAGGTGATATCCACACACCTGAATGATGCCCAAGCTGGGGACCATCTTTTTGAGAACATACCCCATTCCAGTCTAGAACTGACTTCTAAATAATGATTTATAGGATTGTAAGACTGGAATCCTACTTACCTACTTACCTGGGCAAAAATCAGCATTCATAGAATTGTACAGTTGCTATGCTAGTAGCATCCATATGTCCTTCCACTCCAACACTATTATAAGGAAAAGGGATGGCTTATATGGGGCATCCATTCGTGTTGATGTCCACATCCCAAAGAGAGAGAGAGAAAATACACAAATGGAACTAACCTACTTAGAGGCTTCTAAGCAGAGCATTCCTCTTGTTTTGTGAAGAATTCCAACCTTACACTGTGCTACTGGCTACTACGAAACATAACAGCTGGGTTGCAGATAAAGGGGCAGATTGCCAGGGATCACGTTAATGTGTTTTGAAGGAGCTGCTCTGGCTCCTAGTTTGCTGCTGAGATATGTTCAAAGTACTTGTAACAACATCTAAAGCTATATTCCTGGATAGATGTTTAAGTGTCTTTTCCCCTTTGTTCTTGCCTGATATTAACATATTCGTATTTGCCATGATTTCACTAGGCAGCAGTCTGAGGAAGGCTATCCATAATATGTATACAGTACTGGAAGAAGCAGATACCTACTTTATCACCATAATTCTGTCTTCTCCCAGTTTGTTCAACTCAGTTCAGCTTTTCCATGCCTATCTGAGCTCTCTTCCCAAGGAACAGCAAGCAAGACATAGAAACCAGTTGATGGATAGTTAGCCATTCTCTCAACAGGAGTTGTCTTTTTACCTGGTTCCATCAAGACATGGGTAAGGTCTCACTTAACCTGTCCAGTCATGTGGGGGAATCCATTCCCCTTCAGAATGTTGCTCCAGTATCTTTGGCCTCAGGTACAGAGCACTTCAAGACATGGATTGAGCCACAACTGAACTTTGGGTCTATTTTTGGGTTTTTGTATTGTTCTTTGTTTTAAAAGTGTTTTAACAATTGTAAACTACCCAGAGTTGCTGAAAGTCAGGCAGCAAATTATTATTACTACTAATAATAATAATTCTAGTGGTATCCAAATGGGTACCCTTAATGGGAGGCCCTGCTGTGACTACAGTTCCCTTAACAGCTTTACAAATCTATCTATCTATCTATCTCACTCTGCTTAAAAAGACAGGGTTGAATGGGGGAAAATATCTCATTTTCAGACTGGACTCCAATTCTGTAAGATACAGAACTGATTCATTATAATATTAATAATTTGGGAAAATGAAATGGTCATTTCTTCTTCTGGAGATCCTAAGCAGTACTGATCACTGTACAGGATTTGAAAATAAAGAAATCCCTGTGGGCTTATAATTTAACAATTTCTTTAAACCTACCTGAGTTTTTCTGTCATTTTTTATTTTGTCTACACATCTGAAAGAAAGATGAAATATCATAGATCTACTGTACACTCGGTGTCTTTCAATAAACCTGTATAGCTAATGATGGGGGAGCAGCCTTTCTAATCACCAGATATTCTAAAGGTCAATATTAAGTATTGGCTTTCCATCCTGTCCATCTGAAACAATAGACTACAGTGAATGCATTTGGTAAATGGTGGTAAATGAACCTTTCAGAAGCATTAGAAGAGCAGGAAGGAAAAATCTGAGAGCAGCTGCTAAGTGGATCTTGTGGTTTGTAATTGTAGTCTGGGGAATAATTATCCTAATTAATAGCTGCTGTAATCCAGACTTTGCCCAGTGCTCATGTATGAGTTAATGACTAGTGTTCTGTTGAGTGTGTTTTTGGTAGCATTGCCGAGTATGTCAAAAAGGTAAAAGGTCCTTAGGGGCAACATTTAAAGATTTAAAGCCTACTTTCACTAAACCACAAGAACAGCACTCTGGGATCAGATAACATCTTTAAAGACCACAAAATAGTGGATCGTGGTTAGGTGATACTGAGTGGAAAGATCTATTACATCAGTAAGTTCCTGCGACATGTAGATTGGAAAGAAGGGCTTCACTTAAGAACCCAATGCTTTAAATATACCAACATTTTTTTTTCTGTCATGATAAAAATTTATGAAACTTTCTTCTTCTTCCTCGTACAGGGTGTGGTCAAATAGAGATCTGAGACAGGATTAAACCAACAGTAGGGACAATCTCCACTCATCCCCTCACATCTTAAGTGAGAATTCCGGTTCATGATTTTTCATTGACTTAAGGCCATGGTGAATGATAGATAGAGCTCATATTCTTTACTCAAGATTGGATGAAATATCATCCTCTAACAGGGTGGAGAACCTGTGACATTGTAGGTGTGCTGCACTACAACTCCCAGGAGCTTGAACCAGGTACCAATGGAGAGGCTGCTGGAAGTTCTATTACATCAGCATCTGGAAGGCCACAGTCATTCCCTCTAGAACTTGAAATTGCTTCCTTGGAAAGAAGCTTGATCAAGCAAAATAAACAAGAAGATGAATTCACAGTAAGCCATATGCATACAGATAAGCAAAGCTGCCAGTGGCACTCTTCTCTTCATTGATAAAAATATAATGTACGAGTACTAAAGCAAGATACATGTATATTATGCCATATACATATATTTGTGGAGGTTTTCATATAGAGATTACTTAATGTGAACATTTCACTGATTTCACTCCAAAATAGCTCAAACCTTATTTGTGTTATTAATTTTATGGAATAACATCTAGCCCCAATTATTGAAAAAATAGCTGTGGTCATAAGACAGTAATCATTAAAAAAAAACACCCTGCTAAATGTGAGTAGAGATATAGAATATATATTACAAGGTTGCAGTTACACTGTATGGTAAAATGAGTCTAATGACCCTTATTCTGCCATAATACCCAGATTGGTTTTTGTGTGTGTGTGTGTGGTAAGTTTCAAAGAACTCAACAGATTAATTTGATATTCGGAGATATATAGGAGAGAGGTATTTTGAGAATGGCTCATGTCACTGATTTTAAGGAAGAAGAGTCTTATTGATATATGATATTTAGCCAGCGGTATATTTTGATATTACATGCTTGTGTGTATTTGATCAAAGACATTTTTTATTTATATGAATGTGAGAAAATAATTAGACTGCTGGTTAATATTCTTCCAGAATCTATCTGTAATTGACTGAATGTCCCTATGAATAAAAGTTGAATTAAAAGGTAGAATACATTTAAGAAAAACTGTTTCAGTCATCTGAACTTTTCTGCTTGTAAGGTTATAAGGTTCCCTTTCAACCACTATGCTATTGTGAGGGTCAGGGGGTTGTGGTTTTCTGTTACTCTCATTCATTGATTCATTCAGTCAGTCATTTGTTTGATTTACATGTATAGTCTGCTACATCTTGAAGCCCTGGATCAGTAACAGTTGGTGTATGTGTATTTGTGTATCTATCGTACACCCACCCACCACAAACACTATATTACTCCATTTAGATTTAAGCTAAATTCAGTTAAGAGGTTAAGCACCTGTATGCATGGTCTATGCTCCTGTAGGTGTGTATGTGTTTACATATGCATGCTTATATAATTGTATATCACTGGACAGCTGTACATACAGGAACCACATAACTTTAAATAGTTAAAAACACAGCCTCAGCCAATATGGAAATTCAACTGAATTTGAAATTTACTGTATGCTGTTTCTGCTTTTCATTTTTTACCATTTCACACCTTGTCCACATCTCAAGCAAGCTTGTAACTTTCCAGTGCATACATTTCTTGTGATGATATATTGTCCTGGTGGAAAATTTCATTTACTGGCTGTGCCCTTTGCTGAACCTGTTGCTAGTCAGGGAACATGATAAGCGTTTAAGTGGCATGGTACTTCATTTATCATACATCGTTTTAGACACTCAAATATCTTATATGCAATTCTGCATTCTGCACTGCAGAAATCAGCTTGCAAGAGGAAGGATTCTACAGATAAAGTATCCTTTTATAATATATAAGAATATCATTGTAATAAAAATTAGTCACAGCTTATACTGTAAGTCCCTTTTATTTCAGTTTTATAGCTTTGGCAACTGCAAGCTATTAAACACAAACAGAAAAATATGTGGGTTTTGTGACTGAGGATAAAACAGAAATTGCATGATGTAAAAATACTAGGTTAATAAATAAATTGAATTTTGAAATAATATAATTACATCCTATGATGTCAGAATACGCTTGATACATTTTGCTGGTTTCAATATTTATATTATATAATATATTTAATATTATATATTAAAGTATTATTTAAAAAACAGCAAAAGACCATCCAATTCAGCTGAAACTAAAATATTTCATAAATCTCTGTATCTATTTTGGTTGTAAGAAATGAAATACATTTAACCTTCAACCATTGTAATTTTTGTTTTAATCAACAATATCACTCTTTGTTATTGTTCACTTCCTCATATTTGTATGTATAATACCTATTTCATTTTCACAAAAGCCTATGTCTTGCGTGTAAATCCTTTTGCTGTTTTTTTAAACATACTCTCTCGCCACACTCACACATATTTTGTCCCCAGTTTCATTCTGTTTATTTAAGCCATGAAAGCAGTCCGACTGCTGGCATGTCAAGTTTCAGCATATGTTCGACACAATATTATTCAGAAAACTTTAATGTGATCAATCAAATTGTTCACAATAAGCTGATAGTAACTTCTTAGAAAAGTAGGATGCAAAGGGATATTCAGAACAGAGGAAGTTAGTTTGTATATAAAATATATTGTATGAGTCCACTAAAAACAGGATAAAATAAAATAGTTTCACAGCATACAAAAGCATTCATACATTTTGAATTTCTTCTATGTGAAAATCTTATTTATAAATATTACCTACTAACTTTAGAATGTTTTATAAATAACACATATTTTCTATACCTAAACATAACAAGCAGGCAATTATTTGCCATAGTTGTAGCTGATGAAAAGTATCAAATGTTCCATTTCTCAGAAAAGGAATATAGTTTGGATTGTCCTGTTTGAAGATGTAACAACTGAGTTAATTTTTCTTCCATCAAAGATAGTGTGAGTCCACTCTTGAAACATTTAACACAGGATGTATGTATGTATGTATGTTTGTTTGTTTGTTGGCTGAGTCGCCCTGAGCTGGCTATCCGAGTACCAGCTTCCGCTGGGATCGAACTCAGGTCACGTATACTGTATATAGGTTAGAGATACAATTATTCAAAGCCCTTTTCAATTGGGTTTTCAGCTGGTATATAGAAATAAGATTGGTTTGGTCACCTTTATGGATGTTCTCTACTGGGTAATGGATAGACGGATTGTTTTCTTGGACCTCTTGATAAGTGGTCATGGCATCCTTTGGGGCCTGCAGATAACCTGTTTTACAGCTGTTCTTGCCTTTCCTGTTAACAGGTGATATTGCTCAACTTTTAGCTCTGGAGTTAGGGCTCAGCTTGTTCTGGATGGGGTTGCACAATAGGTTTGTCTTCTGGTTCCTCCAGGATCACTGGTTTCCCAATTAGTAATGGTGGCAAAGAATATATCTGCACAATTATATCTAATGTCCCTGTTCCATGTTCATCGGTAGTTAGACCTGGAAACAGTTATTCATGCTTTGGATGCAACCTGGCTTACAGTGCCTTGCACATGGGTTAACTCTGAAGGAGAATCTGGAAGCCACATTTAGTAGAAAATATTGCAGCTAGGCTGCAAATGGATATAGCATAACGGGAACATATTATGTCTGTGCTGAAAGACTTGCAATGATTATCAATTATTTTCCGTGCACAAAATACTGGTTTTAACTTTTAAAGCACTACATGGCTTGGGATTCTGCAATTTCGTTACAAACCTGTCTGGCCACTGAGATCAGCAGCCAAGGCTCTCTTAAAGATGTCTTTATTTCCAGGTCAAGTTGTTTGGCCTGTGGGAGAGGCTTCTCTTGCTCTGGAATGTACTCTTTCAGTCTAGCAACTTTGGGAATGTTGCACAAATGGTCTGAGCAAGTAATTGCTAGAATCAAACGACAAAAAAAAAAAAATACACATCCAGTATTTTTGCCCAAACCCAGTATTGTCCAACCCAGTATTGGGTTGTGTAGACTCCAAGTTTGCAATCCAATTTTGGGCTCCTCTATCTAGACGGGATAGCTGGAACCATGTGAAGATGGGACTTAGGGATGTCACCCTTCCATCTCCCATTTTGCAAATGGACAATCTGTTTCATCTCTTTCTAGAAATTTGGAACAAGCCTTGCACCATCATGTGATGGTGATGCCTTATATTGTCTTAGGCTGAGCTTCTGTGTATAGTTCTGTAAGGTTCTAGATGGTTGACTACTTAGCAAAGTTAAAAACGGGCCTGGCCATGTGGTAGTGGCTAAGCTCAGACCACTTTCTCAGTTGTAAGATACAAGGAGATTTCTTGCAGTATGAACAAAGCTCTGTTTCAGACTTGTTCTTCAGAACTGGGAACAAGTAAGAATTGGCCACCCCTAGATTAACTCAGGGCTATTTTTGAAGCCATGGATCCAACCCCTAAAGGAGATCACAAGGTCTTTCCACAGACCTACTTTAATTTCATTCATTTGATATTACTGATTTTTTGTTTTGTCATATGTATGGTATAAGTTAAGGAATCTTTTTATGAGGCATTATTTATAATAAATAAAAGAAAACTAGGTTCAGGCAGTTTGAGGTTGTGATGGTTCTAACCAGGTATCTTTATGGATGTGATAATATTGAACTAAATCAGACTTCTAGTTTAATTCTTGGATCTAGTTCAGCCTCATGGATGAATATAGTATTACTGAAAATGTAATGAATTAATATTATTATAATGGGATTATAATTAATATTGGATCAGAACTGATCATCACTAAAATGTAATGTAAGTCTGGGCAGAGAAATAAACAGCATATGACCTTACCAGCATACTGTATGTTGAACATTCTTAACCTAATGTCTGCAGAAATTTCTCCTACATATTTTCTTAACAATTCTCATTACACCTGAGGAAAGATAATTCGATTTTAAAATTTGTATCCAAGGAAAAATAATTTCAGTGAAATACTCATGGATAAGTGGGTCAGTTGTGTACTTTTAAAATTATGAGGTAACCGAAGATCTTTGAATTACTGAGGTCTCCTTGAACCTTCTGGGGCTGCTGCCTGCTTAAAGCTTCTACCACCCCATACCATGGTTTCCTGCTCTCTTCAGCTACTAATCTGAGTCTTGAGGTCTTTTCGAAGCAGTTCTCTCAGATCTGAAGGCTGAACTCTAAGCTTGGCTTCCTCAGCCATAAACAACCTTCCTCTGCTGACCATGATAATGGGCAACTATCCAAACTACTTCTTACAGATATATAGCTGAAAAAGGAAGTTCACATTGGACTAGAAGGAACAAAGCCAGCAACCAAACTGGGAGCAAAAGAAACTCACAAACCTGCTTTGCACACCTTTAAAAGGGGCATGCAAAAAGAAAACATGGATGAGCATTAAGAAACTTGCCCCATTAAAGGTGGAATTTAGTTGGTGTGACAAAATTTACTGGTCATGGCAGATCTCAATATGTTACCACAAAGTTTTAGTCTTTTATTAAAGCCATACATTCCAGAGAGAAGATACACCAAGCTAGGATTCAGGTGAACTCTCAGTTGCATACTTAGGTCTGCTGGCAAATAATGTGTGATCGTACCCTGAAAGCGTGGGATTAGAGTGGAAAGTTTTTGTACTAGGTGAAATCCCGATGGCCTGAGAAGAGCAGACTGTATGAGGTATGCTTGATAAGTCCGGTGAAAATGTTCACACCTTTACTTATTAAAATAAATAAAAAAATTGGTCAGTGAATAGGTACTTTAGCCTTGTTGCTTAAATGCAGAACTCTTTTTTAAACCTTGTCCTACCTGTGTTAGTTTTCGAGCATTAACACCACGTGTCTTCAGGGCTGAATTTGACACTGATCAAGAAGTCATTAAAGATTCCTATTGAAAGTATACAAACTTACTCTCGTTTCCAACATTAGATACCAGTCACAGTTTATACTTAAATTAATGATACTTTATTATCAATTCTGTTTAATTAAACTGCTTATTTTTTTAATGCAGTGTTCACTGTTATGCTGTTATCAGAGCATCATTCAGCCTCCTTCCTGTATGTTACCCATGAAGGAGTCACAGCTATGCACTCTTTTAGACTGATGGAATATGTTGCTTTTTACTCTTTTAAAAATCACATCTGAGCAAGTGAGATGCTCCTTTTGAGGGATTATGTTATGACTTTGATTTTTATTTATAAAACATAAAGGACTAATATATATCAGTTAGGACATTTTGCTTCCAAAGTGCATTGTAGCAAAAATAATTGGAAGGCAGTTGTGGTGTGAAATATATGACAGCTTTACAGGGCATAAAAAGCAGCTTTTTCTTTGTAATAGTGTAATTGCCTTAAACCCCACAATCATAATTGTTATCAAAAAATAATCCCAAGGAAAGGCTAATATAAGGTGAGCAGACTATTATGAGAGCTCTAATACACTCAATTCCTTGGAATGGCAAACGCAAGCCCTCAATCTCTCCGTGCTTTTAGTGTCAGTCAGAGAGCACTCCGTCATTTCAGTGCATCAAGCCTGCAGTATTGATTTTTCCACTGACTGAAACAGCCATATAAGCATAAATTTTGCATGAGGCTTTCACTTTGTAGACTCTCCTTTGGTCAGATGACACATGATGTGAACATGAAGCCTGGATAATAACAATGCATGGTCAACCTGCAGGCATTAAAGCGTGGTCGCTCGCAGCTTTGAAGGACAAAAGCTGGGGTGGTGCCTCTCTGGCATGATAGAAAACAAATATTTCCATCTTGGCAGCAGGCATTCATGTAGAGTTTCCATCTATCTCTCCTTGCCTCTCCACTTTCATAGCCCCCTTTCAAGGGAAAATATATGAATGTATATTGTGAAATTGCATGTGTTTTGGTTGTGAGCGGGTGAGTATTTATCCCTCCTTCCCCCTCCCCACGCACATCTCAGTGTCCACTGCAGATGAAAATCTGTTTACTGCACAAGCAAGACTTTGCTACCCAAGATGTATCAAGAGCAGGGGATGTCTCTGCCTCGACTTCCTTTTTACTATTTTCCCAGTTTGGGTGCATGTGCTGTTCTGCTTTTCGGCCTGATGCCACATCTTTTAAGTCAACCCTGGAGACTAAATAGTGCACGGCAGGTGTGATAACATCTTGTATCTGTGCTTTTTGCTTTTCTTTTTTCTTTTTAAACCCTTATTCTGCCCCATGACAGACAGGCAAGAGAAGTGAAAACACTTCCTAAAAGCAATGTCCTGTTCATTCCATTTTGATCCTTGGTGATTTTCTCTTCTTGTAAATATTCTCTGACTTCCTGCTCTCCATTGTTTAAGTATTCCATTTCATGAGCCATTCATCCGGTTTTGAGATCATGTCACTGGATCAAGAAAGAAGAGTCTAAGTAATACAAACACCATAGTCCCCAGTAAGAACTGCACCAGTGCACTAACTACTATTTCAAGAACATTAATTACAGCTGTTTGTAATATCATGGACTGAAACTTTTTCAAATTAAATTGAACTCACTTGAAGGAACATGTGTTGTAAGCAAACCCATACCCATTAATTCAGTTTTAGTCAGTGAAAAGGTGAAAGCCGTTTTGCTTTAAATAACCATCAGAAGAAGGGAAACCACTAGAATGAATAATTACAATGAATTCACTTTTCATTTTGCTAAAGATATTTTTTTCAGCATAGCCACAATCTACTGTAGCAGAAGGCGTCTTTCAAGTTGGGAGAGATATCATAAACCATGATATAGCAGTCTTCATATGTATTTAAATATAATGGGTAAATAATGAGAGTTAATTCCAAGTGCATCAGAGATGGTTGGTGAGATTTTTCACATGCACATATTCTAAAGTGGTAAATTGCATCTCCTACCAGTAAGGTTATTTTAGGTTCTGTGTGCTTATTTCCTTTATTTTGTTACAGGTACACTGTATGATCACAGCATGGTTACTTTCTAAATATTGTTCTTGCTTTATTGGAAACAGTTGTGAAATTATTATTTTTATTTCAAGTTCAGTGTGTAGCACAAGAGATCCCTCTATTTAAAAGCAAAGCTTTTTGTATTGCTTTTATATTTTTTAATGTAAAGTGAATTGTATGGGCTGAAACGAGCAAGTGAGCGAGCTAGCTATTTATTTTCTTTCTTTCTTTCTTTCTTTCTTTCTTTCTTTCTTTCTTTCTTTCTTTCTTTCTTTCTTTCTTTCTTTCCATCCCGCCTTTATTATTTTTATAAATAACTCAAGGCAGCGAACAGACCTACTACTCCTTCCTCCTCCTATTTTCCCCACAAGAACAACCCTGTGAGGCAAGTTGGGCCGAGAGAGTGACTGGCCCAAGGTCACCCAGCCGGCTTTCAGAAGAATAATAAGCACAACAACACTTGTGAGACAGAACTCTTGAAGAGAGGCTGTCTGTGAGCCCAGAATATCCAGGGACTATAACAAGAGGAAGAAGAGTTGCTGACTTTTATAGATTAACATCAAAAAAGTGCCAATACTTGCCAGTCTTTTTAACCTATTACACAATGCTAAGCTGGATCTCCAAACAACAGATTAGGTTGAAATCAGACCTATTTAATATCTGAACAGTGATTCAGATCCTGTTATTTACTTGAAAGAAGCTCAGAAGCTGCAGAGCCTGGTTCTCTTACACCTTCCTTCTTTTATTTTCTTATACACTGAAAAACTTCTATATGACTGGAAAAACAGTAAAATGAACAGTGATGAGAAAAGAGCCATTATTTGCTCACCTAGGATCAATTTTTAACTCTTAGACTTGAGATTAAAATTGTACTTTGTCCTCCATCCTAGCTTCAGCATTTCTCTTTGTAAATGAGAGCAGTTTTAAATTTTGTCAATATACACAAACAAAAAGTTAGTATATACTACAGACTTCTTCAGCCTTGGGTCCTGCATATGTTTGGACCACATCTCACCAGCAGAGGTGCTCTCTAAAAATGAAACTGTAATCCAGTGCATCTGAAGACCCATAGAGAACTCTTGTGGAGCAACACGCAATTCAGTGAAGAATTAAACGATAACAAACATTTAATGTATGACCAGTTAAGATTTCTTCAGTCTTTCTTAAATGTTGCTTGAATGCAATAATGGTTTGGCTGCAGGAGAGCAAACTGAAATTAAATCTAGAGAAGATGTAGGCACTATTGCAAAGGAGAAGCCTAGATCCAAGAATTGAAGTGAAGTCTGTTTGGATGGGGTTGCACTGATCCAGAAGGAGCAGGTTCATATTGCTTCTTGACCCCGCAGTTGTCACTAGATTTGCAGGTGGTGGCTGTGATGATTTTTGTGCAACTATGGCTTGTGCACAAACTGTGACCTTTACTGAATTTGTTGGATGTAGTGATAGTTATCTGTGGTTTGGTTACTACTGAATCATGCTTAATGAGGGGCTGCCCTTGAAATGTCCCTGGAAATTGCTGTTGGTGCAAAATGTGGCAGTTAGGCTGTGACTGGTGCAAGCTAAGGAAATCATATGGACCTGCCTAGTTACTTAGAACAGTAGGAGAAGTTATTTTGAATATCCCTGTGCTGCCAGAATCTTGCCTATCTGGAGTATGAGAGACTGTCTTCTCCTGTGTGGACCCCAGGTTACGGAATATACTCCTCATTTAAAAAAAAAAAGCCAAAATCTCTCTGTTTCACCAAGGTTTTACATTTTAGCTGAACTGAATTTTGATTGTAATTATCCTTATATTAAACTTGCCTTTAAATATATTTTGATATTTTACAATTTGTACTTTTAATAGTGGTGAACTGCCTTGATTCTCAGACAGACAGAAAGGTCAAAAATAAATTTAATAAAAATAAGCTGTAACAAGTAAATAAGCTGCACTCTTAAAACTTCATTTGTAAGAAGTAACTCTTCTTGAAATAGAAATGCTTCCTCCAACCAAATACTGAGGAATACGCTGTATATCTGGCTGATTTTAAAGAGTGAGGATTATTACCAATTCATCCAATGAAATCAACAGGTTAGAATAATTTAATTTTGGTGACATTGTATGCAACAGTATTCTGTATTAGAACTTCCATTTAAATAAATGTGCCTAGGATTATAGAAAAGTTTTGGTTTGTTTTTTAATAGAAATGTTAGCATCAGGTTACAATTGTAATGGTGTGGGTGGATATAATTTCCAAGAAAATCCTAGGCTCCAGCCACTGACATTTATTTTCTAATAATTCCTCTGGGATGTATCTTGGACTCAGATGTATTCTTGGGAATAAAGTTGAGCCAATTGCCTTGATGATGTTAGGATTCCAAGCATGAATTATGCATTTCAGTAATTTTAAAATGCAAACCTAAGTATATCTACTCAGAAATAAGTTCTATTTAATTCACTAGTATTTGCTTCTAGGTAAATCTGCAGGGCAGGCAAAAGTACATTCAGCCTTGCATAGATTGCTGAGAATTCTACTAAAAATCAAGGAAAAGTGAGCAGGGCTGGAAGGGGAAAATAAATAGGAACACCAGAAAAATGTGGATATGAATGAATATTTAATATTTTACATACATAGATGAATAAAATATTCTCCTTCCAATAACAGGAAAGTGCTTCTAAGAAGTCCAGAAGAAGGGTATGAAAGAGTTATCAAACAAAAGTTCAGCTATCATTGCATTTTTTTTTCTTCCTACTAGGGACAAAGTATGCCATTTTCTCTAGGTTTTTTAATATCTAATCCAAATTGGGGTGATGAAATTTGGTAGCAAATGAGAAAGAGTTTCCAAGGGTTACATTAGAGACTCTGAAGATCTGAACTTGGCCTTTGGCTAAGAGTTGTCCACCTTTGGGCTTTAGAATGTAGCCTTAATTAGGCAATAACTCGGCTCTTAATTAAAATTTGTAGAAATGTTTTTTATTTTTATTTTATTTTATTGGTGTGCATTCAGTAGAAATTTAAGTACAAAGAACTCTGATTCCACAATAGTGCATAAAAAGAGGAACTTTTCCCATTTTCTAGAGAGGGATTGCAAATTTTATAGACGATATGTGAGCTGAAGCCTTCAATGAAATTATCTAATGTGCCGGAGGCTATAGAATGATCACTTCCAGAATATTGTATAGCCAAATGTATTCTTCCCAGTATAACACTGTATTTCTTACTGTGAATGGTCCTCTGAAACTATATTTTACGCAAGCTGCATGAAGGAAAAGAGAAAGATAATTAAAGGAAGGATGCCTAAATTACATTGAAGTACAAAATTATAGAGTTCTTCATCCAATCATACTCAGAATCTAATGAATCATCCAATTGCTTTCCATTTGTCATTTCTTGCTCTCTCCTCCGGGCATTTAAAATTGCTTTGTATTGTCATAGTCGTAAAACAGAAATTTATGTCCCTCAGAAAGGATATGCAGGTTTTCAGGAAATAATATAGATGTCCAATTTAAGATCAGCATAGTTCACCCTTAAAGAAATTAGTATTTTTCTGTGGTCCTGATTGGATCCTAGAGCAAAAACAGGAAGAAGGCAGGGAGAGAAATGGAAGGAGAGGAACACAGGAAGGGAGCATTTGGAGTATTGCTTTCCTAAAGTATGTCTTGTGCAATTAGTAAGAAAGCTGAGTATTTACTGAATGGTGACTAACAAAAACAATAGTAAAGATAATTATCAGAACAACAATAGAAATATTTATTGTTATGTAAACCTGAAGCTAAATCAAGGTAGTTGATAATGTGGGAGATTGGGGAATTGTCTCTTACTCCAGGAAAAGCTCAAACCTGGGATGAATCAGGACAATGCAGGATACATTTTTATTTTATATAAATATGACAGAGGCATCAGCATTCCTGTTCTGATTTTTAAAAACCTCAGCAAAACTCTGGCCTTTAAATGTTGATTTGGGTGTTGTTGTTTATTCGTTTAGTCGCTTCCGACTCTTCGTGACTTCATGGACCAGCCCACGCCAGAGCTTTCTGTCGGTCGTCAACACCCCCAGCTCCCCCAGGGACGAGTCCGTCACCTCTAGAATATCATCCATCCATCTTGCCCTTGGTCGGCCCCTCTTCCTTTTGCCTTCCACTCTCCCTAGCATCAGCATCTTCTCCAGGGTGTCCTGTCTTCTCATTATGTGGCCAAAGTATTTCAGTTTTGCCTTTAATATCGTTCCCTCAAGTGAGCAGTCTGGCTTTATTTCCTGGAGGATGGACTGGTTGGATCTTCTTGCAGTCCAAGGCACTCTCAGAATTTTCCTCCAACACCACAGTTCAAAAGCATTGATCTTCCTTCTCTCAGCCTTCCTTATGGTCCAGCTCTCGCAGCCATATGTTACTACAGGGAACACCATTGCTTTAACTATGCGGGCCTTTGTTGTCAGTGTGATGTCTCTGCTCTTAACTATTTTATCGAGATTTGTCATTGCTCTTCTTCCAAGGATTAAGCGTCTTCTGATTTCCTGACTACAGTCAGCATCTGCAGTAATCTTTGCACCTAGGAATACAAAGTCTTTCACTGCTTCTACATTTTCTCCCTCTGTTTGCCAGTTATCAATCAAGCTGGTTGCCATAATCTTGGTTTTTTTGAGGTTTAGCTGCAAGCCAGCTTTTGCACTTTCTTCTTTCACCTTCATCATAAGGCTCCTCAGTTCCTCTTCACTTTCAGCCATCAAAGTGGTATCATCTGCATATCTGAGATTGTTAATGTTTCTTCCAGAGATTTTAACTCCAGCCTTGGATTCCTCAAGGCCAGCTTGTCGCATGATGTGTTCTGCATACAAGTTGAATAGGTAGGGTGAGAGTATACAGCCCTGCCGTACTCCTTTCCCAATCTTAAACCAGTCTGTTGTTCCGTGGTCTGTTCTTACTGTTGCTACTTGGTCGTTATACAGATTCTTCAGGAGTCATACAAGATGACTTGGTATCCCCATACCACTAAGAACTTGCCACAATTTGTTACGGTCCACACAGTCAAAGGCTTTAGAATAGCCAATAAAACAGAAATAGATGTTTTTCTGAAACTCCCTGGCTTTTTCCATTATCCAGCGGATATTGGCAATTTGGTCTCTAGTTCCTCTGCCTTTTCTAAACCCAGCTTGTACATCTGGCAATTCTCGCTCCATGAACTGCTGAAGTCTACCTTGCAGGATCTTGAGCATTACCTTACTCGCATGTGAAATGAGTGCCACTGTTCGATAGTTTGAACATTCTTTAGTGTTTCCCTTTTTTGGTATGGGGATATAAGTTGATTTTTTCCAGTCTGATGGCCATTCTTGTGTTTTCCAAATTTGCTGGCATATAGCATGCATTACCTTGACAGCATCATCTTGCAAGATTTTGAACAGTTCAGCTGGGATGCCGTCGTCTCCTGTTGCCTTGTTATTAGCAATGCTTCTTAAGGCCCACTCAGCCTCACTCTTCAGGATGTCTGGCTCTAGCTCACCGACCACACCGTCAAAGCTATCCCTGATATTGTTATCCTTCCTATACAGGTTTTCTGTATATTCTTGCCACCTTTTCTTGATCTCTTCTTCTTCTGTTAGGTCCTTGCCATCTTTGTTTTTGATCATACCCATTTTTGCCTGGAATTTACCTCCAATGTTTCTAATTTTCTGGAAGAGGTGTCTTGTCCTTCCTATTCTATTGTCTTCTTCCACTTCCGCACATTGCTTGTTTAAAAATAATTCCTTATCTCTTCTGGCTAACCTCTGGAATTTTGCATTTAATTGGGCATATCTCCCCCTATCACTGTTGCCTTTTGCTTTCCTTCTTTCTTGGGCTACTTCTAGTGTCTCAGCAGACAGCCATTTTGCCTTCTTGGTTTTCTCTTTCTTTGGGAGTTCTTCCAGGACCCTATCTACTAAGTCCAGTCCCTTAAATCTATTCTTCACCTCCACTGCATATTCCTTAGGAATATTAGTGAGCTCATATCTAGCTGATCTGTGGGTCTTCCCTAATCTCTTTAGTCTGATCCTAAATTGTGCAAGAAGAAGTTCGTGATCTGAACTACAGTCAGCTCCAGGCCTTGTTTTTACCGACTGTACAGATGTCCGCCACCTTTGGCTGCAAAGGATGTAATCAATCTGATTTCGGTGTTGTCCATCTGGTGAAGTCCATGTATAAAGCCGTCTCTTAGGTTGTTGGAAGAGAGTGTTTGTTATGCAGAGTGAATTGTCTTGGCAAAATTCTATCAGCCTGTGTCCTGCTTCGTTTTGTTCTCCCAGGCCATACTTACCTGTAATTCGAGGTGTCATTTGACTGCCCACCTTAGCATTCCAGTCTCCTGTGATGAAAATAACATCTCTTTTAGGCGTGTTGTCCAGTAGGTGCTGCAGATCCTCATAGAACTGCTCTACTTCAGCTTCTTCAACATTTGTGGTTGGGGCGTATATTTGGATCACTGTGACGTTAGATGGCTTGCCCTGAATTCGAATTGAGATCATTCTGTTGTTTTTTGGGTTGTATCCAAGCACTGCTTTAGCCACTTTACTATTAATTATGAAGGCTACTCCATTTCTTCTGTGGTCCTCTTGTCCACAGTAGTAGATCTGGTGGTCATCTGATGTGAAGTGGCCCATTCCAGTCCATTTCAGTTCACTGACGCCCAGAATGTCTATCTTTAATCTTGACATCTCACCAATAACCACATCCAATTTGCCCTGGCTCATAGATCTTACATTCCAGGTTCCGATGGTGTGTTGATCCTTAGAACATCGGATTCGCCGTTCACCGCCAGCACCGTCGGCCGCTAGCCGTCCTTTCGGCTTTGAGCTAGCTGCGTCATCACGTCTGGGGCTAGTTGAGCTCATCCTCTGTTCCTCCCCAGTAGCATTTTGACCATCTTCCGACCTGGGGGTCTCATCTTCTGATGGTATACCAACATATCTCTGGTTGTACTGATCCATTTAGTTTTCACGGCAAGAATACTGAGGTGGGTTGCCATTACCTTCCCCAGGGATCGCATTTAGTCTGACCTCTCTGTCATGACCTTCCCATCTTGGGTGGCCCTTCACGGTTTAGCTCATGGCATCATTGAGGTGCTCAAGCTCCAGCACCACGACAAGGTAACGATCCTTTGCTGAAGTGATTTGGGTAGGGAAAAGAATAAAATAACATTATGCACTTGCTGTATAAAACACCTTAGAAGGCAGGTAGGAACTGGATTCGGGTATCTGCATGTCTAACTTCACATCAGAGTAATCCTTGCAATCAGATCACTTAAAGTCTTCCCCAGCCTTTAGGACAGATGGTGAGATCATAGAATCACTGCTCTCCAAGAATGAGGGGTTTAGCTGGAAAGACTGAGACAGCCTCCTGCACTGCCCATTCTCAATCAAACACCTCTTACAAAGGATTGCTGGGAATGTGGAAATAGGATGGAAGTGGTCTAACCAAGCAATGTGAAGTCAAAATATAAAACAAAAACAGTACAGTGCAAGATAATTATGACGCTCATGCCATATTCAGAGTAAGGTTTTTGATCTTGCTAAGAAATTATTCTGGATCAGAGGATCCAGGCTGTGAAGCAAATCAGGCATTTTCCTCATGAATCCAGCTTCCTTTCTTGACCAGCAGAATCCAGAAATGCATTTATTATTTTGATCAGTAAGCTAGTTGCAGTCTTTCCTCTCATATCAGGACCTTGCTTCTATTCTGCATGGAAATGAAGCTTTAGCCCCCTTAAAGCAGCTTAGAAGACCCAATTAATGCAACATTTGAGGAGGCTTGTTGATTAGTAGGAATCTATCATATTAATTCTTAATAATACTGCAGAGACTAGTCCAGGCAGCCTCCAGGAATCAACACTGACTTGAAGGCACAAAAAAGAGTCATATTAATAGAAAATTATTAGTAGGAGTTTGTAGAAGAACAAGCTTGAATCCTTAGATAAGAGAGGTCAGGTTGAGCTCTACTAGTGAATGGAAAACAGAGGGTAACTGTAATCCATAATTAGAGTGCACCCAAAGAGCTGGAAGATGTTCAGAAAGATGTTCAGGAGGCTGATTGGTTTGGGGTCCAATGCACCATCTTCAAAACCATGGACAGCTCATAGGAGGCAGACAACTTGCCTTTGTCTTTCCTCGCCAATTCTACTGTCTATCCCAGAAATCCTTCTCCAAAGAATGACAGTTTTAAAGAAGCATTGCCCTAGCTTGGAGACTTGCACCTTGTCATTATTTAATCAAGTCCTGATGACTTATCAGCATCTTTGGAAGATGAAGAAGCTTTGAGTGGATGCATAGCAGGTAACCTTTAAGGGATTTGGCCCTGATTGATCAGGCATCTAGCAGAAAGATCCTTAATTGCTGCCTATATTTGGATCAGATCCCAACACCTCTCTTGACAGAATCAGTGTTTAAGTCACAGTTACCTAGATGGGGAAGACCATCTGTGAAAAATATATAATCCACTCTGAACAGTTCAGAAGAAAAATTGTTTGTATGTATGTATATATGATAAATAATTAAACTAATTCCACTGAGTAGACTAGTAATGAATTAATAATTTGTAATGAATATGCACAGCAACAGATCTTGCCTATAAGCATCATTATGCATAAGTTATTTATGAATACATGGAATGAGAACCTTAATTCTCTTTGGAAAGTTCTGTCTTCAGAATTCATTTTTTTAAAATCTGTAACTCTAGTGTTGAATAAACTAACCTGATTTTAGAAGTTTAATAAATGTATAAATCTAATGTATTATTTTTAATTATTATTATAACTAACAACAATAAGGAATAAAAATATATTTTAATATAATGGCATTGAAAGTACGTCAAATTAAAGGCATCTTTATACATTATTTTTCCTCAAATCAAAAAGATTTTTAATGCATGAAATGATTTCCCAGGTCCTTCTCATTGCAAACTATTATTTCCTTGATATACTTAGAATTTTGTTGAGGGATGGTTACAACTGTCAAAATTAGTCTCTCCACAGTGCAGTTCTTTCATGATATCAGAAATTTGCTTTCTTCACTGTCTAAATGCAAAACACAATCAACCAGAAAACAAATCAGCTATCTAGAAGTATTTCTATAATCTGTATAAAAGCTGTTAGAAATAATTTTAGATTAGGCTACTATGCATTTCTCAGTTTCAGATTAAAGCTAGGAAATTAATTTGTACTATGCAGAGGGACTATAGCTCAGTGGCCGAAAGTGTGCTTTACATGAAAAAAAGTCTGGGATTTCCAATTTAAGAAGCACATGAGATTTTGGGGAGCAACTGCCTGTCAATTCTGGACTAGATATGGTTGATAATGAGTAGAACCAGCTTTAGTCTATTTAGAGTTGATCCACTGAAATTAATTGTGATTAATGTGCCTCTTTATTACTTCAGTGAACTTATTTCAAGCCTTACTAAGTCTGAATCCATGTTCCTTACATATTTATTTCTATGTATTTAGCAATCATATTTATTAAAGTGCTTACTATAAGTTCCTATTAGGTAAAGAAAAACACAGAATAAGCCATGGTTCATTTGATAACTAAGAAAGCATGATCTTCCCAAATCAAAGACCACTGGTTTAAGTCTTCAAATCCAGGAAGACAGTAAAGGAAGAGTGAAAAGAAGGGAATTAGGTTACTTATAACACAAAATGGTTTGTTCTACCTCTGAATATTAATTTACGGGGCCCATAGTAGTAGAGATTCATTTTTCAGTCAGTACTACTGTTTTCTCCTTCTGTATATTCTCACACATTTCCACTTTTTTAATAAGAATTTTATTAAGTTTCAAGCAAGGATAAAAGCTACAGAAAAACAAAAAACTACAAAGAAAAAAAAACTAAAAAATGTAGAAACACAAGAGAAAATTCTTTCAAAATTACAAAAAGAGATGACTTCCAACTTTTAACAGCAAGGATATACAGCAATTTTCCATAATCAATCCCTTGCTTTATATTAAACCAAAATTGCATTATTTCTATAAATCATTCCATTGGCACATTATAAAAATGACTAAATACAGTTGCTCCCTCCCCTTATATTAAAAGAAAGAAAGATACACATACATACACACATACATACATATACATTCACACACACATACAGAGTATATATAAACCTCCTGATCAACCTCCTCCCCAAGATAACATTTATTTAATTATTTCCTGCCTACTATTCTATATATTCCTGTCTCCTACAGTAAAGATCAAGCTGACAAACATACAGATTGTATGCTATTGTACTTGATAATACAATTTTAATAATCTTAATCATATTACACCGAAAACCAGACATTTATTATTTTTTTATTATACCTTAATAATCTTAATTGAAATTGTTAAAGATAGATGAAATCAGCCAAACCCTAAAAGCAATCCAGATAAATATTCTTAAGCCCTTATCCCACTTCAAAATAAACCAGAACATTTACATATCCCCACAATGTGCACAGAGCTTTTTCCTTAAAAAAATTGGATGACCCCTCTCAAAAACTCCATCTTCAGGAGACCTTCCCTACATAATAACCCCTTCTTTTCCATGGCATTCCATCAGAAGATCAATTTCACTTATGGCTTGCAAAGCGATCTCGCCCTTTAATTTCTTCAATTCGACTATCCAATCTTCATAATTTCAACAGAACTCCCAATCTCAATCTTAGAAGAGACATTTCTGTCACTGTTAAATTCCTCAGTTTCATCCATGACATCCCCAACCAGATGACACATTTTAGACCTCATATTTTCCACAATGTCCTGAATTCCTTGCATAAAAACTTGTAGGAACTTGAAAACTTGGTAGAAAGAATCCAGCAAAAGTTGAAGTTATGAAAGAATTCCAAAATGTGTTTACATAAGCAAAAGTGAGATATGCAGACAGTTCCCCAGGGAAACTAGAAGCAGAAAACTGAAAGTTCAAAACAGCCGATTCAACGTGTAGGCAAATGCTAATATCTTCAAGTTTAGTACAAAAATAATAACAGGGAGACAATTATTAACTCTTAATCCTCCTTAATATTGGGATGGAAAACAAAGTCCAAAACTTAAAAAGATTTTTTTAAAAAATTAATCCCAAAAATAATGATAAGCACCAAGAGAACCCGCTTCTGCTTGCTGTAGAATGCCTCTCTTAGGGTATGCATACTTAAAAGAAATATAAATTGGGTGATTTAGAAATGGGGTAGCCAGTCTTAGTGTCCCTTTAAGGCTACAGCATGGCTTGGAAAATGGTGACATCCCAGCTTCCAGGCTAGCTCTTACCAGTTGAGCGCAAACACTGTTTGTGATCTTCTGGCTGCAAGCAGCCATCCAGAGGACAGATGGGGTGATTCCAGGTGTTTTCCTTTTTCTGGAAATACCCTTCTGGACTTCAGGAAAAACCTGCCTGAGCCCGAAAAAACTGCCGCGTTGTCAGTTCTGCCTGCTGAGCCCATGGGCACAGCTGTTAGGTCCGCCATGTCCCCACCAGCAGTCCACACATTTCCACTTGTATATTCTCTGTCATACTGCAATCCTATTGCAAAAAAGATTTGCAGTAGTTGAGAAGCTTAAAGGGCAAGGCTGTTGCTTCATGTGAAGATAATTCATAAAACAGATTAGTATTACAATTTATTCAAATATAGTGATAGATCTTTGCCCTAGGATAGCTAAATTTTAATAGCTTAAGTATGTAGAAACTGGCAATAAAAAAACAGGAACTGATTTTAAGATGCCTTCTTGGTGACCACTGAATTAGCAAATTCTTTCAATTGGTGTTCAAGGATATATAAGTAAGAAGATAAATTAAATCATGAACATATCTGCATCTTGTTACTTTTGAATAGACAAATGGGCAGGATCACTTACCAAGAGCCTCATGTCGTAAAATGAACTGCAATAAAGTGTTTTGAGACCAGAATAGTCAAGATTAATCTAGCATCCTATAGTTTCTGTTCACAACTGATCATTGAATACCATGGTTTGCAAGAGTCTGAGTGGCCAGAATGAAACATACGAGAATTATTTGTTAAATGTTTCCCCATCAAGTTATGCTTACATTCATGGAAGCCTGCTTTTGTTGCATGCGACTTCTGAATTGATCAAGGTGTCTGTCCCTACTTTGTGTTGACTGAGAACATTTTATTTTGATTATACAAAAGCTGAATCTCTGGAGGTGGTATCTGAAGCAGAGTGACTTGAGAATGTTTTAGCATGAATGCTTGTACTTTATGGATCAAGAAGTACCCTTACCTTTTTCCTTCAATTTAATATAAATTCTAAAAGTTTGTATTTTGCTTCTGAAGTCTTTTCTCATTTTTTCCAGTCCTTGAGAGACAAACAAGATGTTTTTTCTCTTTCTTCTCTCTCTTTCTCTTTGTATATTATAAGCTACAGTGAATAACATATACTTAACAAAATTACCCAGTACATTTGCTGTGAGCAGTGCCCAACTCCTTTTCACTTCTGTTCTGACAAGAAGAACGCTATCACCAGGAAAATCACCAACCTCCATTTCCACCTCACTTATTTGGCAGAAAAGAGTCAAGTTTGCCATTGGCTCTCCCCCTTGCACATTGTTTAGCTCATCTGGTATGAGATCACATTAAGGAAGATTGTGGCAATTTGTCTTATCTTGTTGTAAAAGCATATACTGTCCCCCATGCACTCAAGCTATGCTGTTAGCATGGAGGTTTGAGTGGACCTCGATCAAGCCAAGTAAATATGTTGCTTCAATTAGGACACGACAATAAAATGCTCAGCCAGCATCAACCATGCTACTTAGTGCTTGTGTTTAAAAAGTAATCATTTCTCTGAACAAAAACCAAATCCTGCTTAGCAAGAAGGTTTAGAAATGGTTAGGAAATGAGAGGTCTCCTTTAAGGTTCTGCTTTTAGGCTAGGCCTCGTATGGAAGATAGCTAATGGAAACATTAAACATGCTTAAATGCTTAAATGCTGTTTGACTCAAAGGGCATTAGGGCGGGCCTTCAGAACAGAGATGTGGTACAATGGCTGCTAGTTGCTTAATCTGGTGACTTTGTTTCAGTTATGGTATACATGTTGTTTTCCATGAGGTTTTCTGGTTTAATTGTATTGTTGTGAGCCACCCCAAGTCAATAATTGGGGTGGCATATAAGCACTGTAAATAAATAAATCAGCAAGCAAGCAAGGAAGCCAGGCTGTACATAAACTATCCACAATAGTGTATGCCGTTCCATACTTAAGTAAATTACCTGGAAGCTTACTTCACACTACCAAGAAGGACAGACGGGAGACTCAGTGAAAAGCAATAAGGGATGGTTATAGAAAAATCTGTGAGTAGAACCAGCCCTGTCATTAGGGGGTCACTGGCAGCAGATGTTGCAGGACAGCTGTGGCAGTCTCCACACTGTTTCTCCTCAGCTTCTTGACCATTCCCCCCACCATCTCTTGGAAGTCAGAGCTGCATGCATCACATAGCCTGCCCTGCATGCTCTAAACTTCAATGAGATAACTGCTCCCCCCCGTCCCTGTCATTTCAACACAGAATTAAAACTTATCTGCCAGCCCGGTCAGCTTCTGCAATGGAAACACAGAGAGAATCAAGCCACAAAATTAGCTCCCTTTTGATAGCTGTTAGAGCAGCTTATCCTTGATCTTCCGCTTCTATATTTTCTCTCTGCTTATATATTCATATCTACATTTCTAGTTCATGCTGTCATTTTCTCCAGAAGCTCTTTGTCATCTCTCTAATGCCTAGTGTTTTCTTCTGGATGCAACCCAATTACACAAAACATTCCTCTCAGTGGAATTGAATCCTAGATGATTTTGGAAGATCATACCAAAGTATTCAGAACAAACAAGAAACAACTTCTGGAATCTTCAGTCTGGTAAAATCCAGTGCAGTCTTCAAAATCACTTTCAGAACAATAATAGCATCCTTCTAGGGCTTCATCTAGGGCTTTAGAATTTCTCTACCACTAAGTGTTCATTTACAGTCTGTCTGATTTTTACAGTAATTCTGCAAGACTGTTCAGAATTAGGGTTCATATTCAAGGTACATTTTCAGATTTCATAGCAAGAAAGACATCAGATTTCATTGCAAGACTGACTGTTTTCAAGGTTACATTAACAGAATCTTGCAAGTCTGAAAGTGCTCCTCCCTTCCTTCACTTTTGCTCTTCTGAAAACTAGGGAGGGTCCATTCTGAGATGCTTTCAGCATCCCTCCTCCTTCAGACTCAACTTTCATTTATCAGACCATTGTCTAGGCTGCAGCTGTTCCTCCTGTCTCCTAAGGTCATTCCCACATACCATTACATTAACAGGCAGAGGTATCTGGAGGTCCTTCACTGCAGAAAGATCCCATTGCAGAAATATCCAACACCCAACCTGGGCTAGTAGTTAACAGTCTGTTAGACAGCCACGTGGACCATTCTATAGGCCCCTTCAGAAGCTGCTGTTTCCTTCCACTACAAGCCATGCAACAGAACTACAGTAAAAATCAAAGCAACTTCAAACACTGGTATTACCCACAGAGCATGGGCAAATGGGAGCAATACTCCAGTGAAGCATTCATCTTTTATCTAAATATATATTTAGTTAAGCCTTTCCAATTATCCCCAAATGGTAAGAACAACATGCTGGCTGGTTTCAGATGTTTACATCTCTGTATCTGAGAAGAATACCTTTTGTATTGTAATGTTACCAAGATATCAACAAATAGAAAAGCCAATAATATTTTTAGAAGCATCAACAACTGTTTAGTGATGAATGAGCTGTTTATATGATTTTGCCGTGTCTCTCATTTAATATGATACCTTTAGAGACAAGCTTTTTAAACAGCAAAGACACTACCCTCTGAATAATATGGTTGGTTTTCATCTCTGCTGGACTCCATTAACGTAAGCTTCTATAAACAGACATCAATTACAAGCCATTTTAAAGTTTTTAAAATGTAATCCAACAGGGCTGCTTAACTAAATGAATCCTGAGAACTGATCTCTAGTGAATTAATAGTGCAGTATGTGGAGAGCTCGCTATGAACCGGAGTTAATGACTGGAGAAGATCAAATTAATTACAAGCATCTCTGAGGACCTGTGGGGAAGAGCCATCCCTTACTAGCTAAAGTTCGGTTAACTCTTCAGTGGCTAGGTTCAAAGTCTTCACTGATTATACATCAATCAGTGCAGAATGTAAAACAACAATGCCTAGATATATCTGGATTTAACATTCTATAGTGTATAAACAAATCATAAAACCATTGTGTCACTGTGGGTTTTGTTTTACTTCCATTGTTATTTAAATTACATCATCAGTAGACATGGAACATTACAAAGTAGCAGAAGCTGAAAGAAATGGAGCAGTCCAAAAATGAAGAAATGTCAGGATAGAGGAGGTTGAAATTTTCTGGATTTGAGAAAATGATTATTCTGTTATAAAATATTACAAGTCAAAGTTAATTAATGCTGGACTACTATTTTGATTGAATAGGATTTTAGTCCATGTGTTGGATACCAATTAAACATAATTAGAATACATCAGTTGAAACCATTATAATTTAATTTAGCTTAGTCTTGAGTAATTTAAGCCCCATGCAGTTTAGTGGATCCTTGATTAAATCTAAACATAATTTCATCAAACACCTTCCTAAAACCACACGTGAAAATAAAATGGTACATAATAATTCTAATTAGAATTAAGTAATTAAGGTCACAATTGGAAAAGGAAACAATGACAAACAGTTGTTCTTATCATTGCAGAAATCTAAGAGGATGTGCTTAGAAAGAAAATTGTAAGAGTGAGGTACTGAAGGCAGGTACTGAAAGGAAGTGCTTGGTGGAGTTGAGCAAAAAAAAACTAGAAAGGAGACCCTAAATTAAGGTTATTGTTTTGCAATAACAATTTGAATCCAAAGTAGAATTAATAATAATAATTCATAGTGTTGGAATTATCCAGTGATTTTGTGTTCTTGAATTTTTCCTGAAACCTGCTAGGATTCTGAAATCAATGACTGGCAAATGCCAGAACTGAAATTGTTTTGGGAACAGTATTGTAACTTCATATTTCTCCATTTGAGAAGCCACTGCGTAACAAGAAGAAAAAAATAATACTTTCTCCAAAAGAGTGATAAGAACAATAGCAATGTGAAATTTTACCCATCCACATATACCAATTGATTGATTAGGTGCCACCAAATTGGGAACAATTCTTAGCAAACACATTAATGCTTCTTCTTCAGGATTACCTGTCTCTAACTTGGCCCTTCAGATCTTCCAGTGGTGTACCCATCATTAACTGCACCCATCCACCTTCCCGATGGTCATTCTCTTCTTTTTCCTTCTTTTTCCTTCCTGTCCACCTTTCCTGACCTTATAGGTTTTTCTAAAGAGTCTTTTTATAACATATCCAAAATATGATAATTTGACTTTGGTCATTTGTATGTCAAGTGAAAATTCTGGATTGATTTGTTCTATCTTCCATTTGTTTGTTTGCTTGGCTATCCCTGGTATTCTCAGGAGTCTTCTCCAATACAAACATACAAAAGCATCAATATACATTCTTTTCTGCTTCTTCAAAGTCCAACTTTCAGTTCCATGGATTGTCAGAGGGAAAACCATCACCTACATGACTCTGATCTTTGTAGATACAGACACTTCACGGTATCTGAATATCTTTAACAAGGCCTTCATAGCTACTCTACCAAGTGCTAGTCTGCATGTATTTCTTGACTGCTGGTAGTCAGTCCTAAAATGAAGTGGTGGAAGCTATCCACCACTTCAAATCTACATTCTAAGGCTGGTTGCTATAGCTGTTGTTATTAGTTGGTTTTCTTTGTATTTATTCTTAGTCTTTTTTTTTTTTACTAGAGCTTTCAGATCATTTGTGTTTTCAACAACGAAAGTAGTGTCATCAGGATAGCACAGGTTACTGATGTTTTTTCCTTCAGTTTTAAAGCAACACTCAACTTCCAACCTAGCCTCTGTCAATACATACTCAGCATATACTGTAGATCAAATAAATAAAGGAAAAATATATAGCCTTGACTCATCCCGTGCTGACTTGGAGCCACTCTTTTTGACTATGTTCCATCCAGATTCTGGATTCCTGACCTGCTTATAGGTTTCCATAAGGACAATGAGATGTTTTGGGATCCATAAGGACAATGAGATGTTTTGGGATTTTCCTAATGACATTATGGATCTAGATATGGTTGGTATCAAAGACATTTCTATAATCAGTGAAGCACATATTGACTTATTTTTGGTATTCTTTAGCTTTCAGACTTATCCAGCATGCATCAGCAATAATGTCTCTTGTTCCTTGGCCTTTTCTAAAACCAGCTTCACCATCTGACATTTCCCCTGCCATGTAGGGATCTAATTTGTGTTGGATGATCCTAAGCATTATTCTGCTAGCATGTGAAATTAGGGATATTGTGGATAGTTTGCATAGAGGTAGTCCTCGGGTTATGACTCTAATTGGGACTGGGATTTCCATCACTAAGTGAATTGGTCATTAAGCAAAACTTCACATGACTGTGCTGCTTAGCGATGGCAGTTCTGCCAATCCCAGTTAAGGTCATTAATCAAGGACTGCACAGTCGTTACGGAAGGACTTCACATGACCATAACTTGCGACCTCTTGCTGACTTTGCTTGTTAGAAGCCAGCTGGGAAAGTTGCAGATGGTGATCACATCTCCTGTCTCCCGACTGCTCCCATCCTGATCCAAGCCATTCCTGGCTTGGTCCCTCCCAACCCCAAGCCTCAGTTCTTCCAAGGCAAGGGCCACTTTTAGGGGATCACTGAGCTGAATAGGCTGACTCGCTTCTTCTGTCCTGCACAAACTGCCTTTGCTTCAACTCCCTCCACCGGCCTATCTCCCCCCCTTCCATTTCTGCCCTTTTGGCTGCCCTGAACAGCATGGCCAAGATGAAGATGCTGTATTCCACCACCGCCTACCTGCTGCCATGACCATCACCTCCAGCAGACCTTCCTCCCTCCTTGGTGCCATCATTTTATTCTTCCTCCTCTTCCCTCTTCTCGCTGTCACCAACTGGCCTCAAGCCCCATGGTGCAGGGGCTCTGTTGGCGCTGGGCTCAGAGGGCTCTGTCAGCACTAGGCTCATCTCTGCCCTTTTGGCCATCTGCACAGCAGGCTGAGATGAAGACACCACCACCTACCCCACCACCCCCTCTTACCACCACCCTGCCCCTTGTCACTGCCTCTGAGCTCAGCACTGACAGAGCCCCTGCGCTCCAAGGAGGAGGAGAGGAAAGAAGGTCCGCTGGGGGCAGTAGTGGCAGTGGCAGCAGGTAGGCTGTGGTGGCAGAATACAGTGGTATCTTCATCTCAGTCAGGCTGTGCAGGGCATCCAAAAGGGCAGAAATGGAGGGGATAGGTGGGGGGAGTTGAAGCGGAGGCAGTTCATGCAGGGCAGGAGAATGTGACCATGGGATGCTGCAGTGGTTGTAAATGCAGGCTGATCGCCAAGTGTCTGAAGTTTGATCAAGTAACCATGAGGATGCTGAGACAGTTGTAAGTGTCAGGACCAGTCATAAGTCCATTGTTTCAGCACCATCATAACTTTGAACAGTCACTGAACAAATGGTTTTAACCTGAGGACTACCTGTGTTCTGTTAAGTCTCCTGACTTTTGTACTGTTTTGTAAACTGACCTGTTCCAATCTGTTGCCTGCTGTGTCATTCTTCAGATTTGTTGGCATAGTCTGGTTAGAACTCTTATGATTCTTCTTCTGTTGATTGCCATATTTCTGTAGATATTCCATTAATTTCTGTAGTCTTCTGACTTAGTAATAGCTGGAGTGCAGATTCGTCAGAGTGTGCTGGAAAGTGTTTGGCCCGAGAGATCAGAAAAATCACACACCAGGCATTTCTATAAAAATAAATGTCTTTACAGAAAGCACAAAAACATATTTTCAAGCTGTGCATTCACACGCACTCAGAGAGGACTGGGAGGAAGGCTGTGTAGGAAAGAAACCAAAACTAACAAGCCCAGGCAAAATACCTCTCCAGGGCAATTAAAAGCTTTACCTTATATGGTCATGCCTTTTCACCCCAAAAATAAGGATACTTAAGTTTGACCTTCTGACTCAGGAAAGCAGGGAAGGTCACAAATGGTGATCATGTAACTGTGGGAAACTGCAACCACTGTAATTGCAAGCCAGTTGCCAAGCACCAGAATCGTGACCACAGGGACTCTGCGATGGCTGCACGTTCACAGACTGGTTGTAAGTCCCCCTTGTTCAGCACTATCATAACGGTTGAATAGTCGGTGAACGAGGGGTCATAATCTGAGGATCAGCTGTAATTTATAATATTGTAAATTAGACATAGCTTAGCTAAATGTTCTATTGAATTAAAATGTTTAATGGATATAAAACTTATTTGTATAATCATCTACTTGCTAATTTACAATATATGAAAGACTTAAAAATACCATAGGAACCCATGAGGGGAGGGGAGAGATCAAAGTCTGCAAGTTGATGGAATCCCTGCCCCTTTTGAACATCCATGCAACACTGCTGCACATACAGAGGGAGCAGCGCTTTGATTCCAGCACCGCAGCCTAGAAAATGTGCTTTACCTCCCCTTCTCCTTATATACCAGTGAATCGGGGAGGCATTTGCTTAAGCTACTTCCAAAACTTATCCTACTTCCCAGGACTTTAAAAATGTTTCAACACTCTTTGCCTGGGTGATGGTTCTTGCCTATTTCTATCCAAGTCATCTGCTTTACTAACTATAGCAATAGGAGATCATTTTTATATTCTGTGTACTTGGTGGTAGTAGTGGAGATCAGTTACATATATTTGTATGTGACTTTAATAAGAGAGTTGTATAAATCAAAGAAAGAGAAACAATAATTTATTAAAAGTACATTGTTTTCATAGTTACTTTCACTAGATTTCTAGCAGAATATAAAACTGCTGTGTATTTAAATTCCTGTTCAGCAGTAAAACCTGCTGTATTTGGATGCTTTTTCCTTATAGAATCGTTGTGAGGACTGTTAAAGTAATAATTACTTCGGATGCCCTCCGAACAGTCACTCATGCCCTTGTCATCTCCCATATAGACTACTGCAATGTGCTCTACATGGGGCTACACTTGAAGAGCATCGGGAAGCTTCAGCTGGTCCAGAATGTGGCTGCGCGGACAGTTACCAGTGCTGTAAAATCAGCCCATGTGACACCACTGTTACGCAAGCTGCATTGGGTACCAGTTTGCTTCCAGGTCCAATTCAAGGTGTTGGTTATCACCTTTAAAGCCCTACATGGCATGGGACCAGGGTACCTGAGGGACTGTCTCATCCCCATAACATCGACCCGTCCCACCTGGTCAGGCAGGGAGGGCACGCTACGGACCCCATCAGTAAAGGAATTTCATCTAGCAGAGTACAGGAGGCGAGCCTTCTCTGCAGTGGCGCCCGCCCTTTGGAATATCTTGCCCCTGGAGTTGAGACGGGTTTTCTCGCTCTCGGACTTCCTGAAGAAACTGAAGACCTGGTTCTGCCGCCTTGCTTGGGAGCGGGAGAGCGATAGTTCCACCTGGGGATGGCTGGTGCCATAGCACTTCTTAGTGATTGTGTTCCATCTCCATTTGGATTTTATATTTATTTTTATTTATATTTTAATGGTAATTTAGGTGGTTATGTTTTTAGTGTCATTTTATTGTAAACCGCCCAGAGTCCCCCATTTGGGAAGATGGGCGGTGATATAAATTTAATAAATAAATAAATTATGTTATCTTCTGTGTTCAGAGAAGCATATTATAAATTGTTTTGTGTGTCCACCTAATGAAAAAGAAATCTTGTTGACAGTGCAACTTATGTTAAATTCAGATACAATGAATTAAATTTGGAATGCCCACATATCTTAAATACAGTCCATTATTCCAGCCTTTACTTTATTTCATTTCATTTCTTCAGCAGGCTGACATTTCCCACCCACCCCCAAGAAAGCAAAAACAACATACACATTTTTGTATGCATTTCTTCTAACCACACAAATATTTGTGTGTACTTTTTAAAACTGAACACATTCTTTATAAGCAATTTTCACTACATGATACCTCTGGGCATGTTGTTTTCATTACTATGCACATGCTGATGTAAACCTTCTCTTAATATACATATACAAAACAAGTATCCAATTTTTGGTTGCAGAACTGACTTGCAAACTGAAAATGTCAGGTTATAATTGTTCTATTTGTGCTACCTACTAAACAACCAGGATCAGGAAGTCTCTAGAATTGTAGCCAATTTTTGTACTATAGCAGTGACAATTAGCAGTTTCTAGATTTGATCATTCTTCTAGTTCTGTTTAGTTCAAGCATGAAAACGTTTTTAATGAACTGTGTTTTTTTTTTTTTAAAAAAATATATTTTTCTGTGTTTGGTCTACTTTATTATCTTTTAATAAAGTATTAAAAGATAAAGGATCATTTTCTTGTCGTGGTGCTGGAGCTTGAGCACCTCAGTGATGCCATGAGCTAAACTGTGAAGGGCCACCCAAGACGGGAAGGTCATGACAGAGAGGTCAGACTAAATGCGATCCCTGGGGAAGGTAATGGCAACCCACCTCAGTATTCTTGCCATGACAACTAAATGGATCAGGACAACCAGAGATATGTCGGTATACCATCGGAAGATGAGACCCCCAGGTCGGAAGATGGTCAAGATGCTACTGGGGAGGAACAGAGGATGAGCTCAACTAGCCCCAGACATGATGACGCAGCTAGCTCAAAGCCGAAAGGATGGCTAGCATACCAAAAAAAGGGAAACGCTAAAGAATGTTCAAACTATCGAACGGTGGTACTCATTTCACATGCGAGTAAGGTAATGCTCAAGATCCTGCAAGGTAGACTTCAGCAATTCATGGAGTGAGAATTGCTAGATGTACAAGCTGGGTTTAGAAAAGGCAGAGGAACTAGGGACCAAATTGCCAATATCCTCTGGATAATGGAAAAAGCCAGGGAGTTTCAGAAAAACATCTATTTCTGTTTTATTGACTATTCTAAAGCCTTTGACTGTGTGGACCATAACAAACTGTGGCAAGTTCTTAGTGGTATGGGGATACCAAGTCATCTTGTATGCCTCCTGAAGAATCTGTATAACGACCAAGTAGCAACAGTAAGAACAGACCACGGAACAACAGACTGGTTTAAGATTGGGAAAGGAGTACGGCAGGGCTGTATCCTCTCACCCTACCTATTCAACTTGTATACAGAACACATCATGCAACAAGCTGGTCTTGAGGAATCCAAGGCTGGAGTTAAAATCTCTGGAAGAAACATTAACAATCTCAGATATGCAGATGATACCACTTTGATGGCTGAAAGCGAAAAGGAACTAAGGAGCCTTGTGATGAAGGTGAAAGAAGAAAGTGCAAAAGCTGGCTTGCAGCTAAACCTCAAAAAAACCAAGATTATGGCAACCAGCTTGATTGATAACTGGCAAATAGAGGGAGAAAATGTAGAAGCAGGGAAAGACTTTGTATTCCTAGGTGCAAAGATTACTGCAGATGCTGACTGCAGTCAGGAAATCAGAAGACGCTTAATCCTTGGGAGAAGAGCAATGACAAATCTCAATAAAATAGTTAAGAGCAGAGACATCACACTGACAACAAAGGTCCGCATAGTTAAAGCAATGGTGTTCCCTGTAGTAACATATGGCTGCGAGAGTTGGACCATAAGGAAGGCTGAGAGAAGGAAGATCGATGCTTTTGAACTGTGGTGTTGGAGGAAAATTCTGAGAGTGCCTTGGACTGCAAGAAGATCAAACCAGTCCATCCTCCAGGAAATAAAGCCAGACTGCTCACTTGAGGAAATATTAAAGGCAAAACTGAAATACTTTGGCTACATAATGAGAAGACAGGACACCCTGGAGAAGATGCTGATGCTAGGGAGAGTGGAAGGCCAAAGGAGGAGGGGCCGATCAAGGGCAAGATGGATGGATGGATGATATTCTAGAGGTGACGGACTCATCCCTGGGGGAGCTGGGGGTGTTGACGACTGACAGGAAGCTCTGGCATGGGTTGGTGTAATGGTTGCCTATTCTAAAACACTATCAGACTCATGAGCAGGAATTCAAAGATATCTGATGTATTAAAGAATACTGTGCAGGATCACAGAGAAAGCTGAGAATGATGAAAGCGTGCCAAATTCAAACTAAAAACAGTCAGTGCAAATGAAATCCCTCCCCCCATAGAATCTTCTCGAGTTCACAATCCCAGGTGCTCCTAACGGTTTCTGATGGTCTGTGGGAAAACGCCTTGAACAAATAACATAACCCAAACACATTCCATTGTACTGATTTCACATACTGAGCTTGGTACAAGGTTTCATAGCAGCTCCCTTCCAAACAGAAACGCGCGTCAGCGCCATGGCATGTGAAACGTTACAATGTATAAACTACATTGAAACAGTGAACATGACATACTGCCCCCCCCAAAAGAAAGAATACATTAAGGAGCAGGCTTCAAAGGGTAAGCAAGGTGGAAATGGCGAACTAAATCAGGAGCGTTAACATGGTGGGCAGACACCCATTCAGGATGAGGAAAGTGTTTCCATCGGACCAGATACTGAAGGGTGCCTTGAAGCTTGTGAGAATCAACAATGTCCTTGACTTCAAAGTGTTGTTGGCCGTCAATCATAATTGGAGCAGGAGGAGGAGGTTGAGGATGCCAACGTGGTGAGTGGTGCACAGGCTTCAGCAAGCTGCAATGGAAAACAGGGTCGAAGCGTTTCAAACTGTCTCATATAACTTCTAGCACTGGTTAAAAAGAAAGATAACTTTGTTGGATCCCCATCAAATTTGACAGAAAAGTCTCTCACCCCCACTCTGGTTGGAGTGGAATCGGCAGCCACTTGAGTGGTTGGGCCCCAGGTTACAGTAGTTTTCCCTCTTCGGGGTGGGGACACTGGGGATCAAGCCCTGTGGAGTGGAGATTCATCCCGGAGCCGTCTCCGGCCCCGCTCCGCCGGCGGTCTGGATGGGAGGATGGGGGATGGTTGCGGGAAGTGGGGATCTCCTCCGTGCCTCCCCTGCCCCTCCAGTGACAGAGACAGATTTCTTAGCATGTACTCTATCGATTTTATTTTGGCTTCCATCACTCTTAGTCTCTCAGAGGTTTGAGAGTCCTCCCTCCCTCACGTGTTCGGCTTTCTCTCTGTTGACACTGTAGTAGATTCTTTGTCTGGGGTTAGTGGGAACCGATACTTCCAGGACGCCCCCGACATCCCTGGCTGGGGTTCCCCTATTTCATCCAAGGTGATCAACTCTGCAAGTGATTCGCTGGGTGCCGGTTGCTCAGGCTCTTCCCCATCGTCAGATTCCTCCCCATCAGAATTGAAACTCGATTCATCCTGGGAGTCTGAAGGTTCTGGGGTGAGGCTCAGTTCTCCGCTCTTGACCGTCGACTCGAGCATCAAGCTAGCCATCTCCTCAAGTCCCCCGGTCGTGAGCTTGGACTCAGCCATCGTTAACTATTTTCCCTAGCAAGAAACTAATCTTGGTAGGAGCTAACGGTACAACTTTGGGGATTCTCAGCTTTATGTAATGGTTGCCTATTCTAAAACACTATCAGACTCATGAGCAGGAATTCAAAGATATCTGATTTATTAAAGAATAGTGTGCAGGATCACAGAGAAAGCTGAGAATGATGAAAGCGCGCCAAATTCAAACTAAAAACCGTCAGTGCAAATGAAATCCCTCCCCCCATAGAATCTTCTCAAGTCCACAATCCCAGGTGCTCCGAATGGTTTCTGATGGTCTGCAGGAAAAGGCCTTGAACAGATAACATAACCCAAACACATTCCATTGTACTGATTTCACATACAGAGCTTGGTACAAGGTTTCACAGCAGCTCCCTCCCAAACAGAAACACGCGTCAGCGCCATGGCATGTGAAACGTTACGATGTATAAACTACATTGAAACAGTGAACATGACAGCTGGTCCATGAAGCCACGAAGAGTCAGAAGTGACTAAACAAATAAACAACATTAAAAGATAATAAAGTAATAATGTATACTATATTGATTTGCATTTTAGTGTGAACTGAGTAAATTTCACCATATCCTTAATCCTGTAAGTAATCCTGTCATGTTAACCAGCATTGGTAAAGAGCCCGTATGAGTAACCAACTTTCAGTAGACAGTATGCGAATAACACTGCTACTAAAATATGCTTTCCAAAACTTTGGGAGAGAGAATGTGTAAACACCACAAGGAGGAGCAAAGCCAGTTATGCTCTATGCTGATGGCTGCTTTGCTGTGTTGCAAAGAGTACATCATATGCATTAAGCATTCATAAATTGCTAAACCAAACAGCTGCATAAAAATAATTTTTTAAAACATCAAGATTTCTCCAAATTTTTCCAAATTAGAATGGTTAAGGCATTAGAAGAACTTTAATGCTCAAATGTGAGATGTATCAATTTGTTGTTTTCAATGTTTACATTAAGTGGAGATTTAATATGACTCCTTTCATTTGCCATGACCACAGAGAAAGCAGGCTGAGAAAGCTGATATCCTAAGATCTGAAATGGGTTGCTTCGAAAAGAGGTTTTGCATTCTTGCATGAGAAGCAAGACTGCTGTTCTGGGCAAGGACGATCAACTTAAATGTTTACTGCTGTACAGCAGCATTGCCAAGTGGGTCAGTAAATCTATAGCCAGTATATAATTTTCGCCATCTTCCAGACAGTGGCTATATGTATATTAAAGTAGTTATAATACCCATTAGTAATTAGGGGAAATGTGTAAAAAGAATGTCATTAAAGGTTTGGCAGAACAGTTTTCCTTATAAAATAACAACAGCATCACAAATGAGCCACTATCCTACTGTAAGAATCCCAGGTATTTCTCTGGCACATAGGCAACAAGATCAGTAGAGTGATTTTGACTTACCATGTTCTATGACCCAACTATTGTAGTTTGTAAGGCATGTTTGTGATTTAGTCTGCACTCAGCCATTCTGGATCATTCAACAAATGATGATTAAAACTGATGAAGCCTTAGCATGATAGGTGATCTGGGTCACTGATGAAGTTCACACATTGCTGGAGGTCATAACGTGGTTTGGCTCAATGTGTTATGTGAACTCAGTCATTGGGGTTGCAAGCCAGCCAACTGTCATTGATTCACAGAATTGTAGAATTGTGAAGTTGGAAGTGACAATTTACTCCACTGAGTCCAAGCTCCTGCTACATGCTGGAACCCAAATCAGCAGGTGACTGTCTAGTCTCTGCTGGAATACTCTTTCAGGTATTTGAAGAGTGCTATCATATTCTCCCCTCAGTCATCTCTTCTCAAGGCTAAACATTCAAATTCCTTCAGCTTCTCTATATCTTAGTTTCTGATTATCCTTTGCCTTTCTCTGAACCTCTTTCAGTTTCTCTTGATCATTCTTAATGTTTAGTGCCCAGAACTGGACATACTGTAGTCAAGATGGGATTCTAACCCAGAATAAAATGGAACTGTTGTTTCTGGAGATGTAGAAAATATATTTCTGTTGATGCAGCCAAAATGTGTAGTAATTGTGCCTTTTCGACAGTTTCTGATACATATTTAGCTTGTAATCAGAAAGGTTTTTCAAGATCTTTTTCACAAATACCTTTTACTAAGTCAGGTATCCTCTATGTGATACTGTTCATTTTATTTCTGTTTCTGTGAAAAACTTTACATTTGTCTCTGTTAAATTTCTCTGATTTGTTAGAATTAGTTCAAATTAGTTAATTAGTTTTGAATTTTATTTGTCTTCTCAAGTGTTAACTATTTTACGTAATTTTGTGTCCTTTTTCAAATTTAATAAGAATTTCTTCCAACTTCAAATCATTATTAAAAATGATGAAGAGTACAGGTTCAAGAATAAAGCTTTGGGTTCCCCACTAGACACCTCACTCCAGTTCAGGGAGAAGCAATTAATGAGCATCCTTTGAGCAGGATTTTTGAGACAGCATCCAGTCCACACCTAGCCAGCTTTCTGATCATGGAATGTGACACCTGCTGTACTGAAGTCAGTATTTTACTGTAACTCAGCAGGCCCTGAATTTCAGGGCTCATTCCTGCCAGAGATTTCCCAAGCAGAATTGCTTTCACTTCCAACAGAATTTATTCTCATTAAGCTTGTCCTGAAGCTGGTAGTTCTAGGTAGCACTTCCCATCTCTTATCAAAATTCAAACTTTTTTTTAAACTTACAATCTCTGAGGATACTATTTCCTCCTTCATACAACTTAGCTATGTAGCTTAACAACTGTAACCTTTCCTGCCTTGCACCAACTTCCCTGTAAACTCTTTGTATTATATAAACAGCATTCTCACAATACTACTAACACTACCTGATCAACAGGTGCAGTAAGATTAGCAAGGTTTGTGCTTAACAAATCCAGACTGACTTCTGGTAATTCCCTCATTTTTCCCAGGTGTTTATTGACTGATCATTTTATGATCTGATCTAGAATCTTCTCAGGTATCAATGTCTGTAGTTGACTGTAGTTTCTTGAGTCTTTCTTTTTCTTCCTTTTTGGTGATGTACATAATATTGGTTGTCTAGATACCATGTAAAAATTTGACCAAACTATCAGCTACTTCCTTCAATGCACTGGTGTAGAAAAGCACAAAAGTAACCCTGGAGAAGATATGCAGAGACCATCAGCAAAACATACTCAAACCAGGAAAACAAAAAGTGTGAGAAAGAAACTGAAAAAAACCCTTGACTCTTTTTGGTATAAGAGGGAGGGGAAAACACAGTCAGGCTTTTTGTTCCTATTCCATTTTTATGGCCTACATGAATAGAGTCATAGTGTTTTTTGTAGTACCTATTTCCTGACTTGGACTGCCTTGAAGGGCTGACACCTAGGATGCCACTGTTCTGGAGATTTAAACACATTCCATGTAAACAGATATTCCTTGACCACATTTCTGTCCTTCTCAAGCTTCAGTCCTGCCGCTTTAATCTGCTCTTTACAGCTGCCTGCTAGAACTTACACTGTCTTGTTCTGCAGAACCAAAATAGGAATTGATTAACTCTGCCTTTTCTTTCTTGACTATTAGTACTTCGCCATCTTCACTGAGCAGCAGCTATATTGATTCTTTTCATGTTATTTTGAACATAGGTAATGTAGCCATTTTTGTTGTCTTCGTACCCTTCCATTCTGTGCTTTAGCTTTCCTCACACCAACTTTGAGTTTCAGACTATATTCAGAGAATTTGAGTTAAGCTAACCATGGCTTAACATGATCTGAGATTCCAGCCTATAACTGCATCATGAATCTCCAGGTATTTAGAAAGGCTGTAGGAAAAATTATTCCAGAAAAAAAAATAAAGGATTCTTCATGTTATCAGGAAGGCCTAGAATGCATGGCCCCTTAATGAGGAGCAGGTGGGCTGTGTGCGTCTATTGCATTTGCATGCTTAGTAAGACACTCCTTATGCTTCAGTTTTATTAAGTGAGATATAATTGTTTTCTGTAAGCTGAAGTATTTCTTACTGTTCTGACTTTTCAGCATTATATTTTGTATGCATCGAATCTTACACATAATCCATTCATCATTCCCAGCATTATTTCTGCCCCTTCCATATCAGAGCTCCAGAAAAGATCAGAGACCTATTCATGTACACAAACTAAAATAAACAATGATGTTCTTTTACGAGAATGCAACCACTTTAAAAAAAACTGCTTTTCTTTTCACTATAGTAAGTAAAGTGCTTTTCTTGTGCTTAGAATTTCCTCTGGTATTTTAAACAGAACCTATAGTAGTAACCTTAAGGTTAAGGATACCATTCAAAATACACAAGGCTTTCTGCTTCTACCATTCAGTGCTAATAAAGATCTCCATCCACTCTGGTATCACTTAGCAGAGTACTGCAGTTGTAAATATTATCTATCAATCATTCTTAGCTTTGCTTGTCTATCCTTACAGGTCATTCCTCCAATCCAATAAAAGAAAATAAAAAGCAATAGTGTTCTCTCATGAAAACATAGCCATAAACCCATCCTATAGCCTTTTTACTACCTTAACAAGCAAATAATTAAATCTGAAAAGGGTTTCCTTTTCCTTTTGGTATCCTTGGACTTTAAATGTTATTCGGGGATCCCTTAAATTAAAAAGATTATAGCTGAGGGAAATAGCAAAAGCTATAGTACATACTGTAGGACTACTATATGTTCCACAACAATATACTTGTTCATAGAGTTAGCCTCCATCTCACCATCAAAGAAAGGCATAATTTCTATTCACATTTTTGTTCAGAGTTATTCAGAGTTTATTCAGAATTCATGAACAGCCCATGGCAAATTATGGTCTTCCATTGTTGTTGTTTCTTCGTTTAGTCGCTTCCGACTCTTCGTGACTTCATGGACCAGCCCACGCCAGATCTTCCTGTCGGTCGTCAACACCCCCAGCTCTCCCAGGGACGAGTCCGTCACCTCTAGAATATCATCCATCCACCTTGCCCTTGGTCGGCCCCTCTTCCTTTTGCCTTCCACTCTCCCTAGCATCAGCACCTTCTCCAGGCTGTCCTGTCTTCTCATGATGTGGCCAAAGTATTTCAGTTTTGCCTTTAATATCATTCCCTCAAGTGAGCAGTCTGGCTTTATTTCCTGGAGGATGGACTGGTTTGATCTTCTTGCAGTCCAAGGCACTCTCAGAATTTTCCTCCAACACCACAGTTCAAAAGCATCGATCTTCCTTCTCTCAGCCTTCCTTATGGTCCAGCTCTCGCAGCCATATGTTACTACAGGGAACACCATTGCTTTAACTATGTGGACCTTTGTTGTCAGTGTGATATCTCTGCTCTTAACTATTTTATCGAGATTTGTCATTGCTCTTCTCCCAAGGATTAAGCATCTTCTGATTTCCTGACTGCAGTCAGCATCTGTGGTAATCTTTGCACCTAGGAATACAAAGTCTTTCCCTGCTTCTACATTTTCTCCCTCTATTTGCCAGTTATCAATCAAGCTGGTTGCCATAATCTTGGTTTTTTTGAGGTTTAGCTGCAAGCCAGCTTTTGCACTTTCTTCTTTCACCTTCATCATAAGGCTCCTCAGTTCCTCTTCACTTTCAGCCATCAAAGTGGTATCATCTGCATATCTGAGATTGTTAATGTTTCTTCCAGAGATTTTAACTCCAGCCTTGGATTCCTCAAGGCCAGCTTGTCGCATGATGTGTTCTGCATACAAGTTGAATAGGTAGGGTGAGAGTATACAGCCCTGCCGTACTCCTTTCCCAATCTTAAACCAGTCCGTTGTTCCGTGGTCTGTTCTTACTGTTGCTATTTGGTCGTTATACAGATTCTTCAGGAGGCATACAAGATGACTTGGTATCCCCATACCACTAAGAACTTGCCACAATTTGTTATGGTCCACACAGTCAAAGGCTTTAGAATAGTCGATAAAACAGAAATAGATGTTTTTCTGAAACTCCCTGGCTTTTTCCATTATTCAGCGGATATTGGCAATTTGGTCTCTAGTTCCTCTGCCTTTTCTAAACCCAGCTTGTACATCTGGCAATTCTCGCTCCATGAACTGTTGAAGTCTACCTTGCAGGATCTTGAGCATTACCTTACTCGCATGTGAAATGAGTGCCACTGTTCGATAGTTTGAACATTCTTTAGTGTTTCCCTTTTTTGGTATGGGGATATAAGTTGATTTTTTCCAGTCTGATGGCCATTCTTGTGTTTTCCAAATTTGCTGGCATATAGCATGCATTACCTTGACAGCATCATCTTGCAAGATTTTGAACAGTTCAGCTGGGATGTCGTCGTCTCCTGCTGCGTTGTTATTAGCAATGCTTCTTAAGGCCCACTCAACCTCACTCTTCAGGATGTCTGGCTCTAGCTCACTGACCACACCGTCAAAGCTATCCCTGATATTGTTATCCTTCCTATACAGGTCTTCTGTATATTCTTGCCACCTTTTCTTGATCTCTTCTTCTTCTGCTAGGTCCTTGCCATCTTTGTTTTTGATCATGCCCATTTTTGCCTGGAATTTGCCTCCAATGTTTCTAATTTTCTGGAAAAGGTCTCTTGTCCTTCCTATTCTATTGTCTTCTTCCACTTCCGCGCATTGCTTGTTTAAAAATAATTCCTTATCTCTTCTGGCTAACCTCTGGAATTTTGCATTCAATTGGGCATATCTCCCCCTATCACTGTTGCCTTTTGCTTTCCTTCTTTCTTGGGCTCAGTGTCTCAGCAGACAGCCATTTTGCCTTCTTGGTTTTCTCTTTCTTTGGGATGTATTTTGTTGCCGCCTCCTGAACAATGCTGCCAACCTCTGTCCAGAGTTCTTCCGGGACCCTATCTACTAAGTCCAATCCCTTAAATCTATTCTTCACCTCCACTGCATATTCCTTAGGAATATTAGTGAGCTCATATCTAGCTGATCTGTGGGTCTTCCCTAATCTCTTGAGTCTGATCCTAAATTGTGCAAGAAGAAGTTCGTGATCGGAACTACAATCAGCTCCAGGCCTTGTTTTTACCGACTGTACAGATGTCCGCCACCTTTGGCTGCAAAGGATGTAATCAATCTGATTTCGGTGTTGTCCATCTGGTGAAGTCCATGTATAAAGCCGTCTCTTAGGTTGTTGGAAGAGAGTGTTTCTTATGCAGAGTGAATTGTCTTGGCAAAATTCTATCAGCCTATGTCCTGCTTCATTTTGTTCTCCCAGGCCATACGTACCTGTAATTCGAGGTGTCATTTGACTGCCCACCTTAGCATTCCAGTCTCCTGTGATGAAAATAACATCTCTTTTAGGCGTGTTGTCCAGTAGGTGCTGCAGATCCTCATAGAACTGCTCTACTTCAGCTTCTTCAGCATTTGTGGTTGGGGCGTATATTTGGATCACTGTGATGTTAGATGGCTTGCCCTGAATTCGAATTGAGATCATTCTGTTGTTTTTTGGGTTGTATCCAAGCACTGCTTTAGCCACTTTACTATTAATTATGAAGGCTACTCTCTTGTCCACAGTAGTAGATCTGGTGGTCATCTGATGTGAAGTGGCCCATTCCAGTCCATTTCAGTTCACTGATGCCCAGAATGTCTATCTTTAATCTTGACATCTCACCAATAACCACATCCAATTTGCCCTGGCTCATAGATCTTACATTCCAGGTTCCAATAGTGTGTTGATCCTTAGAACATCGGATTCGCCGTTCACCACCAGCACCGTGGGCCGCTAGCCGTCCTTTCGGCTTTGAGCTAGCTGCGTCATCATGTCTGGAGCTAGTTGAGCTCATCCTCTGTTCCTCCCCAGTAGCATTTTGAACATCTTCCGACCTGGGGGTCTCATCTTCCGATGGTATACCGACATATCTCTGGTTGTACTGATCCATTTAGTTTTCACGGCAAGAATACTGGGGTGGGTTGCCATTACCTTCCCCAGGGATCGCATTTAGTCTGACCTCTCTGCCATGACCTTCCCGTCTTGGGTGGCCCTTCATGGTTTAGCTCATGGCATCATTGAGGTGCTCAAGCTCCAGCACCATGACAAGGTAACGATCCTTTGCTGAAGATGGTCTTCCATAGATCCCTGTTATCTAGTCCTTACTGTCTTCATATGCAGGGTCAGACTATAATGGATAGCAAATTTGCAAAGACTCTTTTTTTCTCCTCAAACTTTTTGATATATATTATCAGGCAAATTTGCAGAGGTGGGAGATCTTATTATGAGATGCAGATCTTAAATATCTAGGGGGTGGCCTCAAAAATCAAGATGGCAGTCACAACTGAGCAATCAGAGCCCCACTTCTTTGCATGTCTGTGTGAAGATGACATATGTATAAAAGGGGTAGAGGTTCAACCATGTAATTGTGACTGATACCTTGCATGTTCATCCCCCATGCATGTTTCTGATCTTGGGCAATCTTTGGTCGATATTTAATGTCCTCTATAATTCATAAAAAGCAATCAGAGTTATGTTCAAAATCCAACCAAAATTCATAGCGTGCAGACTTCTGCTTTTTCCAGAAGAATCTATCAAGTGTGCTGTTAAAAAGGGAGGAGAAGGGAGAGAATGAGAAGAAATACATTCAGAAAGTTAAACTGGATGTTTAAGACCATGAAGTTGCTATTCCAAGTCAATTTCAAAATGGAGTTGACTAAAGGCAGAGAAAATCTAGATGTTGTTAATATAGGATAACACTTAACTATGAAGACAAAGGTTTTAGCTGCTCCTATTAGTTCTGAAAACATGGATCACAAAAGACTATGAGACTTCGGTCTGTCAGCTTCCAGTGACAGCACAGAGAGCTATGTTGACCTGGCATTGAGCAGAAATTTTAGTCTCCATGATCCATGGACTTTATAGGTTAGGATCCTTGTTCAAATAGGCTGTCTTCCAAAATGTTTCTTTCATCTGATCCATATAACCTTCTGAAACTCTCAAAGAACTGTTGTGGCTCCCTTTAAGATTAACAAAATCATGGTTGAGTAATAATGATATAAACTCCCTTTCACTTAAGCCAGGACTCAATTTTCAACCTAAAAGAATGGATAGGAGTAGTTCTGGAGCAATGGAAAAGCACCTCTCATGTAAGTGAGTAATTTCTGCCTTCTGCACCATATATTAGGGCAGCCTTTCTCAACCTTTTGACCCTGGAGGAACCCTTGAAATGTTTTTCAGGCCTCGGGGAACCCCTGCACATTCAGGCTCAAGTGTAGGCCAGAAGTTACAAAATTATTATATTTGTTTCATGTGCAGGTGTCCTAACAGCCAGGAAACACGCTGAGACAAGGAACTGGTCTCTAATGTTTATTGATAGTACATAACAGGAATCCTAACAAACTGAAGAAGTGTGGGAAAAACCCAGACATATAAACCCCAAAGGTTAAGGCGGTCCCGATCTGTGTCTCTTTGAATGGCTGACCAATTCCTCAGTGCTACGCATGCACTTAACAGTCTGGATGGGAGCCCCCTGCTCGCCATCCTTACTCATGACAGCAGGCCTATATATATGCATTAACAGTGTTCTTAAACTAAAAACAAAGAATGAAACTGACCTCTTTAATGTAAAGTTGCCTGAATTTGAACTATTTTTTTAAATAAATTGTGATATCCCAGGGAACCCCTAATGACCTCTCATGGAACCCTAGGGTTCCAGAGAACCCTATTTGAGAAACCCTGTATTAGGGACTGGGGATAAGGTTTGGATAATAGATACTGAGTTTTGCTAATGCTCAGAAATAATTTAGTATTCTCTGCTTCCATTTTATCCATGGTGGAAACAAAATTATTCCCTGCTGCAGAATTCTAAAGGGCAAAAGATTCTTCAGACAGACATCCCATCCACAGATGTGTGAAAACACAAATGTAAGTGTAGTGGTGAGCTCTATTGTAAGATGTTCCAGTTATATCAATGAATCAGGAAATCTCCAGGGTGATTGTGATGAGTCACATTGGGGAGACACAAAATACATAATATGATTAAGTAGCAGGTAGCAAGTGATTTTTTTTTAACATGAAAAATGTGTTTTATGTAAGACTTAAATATAAATAAGACATATAATTATTTAGCTTTCTCAGATGCTTCTTTAAAATACATTAACGGCTGTTGTTTGCTTAATGTGCACATCTATCTAGAGAATGTTTCTCAACCTTGGCAACTGTAAGATGTGTGGGCTTCAACTCCCAGAATTCCCCAGCCAGCAACTCCCATGCTGGGAGTTGAAGTCCACACATCTTACAGTTGCCAAGGTTGAGAAACACTGATCTAGAGAAATCTCTTCTGCTATCTAGTGGTCATCCTGATTTTTGCAGCCCAAATCAGGTATCATAATTTACTGTAATTTATCTGTCCCTAAGGTATCATTCCTAATGTCTCCAAGTGAATGGATTCTATATGATTATCATGGCTGTTACCACAGTTCAGTTTCTTTGCCTCAAGTTTCTTTGGAACAGTTACAATTTAATTACATGTTTGCTCATTTAAATGATTCTAATGAATGGATAATTTCATATTGTTCTCAGGAGGGCAGCAGTTTTCCCATTTCACTACATAATAAAACTATATTTTAAACAAAATTGTCCTTTCTCTGAAGAACTTAGAGGGAAATTACATAAAGGAGAGCCACAGAGATGATGGCCAGGCTTGAAGCACAGTTTCATTAATACTGGATGGCAGGGAAGGAGCCCAGTCCCAGATAATGAGGAAGGAGTTGCAATTTTTTTAAGCTATCTGGTGACAGGGAAAACAAAAATGACATTCAGCTGACGAATGAGTGGAGTTTGACCTAGCCTTTTGACCCTTGACAATCAATCTTACCTGCTGCTTCATAAAGAATTATAGCTGTGACACTCACATTTGACTCCAGATTTTTACTATTCCTTAAAAAAAAAATCTTTTTTTTTTCTTTGTGAATTCAGAGCCCAAGAAGATAAATGTGAGCTTTGGGTATTGTAAGCCAAAAAACACAGGATGCTCTTAGGGAGGGGAAGAAAGCAGAGCAAAGGTGCAAACACTGATGCTTAGTGGATGATAGAAGAGCAGTAATAAAATAACTATAGGTACAATTCAAAAATGATGGGAAATATATCAGAGTAAGCAACCTGCATATTTCCTGAGTATCTACAACCATTCATGTACTGACTATGGCACAGAGAGAAACCTTTTATGCAATTTTAAGATTAAATGATGGATGGAAGGATAGCATCTAGATAGCAATAGAAAGAAATCACTGAGTTCAGTACGCATTCCTTGAGTTTATATAGCTACCCCTGTGGAGTAATTTATGCACCTATGAAATGTAACCATCATGTAATCAAGGAAAGGAGGAAATATTTCACACCAAGTACAAGCGACCTTCACATTCCACAAGGGTATGCACACATCCGTGCACTATTAATGATGCAAGTGTAGAGCATTTTATAATCAAAGAAGAAAAGAAACCAGAAAAAGGGGGAAGACCACATTAATCTATCAAGAGAAGAAATAGTGTACCCCAGCAATTTCTTATGTCCTCTAGTAGGAAGCTGATTTTGCCAAGTTTTTGTAGCACCAAAGACTCCCAGTTATCACCAGGAACAAAGCAAAGGATTAGTTCTTTGAGTAACAACAACAAGGGCAACCATATATCAACATTATTTATCTGCTCTGACTGGGATTGATTTCTAGCAGTGGTCTTTCCCACCACCTGCTGGGAAAGATGCACTTTCTGGGCTCTATTTCCCTTGTATCCATAAAGTGCCCTACTTATAATTTCAAATTGTTGTTGTTATCCTTTAAACTGTTTTTATTAGACCAAAAATCATGTTACAGGAGCCAGCAAGATTTAATACAAATTGATTTGTATAATTTTCCCCACCTTGCAGATTTAATAAATATGGAAGTAAAAAACAGAAGCAGATTTCTTCCTATCAGAACAGACTGAAACAAACCAACAGTCTACTAATTTTAACGTGGCTGTAAATTCTTCAGAACAAAATGCTGTCCTTTCATCTTTTTTCTGCAAAATGCTTCCAGATATCATGAGTACCTAGAGACACACTTTGGAAATAAAAATGGTGAGCAGCCAGAAGCTAACATTTTGAAACACTTCTGGCCACCCAAAAGAAACAAAAGGCCTGGTCCCATAAAAGAGGAAGTTGGAATTTAAATCAGGAAAATTGAGGAAGAGTTACATAATGTAAATGTAAAGCTGTAAATGTAATGTAAAATTATCATCATCATATCTGGCTGCCAAAGTTCTAGGCAAACATTAGTGGACAACCTTACCTGTTGTTGTAGAAAAAGGAAATTGAGAAACAGGATTAAGTTGGGGCTGTCATGTCTGGACTACAAATCCAAATAACTACTTGACAGAAATTTAAGCCAGGGCTGCCATCTAGTAGTCACTTGGATTTTTGCAGCCCAGGTATGGAAGCTCCAGGCTTTGCTGCCTGACTGCCCAACAAAGCAGAGGTGATGTAGAGGAGTATGAAAGTGACTTTGAAGAAGGAATGCAAGGGTAGTTACATAACCATCAGCTTAGCCCTGAAAGAAGCTACCTCAAAGGACAGGAGGAAAGGCAAAAGCTGGAACTAAGTGGAAAGGCCTGTTGAGAACACTGAGAGGTCTTAGAGAGGCTGAGAACACTGGAGAGGAGGCAGGGAAAGCATGAGAGCAACTGAATGGTTTAGGGTGCTTCAGAGCAATCCAGTGTTTTGGAGGAGGGAGTGTGTTTGAGTGCATGTGAAAAAAGTCACATCACTGGGGAGGGGGTTGTGATTCCCCTCCCCAAAGAAAAATGGGCTATTTTGAATGAATGTTGCATGCTGAGAGTGGAGTGAATGAATCTTGTATGCTGGCAAGGTAGATAAAAGCAAGTTTTAGAGTAATCTTGAAGTGGAAGAGAACTGTGGGATCAGTTTATTGTACGGATTTTGTGATGATGCCCATGATCCTCTCACTTTGGCCCTGCTGGCTGCAGATTATGAAAGTTACATTTAATGCTTTAAGAGCTGTGAGACCAGGATAGGCTGCATCTGATCATTACAATATTCTGTCTGGGTATACTGCAGTCATAAATGTGGGAGGTAAAACTGGCACAACTGCTTAAAATGCTAGTTCACTACCAGAAAACCAGGCAAACATTGCAATTCTTTGGTATAAAATAGCAAGGGAATAACTATTTATATCTACTGTATATACAGTATCAGCATATGCCAAGATGAGGGTGACATGGGGTGAAGAATCAGCATATTATGCATAAATTAGCATTTTATAACAGTTGCCCTGTTCAGCAATTTACAAGGTAACCTTAAATCCTTATGTCAGGTAATTTTGCTTTGGGTTACAGTCCAAAAGTACCTTGGTGGAACATGTGCCTTGGGCCTCAGTGATGTTTGGACATTTGGAAATGCCAGAGGGAATCAACATTTCATTCTTGGTCTGATTTTTGTGGCAATGTGCTTCATGGCCATGAATAAGACACTGATAGAGTGTGCATTGTTCAAAAGAACAGCAACAACAAAAACTTTGGGAAGAGTAAGGCAGAAAAGCCTTATTAATGAAGGAAGTGAGGTCAGAGGTCTTTACAGTCTTATCAAGATGACAAAATTTATGAACCACCTCAGTAGAAGGATGTACTTACCCTCAGTTGGTTGATATAATAAGCCCACTTGGGGCTCATAGTTATCCCCCTTGAATTTGTTTTTGTCTCTTTGTTATCTTTTCTCATCTTTGGCTCTTTTTGTCTTGGTTGCTATGGTACAGGAAATATTTCTTTGTTTCTTTGTGGGGCATGTGTGTGAGAGAGTGAGAGAGATTTTCAGTAGTTTGGTTTAGATAGCAATGTTTATTAGTTATTGAAGTAGGAGTATTCCACGGGATTGTGATATCAGGGCATGGAAGTAGCTGGGTTCTTTGACACTGATTCCAAGTTCTCATTATTTCAAGCTGATATAGTTTCTAAACCTAGCATGATTTAGCAAGATTATAGCAAACAAACTAACAAACCAGAAAAAAGTTAACACCAGTACAGCAAAACCAGCAACAAATGATTCAGAGTCTGCCTTGTAAGTTTTTAACAAGCTTTGAGTTCCTGGTTTCAGAGAATGGGTTGATTTATTACAGTACATTTATATCCTGCTTTTCCTTAGAAAAGTTTAAGGAAATAAAGTCACCCACACTTTTTTTAACCCATCTATTAATCCTTTGAAGTAGGATAGTGTGAGGCAGACTAAGATCATCAAGGAGTTTAATGTCTCGAGCGCACTTTTGAGCGTATGCTGCCCCATTCCTAGTCTGACCCTGTAAACTTAGTGTACACATCCTGCAAATGTTGAAGGAACCAGTGAATATATTTCTATATTAGTGGTTTCTGTTTATGTGGAACTGAATGCATACAGCAATTTATGCAGAAATGAGAGAATCATATTTGGACCAGAACTCTTGAATCCACCACACCAGGATGCAGATTTTAGTGCAATCAGAGGGCCTTCCACTGCCAACATTATTCTGTTCTCTCTTTTGAAAGGAAAGGGGAAGCATCTGCATTTTCCATATCAGATGCAAAGTGGCATAGATCAGGCTTGCATTGGTTATTTTTCATACAGAGTGGCACTTTTAAGGTGATAAGAGATTCAGAAATACATACATAGGGGACATGTGGCTTATAGTCTATAGTCATCTTCAACAACCTTTCATTCTTTGTTGTTTATTCGTTCAGTCACTTGCGACTCTTCGTGACTTCTATAGTCTATAGTCATCTTCAGCAACCTTTCATTCTCTCTAATAACAATAATGTAGCCCCATCTTGTCTTAGACAGCTACTAACGTCACTAATACCAATTGATAATATCTGGAAACCAAAGAGTTCTTTCTATATACTTGTTAACATCTGACTAAGGTAAACCAGATGACATTTCTGGCATTTATTCATAAACCTGTACTATCACTTTCATTTCCATATTTATTTATACTTAAACTGATAGAATTATGAGGAGTTTGTGGCTTTTCAAAATTCATTTCAGGTGTATTAGTGATGCTGAGAGAGGTGTTGTTGGGTCAGCTCAGAAGCAGTTTTTTTCCTCCACTAATGAAGAAATCTGCCTTGATAAATGTTAGAATTTACTTATAAATTGTGCAGTTAGAGTTGAAATTTGATCCCTGTTCAAGAGCATATGGTTATTTTTATCTATATGTTACAAAGCTTTTAAGACTGGCTTACTAAGTTACCCTGAACCACATGGAAGAGCCATAATCAGCTTTGGACATATATTTCTATTGCTAGGTCTTAGTATGGTTTAGTAGAGTGTCGTTTTTATGACTATTTAGCACATTTTGTCAGAAGTATATCCCATTATGTTTAATGGGCCTTACTATCCTGGTTTACCATGGGGGAAAATCATACAAATATGCTGCTGCTGAGATACTCTGTTTATGGAGGAAATCAGATTGTTTAGCTATGATTGATAGTCTTCAAGTGATTATCTGTGTAGTCACGTATATGAATTCTATACTATAAAATAGAAGTGTAAAAGAAATCTAGCATTGGTTTCCATGGGAGCAAATTGGCATGATCCACTAAAGCAGGCTCTGTTGTGGCACAGACTAGCAGCAATGAATGGAGTCTGCTAGTCTTGGTTGTTATCTGCTCAAAAGTGTTGGCAAAAAGTGTATATTTGGGAAAGTGGTGTTCAAAATAGAGCACTTACTTAAGAAAATTATGTACAAAAATTGTATATTGGAATAGTTGGGTTTCTAAAAAGCATGTATTAAGGAAGTTATGCCTTTTTAGAAGTTTACATTAGAGATTGTTATAGGTAAAACTTTGGGTGTAAGAAAGTTATGTACAAAACAAGCGTGAACAGTGAAATGGATTTTTCATCACTTCTTTTTAACTTAAAAAATGATGGATGCATATAATACTGCAACTTTGACATGGAACATTTTAAAAGTAATCTACATATTCTGAATATAGAAACTTTTCTAAACATTCTTTAAAAGCTTTTTTGAGGTTTGCTTGAGATCCCAAGTTTGGTATAATATTTAGGCTGAATTAGGAGGCTGAGTTTTAATAGTAAGCATTAGAGCAGGGCTTAATTCATGAACAATTTCTCTGACTTTCTCAGGAGAAGGAGCAAGAAGATCTCTCCAATGATTTCTCAAGGGCTGGAACCCCCCTTTATTCGTGTCAGTACTGCTGCTATTGAAAAAGTCCCATGAGAGGAACTCCCCCATCCTGTCTGAAATGTGACAAAACCAGGGAGGTTGCGGACTGCTGCAAAGATATTGTATTATGAAAGACAGGAGTTTCACAGATACTCCTTGAACCATCTCATCTCTAAAGAAGGGCAAGGACTCAACCCCTCCGCCCATGAAAAATTCTCTTTCCCTGTGAAAGAATGTCTACATTGGACTGCCTTTTCTCCATTTGAATAAAAACCGGTAGGGACGAAAATGCTGGAGTCTTCTGGCCAGCACTAGTGAGCACACTGGGTTACCAAATCCCCAACAAAGCAGATCATTTGCATGAAGCTTGCTGCACCATAGCTGAAAGGTGGGGAATGGGAAACAAAAAACCAAGCTACAACAAACATTCTCAGCAAACCGTGAAGGGGGGTGAAGAGAAAGGAAAGCATCAAATGACTTTTTATATATTAGAAACGGGAAAAATATTTCTGAACATCCCTCCTTCTGCTGTTTTTAAAAACTGTCATAGGAGAACTGAGCAGGATCTGAGTTTTCACTCCACCAATCAGGGCACGTCAAAGCTCTCCTCTAAATGGAAACAGAATTAGCTCCTTAGCTGAAGTTATATTTCCAGAGATAGTTCTGGCACACTGCAAGAGAACCTGCAAGTGCAATAAGACCATAGCAAATTTTATTTATTTATTTATTAAATTAACATCACCACCCATCTCCCCCAATGGGGGACTTTGATTGTGGGTTCTGACATACTGCATCTCCTGAAAAAGAAAGATATCTAATATGGTTAATACAGAGGAATTATCAAGCAGAGCAATTAAAGTTTAGACTTGCTAGGATACTTTGCATGGAACTTGTTTACAAATCCATTGGGTAAGTTTGGGAAAACAGATGCTAATACTGCTTCTATACTTGAGCATAGAATACAAGCTGACCAATATCCTGTTGGTACTAAGAGAAGCTGTCAAAAATGTTTCCTAAGATTTCTATGAGAGAATGAGTGAATGCAGACAACCACTTACCAAATAGCAATGTAAATTTGTAAATGTATTCCCTTGACAGTGAGTGCTGTCCATTGTGCCATTTGATTACCTATACATGGGTATCTACATCATCCTGCTTCTTGACAACTCTCATCGGATGTAGAACTACAATTTTTTTTTCCTCACCTCTTCATGGGATGCCAGAGATGGGAAGAGAGCTCCTTTCAGAGTAGTGAGGTCCAACTGCATCTCTCATTTTGTAAAATGACAGTGTGTGCATAACCACCTGATAAGTCAATTGTCTGCATTGCCCTATAAGGCAAAGATCATTTTGTCATTTTTGATCAAGCATGGACAAAACATACTATCATTCTACAAAGTGAGAGATGTCATGAGTATCACCCCATGAAAATTGAGTGATGCCTATCACAACATGTTTGTCTTCTTGAATTAGGCTCTCTAGTTCTCCTTCTTTATTTCCCAGATTCTGTGCATTGGTGTAGAAGCATCTGAGGTTTTCACAGGTACCACCTACTGTCCTTCCTGTTGGAGTCTTCTGCAAAACTCTAAGACCGCACTCTGGTGTCGTACTTCTGCTTTTGTACATTGCTTTCTTGGCCCCAGTCCTTGGGTACATACTCACCTCTGGGCTTTTGGCACCCTTCCTCTTTTGTTCTACTTTAACACCCTCCTGATGAGATGAGCCACTTGCCAAACATTTCCTCCCTACTTTTTAAAGATGTAGCCTGTCCCTTCCTAGGAAAGTAGCATAGATCACTATTTTAAAATCTAAAATGTTCTTTTTCTTTTCTTGCCCATGACCCTCAATGGAATTGAGGGGGAAAATTGCTTATGTTCCTTGTTCTTTTGCCTTCATGGGGGACCAAGTGGCATCTACAATGTTTCATGGTATGGCTTATTTATCTTTTAGTTTACCTTTTATTTTTGTTCATTTTCCTAGGTGGATTATGATGCATTTGTCTTATTTTTCTATTTTGTTCTTTAGGATGATTGTCTGATCTTTGATAAATAAATACTGTTACCATGGTTTGCTCAGGTGATTGTCAATTCTCCCCTTAAGAAAAAGAGTCTGGCACCAGTTGCTGAGTTCTACTGGTGCTTTGTGCCTCCTGATCTTTTGCTTCTTTGGACCACATTTTTCCAGATGTTAGGCTCTGCAAAGTTTTTTCCCCCTGTTGTTTGGTGTTTGCTTCACTTCTCTGTCTCTCCTGGATAGCCTCAGTTGTCCTGTCCAGGAAACTCATCTTCCCTGCATTTCAATACTGCAACTCTCTCCTCAAGTCTCCTCATTTTTTTCTCCACTAAGAAAACAAAGTTGAAGTTACAGCAGATATGGGTCCTCTTCAGGCTGGAAGACAAACATTTTGCAGGTCAATATAATGCTTGTGTCACTTTCCATGTTACCTGAACCCGTTCCCAGCAATTCTCCTAGCCAAATTTTCATGCAAATCTTCCCTCCATTGTTTGTGAGCTCCTGGAAGCTACCTGTGATGTAATGTGAACCTAGCAGATATTCAGAAAATATTATTCAGTCCTGAGAAAAAAACAAGGCATGAGAAAGAAGCCCAAAATAACTTTGATTTTGTTTGGTATAAGATGTTACAGTACAAAGAAACTTTGACAGCTTTCAAGATTCTGTTGTTATACCTTACAACGTAAAGAGCATTCCTAAAAACCCTGCTACTTTTGTTTCTTGACCCTGCCTACTTCAAAAGAGTGACACAACCTCTTTGGGTGAGGACTAGCCTTGACTGAAAGAAAAAGAAGAAAATGAAGGACCAGAAAGGAAAGTACCTCCCTGTCCAACTCATGTTTGCTTGTTTAGTGAGCTTGCTTTCCAGAAACTGGGTTTCTGTTTGAGATGGCTTAGCCGAGTCATCAAGAGCAATATTCCAATCACATAAAATAGGCAATTATTCAGAAAGCTATCGGAAAACAACAGCACTAGGAAAGATATCAGCAGTAGCCGAGCAGCGGCCACAGCAAACAGTCAAAGTCTTCTTCTCCTTAGCTTTTCTTTTCTCCTTTGCTCTCCCTATCTCTTCCAGCTCCCTTGCCAAACTTCTCTTTGCTCTTCCTGTTTGCTCAGGGGGACTCTGGGTGGCTTACAATAAAACAAAATTAAAATATAAAACCATTACAATTAAAGTATAATAAAAATATAAATATAATAAAATCTGCATGGCGAAGAGATCTTAATCAGACCTTCAGTGTGGTAGGTCCCTCCTGATCACTTCATGGCGCTAGCCATCCTCAGGTATAATTATTTGCCCTCCCATTCCAAGCCTGCCTACAAAACCAGGTCTTTAATCTTTTGCAGAAGTCCAGGAGCAAGCGGGCTTGTCTCACCTCTGGGGGAAGGATGTTCCAAAGGGCAGGAGCTACAGCAGAGAAGGCACGCTTCCGAGACCCCGCTAGATGGAATTCTTTTATAGATGGGGCCCGTAACATGCCCTCCCTGCATGACTGGGTGGGGCGGGTCGATGTAATAGGGATGAGATGGTCCCTCAGATATCCTGGTCCCATGCCATGTAGGGCTTTAAAGGTGATAACCAACACCTTGAATTGGACCTGGAAGCAAACTGGGACCCAGTGCAGCTCACACAACAAAGGTGTTATGTGTGCAAATCTTGGAGCACCCAAGATTGTCCTCGCGGCCACATTCTGGACCAGCTGTAGCTTCCAGATATTTTTCAAGGGTAGCCCCATGTAGAGCGCATTACAGTAATCTATATGGGAGATAACCAGGGCATGAGTGACTGTTCGGAGGGCCTCTCGGTCCAGGAAAGGGCGTAACTGGCGCACAACACAAAGTTGTGCAAAAGTCCTCCTGGCCACGACTGCCACCTGCTCTTCGAGCAGGAGTCGTGAGTCCAAGAGGACCCCCAAGTTACGCACCAGGTCTGAATGGGGCAGTGCAACCCATCCAGAACTAAGGATGATAACTTCCTGGATACAGAGGACCTGTCAACCCACAGCCACTCCGTCTTACCAGGGTTCAGCTGAAGCCTGTTGTTCCCCATCCAGACCCCCACAATCCCCAGGCACTGAGAAAGGGCAGCCACCACATCACTTCTTGAAAAGTATCCAGAAATTGCAAAATGTGGTGCCCAAGCTGATAATCTCCCTACAGGGATCACATGGTACTTGGACTAAAAGATCTGTACTGGCTTCAGATTGCCTACCAGATATAATTTAAAATGTTCATGCTGATCTTTAAAGCCCTAAATGGTTTAGGGCCTAACTAGATGCAGGAGATGGGATTGCCTCTCCTGCTGTGAAGTTGCCTGGTTAGTTAGATCAACCGGAAAGCCCATTTGAAGATGCTTTCCTTGCAACATCTGTGGAACAAATGGCAAAGATGGCTCTGCTAAAAGTGGAGTTGACAACGGTGGCAGAATGAAGAGTCGGTGAGTAGTCTGGCTCTTCATAATTCCTCTCTGGAGAAGGAAAGGATTTGAGATCACCCACAAATGCTCCAGACAGCTGCTCCCTATGAGGAGACCACAAGATAGCAGTCTCTGTTGGGTTTAGAGTTCTGGGAGACAAGACAATAGCCATTTTGCTCAAACCATGTTTGGTGCCTTTAATGACTAAGAAAGACTTTAAGGTTTGCATACTTCCTTTTCTAATCACTTTCAGAAATTTCTTGTTAACTGCTTTTCAGCTATTAGGGATCTTTGGACGGACAAGTTTGACAGCACTGGGTGAGTTTCCTTCAATCCTTAGTGAAAGAAGTTTTAAATACAAGTTTAAGGACTTTATTTTTTTTTCTGGAATAAACAGCAAAAGGGTGATTAAAACTTTGATTTTAGAAAGTCACAAACAGACTAAGGGTCCAGATAAATTTGGAATAGGATTTTGGAATTAATTATAAGAATGCTTCCTGTGGGAAAATACTTTTGTTTTAAATTCTTAAAGAAAAACATCATAAGTTGGACACTAGAGGGAATTAGAAGGAACTAAAGATTACAATTAAAGGAGAAGAGCACTTAAATTTGACTTACTAATACAGAATGGAGCAAAATATTTTAACGTTCAACATATTGAAGGATATTTTTGAGCAATGGACCCAGAAGTTAATTTTAAGAGTATCTGCCTCTATAGATAGATTGTGTTTAAAAGATGTTATGGAACAGCAACAAGTTTTATTGGACAAGACTGAGACTGATCTGAAAGCGGATTTAAATGACAGGTTACAAGAAAGGGATATACAAATAACAAACCAAGAGAGTGACTTGGATAATCATCCTATATTGGATTTACAGAAGAGACTAGTTAAAGCTTTGAAGAATTTTGTGAGAGGGAACAAAGAAAAAATGAAAAGAAATCAAGTTCTAGGACATCATTTGAAGGGACTAAAGATCAGAATTGTTGAAAGTAAAAGGAAGGAATATAAAGTTGGTTTATTTGATCAAGGTTAAAATAGATACGTTGTTACTCTGGTAACCCTTAATGGACTTTTGCTGATCAGGACTGAAATGACAAGGTTTTTAAGGATTTGTTTATAGATTATATAAACATGGGATATGGGAAGAAGAGATCATTTGTTGTATTTTAAGAGAAGGTGATAACTTACTAAAATTGTTTATATTTGTTGTGATGAAGGGGGAAATATTTCTTTATATATTTCTATTCTTTTTCTTTACTATATTCTTATTTTTTCTTTCTTTTCTATTTTTTCTTATTTTCTTTTTCTTCTCTGCACCTTCTAAGTTTTTCTTTTTCTTTGTCTTTCTTTAGTTTGTATTAGTTTTTTATTGTTGTAGTTGTAATTTTTAATAAAATTACTATTTTTAAAAAAATAGTAATGAAGATGCTTTCCTTGCCAGAACCTAGCTATATGGTACAGGGAAAAGAGTCTTTTCCTGCAAAACTCCTGGGCTATGGAATGCTCTTCTGAGTGAGCTTCATTTGGCCTCAACATTTTGTTTTGCTAAGTTTTTAACTGTTACTTGATTTTAATGGTATTGATTTTATGCTTGTGTTTTATATTTTGCATTATTGCATTAAATTGCTACAGAAGCAGAAAGACGAGGTATGAACTTAATAAGAAATTAAATAAAACAATCTGAAGGGCTGCAATGGGAGAATGATGCAAAGGGGCCATGTCAGGTATGAGTGCTAAATTAGGATTTGGGTGGGAAAGGCAGAGATTGCTTTAGATTTTTCCTATTATTATATTGCATCTATTTTAGAAAGTATGCTACAGTTGTGTGTTTCCCATAAAAATGGTGCAAAGTAATTTTTTATGCAGTTGTAATTCAAGGGCAGTGGGGGTTTAGCTCGCCACTCCACGTATATGGTTGCCACTTGATGAATACTCATCTCTAGTAGCTCAGCAATCCTGATTGCATCAAGCATTCTACAAGTATGAGAGGATTATATTAGTATACTACAAGTATACTAAAACCTCTGTGTTTTCTATGGCAGCAAATCTCACATTTAAATATATCTTTAAGGAATAGTACAACATTCTTCCAAGATGTTTTGTCCTAACAGTCAGGAATCACGCTGAGACGAGGAGTGGGTCTCTAGTGTTTATTACTGCTACATAAGACAGAAAATCCTAACAAACTGAAGAAGCGTGGGAAGAACCCAGACAGATAAACCCCAAAAGTCAAGGCGGGTCTGATCTGTGTCTCTTTGAATGGCTGCTTAATTCCTCAGTACTACGCATGTGTTTTCCCCCCTGGATAGAGGCCCCCTCCTGCTCGCCATCAGTACTCATGACATGTTTCCCCAGATTTTAAAAAAGAGGAATGCAGTTTTATATTATTCAGAAAAAACAGAGATAGTAACCACCTGTTCTCTGGTGTTGTGAAACAAAACCAGCAAGAGCTGGATTAATTTCAGCTTCATTGGGAACATGCAAGTTAGGGGAAAAATCCATGATTGCGAAATGGAAATGATTTAAAATTGATGAGGAAATAAATGTTCATTGCAAAGCTTCCAAGCGGGCCATAAAGATCAACAGAGTAAAGAAAAGCTGTTTGGCAGTGTCCCCTGAAGAAAATAGTTTTGCATCTATTTAGTGAAAACTTGGCAAAACAAATCCAATTTTAGTAGTTTCAAATTTCTTAGTGCACTTGCACTGTAATTCTCACTGACTGCATTGCCGTGATGGTTTCCACGGTTTGAGAGATACTGCATAACTCCAAACATTCATTAAAATCAGTCAAAGCAAAACAGAGAGTAGGTATTTGTTTTCTCCATAAACGTTTCCACCTTGGCTTTGGGGTAACTATGAATATTTACCATTTTCATGATTTCAGAGATGAAAATACGACATGCTTGTGAACCTGGCTGCTGTTCTCTCAAATCCAAGGCGTAGGTCCTCTGCCTTTTGTTGCGAAAGGTTCTTTAGCTACTATGTGGTTTAGTTCTCAGGTCCTCTAAGCGATGTCCATAGGTGCCAGTGTGCCATTTGGTGCCTCTTTCGGTGCCTACCAGTCTTCCTATCTTGTCCTTCTTTGACAATGGGGTCAGAAAATGCATTTAGCTGTACACTGCTTAAAAGACTTTTTGAAACATGAGAACTGGTATACAAATGTTTCAAATAAAGTAGATAAAAATGAAATATAGAAGCCACAAAAGATCTAGAGAGTGAAAATACCGGTAGTTCTCAGTACAGTGAAGCTGCTAATGATTTTTGATGGGTTAATCTAGTTGAAATTAGCTCTTTAAAAGTCTTGCTCCCTGTCATGGATTGACCTCTCCAGTGATAAACAAGAGCAACATTTACAAGATATACCAATATTCCACACAAATTAATATTTTTTTATTCCCCAGGCAGTCCACAAATTCGTCATTTAAAAACAAACAAACCTAAGTGTGTGCATGGGGCCACAGTCCATGAAAAACCATGTCCTTTCTTGCCCTCAGAGTTTCTTTTAGATTAACCTGTCAGGAGATTCATCTGTGAATGCCGCACAATTCTTAGGTAAGGTCCCAAACTGCAGGAGTCAGAAAAGAACTTGTCAGACAAGCGCTACCCTGATGTGTTTAATTAGATACTTTTCTGACTGCATAGGCCAACACAGGAGCTCTTCCAAACACCCAATATTCAGGCACAGCTGTAGATATTCATACATTCTCAAAGGAAACAAAGGGAAGGGCAAAAACAATGTCAATATGTTGGTATTATGTTTGACAGTTTGATTTTAGTCATGTTAGAGAGCCTATTGTGTGAGACTGTCTCACTCTTAAGATATTGTTGCTGTTAGGAATATGTACTGCACCGATGTTGAGGGTTCCCATTGTGTTATTCTCTCTACAAACTAATGGCATAAGATCTTCCCTGGTCTGAAGAGCTTTTCATTTATTCTGAAGCCATCTTAACACACACAAGATGAAAAAAGGGGAAGACTATAATAAAGATGCACATGTTTAAATAAATGGGCTCTCGAGTTTATTCAGATACTTACCGGACTGCCATTAAGAACAGATACAATACACAAACATAACAAGGAGCCTGAAATACAAATGTTTTACCAGCCTAAATCCTCATGCAGGCACAATGCCCTGTGCTACACTCCTTGCTGAAATAGAGTTGGTTATCAAATAGACTATGATAACCTGTTTTGTATTGGGGGTGGTGATTGTGGGATAGGATGAGCTTGGAGATAGACTTTTAAACAGCCCCTCCCATCATCCCTCTTTTATCCAGCATCCTGCTGTATTGTTGAAAACAATGTTTCCACTTACAGTAACTTCACTTTTAGTTAAGGAGAAAGATGATTCACTTCAAAGTGTCTCCATGAAAATACTTGTAATGACTGATGTTCAAGAAGCAAACACTTGCTACTCTCAGATAAATCTTTTTACACTGCCCATACAAATGCACACACACCACTAACTATGCAGTTTCTCCAGAAATAAGTGAGATGCTGAAGTAATATTGCCATTAAAATGCACAAAATGGACTAGATAACTCATCAGGGAGCTTGAGAATGACTATAAAAACTCTTTGAAATCTCTCCTGTGAGAGACGAATAATGGAAAAATTAGTATCATGGCATTCCAGTGTGGAATTGGAAATCATGGAATTAGGAAACAGAAAAAGGGTTTCTTAAATCAAACCTTGCAGGGCTATTCACACATTGACCTTTCAGTCCAGCTCAGCTTGCATAATCCAGACCCTCTTACAACCAGCAGAAGCTGGATATTGCATTGAAATGTACTTGCAGAGCAACTCATGGTTCATATGCATGGTGGATTAAGTTACCAGGGGTTCAGAGCTAGGACGGGAACTAAATTGGCATGGTAATTCTGCATTCTCAGAACCTGGTGCTTTATTTCTGATACGGAGCCCAGTTCATTCAAAGATATGTTCTGTTAGTTATGCTATTTAAATCAATCTTATTGATGCTTATTCAAAAAATAAACCAAATAATCTGATTAAGGGACAGCAAAAGAGATGTCCTACTGAGCATCATAATGTCTCAGGATGGATGGTTAGCAGGATTCTTCTTTGTTTAAAGGATGCAATGATTAGACCTCTTCTTGAGTACCTTTCTTTGGATCCTTTGAAGATGGGTAACTATAGGCTGATCTCTTACCTTCCATGATGGGGTAAAGTTTTTGAGATCTTAAACCATTTTAAATTTGGTTCAGAGCAAGCTATGGGGTTAAGACTGCCTTTGTCAACCTGAGGAACAATCTTTGGATTTTGACAGATACAATATAATTCTGTTGGTTTTTTGACTTCCCAAAGGCTTTTGGTGCTTTTGATGACCATGGTATCCTCCAGATTATCAGGGAATAGAATCTTTGAAGAGGTTGTGTTCCTACCTTTCAAACAGATTTCCAATGGGGCACTTGGAGACAGTGGTTCTTTGAAACAGGAGCTATCGTACAATGTCCCTTAGAACTCCATTCTGTCATCAGTACTTTTCAGTATTTACATGAAACTGTTAAGCAAGATCATCAAGAGATTTGGAGCTGGGTAGTATAACTATGTTAATGACATCCAGTCTATTTTAGTTCCATCTGCAGGTTGTAACATGACTTGTAGATGGTAATGGGCTGGATGAGGAGAGTAAATTGAGCTGAATCTAGATTGAGCTTGTGAATATAGTGGTACTCATTGTAAGGAGTCATAACTCTAGTTCTAAATGGAGCTACTTTTCCCAGGAGCAGTTATGGTGATTCTGGATCTAAATTTCACCATGGTTTCCCAGACAGAGGCAGGGGCCAGAACAAACTTTATCTGCTTTGGCTGATATGCACCCTTGGAAGAACCTTAAAAATGTGGTGCATTCTAATTGTGATTACTGAGATGTCCTTTGCATGGGACTGCCTTTGTGTACAGTCCAGAAACTTTAGTAGTAATTCAGCAGTAAGGTTGATTTGTAAAAGCATTCAGAGAGACTATGTTACACCTGTGTTAAAGAATTAGACTGACTGCCAATTAATATCTAGGTGACATATGAAGTGCTGGTAATTACCTTTATAATATTGAACTCAATTTACCTGAGATAACATCTTCTATATTATTTCTCCTCATACCTCATTGGAGTTGAGTAAGCGAGGGATTACTACAATTGTCATGGGTTTATCTAACAGCAATTTGGGGATGAACGTTTCCTAAAGCTGCTGTAGATCTCTGAAGTTGAAGTTGAACTGGGAAAACTTAAAATTCTTACTGAAATTTTGAAAGACCTAAATGGCACATTTTCTTAAACAGGCTTTTAAATATTGATAGTGATATCTTAATTTTTAATGTTTAACTTTTATTAACTCTGATTTTTTTCATAAAATACCATGATGAGATTACAATAGTTAAGTGTTATAAAATATAATAATAAGCAAAATAAGCATATGCTGTTTAATATTATTAATCTATATGAATCAGTGTTGGTATGACTATGCACAGAAGACAGAACAATGGAAGATTTTCTCTGAACCTTTTGGGATGATGATCAGTTATCCCAAAAGTTAGATTTTAAGTATGGTCATGTCTATCAGCTGAAGATTTCTAAAGCAACTTTGAAGTGGAAAAAAAGGACATATCTTAAAAAAACTATGTTTGGCACTGCATGAAAACAAAACACAAATGGAAAAAAAATAAGGCAGAGGAATAATATATGATCATTTCAAACACTGATTATTAATAAGGTAAAAAGATTGGGATGATCTAAACTGGGCCACAACAGCATCCCAAAGCCTTGGGCACAGCCAAAAACTTTTCAAAAAGTAGTCATCAAATTGTAATTTAATATGATAGAATATGTAGAGAGTAAAATTAACTGCATTTACTGAATTAAAATATTTTCAGTTAGAATGAAAAGGCAAACTAAAGTCAGTTAAATTTAGTTCATGTCTTGGCATAAACTAGATAGCACGCTACCTTTTGGAATAGTGTCCCTGGCCTGAACTAATTTTCATATCCCTGACTGAAGTTTTGAGTAGAAAGATGCAATGGGAGAGGCAATTCCTGATATAAGATTGGGAGGGAAGATTGGGAGAACTGGTTCACAGAACAGAATATTTTTAGATGGCTGGGACTGCTAGATAAACAAAAGTCACAGGAAAGGAGATATAAGGATAAATGTACAGAAATACAAGGAGAGATGAGGTAAAGGTAAAGGTTTCCCTTGACATTAAGTCCAGTCATGTCCAACTCTAGGGGGTGGTGCTCATCTCCGTTTCAAAGCCGAAGAGCCGGCGTTTGTCCGTAGACACTTCCGTGGTCATGGAACGCCGTTACCTGCCTGCCGAAGTGGTACCTATTAATCTACTCACATTTGCATGTTTTCGAACTGCTAGGTTGGCAGGAGCTAGTCACAGGAAAGGAGATATAAGGATAAATGTACAGAAATACAAGGAGAGATGAGGACTTAAGTCAAATAGTTAGAACCTGATCCAGATGTGGACAGGAATCCACTAAATGGGTGTGAGGAGTAGAGGCATATAGTCAAAATAAAGGAGAAGTGAATAATTTTTGCAGCCAAGTTTTAGATGGCTTTATATGTGAATAAATAAAGTATATGTGCATACAGAAAGAGGTGACAATGGAAGAGCAGAGAGAAGACAAATAAGACAAAATGGTCCAAGTATAGATATGTCATTTCACAGAAGAGACAAAGTAGAACAGCTCTGTTTTTGTAATGCTGTATACAAAAAAGTGAATTTATTTGGCAATGGAATGAATTTGGAAATTTGTGGTTTGTTAGGCTGGATGGTGATATTTACCATGGATAAGATGAATATATGAAGGCTTGGGAGACTCGGACATATTGATTTTGTGAGAGAGGTTGTAGACATGTCAAAATAGGGCAAGGAAACCAGGATTGGTAATAGGGAAAAGAATCCAGAATTAACAGATGGATTATATGTGAACCATGGCATATTAATTAATCATCCTAGATAGACACCAGTTCAATATGCCTCTCTTGATTTAACTATGAGTGTAGGGGGGCACCTCCTCCTGGCAAGGAGGGAGGTCATAGAAGTTTAACATGACACAAATATTGCACAGATGAGGGGAAAACAGCTGGTAAAAGGAGTGTTTTATGACCACATTAATGTTTAAGAAGAAAGTGATTCATTTGGTAGTGGTTTTGCTAAAATTAAATCAGAGTGAGGATTGCAACCATTACATATTCTTTGATGAAGAATGCATTGATTCATACATTTGGTTAATATTTCTGCAGCATTTTCCCAATCTTGTCTGGGTGCTATATTCATGTGAGCTCACTATGCTTCAGTGTTTGTTTTCTCTTTGTTGTTCCATTGTGGCTTTTGATATACTTGGGAGTGCTTCCTTAACAGTATTATCTGCACCCCAAATCTCAAAAGCAGTTTGTTGTTTATTCATTTAGTCACTTCTGACTCTTCGTGACGTCATGGACCAGCCTATGCCAGAGCTTCCTGTCGGTCGTCAACACCCCCAGCTCCCCCAGGGACAAATCCATCACCTCCAGAATATTATCTATCCATCTTGCCCTTGGTCGGCCCCTCTTCCTTTTGCCTTCCACTTTCCCTAGCATCAGCATCTTCTCCAGGGTGTCCTGTCTTCTCATTATGTGGCCAAAGTATTTCGGTTTTGCCTTTAATATCATTCCCTCAAGTGAGCAGTCTGGCTTTATTTCCTGGAGGATGGACTGGTTTGATCTTCTTGCAGTCCAAGGCACTCTCAGAATTTTCCTCCAACATCGCAGTTCAAAAGCATCGATCTTCCTTCTCTCAGCCTTCCTTATGGTCCAGCTCTCGCAGCCATATGTTACTACGGGGAACACCTTTGCTTTAACTATGCGGACCTTTGTTGTCAGTGTGATGTCTCTGCTCTTAACTATTTTATTGAGATTTGTCATTGCGCTTCTCCCAAGGATTAAGCGTCTTCTGATTTCCTGACTGCAGTCAGCATCTGCAGTAATCTTTGCACCTAGAAATACAAAATCTTTCACTGCTTCTACATTTTCTCCCTCTATTTGCCAGTTATCAATCAAGCTGGTTGCCATAATCTTGGTTTTTTTGAGGTTTAGCTGCAAGCCAGCTTTTGCACTTTCTTCTTTCACCTTCATCATAAGGCTCCTCAGTTCCTCTTCACTTTCAGCCATCAAAGTGGTATCATCTGCATATCTGAGATGGTTAATGTTTCTTCCAGAGATTTTAACTCCAGCCTTGGATTCCTCAAGGCCAGCTTGTCGCATGATGTGTTCTGCATACAAGTTGAATAGGTAGGGTGAGAGTATACAGCCCTGCCATACTCCTTTCCCAATCTTAAACCAGCCCGTTGTTCCGTGGTCTGTTCTTACTGTTGCTACTTGGTCGTTATACAGATTCTTCAGGAGGCATACAAGATGACTTGGTATCCCCATACCACTAAGAACTTGCCACAATTTGTTATGGTCCACACAGTCAAAGGCTTTAGTCGATAAAACAGAAATAGATGTTTTTCTGAAACTCCCTGGCTTTTTCCATTATCCAGTGGATATTGGCAATTTGGTCCCTAGTTCCTCTGCCTTTTCTAAAGCCAGCTTGTACATCTGGCAATTCTCGCTCCATGAATTGCTGAAGTCTACCTTGAGCATTACCTTACTGGCATGTGAAATGAGTGCCACTGTTTGATAATTTGAACATTCTTTAGTGTTTCCCTTTTTCGGTATGGGGATATAAGTTGATTTTTTCCAATCTGATGGCTATTCTTGTGTTTTCCAAATTTGCTGGCATATAGCATGCATTACCTTGACAGCATCATCTTGCAAGATTTTGAACAGTTCAGCTGGGATGCCATCGTCTCCTGCTGCCTTGTTATTAGCAATGCTTCTTAAGGCCCATTCAACCTCACTCTTCAGGATGTCTGGCTCTAGCTCACTGACCACACCGTCAAAGCTATCCCCAATGTTGTTATCCTTCCTATACAGGTCTTCTGTATATTCTTGCCACCTTTTCTTGATCTCTTCTTCTTCTGTTAGGTCCTTGCCATCTTTGTTTTTGATCATACCCATTTTTGCCTGGAATTTACCTCCGATGTTTCTAATTTTCTGGAAGAGGTCTCTTGTCCCTCCTATTCTATTGTCTTCTTCCACTTCTGCGCATTGCTTGTTTAAAAATAATTCCTCTCTTCTGGCTAACCTCTGGAATTTTGCATTTAATTGGGCATATCTCCCCCTATCACTGTTGCCTTTTGCTTTCCTTCTTTCTTGGGCTACTTCTAGTGTCTCAGCAGACTGCCATTTTGCCTTCTTGGTTTTCTCTTTCTTTGGGATGTATTTTGTTGCCGCCTCCTGAACAATGTTGCGAACTTCTATCTACTAAGTCCAGTCCCTTAAATCTATTCTTCACCGCCACTTCATATTCCTTAGGAATATTAGTGAGCTCATATCTAGCTGATCTGTAGGTCTTCCCTAATCTCTTTAGTCTGATCCTAAATTGTGCAAGAAGAAGTTTGTGATCGGAACTACAGTCAGCTCCAGGTCTTGTTTTTACCGACTGTATAGATGTCCACTACCTTTGGCTGCAAAGGATGTAGTCAATCTGATTTTGGTGTTGTCCATCTGGTGAAGTCCATGTATAAAGCCATCTCTTAGGTTGTTGGAAGAGAGTGTTTTTTATGCAGAGTGAGTTCTCTTGGCAGAATTCTATCAGCCTATGTCCTGCTTCGTTTTGTTCTCCCAGACCATGCTTACCTGTAATTCCAGGTGTCATTTGACTGCCCACCTTAGCATTCCAGTCTCCCATGATGAAAATAACATCTCTTTTAGGCGTGTTGTCCAGTAGGTGCTGCAGATCCTCATAGAACTGCTCTACTTCAGCTTCTTCAGCATCTGTGGTTGGGGCGTATATTTGGATCACTGTGATGTTAGATGGCTTGCCCTGAATTCGAATTGAGATCATTCTATCGTTTTTTGGATTGTATCCGAGCACTGCTTTAGCCACTTCAATATTAATTATGAAGGCTACTCCATTTCTTCTGTGGTCCTCTTGTCCACAGTAGTAGATCTGGTGGTCATCTGATGTGGAGTGGCTCATTCCAGTCCATTTCAGTTCACTGATGCCCAGAATGTCTATCTTTAATCTTGACATCTCACCAATAACCACATCCAATTTGCCCTGGCTCATAGATCTTACATTCCAGGTTCCAACGGTGTGTTGATCCTTAGAACATCAGATTCGCCGTTCACCACCAGCACCGTCGGCCACTAGTCGTCCTTTCGGCTTTGAGCTAGCTGCGTCATCACGTCTGTGGCTAGTTGAACTCATCCTCTGTTCCTCCCCAGTAGCATTTTGACCATCTTCCGACCTGGGGGTCTCATCTTCCGATGGTATACCGACATATCTCTGGTTGTACTGATCCATTTAGTTTTCACGGCAAGAATACTGGGGTGGGTTACCATTACCTTCCCCAGGGATTGCATTTAGTCTGACCTCTCTGTCATGACCTTCCCTTCTTGGGTGGCCCTTCACGGTTTAGCTCATGGCATCATTGAGGTGCTCAAGCTCCAGCACTACGACAAGGTAACGATCCTTTGCTGAAGCTCAAAAGCAGAGGCATATGTAGAGATATAGAAGTTCTCAGTTTATACATATAGTTGTGCAACTTCCCATTTGGCTGTATTTCCCTATGGATAACCGAAAAATCATTTGGTTAGCCTTTTAATAAAAATCTATCCAATTTTGCAAAAAAGTACAGTATATATTCATAATAATAAGTGTGCATTATATTAAGGAAAACTGCTTACAAATATCTATTTTAGAAAAATAGCCATCTATAATTATCCAACAGGAGTCTAATAGATATCTACACATACTAAAAGGAACTTCCTGTTTAGAACAGCACTCGGTAGCCACAGTTAAGCAAGTATTTACTCCTAGTTCAGCAAGAAAGATACAGTTTTAGTGGGAATTGTGCCAAATACTCACTCTGCTTTAACTACAATCATCCCAGGTCATTAAAGGGCTGGGGCAAAGCCAAAGCAAAGCCCATGGAAGTTGATACAATCCTTAAATCCACATGGGTGGGCAAGTGACTTTATCTGATCGTTGTGTGGTCATTCCTTTCCCCCTCCTCCTCCTTGTCCAATTTTCCTATTAAACGGCCCCTGTTTTACAAGACCTTTTGGAGTCAGATGGCCATTGTTCAACTAAAGAAGGGAAAGAAAGGACATATATAGTACAGCAGTACACCTGAGGTGAAAAAAACAAAAGGGACAGTCAGTCACACACCAGCAAAGTTAACTTCCTCCAAATAGACTCCAGATTTTGGGTGCTCCTTGCAAAAGAGGCAAAAAATATTACCTCCTTCCTAGAAAGTGGTGTCTTCAGGGCCCTTATTCATCCTGGCATTTGTGAAAATGGGTTTCCATGTGAACAGCTGAGAATAGTCATCTAAATGCTTTTCCAGCTGTTGACATCCAGAGGACTCACTGAACTGACTGCAGGAATTTTTTGCTGATGTGTCTTGTGGGTGCATGTGGGTGTTCCTGACAGCGGGAATCTGACCCAAGCAATAGATAGTGAAGCAGGCTTTAAACTGTAATGGAAGAGGAGATTTATTTACAGAAAATACATTAGAGGGATAGGCAAAGCCTAGCACCTAGCTAATTATGTCCTACTGAGAGCATGTGATCTGTGTATGTGTGTGTGCTTGGAAAAAAAGGCAGAGGGAAGACAAAGAGGGGACACATAACGCATCCTTAACTCTCTACCTATTTCCCCTTCTCCTGTGGTCAGTAGGTCATGAGCTGCTGAAGAGTCAATGCCATTGGTTTCATACTCACAACAGACTGTGCCAGCCAGAGTTCAAGTATAATGCATATGTCAGAACTAGATCTCGACTAAAAGTAAAACAAGTGAATTCTCCTTCATGTCCACCTTGACTCCCAGTGACTTCATGGACATACCCAATACACAGTATCATCTTTAGCTGCATTTATCTATCTGCACACAAACTCATACACATATGAATGGTTTCTTCCCTCATATTGTCACCTACTTCAAAAATTGAATATACTGAAGTAAATAATATGAAGTTGTTTTTAAACTTTAAAGAAAAAAAGCCAAATGTTTTTTCTGATTTTTTGTTTTTGAACCAAACTGATCTAGAGAATGATGTTACAGCCTTCTATACAATATGCTGTTTTAATTCCCATTTGCACTGAGGAAGCAAATAGTGCTTAAAATCTAATTTCTTCAGCAGTTTCCTTGCATTTGGACGTTTAAAATAAGTTAGTACAGTCTTTACAGTGCACAAAGGGAACTTGAATCAAAAGCACTGTCATACAGTAAGCCAAGAAGAAAAGAAAACAATTAAGTTAGCTTGAGGTGGGAGCAGCTGCTGCTCTTGTGATGGTCTTCTTAACTAGAACATTTTAAAAAATGATTACAGTTTTCTACATTACAGAGTCTAATAGGTACAAGGAAAATCTAAACAGTGGAATAAATCATTTTTTCAAGTAAATAGCTCCATGCATCACAATATTAGGATGCTACAGAAAAACTCCTGATGGATTCATTCCTGATAAATTATTATAGTTTCTTCTTTATCACTTTGCTTTATTACCTTTAATATTTAAGTTATATGGCCTACTCAGGCAAAATAATCTAATTGTGATCAGAGGAGAGAGAAGGCTGTGGCTCTGAGGCTAATTCATATAAAAATGCTGGATCATGAAAGGGCAGCTTGCTACCAGTGGAGTCAAGAGACTGGACAGCAAATCCTAGAAATAGGCAGAAGGGAAAGAAGATAACCCTAGAAAGGTATGATCACTTCTAGAGCCTGGTAGACAATGGTTTAAATAAAAGCTCTAGTATGATCTGGAAAATTGGGGTAAGAGTTATAAGGAGCAGCTGTTGGTTGTGTCTCATAAATGAGGACCAGTTTTTCAAAAGTGCTGCAGCTTTATCCAGTAAGGAACTGGATGCCTGAATTATGGATAGTACAAATGATGACAGGAACAATGTGGGATAAATAAGCTTTTATTTTTCCTTCTCTTCAGTGACTGTTTGATTTGGCATATGTGACCATTGCCCTCTACAGGGGCTTTAAATGTATGCAACCCTAACATGTAATGAGGGGGGTTGGAGATGAATATACTAGCTCTCCTCCCCCCCACCCCCCAGTGTATAAAGGGCAACCGTCTATAGCAGAGTCACTTGTATGAACCAGATTGTCACTTGGTTTGGTATATGAACCAGATTGACAAAGGTTTTGGAGCCTCTTATGTAAACAGGCAGCTGCAAGCTATGCGGCCATGATTGAAGAGATCTGCTACCTTTCCAGATAGTTGGAAGGCTATTAAAAATAAAAAAAAATTTCCATCCTAATATACAGTATGTGGGGATACATTTGTTCTAAATGAAAGTGGCTGGAATTCTTGTAACCCCCATTTCTTTCATCTCAAAAAATCTAACTGAAAAGGACTCTGAAGATGTTGTTTGGAAAAGGATCACCTTCAGTTTTAAGCAAAGTGCCAAAGAGCCTGACAGTATTCCATGCTATTTAGATCCCTTGAAAATCTGGATTTTAAATCTTTGGGTAAGAACCTCTGTAGAGAAGCAACACTTTTGCTCCAAGTAGTTGCTTTTTATAATCAAGAGGTAAACGCAGATGCACCTTTAGATGGAGACAAAGTCAGTAGTGCTCTCTTCCTTGCCCTGAAAATGACATATAGAGATTTCAAGTATTCCAAAGTATCCTATTATAAATCTACTGAGCTATCGAGTCCCATCCCTGTTCTCATGCCTGTCCACCTCCTTTATCTTCTGTGCTGTGTCCTATAAAAGTAAAAGAGCAACTTTCATTTCTCAACATAAAATTTGAACAAGTGTTGGGTCAGGGGAGGACAAGACACTAGTATTTGCTGGTAGCCCACACAGTCATTATATATACGGAAAGCATGTAAAATGCAGGCTTACATTACTTATTCTGTGTGCACAGGAGTCCCTAGAACAGTACTTTGAAGAAAAGAAGGCCAGCTCATTAAAGAATAAACAAGATAAAAAGAATAGGCTGTGTCCATGTCAGCACAAGGCTGTAAGTTTAAATGAGCTACATTTTTCAGTTTGAAAAATCCATTCTGTGTTGAGGGGAGTGGAGACAGGGGGAAGAGTGAAAAAACCAATTGTCACCAAATACTGGGATCTAAAGTCTATGCTAAAGTCAGTCCAATATTAATAGCATTCATGTATGATTTTAATTTATGGAAAAATTAAAAAACAACCTGAGAAGAACAGGTGTTTCAGATGCTCAGAATATATTTTAGGCAATTTGGAACTACCAACCTATCTGAAGTTATTTAAGAAACATCACAATCTCACACTGTTGGTAGAGTGTCCCTGAATAAGTTGATCAAATCTAGTAGTTAAGAATTTGGCAAATTTTACTCTGTTTAGAATATAGGCTGAAGAGATTCAATGAAACTTAAAAAAAAATACTTTAAACCAATGTCTTCAGCAGTTCTGGATTTAAACTGCTCCATTCATTATGACCCTCAACCCCTCCCACCCTCCAAAGGTTACAATGGCGATGAGTGCACCATTGAGGGATTTGAAAGAACAGGTTAGGGATAGATCATCATGGAGAAAATCTATCTATATGGTCACTAGGAGTCAAAAATGACTTGATGATATACTGTATAATCAACCAGAAACAGAATGGTGAATTGTTGCCATTTTGTTGTTTCTTTTTTAACAGGTTCAGCAGATGTTTGTTTTCTTTCTTTTAACTGGGTGAAATTGACCACAGTTCTACTAAGCTCCCCCTTCTAGAAGAACCACAAAACTTACTTACTTACTTACTTAGTTAATTTCCAGTCCTCAAAAAGCATGCCCTCAGAAGAGAAAACGATTGGTGCTTGCTTTTATTGTAAGGGCTGGGGGTGGGGGGAAATGAAGCAAGAGAATCCACCAGTTGAGGGCATTGTTAACTGCCGCCTGGACAGACCACTAGGTCATTGCTGAGGTCAAAGGGAAGGAAGGGGTTGCAGTCCAGAAAGGGATTTATTAAGCCAGCTTCATTTGCAGCTGGTTTACCCACAGGAGACAAATAGCGGAAGGCAGAAGAGCCTTAAATCTTGCCCAAATCTTGGGGATTAAGTGATTGTGTGTGTGTGTGTTGGGAGATAGTGGTTAGAGAGATCTTTAGTTCTAACATTTGCTCCATCTCAGTGTTGCTCAGTCTCATCCTGAGAGGTGGTGTGGCCTAAGTTTTACAAACTGTATTAGCTACCTGACATTGCCCAGCAATGGATTTGTTTTATTTACTTAAAGTTTTCAGTTAATCCCTTAAACTTTTGCCTCAATTCCTGACAATCACTTCCACAGGAACTCTTGATCAGTCCTTCTCTCAGACTTAAAGTTTTCCAATGTGTCTGTCTGAAATTTGGCATGGTATTTCCTGCAATAAGGTTATTATTATTGCATTTTAGCCTTAAAGCTACAAACTTACAGAGCTTTTATTGAAAAATTGTAAAAGTATGGCACTCAAAGATCCCTACACTAATTTCTCTGAAATTTGGTGTGTTTTATCTCCACATCCAGTTCCAGCATTTCCACACAATTTATTCATTTCTTTCTGAAAACAAAATATTATAACCATCTATGTTTTTCCTATATTAGTCTGTGGAGGAAAGGCCAGACTTCACTCTGGATCTTGGAATCAAGCTATATTGGGCTACCTTTGAAGTGACCCTTATTGATTGATTGATTGATTGATTGATTGATTGTCCAGATCAAACTTTGCTCTGCCAAAATGTAGTCACCGCTACAGTTTTGTCATTAGCTTGCTGTAGGTCATTGACAGTACAAGGCTCTGGCAATAATTGGCACATGTGCCGGATCTTGGATTTTTCCACATTCACATAATATATTGCCGTCATCCAGCAACCCTCACCAAAATAGATTCTTCTTACACTTTGGTACCCCCACCCTCATCCTATTCATGGTCCTCCAAACTGTATATGGGAGAGTGCTCCCTGCGGCCATTTCTTCCTTCGGTAGAATTCTTAAATTGGTGAGCTCATTCCTCCATTTACTTATTCGATTCTGTTCTTTGGGCCCCTCTAGGGTTTTAGTTCTTGCCATAAAGCTCTTTCTAGATTTAAGTCAACTAATTGGAGGAGCATATCCATTTAAAGGGTGACGAGAGTCAGTCTCTTGCTTGGTTCTTTCGGCGTCTGTTTCTACTTCCCTTCTAATCTTAGGTGAAACAATGCCTACAAGGGGATATAATTTATTAACGGGCATAGGTTTGAGGCATCCTGTCACTATGCGCATTGCCTCATTCACAGCGATATCTACTTGCTTCGCACGTGCCGATGTGTTCCATAGTGGTGCTGCATATTCAGCAGTAGAGACACTCAAGGCCAGAGCTGATACTCATAGTGTAGCTGGCTGGGCTCCCCATGCATAGTTTGTCAATCATCAAATGATGTTATTCCTAGCATATACTTTAGCCTTGGTATTTAAGCAGTGTTGCTTAAGTGTTCTGTCCAACATAACACCCAAATACATAGGTGTTGGGCAGTGCTGTAATCTGATCCCTCTCCACATTATATCCAATTCAACCCCTGCATCCGATTACGAAGGTGGAAGGCACATACTTGAGTTTTGCTTGGATTAGGTTTTAAGTAATTATTATCATAATACCTCTCCAGTTCTTCTAGAGCCCATGATAATTTTTCAGCACACTCATCAAAGCTCAGTTCTCATACAGCCACTGCTGTATCATCTGCATATATAAACATTTGTGCATCAGTCAAGGCAGGTTGGTCATTAATGTATATATTATATAAAATCGGAGATAATACGCTGCCTTGTGGTAATCCATTCTTTTGCTTCCTCCATCTGCTATTCTTACCATTCAAAGTTACATAAAACCTTCTATTTTGAAGGAAATTCCCTATAACCCTGGTGAGCTTATGGTCTCCAGTAAAGTTGTCTATCTTATGCAGCAATTTTCTGTGAATGACCATATCATATGCCGCAGTAAGGTCAATGAATGCCACTCCAGTAATTAATTTTCTTTCATAACCATCCTCTATGTGTTGTGTAAGATTAAGTATTTGTCCACAACATGACCTTCCTGGTCTAAAACCAGCTTGCTCCTTCATGATCTTTGCATCAAGGGTCTCTGCCACTCGATTAAGAATCATTCGTTCAAACATAAAGATGACATAAGAGTGACACTGGTCAATAGTTCTTTGGATCAGTTGGTTCCTTTCCAGGCTTCAACAAGGCTACCACTCTAGCCTGTCTCCAAAGCCTTGGAATCCTAAGTTCAGCAATACAGATGTTCATTATTTGCTGGAGCCACTCCAAAGTATTAGGTCCAAACTGTTTTATCTGTTCCACCCTTAAATCATCAATGACCGTGGCTCTGTTTGCTTCAGACTTTTTATGGCTCCCTCTAATTTGAGTTTTGTAAAAGGGGCACTGAGGTACCTGCCCTCTTGCTCTTCCGCCCTAATAGCCAGTCCTCGTTCTTTTTTCCCTTGGATTTTCCCATTTTTCAGGAGCTGACTAGCTATTTGATCTGCTTTTACATTACTTTTACATTTTATATTACTTTTATATTACATTACAAGTGACCCAAATTACATCAGGCAATTTCCAAATCCCCAAATCTCCAGATCAATTCAGATAATGAAGATTTTACACATCAAGATAAACCATACTTTATAGCCAAAAAAAAAAAAAGAATCTCTTTCCCAATCTCTGCACTCTGGGCCAAAGCTTAGTGAAAAGTGGTTTATATTTGCAGAAGCCAGTTTAATGCTTCTTGAGCAAGGTGCTCTTCTCTATGCTTGAAAAATGCATCACTAATTATGCATTCCTTCTATTTATCCAACTCTAATTTTCTGGTTTAAAGACTCTTAATGATGGATTACATATTTTTGTTAGACAATTTCAAATAACAATTCATTTATTTAAGAACACTCATGTGGCTATCATGTGGGTCTGTGCTTTGTTAGTTTTTAATTCCCTAATAATAATAGCCTTCTCAAGTCATGCTGTGCTGCCTCATAAAGGGGAGGAGGGTTGTACCTGGGAGGGATGAGCAAAGAGCTTTGGAAATATTTGCCAAGAATATATAATCCTAGCAGGGTCTTCCAAATTGTGAAGGTCATCCCAGCTGCCCAACTAAAGGAAGCAGGCTCCTATGTTAGCCATCAGTGATATAGGAAGATGCTAGAGGTGGATGATCACTTCAATGATAGTGCCAACAGTATTATTTCATACAGTATAGGAGAAAGCAAGAGTGTTTTACCAAAAAAACCCCACATGGATTGACAATATAAAGAGATTGACAATATAATGCTACAAGATAGGCTCCCTAGGTCAGATGGCACTCAACATGCTACTGAGGAAGAGCTGAGGATCTTTCCAAGTACAAATGGTGCTTATGACATTGGTAGATTAAAGCCTTTGGGATGTCTAGTTGCTGATGGTGCCATATAGGAAAAGAAAATCCAAAGCTGCAAAGATAGAAGTACAGTAGGAACATTGAACATAAGAAAACATGAACACAGGAAAGCTCAAAACAGTGAAAGATGAAATAAAATAACTACAATTTGATTTTAGGCATCAGTGAATTGAGGCATCAGTGAATTGAGATGGACTGAGATTGGACACTTTTAGTCAGAAGATCACATTATTTATTACTCAGGACTGTTTGGTCTAGCGGTTAAGGTAACAGGCTAGAAACCAGGAAACTGTGAGTTCTAGTCCTACCTTAGGCATGAAAGCCGGCTGGGTGACCTTGGGCCAGTCACTCTCTCTCAGCCCAACTCACCTCACAGGGTTGTTGTTGTGGGGAAAATAGGAGGAGGAAAGACTATTAGGTATGTTAGCCGCCTTGAGTTATTTATAAAAATAAGGCAGGATAGAAAATAAACAAACAAACAAACAAATAAAATGGTGTTGCTTTTAAGTTAGGAACAGTATAGCAAGAACAGTACTTGGCTACAATGCAATCAGCGACCAAATAATATTGATTAGACTTCATGGACAACCCTTTAATATCACGATCGTTGAAATTTATGCTCCAACCAGCGATGCAGAAGAGGAGGTTGATGAGTTCAAATTAACATTGACGGAACATGCAAGCAACATGTGCTGCTTGTGATTGGAGACTGGAATGACAAAGTTGGAAATATTAAGGAGGAAAACATAGTTGGACTATATGGCCTAGGAAACAGAAATGAAGCAGAATGGCTTATCAATTTCCACCACTCCAATGGTTTCTTCATTACTAACACAATCTTCCAACAGCCAAAATGTTGCCCATGGACATTACCAGATGAAGTACACAGAAATCAAATTGACGATATTATTGGTACAAGGAGGTGAAGAGCTCAGATATAACTGTAAAGACATAGACAGGAACTGACTGCAGAACAGATCATAAATTGCTCATGTGCAAATTGGAAGTCAATCTAAAGCAGAACAAAGCCAACCAGTTTCCATCATATGATCTTGAGTATATACCCACAATTTTCAAGAAGAACACCAGGAATTTACTTGAAGTCCTTAAGCTTATTGATGGGTTAAGGAACCAGAGGAACTGTAGAATGGATCAAATAAGTTGTTAAGAATGAATGCAAAAAGAGACTGTTGAAGACCAAGAAACAGAAGAAAGCAAACTGAATTTCAGAACAAGTGGTAGAAACTGCTGAGAAGAGAAGCCAAGAAAGACAAAGACCTCAGAAAGGAACTCAACAAAGAATTTCAGAGAATATAGAATGAAACAATCCATAATTCTAACTGGATGTATAAATGACCAAGAACAAATTATCATATTTTGCAACATTAAGCAAAAGAAGAAGAGGATGACCAGCAGGAAGATGGATATATGCAATTATAGAGATGATAAGTATACCACTGGAAAACCTGAAGGACCAGGTTGGGGACACATAATCCTGGAGAAGATGTATCTATTAGCCAATCCTAATTTGGTGGCACCTAGTCAATCAATCAATCAAGAACTGTGGATGGGTAAAATTTCAGTTGCTGCTGTTCTTATCACACTTTTGGAGGGAGGGTTACTTTTTCTGTTTTCTAGGAGCACCGGCTTCCTCAGATGAAGAGGTATGAAGTTACAGTTCTCGAAACAATTTCAGCTCTGGGATTCCCAGTCATTAATTTCAGCATCCCAGTAGATTTCAGAAAAAGTTAAGGACACAAAATCACTGGAAAATTTCAACACTATGAACTCCTTCAAGGTTATCTCTCTATTCACTTTGGATATTATCTCCTTTTTGGAAGTTTGCCAATATAAATATGCATTTTATTCAAATTTTAGATTTAATGTATGTGTTTCTCTCAATTTAATTATAAATACAAGCTATAGTTTAGTGCAATCATTGGGTTTTTCATTTTTGATCGTAGTGAGATTGCACATAGCTCCTCAAGTTGGAACCCCGTATTTTTAATACTGCTTTTTGTAGTCATCACTTTGCACAGTACTTATCAGAGTATAATCACTTTTCAGCACAACTTCAACTGACCAAGTATTCTGGTGGCAAGTATTTTACTAGTACATTTTTCCTCAGACTGGAGAATTAGTGTGGGCAATGAGGCTTTATAATCAAATTTGCAGCATTCCTGCCTGAATATGGACAAATTTGATCACTGCTCAATAAAATAATGCATATTTATATAACATGCTTCAATACCTGGCATCTCTGAAATGTACTGGAGAATGAGAAGAATTGTACTGGAGAACTTGGGCAGGTAGAACCAGTCAGAACAGATTGGTCCTTTCTAACTGGTGTCCTCCAGATGTGATGGAATTTCAAATGCAAAATCCAAATATAATTTTTTTGTCCATGTATTTCAAAATTTATAAAATATTTGTAAGAATTCTCAATACTCCTTTAATTATACTGGAGCATTATTCAAAGTATATTTAAAATGAAATATTTTCTCTCACTGAAATCAATTGGATTTAAAATTAGAATGAAACAGATTACATTAACGTAAGGCTTACTTTGTGTCACTCCTGAATTCTAGCACTTCGTTGAAATCTTTATCTTATTTATTATTCAAATTTAATTACAGCCCATCTCCCCCAAAAGAGGGACTCTGGGCGGTTTACAATAAAATCCAACTATAATCCTAAACGTTAAAATCTCATAAAACCAAACACATAACAATTATTATAAAATGCAATAAATACATATAAAATCCAAGAGGGTATAAAATTTTGAGCTGGTGGGAGGGCCTCTATGGTGCGAGCCACCCCCAAGGATGGTTGCCCACTGTCCCACCCCAGGCGAGACAGCAGAACCAAGTCTTCAGGGCCTTCCGGAAGGTCAGGAGTGAAGGGGCCTGCCTCACCTCCGGGGGCAAGATGTTCCAAAGGGTGGGGGCCACTGCAGAGAAGGCGCGTTTCCTGGACCCCGCCAGATGAAATTCTCTTATAGACGGGGTCCGTAACATGCCCTCTCTGGATGATTGGGTGGGGCAGGCTGATGTAATAGGGATGAGACGGTCCCTCAGGTAACCTGGCCCCATGCCCTGTACGGCTTTAAAGGTGATAACCAACACCTTGCATTGGACCTGGAACAAACTGGCACCCAGTGCAGCTCACGCAGCAAGGGTGTTATATGTGCTGACCTAGGGGCACCAAAAAATGGCCTGCGCGGCTGCATTCTGGACCAGCTGAAGCTTCCAGATACTCTTCAAAGGTAGCCCCATGTAGAGCGCATTGCAGTAGTCTATATGGGAGATGACCAGGGCAGGAGTGACTGTTGGGAGGGCCTCTCGGTCCAGGAATGGGCATAACTGGCGCACAACCCGAAGTTGCGCAAAGGCCCTCCTGGCCACAACTGCTACCTGCTCTTTGAGCAGGAGTTGTGAGTCCAGGAGAACCCCCAGATTACACACTGAGTCTGTATGGGGCAGTGCAACCACATCCAGAACTAAAGATGACAATTTCCCGGAAGGCAAGGCGCTGTCAATTCACAGCCACTCTGTCTTACCAGGGTTCAGCTGAAGCCTGTTGTTCCCCATCCAGACCCCCACAGCCCCCAGGCACTGAGAAAGGGCAGTCACTGCATCACTTACCTCACCTGGGATGGAGATATACAATTGAGTATCATCGGCATACTGATGGTACCTCATCCCGTGGTGACGGATGATCTCACCCAGTGGTTTCATGTAGATGTTAAATAAGAGAGGAGAGAGAACTGAACCCTGTGGTGCCCCACAATGGAGGAGTCGAGGGTCGGATCTCTCCTCTCCTATCACCACTGATTGGGATCGGCTCTCGAGGAAGGAGGTGAACCAGCACAGAACTACACTGCCGACCCCCAACTCACTGAGCCTTCCCAAAAGGATACCATAGTCGATGGTATCAAAAGCCGCTGAGAGGTGGAGAGCAAGGATGGATGCACTGTCTCCATCCCGCTCCCACCAGAGATCATCCATAAGTGCGACCAATGCAGTTTCTGTCCCATATCCTGGCCTGAAATCTGACTGAAAGGGGTCCAGATAATCCATTTCATCCAGAATCCTCTGGAGTTGTAACGCCACCACCTTCTCAACCACCTTCCCCAAAAAGGGGAGGTGGGAGACTGGACGAAAATTGTCCAGCACAGTTGGGTCCAGAGATGGCTTCTTGAGGAGGGGGCGCACCAGCGCCTCCTTAAAGGCCACCGGGAACACCCCCTCCCTCAAGGATGTATTTACCATCACTTGGACCCAACCACGTGTCACCTCCCGAGCTGCCTTCACCAGCCAGGAGGGGCATGGATCTAACTGACAGTTGGTGGCATTCACAATCTGGAGGATCCTGTCCACTTCCAACAGGATCAAACTGCTCCCAGATAACAAGGCTAAAACGTTCCCTTGGCATCTCCTCAGACCCTGCTTAACACATGGAGTCCAACTTGGAATGGATCTGAGTGATTTTATCCTGCAGATGCTCAGAAAGCTCTTCTGCACAGCCCTGTAGGTGGGCCACTGGGCCCATCTTCCCCAGAAGGGTACGTGTGATCTTAAACAGGACCATTGGCAATCTGCAGATGCTATAAGAGCGGAGAAATACTGCCGTTTTGCCGCTCTTACCGCCACAAGGTAGGCCTTAATAGAGGCTCTAGCTTGTGTTCCGTCAGATTCAGTCTTCGTCTTCCTCCAGCGGCGCTCTAGACGTCTCTTACACCTCTTCAAAACCCTCAGCTCCTCCATGAACCACGGGGAGTGTCGGGTTGAATGAGGCAAAAGGGGCTGTACAGGTGTGATCCTATCCAAGGCCCCGGCCACCTCCCTATTCCAGGCAGCAGCCAGGGCCTCCGCTGGACCGTGCAGCAGATCCTCGGGTATAACCCCCAGCTCCTTCTGAAACCTCACTGGGTCCATCAGTCGCCGGGGGTGGACCAATCGAATGGTTCCAGCCTCCCTGTGGAGGGGGGCAGCATAAGAGAATCTCAGGGCCACCAGGGTGTGATCTGACCATGACAATGGGGATAGATGTAGCTCTCCCCTCAGATTACATTGCCACCACTCAGACAAAAAAACCAAGTCCGGAGTGAGACCGCTATCTCAAGTCAGGTCCCGGATAATCTGGAACAGGCCCATGGCTGCCATGGTAGCCATGAACTCCCGATCCACCTCTGAGGCACGCCCCAGGGACGGCAAGTTGAAGTCCCCCAGAACCATAAGTCTGGGGAACTCCACCACCAACCCTGAGACAGCCTCCAGCAGCTCAGGCAGGGAGGTTGCTACACAGCAGGGAGGCTGGTACAGTAGCAGCACTCCCAACTGTTCTCAGGAACCCAACTTGAAAAACAGGGTCTCACACCCAGCCACTTGTGGGGCAGGGCCCCTGAAGGCCACCAGAGACTCTCAGATGACAACAGCCACCCCTCCTCCCCTACCCTGGTGTCTCGGCTGGTGCCACATCTGAAACCCAGCTGGGCACATTTCTGAAAGGGCTACCCCACCTACTGGGCCCAGCCAGGTCTCAGTGATACATGCCAGGTGTGCCCCCTCCTCTGCGATCAAATTGCATATGAGGGGGGCCTTGTTGTTAACTGACCTGGCATTAAGGAGCAGCAGCCGGAGACCAGGTTCCTCAAGGATCTGCTGTCCAGGGCCTGGGTCTGAACTCGGAGGGCCGGAACACGCCACCGGTAACAGACACTGGGGGCGTCTTCCCCGAAGATGGCCTGCCCTCCAGTTCCCATCATAACATCCCTGACCCGTCACCACCTCAATGGTACACCCCACCCTATACCCGCCAGAATTTCCAGGCCCAGTTGCCTCCACTCCCAGACCTCCAGAAACCCTGGATGGAAATAAGGGTCTCCTTCTCCACTCACCCATCCCCAAAACTCAATCAACGGCCAGGCAGTGGCCTGCTCCACAGCGCACCAGCTAATGCTCTCAGTGCTGCAGAAGTCTAGCCAATACTCCTCGCACTCTCCCTGTACCCCCCCTCAGCCTCTCTCACTGGTCGATGGGGAGGCACCCATCCATTCCTGTCCCCCCCCCATCTCTCACACAGGGGGTAAGCACTCTCACACACAACCACACATAACCACACACCTCTGGACTCCCCCTACGTCTCTCACACTCGGAGGGAGTACCATATGCACACTGAAGGGACCCTCTTAACTGCCTGCCGTCTCTGGGCAGATTGGGGGGTGACCCACACGCACACTCTGGACTATTTCCCTCCCGTCGCCTCCCCACTAAGATCTTCGTCCAGGGAGGCTCTGGCACTAGGGTCTAGAGTCCAAGGAGCTCATAACCCCTGTCGTCAACCATACCACCAGGGCCCCTACTAATGTCCTCCGTCCAAAGTCCAAGTCGATCAGAATCAGCCCCTCCACTTACATATCTTAATCTGTTTTATTCTGAGATACAGCTTTATTTCTTTGGCACTATGCATATGGTGTCATGTATAATCATTTAGTACCTCCAGGCAGGGCTGAACATTAGCAATCAATCTTATTTTATTTTATTTCTTTTAATATCCTTCACTAGTACACAGAACATGGTTGCTATAAAACATCTGTAGCAAATTTAGACTGTTTCTTCATATCCATTTGTGCAATGAGACTCACAGGAATTTTCTTCTTGTTTCTGATTGTCACTTATCTATTTATTTGAAAATATTTAAAGGTCCGTAACAGTTATCCTTTAACCACATCAGTTTGAAACAAAATGTTGGTATTTCCATTTTACTAATGGGAAACTGAAACCAAGAGGTAATGATTTGCATCTGTCTGAAATTAAAAGGAAGCTAGAATTAACTTCAATTTTTAACTTACTATTTGGCAGCTGTAAGTGAAAGCATAGCCTTAATTATTTTGAAAGACCAACTAAAATATGATATACTCAGTGGCTGAATTCACATGCTAAGCAATGGTTAGTTTAGCTTTGGTTTAGCATGTGTTAAACTTTATAAATTACCTTATTCGTGAATGCAGGCTTATGAATTGGCATGATGTGTGATCATCTCATTGTGATTTGTTCAGTGATTAAACAAAGCATATTTTAGTTGACATATGAACTCAGTTACTCACCCCTTTCAGAAAGGTTTCATGCCTTATATCAAACGAAATATATCCCATCAACCATGAATTTTTGTTTTTCAGAGGGTTTATTTCCTTTCTATTCCCAACTTTTGTTTTGTTTTGAAGTCCAGCTGAGTAACAGAGCCTAACCCACATCAAAGTATGAATGTGAGGTAACATTTAGTCACTAGTTCTGCAGACATGTCCTGTAGTCTGCAGCAGCCTTCTTTGGCCTATTCTTTTTAGATAAGTTGGATAGATTCAACTCCTAGCAAAACGATTGGTTGTGCTGACTAGGACTTCTGGGAATTGAAGTCCAACACATCTAAAGGTATCATGTTGGAGAAGTGTGATCTATTGCCTCTCTGCAGTCCCATTTTCTTGATTCTGCTCTCATCCAGAATCCATCTTTCTTTCTTCCACAGTTTACTTTGGTGTTTCCTGACCTTGACCACTTCATATTTTACTCCCAGAATTCTTGGAAGTGGCCATCCTTGATCAGGAATTCTGGGAACTGAGGTCTATTTCTGGAGTTGTTGACACTTGGAAACACTGTCTACATTCCAACTCTTTCTCTAGATATCTAAAATGTTGTTTAACTATAATTTATTGAAAAAAAAGACCATAGTGGCTAGGTTCATACAACATATTAAACAAGTTTCATACAAATCACATTGTGGCCTAGGATATTTGTGAACCAGGTCTAAGCATAGGAGGAGCAGAGTGTATTTATGGTGCAAGTTGTTACATTCTATTCATTTTTTGTTTTATAAAAATGTATCTATGCTTATGGGGCTAAGCAGAGAGGTCCAACTTCTATGTCTTCTTGTTCTTCTAACAGTGCTCCAAAGCCTAATACTGTTGTTTATAACCCTGTGAAGAAACCTTTGTAACTCCAGCTTGATCTTTTTTTCACTTGTAGCTACCTCATCCCTGAATTCCCAGCTTCAGCAGCTCCAGCATCTTCAGCAGCTCCAGCAGCAGCAGCAGCAGAGCCAAGCTAGCCAGCAAGCACAGGGGCAAGCCAGTCAACCCCAGCAGCAACCACCACAGCCACAACTGCCTCAACAGCAACAGCCCCCTCCACCTCCACCTCCGCCACCACAGCAGCCACAGCCACAGCCTCAGAATCAGAACCAGCCTCCTCCAGCTCAGCAAACTTCAAGCTCCCCTCCAAAACCCAACCAGTCTCCAGGACATGGTCTTCCCTCGCCTCTCACATCCTCAAACCCCCTCCAGGTATGTGCCAGATGGTCTGCTTGTGCTCTCTTACCTTATCCACCACTGTTTATCTGGTCTGTCTTTTGCTTCAATGGTTTCCAACAGGTTTCAGTCATTATGGCCTGATTTTGTTTTGCATAACGTAAGCATTATAGTCAGCATATTATGGCCAAAGCTCTGGATTACTCACTTTTTTCCTAAATGGGTGACTGACGTGACATTTCTTATTTTATCATTTTTGGCATTTCCAGAGTTTTATGGTGTTTATTTTCCCCCTGTAGCTACGGATTTGACAAAGAGTTTAGGAATGCTGTTTTTCTACATGTTTGCTCCATATAATCTTAAGAGTCCCTGCTGCCCATCACCATCTAGAGAATTTACAGTTGGAAAGAGGGAGATCCATTCCTTTCTCCAACAAATGATGGTCTTCATCATTTACATCAACTGCTTCATCTCTTATTTGTACCAGATACTGTATGTAAGTACTACATTCCTATTTGTATCTGCTTGAAGATACACACTAAAGGAGAAAAAAATACCACCAGCACTCAGAACTACAGTAGTATTCAAGAGTAAACATAGAGAACAGTCACAATTAGCAGTTTCAATATATTTTTTTAAAAAGATATGTTGCCTGGAGAAGTGGGGACAGTGGAAAATCCGAACCCACTTTGTGCCAAATGCCTCTTTTATGTTCCTAACAAATAAATCCAATATAATGGATCATAGTTAGGCTGACCATACATCCCGTTTTGAACAGAACAGTCCCATTTTTTTAACATTTCCAGACCGTCCCGTCATTTTAATATAAATGTCCATTTTGTCCTGTTTTCTTAAAAACCTCACTTAAAAATTGGAAAGTTCCTGTGAACCTGTCAGAATGCAGTCTGACTTTGAGTGGAAGGAGGGGAAGCTCAGCAGAAATGGTGGGAAAAAAGCTGCAGAGCTCAACCCAGCGGGAAACCTAAAAAGAAAAAAACAGGATCAGCTGATAGGCGGTAATCAAAGGGCGAGCCAATTGGCTCCTGCCTTGAAAGGGTGGGAAGAAAAGAACGTAAAAGCACGGCCAGAGGAGGAACGGCTTGTCAGGGACAACCATTCTCTAGACTCTCCAACCCAGCCTTGCGTCTCGCAAATGAAGGAATCCGAAGATTCCCAGCCTGAGAAAACCGGAGAAGTTCCTGCCTGCCGATCCAGCCTGTCACCCTGCCCTGCCTCGTTTTGCCATCCCAATGTCCTGTTTTTGTCTCAAGGAAATATGGTCAGCCTAATCATAGTCAAAAAGCCAAACAAGCTAGGAAAATATATTCCCTAAAACAGAGATAGCTTACAGGGCAGTTGTGGTGGTTTTTACCTTCCAAAAATGCTTGACTACAATTTCCAGAATTCCTGATCATTGGATTTGGAGGGCACTAAATACTCACAGATGCCTCTAATTCATTCAATATATCATTTGAACTGCAGATATTTTATGTAAGTTTAGTTGTAAGTGTTGTGGATCTAGTGTACATGTTAATTGCCTGATTGATCATTCTTTGGTCCCAAGTGAACATTCTGATTAAACTACAAGTTCCAGAAGTCTTTGGTAACACACCATAGATACAGCAGAGATAAACTCTTATTGTGCTTGAAGGGAAAGCTGTTTCCAATGAAAACAATAATTTTCACATTAGATGGGGAAAGAAAGAAAGTACAATCTAAAAATTCAAAGAAGGCCTAGCAAGGTAGAAATGCTGATCAACCAGTCCCTTACTTAGAATGTCAGCTTTTTCATTGGTTCCTTTCATTGTCTCTTTTAATAATAAATTATCCATTGGTGATAATTATGTCAATGTCATAAAAAGTTTTACCAGTTGATTTCTACATGTCACATAGTACAAGAACAAGCCACGTTTTCTTCCTGGCCAGTTGACAAACCTAGATGTATTCCTTTGGTAAAAGAGGGTATTGGAAGATCACATTCATACACACAGAATTTTGTGAGGAGTAGATTCTGTCATGCAGCTACACTGCTCAGGTGTTTGCCACCAACAATATGGGTCAAGCTTCTGGGATAAAGAAGGTAGCTTGGAATCTGATCATGAAGAAAGAAATTTTGAAGTTGGCTAGATAAGCTCAAAAGTTAGTGGTTAACAAACAGTTTTAGACGTTGGATTCCTGAGACTGCCTGTGGCAGGTTTCCTCACTTCCGTCTTGCCTGTTAGTATATTTAGATCTGAACAATTATTACAGAAATCACAGAATTTTACACCTTCCTCTTAAGGAAGTTGATCTTCTTTACACTGCCCCCAGGAATGCAGATAACATGAAGCTATTTTTTTTATTGTTCATAAAAATTCATAAACATAAAGAATTGTTCTTGCGGGACATCAGTGGCTGGGGTTCATCTAGTTCAATATTATCTACATCCTACACACACACACACACACACAGCCAATTTGGTGTAATGCTTAAGGCACCAGGCTGTAACCTAGAGACTGAGTTTTAGTCCTGACTTAGGCACAAAACCAACTAGGTGACCTTGGGCCAGTCACTCTAAGCCCTTTGAAGAAGGCAATGGCAAATCACTTCCAAAATCTTGCCAAGAAAATTGCAGGGACTAGTTCAGGCAGTCAGCAGGAGTCAACATTGGCTTGAAAGGATAATAATAATAATAATAATAATAATAATAATAATAATACTGATGATGATGATGATGATGATGATGAAAAGGATGAAACAATTGACCATTTGATCAGTGGCTGCAGTAAAATTACACAAACTGGCTACAACCAACATCATGACCGAGTTGCCAGAATTATTCATTGGAAACTTTGCCAGAGGTTTGGATTTGAATGTAGCAAGAACCACTGGGACCATGAAGTTGAGAAAGTTTTGAAAAATGAGCATTCGTAACATGCCTGATGTAACAGTCACTGAAAGAAGAAAATCCAGTTCATTGATGTTGCTAAACCGGGTGATTCTAGGATTGAGGAAGAGCGATTGGAAAAAATTACAAAACTGGGACCTGCAGATCAAAGTTGAACACATGGAAAAAGAAATCCACTGTTATACCAATTGTGATTGGAGCCCTTGGAGCAATACCTGAAGGACTTCTTCGATTTTTGGAAATTCTGAATTTATCGGACTTGAACACCCTAATTTTATAAAAATTCCAAAAGCTTGGAATTGCCTATATTCTTTTTTATATATATAAGATTTTTAACTGAATTTTATTAAGTTTCAAGCAAAGATAAAAATACAGAAAAACAAAAAACTACAAAGAAAAAAAACTAAAAAGGAGTGAAAGCATAAAAGAAAATATTTTTTCAAAGTTACAAAGAAGTATGACTTCTGACTTTTAACAGAAGGATATACAAAATTTTTCCATAGTCAATCCCTTACTCTATATTAAACCAAAACCACATTATTTCTATAAATCATTCCACACTGGCACATTATAAAAATCACTAAGTACAGTTTTTCCTCCCCTTGTATTAAAAGAAAAAAAAAAGAAAAATTCATATAAATCTCCTAAACAACTTCCCCCTCCCCAAAGATAACATCTATTTAATTATTCCCTTCCTACTACTATTCTATACATTTCTCTCTACTATAATAAAAATCAAACTAAAAACCACATAAATTGTCTGCCATTATACTTAATAATACAGTTTTAATTATCTTAATCTTAATAAACCCATAACCTTCCAGTAGTTTTATACCTTATTAAACTTAATTCAAATCATTAAAGATAAATGAAATCAGCCAAACCTTAAAAACAATCCAGATAAATATTCTTTAACCCTTATCCCACTTCAAAATAAACCAGGCATTTATATATCACCACAATGCACACAGAGCCTTTTCTTTAAAAAATCAAACAGCCCAACTGCCCCCCTCAAAAACTTCTATTTCTCTTCAGGAAACCTCCCCTACATAATAACCCCTTCTTTTCCATGACATTCCACCAGAAGATCAATTTCACTTATGGCTTGCAACTCGCTCTCTCCCTTAAAAAGACTTCTTTGGATGATTAGAAATGAGCATCTGTGCTGGGCTGAAAGCTGAGTTATTCTTGTCAGGACCTCTTTTGTAGAACCAGAGTGAAGTTTGTTTATGGCCTCTTTAAAAAGGTAAAGTCTCTTCCAAGTCAAGCTTGACTCCTGGTGGTTTCATAGACATATCCATTTAGATTTCCTGGCAGTAACTCAGGCATGTTTCTGTGATGTTGTTTCAACTTCCCAGACTAGCCTACAGCCCTGGTAGTCAGAGATTTCCCACTGGAGAATAGCTGAACTCAACACAGGTTAGCTTCTGAGGTTGGCCAACTACTAAGACTATTGACTCTAAGCCAATGTGCTGTAGCAGTTCAGGTGTTAGACTAGGAGCAAGGACACTTAAGGTCAGTCTCTCTCATCCCAACCAACCTCACAGAGTTGCTGTTGTGGGGAGGAAATGAAGGAAGATCCCATGTAAGCTTCCTTGAGCTCTTGGGGAAAAACCAGAAGATAAACCTAACAAATAAATAAAATAAGCCTAGGTAAATCAACAATCTTTCAAAAGGAACGTTTCGAAGAATTAAAGGATGGTTGACCAAACTACCCTCATAGCCCAAAATTACTGCTATTGGGTTGGCAACTCAGAAGCCAGGGCAATATTCCTCATCTACCAGATTTTGCCTGAAACCCTTCAGTCGCCAGTCAGCACATTGTGTGAGTCTTACAAGTGGTATATAGCAGATACCTGGCAACATTTTACATTCTGACTGTTGTAAGGCTTCTAAGAGATGTGGCCTTTTGAATTGGTTCCGTCCATTGCTTTAACTTAAATATTGACTTGGAATTAAATTCAAGAAGATAATAGCCTCCAAGGTGAATAGTCTTTATGAACTGGAACAAAGCACCTTTGCCTTGAAGAATATTAAGAGAATAAAAACCAACTAAATTAAAATTTGACAGGTTAAATTTCATTTCTGAATTCTTGATTTTTCACGTGGGTTTAACTTCTTACATTATTCAGGGGCTGTCCAAGAGGCATTGGCTTAGAACAATGCAACTGAGAAAGATAGTTACAAAATGCCAGCATTGTGGAAGGATGATTACATTTATTTCAAAAGGCTCTGAAGGATAACAACAATTATAATTCAAGATGTACAGCTATCATGTCTCCAGACAGAAAATTAAATGAAAGTGAATTCGTTATATATACCTGAGCAAGGCGCTTGACTTCTTTGGACGATTGGAAATGAGTGTCTGTGCTGGGCCGAAAGCTGAGGTACAAAAATCCTCAGAATGATTCTTGTCAGATTTCTCAATAATAAGTCACACCGTGATTTTATTATGAGTCTGTATTCAATTCAGCAGGGACAGCTGCTTTTCCAGATGGTTAGCTGTTATTGTAATTATTATTATGCCAAAGTATGCGCGTATCTCACAGAATAATTAGAGCCCTATTGATCTGGAGATTTTTCTGCTTTTTTGGTCTGATTGACTGTGTTACTTTTCCCACTGATCATGAAAATAATTGATGATTTTAGCTCGCAGTCCTTAATGTGCAAGCTCTAATGAAAAGTCCTTCCAAAAGAATACAAGATGTCTTCCAAATGCAAACCATATGATAGAAACATGTCGCCAGATAGAGGATTGGATAAATTACATTTCCTGAAGCTCCTCTGCTAGCTTTATCTCTGTTTATCAGGCTGCAGTTTTGATGTTTTAAATGTATTCCCAAGAGAAAATATTCCTGATATTTCATCTTGTCCCATGCCTTTTCATGGTCTTGTTGCTTATCCTTTCCCCCTGTCTGCCAAAACTGCAGGATGTCAGTTCTGCTCATTAGGAAAAGGTGAATAGCATGATCAATGCAATCTGAAGAGGAGATAGAGTGACAGCAGCCTCTGCATTTAGGCTGTTTATGTACCTTGATCCAAAATCAAATACAGAGATTTTGCATGGCCCTGAAAGTTATTCCTAACATACTAAAGCCTTAGAGGAACACTTTTATTCTCACTGAGCTGAGTGGGTCTTAATTCGGTGTAAGGAGATGAACAGTTACAGTCCAACTATTATATCAGAAAGTTGAGATTTAGAAGCAATTGACTTCTATAAGTTTTCCAACTTCTTCAAATCATGTTTAGTTTTCGGCACTAGTGTTAACTGTTATTAAAAACTTGTTTTTTATTCGTTCAGTCGCTTCTGACTCTTGGTGTCTTCAGGGACCAGCCCATGCCAGAGCTTCCTTTCAGTTGTCAACACCCCCAGCTCCCCCAGGGACAAGTCCGTCACCTCTAGAATATCATCCATCCATCTTGCCCTTGGTCGGCCCCTCTTCCTTTTGCCTTCCACTTTCCCTAGCATCAGCATCTTCTCCAGGTTGTCCTGTCTTCTCATTATGTGGCCAAAGTATTTCAGTTTTGCCTTTAATATCATTCCCTCAAGTGAGCTGTCTGGCTTTATTTCCTGGAGGATGGACAGGTTTGATCTTGCAGTCCAAGGCACTCTTAGAATTTTCCTCCAACACCACAGTTCAAAAGCATTGATCTTCCTTCTCTCAGCCTTCCTTATGGTCCAGCTCTCGCAGCCATATGTTACTACAGGGAATACCATTGCTTTAACTATGCGGACCTTTGTTGTCAGTGTGATGTCTCTGCTCTTAACTATTTTATCGAGATTTGTCATTGCTCTTCTCCCAAGGATTAAATGTCTTCTGATTTCCTGACTGCAGTCAGCATCTGCAGTAATCTTTGCACCTAGAAATACAAAGTCTTTCACTGCTTCTACATTTCCTCCCTCTATTTGCCAGTTATCAATCAAGCTGGTTGCCATAATCTTGGTTTTTTTGAGGTTTAGCTGCAAGCCAGCTTTTGCACTTTCTTCTTTCACCTTCATCATAAGGCTCCTCAGTTCCTCTTCGCTTTCAGCCATCAAAGTGGTATCATCTGCATATCTGAGATTGTTAATGTTTCTTCCAGCGACTTTAACTCCAGCCTTGGATTCCTCAAGCCCAGCATGTCGCATGATGTGTTCTGCGTACAAGTTGAATAGGTAGGGTAAGAGTATACAGCCCTGCCATACTCCTTTCCCAATCTTAAACCAGTCCGTTTAAACCAGTCCGTGGTCTGTTCTTACTGTTGCTACTTGGTCGTTATACAGATTCTTCAGGAGGCATACAAGATGACTTGGTATCCCCATACCGCTAAGAACTTGCCACAATTTGTTATGGTCCACACAGTCAAAGGCTTTAGAATAGTCGATAGAACAGAAATAGATGTTTTTCTGAAATTCCCTGGCTTTTTCCATTACCCAGTGGATATTGGCAATTTGGTCCCTAGTTCCTCTGCCTTTTCTAAACCCAGCTTGTACATCTGGCAATTCTCGCTCCATGAATTGCTGAAGTCTACCTTGAGCATTACCTTACTGCATGTGAAATGAGTGCCACTGTTTGATAGTTTGAACATTCTTTAGTGTTTCCCTTTTTCGGTATGGGGATATAAGTTGATTTTTTCCAATCTGATGGCCATTCTTGTGTTTTCCAAATTTGCTGGCATATAGCATGCATTATTTTGACAGCATCATCTCACAAGATTTTGAACAGTTCAGCTGGGATGCCATCATCTCCTGCTGCTTTATTGTTAGCAATGGTTCTTAAGGCCCATTCAACCTCACTCTTCAGGATGTCTGGCTCTAGCTCACTGACCACACTGTCAAAGCTATCCCCGATATTGTTATCCTTCCTATACAGGTCCTCCGTATATTCTTGCCACCTTTTCTTGATCTCTTCTTCTTCTGTTAGGTCCTTGCCATCTTTGTTTTTGATCATACCCATTTTGGCCTGGAATTTACCTCCGATGTTTCTAATTTTCTGGAAGAGGTCTCTTGTCCTTCCTATTCTATTGTCTTCTTCCACTTCCGCACATTGCTTGTTTAAAAATAATTCCTTATCTCTTCTGGCTAACCTCTGGAATTTTGCATTTAATTGGGCATATCTCCCCCTATCGCTGTTGCCTTTTGCTTTCCTTCTTTCTTGGGCTACTTCTAGTGTCTCAGCAGACTGCCATTTTGCCTTCTTGGTTTTCTCTTTCTTTGGGATGTATTTTGTTGCTGCCTCCTGAACAATGTTGCGAACTTCTGTCCATAGTTCTTCCGGGACCCTATCTTAGTAGAGTCCCTTAAATCTATTCTTCACCGCCACTTCATATTCCTTAGGAATATTAGTGAGCTCATATCTAGCTGATCTGTGGGTCTTCCCTAATCTCTTTAGTCTGATCCTAAATTGTGCAAGAAGAAGTTTGTGATCGGAACTACAGTCAGCTCCAGGTCTTGTTTTTACCGACTGTATAGATGTCCGCTAGCTTTGGCTGCAAAGGATGTAGTCAATCTGATTTCGGTGTTGTCCATCTGGTGAAGTCCATGTATAAAGCGGTCTCTTAGGTTGTTGGAAGACAGTGTTTGTTATGCAGAGTGAGCTGTCTTGGCAGAATTCTGTCAGCCTATGTCCTGCTTCATTTTGTTCTCCCAGGCCATACTTACCTGTAATTCCAGGTGTCAATTGACTGCCCACCTTACCATTCCAGTCTCCTGTGATGAAAATAGCAACTCTTTTAGGCTTGTTGTCCAGTAGGTGCTGCAGATCCTCATAGAAGTGCTCTACTTCAGCTTCTTCAGCATCTGTGGTTGGGGCGTATATTTGGATCACTGTGATGTTAGATGGCTTGCCCTGAATTCGAATTGAGATCATTCTGTCGTTTTTTGGATTGTATCCTAGCACTGCTTTAGCCACTTTAATATTAATTATGAAGGCTACTCCATTTCTTCTGTGGTCCTCTTGTCCACAGTAGTAGTTCTGGTGGTCATCTGATGTGGAGTGGCCCATTCCAGTCCATTTCAGTTCACTGATGCCCAAAATGTCTATCTTTAATCTTGACATCTCACCAATAACCACATCCAATTTGCCCTGGCTCATAGATCTTACATTCCAGGTTCCAATGGTGTGTTGATCCTTAGAACATCGGATTCGCCGTTCACCACCAGCACCGTCGGCCACTAGTCGTCCTTTCGGCTTTGAGCTAGCTGCGTCATCACGTCTGGGGCTAGTTGAACTCATCCTCTGTTCCTCCCCAGTAGCATTTTGACCATCTTCCGACCTGGGGGTCTCATCTTCCGATGGTATACCGACATATCTCTGGTTGTACCGATCCATTTAGTTTTCACGGCAAGAATACTGGGGTGAGTTGCCATTACCTTCCCCAGGGATCGCATTTTGTCTGACCTCTCTGTCATGACCTTCCCGTCTTGGGTGGCCCTTCACGGTTTAGCTCATGGCATCATTGAGGTGCTCAAGCTCCAGCACCACGACAAGGTAACGATCCTTTGCTGAAGTATTAAAAACTTAGTTGGCATAATTAAATTTCCTATTAATTTGAAACACTAATATTAAGATTATATAAACAACAAGTCCAACCAACATGTAGGGGGCAACATGTTACTATTATCTTGAAGGTTATTTTTCTATTATCTTAAGCTTTTATTTGTATTCCTCTGAGATTTTGCTTAGTTCTTTTTTCCATCCAATATGCACTTATGAATGAATATATATTTTAAATTGGCTGATCGATTTTTCTTACTGGAATTGCATGCAAGAAAAAAGGCTTAACATTGGCTGAAATTCACAGGCCATTTTGACCATTTGTTTATTTAGTTGACCAGCCTCCCCCAAGTTGTACCCTGTGCTGGAATACAACCCATCATTTTAGCTAGCCTGTTGAGATGAAGAAAGTTATACCATATTCTAATATATCTAGAGGGCACTTTCTTGGAAGAGGGTGATTTAGATATGTAAAACCACAATCATCAACAGTAGTGGTATTTGTTTTTAGATTTATTCGCTGCCCAACCCCAGTTCTCACCGTGGCTTCCAATACAAATGATGATAGTCCTTGATAAATGGAAAAATGTCATTCAGCTTTCTGCATATCCTTAGAATATTAAGTTAGTCAATGGATTCCTGTTTCAATAGACATCTAGCTTTCATTGGATAAGTTTTCATAGAGTGTGTTATGAAGAAATAAGTTGTATCCAAATTGCTGATAGGTCAACCAGTGGCATTTGCCCTTTTTATATGTATGTAACGTTGGCACACTTACCGGGGGGGGGGGGGGGGGGCTTCCAGGGCACTGCCACAACTACCACCTGCCTGTTCTGATTACTTCCCCCCTTCTGTGGACACTGTTGACATCAGAATACCTAAACCTGGTGACCTCCTTTTGGAGTCTTAACTAGGCTGAGAATGCTGATAAATGCATTAACTAAAATTGCTGGATGCTTATTCTCCATTATATTAATACACCAGTGTATCTTTAAAAACACAACAGAATTTGATCAAATCTCAGGCTGTGAGATTATTCAAACAGGGATTTATAACCCATTAGATGAAAGAAATTGTTGCCTGCTTTATCTTTGGGAAGAAAAAGATAAAAACATAAAAGAATGGAGAGATCTCAAACTTAGCTCAAAGGCAAAGTTGCAAAGCAGCAAAATCTAAGTCTAGCACTGTAGTGCTGTGAAGATGGTTATCACTGAGGACCCAGTCAATTGGGGAGCAGTCATTTTCTAAGTCCACCCAGCCCCTGCAGAGTTAGCACAATTGCACAGATCACATGCACATAAAAATAGGCAGGACTTCAATCACTTTATCATGACTGCCATTTTGATGTAATTGATTCCCCATGCAGATGCCCCTGGATGCCACACTACATGGAGTCCGGGTTTACCAACCCTCAGATCTTTTTGCCCTTTTTCCAGGCCTCTATGCAGCCCTGGTGGAGATAAAAAGAAAAGAGAGAATGCCTCTAGAAACCATTGGTGGGGGAGGGGAGCCAATGTAGATGTCATCTCTACCTCAAAAGTAGAAAGATTACTTTCTTGCAGATTACTCTCTGATTTCTGTTCAGATGACATGGTTAACTAGGAGGATTAGTTTAGCTCCAGGGCTACTTTGAGTTAAAACTAATCCTCTGGATTTGTTCATCTGGTTAGGGTGTTTGTAGAACATACTGACTCCCTATTGATCTGGCTTATGTCTTGTGTAATCAGTGCCAATGAATTATGTGAATAGTCTACTTTTTTGAGCAGCCTAATGGAAGAGGGAGAACCAAAGCATCAGGCTAGAAACTAGGAGACTGTGAGTTCTAGTCTCACCTTAGGCACAAAGCCAGCTGGGTGACCTTGGGCCAGTCTCTCTCAGCCCTAGGAAGGAGGCAGTGGCAAACCACTTCTGAAAAAACCTTGCCAAGAAAACTGAAGGGATTTGTCCAAACAGTCTCTGAGAATTAGGCACAACTGAATGGATAAAAAAATAAAATGGAGGAGAAAGTTCATTTCTACAGTCCCATATAACAGCTTCTGTAAGCAGGATATGATCTGAAACCAGAATTCTCTACTCTCAAGGGTTAATACGAGTAAATCAGTGTGTTCCTCCAATATGTTATGTTGTCATGAGACAATATGCATAAATGTGCATGTAACAATGCATGGGTGATTTTTAAATTAGCAGCAATCAGTGTCAACAATAAACCATCGTATTAGCCTTCCAAAGTAAGAAACACCAAAACAGTTAATAAGCGAAATGTATCAATGTTTCTTTTAAAAATGCTGTTTTATTTCTAAGATTAAAAAATTGCAACTCACTACAAGGGCAATATGATAGAGCAATATGATTCAGTACCACAAACCACTAAAATTTCAAATAGGATTGACCTTGTTCATCACCTTGATATCAAGAATCTGCTCCAAATGATACAATTTAATTAAAGTTAAATTGAAACCCTTGAATAATGTAGTGGCTTTAGAATATAAGACTTATATAAAACACCTTCCATATAAAGAATTCCTTTTGAGCTGGCTGGCATTTCTTGATAAAGGTTAGAAATTTGCTCCTGGTTTGTTTACTCTGAAAACTGAATACATAAGAAGAAATAGCTTGATATCCCTTTTGATGGTGGATGGTAAAAGTATAAGTACTTAGAGAGAATGTATTTTCCTTATGAAACTCACCCTCTTTTTTAATATTGCTGATATGATACACAGTCAGATAATTAAAACAATTTTAAAGATGTTACTATTTAAGAGTCATTAGCGTCAATCCTAAACTCCCCACACTTCTTCTTAGAAGTGGGTTGGCATGATACAGTTTTGTGTCCAGAAACCTTCTCAACTATACTGCATATTCATATAAAAATTTGGGAGAAATGTTTATCCCAAACCCACCTTGTGCTGGTTAATGACTGCAATAAAGACTGTTGTTGTTATCCTAAACTCATAATTATGCAGCTAAAGTTCTGCTGAAAAGGAACCAAGCTAAGCTCTGCATTAGGTATTTAAGCCCCAGTCCAGAGTTAAAATATTAGCTTACCTTTTCCCCCTGCTCTTATTTGGCAAGCTGTCCATCTCCAACATCCAGAATGCCATCCCTGTGAGGGCTCTGGTTTTTCCTGTGCATGCAAAGCTTGACCTTCGTCAGACTTGCCTGGATTTTCTTTTCACTCTACCTGGCTAAACCAGCTTCTTCAGGCAAAGTAGGGCGAAAATGTTTTTTTGGCTTAGTTAGAAAGTGACAACTTAATGACAGGTTTCCATGAATTGGACTGAACCCTTGTAATGACCCAGGAGAATGCCAGAAAGGACCCACATTTTTTAAGGCCTGGTATATTATAGAAACAAGTTCTTTCCTCAGTAAAATGTGTAAAATATCCAAAAAGGCAACATTGTACATCAACGTGATCTTCTAATTTCAGATGATAGAAAAGTTACAAGAGCTGGATGAGAAAAGCTGCTCAAGATGGAAATGCTTCATCTTTTTAGAAATGTAACTTTGCAATTTCTAATAAGCTAATTAAACATGAGTTTAATTTGATTTTTTTCTTAAATGAAAAGCATAGAAAGGCTTACCAGTTAATCTTCTACCTTAACTTTGTTTTGGCTGAAATTTCAGGTTTTGTTTTTTAAATGTACAGTTATAGACAGTATATGCTTGTTTTGAATGAAAAGTAGGATATAAATCTAATAAACAAACCAGCAAACATGCCAGGCCTAAATAAATACAGAGCAATTTTTCTCTATGCCATTTAATAAAGTTCCCATAAACCACTAACAGCCTTACATGTCAGAAGAAATATATTTTGTGAATGATGGCTGCAAATGTAGATTCAACCTACAACCAGTGAAATGTGGGATCAAGTTTCATGAATTCCCTGAAGCAGGATAGTGTGTAGAAGAATGTGTACCCCCTTCCCATGTGGGTACTATTTTGTTTTCCTTCTTCATAGAAGGAAAGTGCTAAAAAGCAATCCACCCAACTAGAGATGCAATAGAAATGCCTTACAACTATGAATGGCTATAGATTTCCTTATTCAGCTCTTTCTTGGCCACTTGCTCAAGAAACTTTCTCTTTTTTATATATATAAATTTCATTAAAAGTTTTAAAAAGAACACAAAAACTAGCATAAATTAATGCAGAAAAAAGAGAAGAAAGAAAGAAAGAGGAAGAAAGAAAGAAAGACAGAAAGAAAGAAACCAAAAGTACAGAAAGAAAGAATAAAAAGAAATAAAAAGAAGTGTCTGTTTGCAGCAAATATAAGTATGATTATAAAGGTATCTCTTGCTCTATGATTACAAAAAAAGCTTACTTTTTTTATTACCTGATGTTTTTTTTTCTGATCGTCAAAACCACAAGTCATAAACGCATTTTTTTCCAATTTCATGCAAAAGCTCTAAAAGGGGTTTCCAGTCAGCCATAAATGTAGATATGGCTTTTCTCTGATCAAGGACATTAATTTAGCCATCTCTGCAAGTTCTCAAGATACTTTCTCTTAATGAACAAATGGCCATTCCAAACAATCAGCTGCCTGTCATTTCCTGGGAATTTGTGTTTCTGTGGTTGTGAGAGTCATCATCATGCAGAATGGCACCCAGCTTGCACAATCTAGTGCATCAGCTCCATAATACACTTTCATAACCCCTGAATATCACAGTCTGTAATGATTGCCTATTCTGACATACTCAGTCTCACAAGGGGATTCTTTATGAAAACTGATTTATTGAAAGAATAGTATGCAAATACGAAGAAAGCTGAGAATGAGCAAAAGTGCGCCAAATACAAACTAAAACCCCTCGCTTCAAAACCAGCCCCGCCCCTCCTCCCTCCTAGCAACCACCCCCTCCCAGGTGTTAGCAACCGTTACCCACATCGGCCTGAGAAAGTAACCTTGAACAGAGGCAATAACCCAAACATGCATTCCACAGTTGCAGTAAGCAGATTACAGCCTGGCATGGCTGGAAATTTCCAACCCGCAAACACGGGTTAGAAAAGTGACATGCGAAACGTTACGATGTATACAGAACATTGAAACGATGAACATGACATATTGCCCCCCCAAAAATGCAAACCTAAGGAGCAGGCTTATCAGGATAGGCAGTATGAAACCGAGTAACTAAAATAGGTGAGCAAACATGGTGAGCAGCAACCCACTCAGGATGTGGGAAATGCTTCCATCGGACCAGGTATTGTAAGGTAGAACGAAGGCGTCGAGAATCTAAAATTTCTTGCACTTCAAAATGTTGCTGACCATCAATCATGATAGGAGCAGGCGGGGAGGGGTGCAGATGCCAGCGATCCGACTGGTGGCAGGGTTTGAGCAAGCTGCAATGAAAAACAGGGTGCAAACGTTTCAGATTATGAGGCAAGTCCAACTTAAAAGTAACAGGATTAATTTGTGCAACAATAGGAAAAGGGCCCACGAACTTTGGTGCCAGTTTTTTAGAAGGTTGGGGTGATTTAATAAATTTCGTGGAGAGGTAGACTTTATCTCCAACTTGGAAAGGTGGTTGAGGTGCCCGTTTGGTGTCAGCATAGCGTTTATAAGTGGCTTGGGCATCAGCAAGAGCTTGCTTTATTTTCGGCCAGGAGTCTCCCAGATATGCAGCCCAGTCTGCAGGGGACGAAGGAGGAGATGTTGGTTGGGGCAGCTCAGGAATGGGTACGAAGTCACGGCCAAAGACAGTGCGAAATGGCACCTGACCAGTACTCTGATGCACTGCATTGTTATAGGCGACTTCAGCAAAGGGGAGAAGATCGACCCAATTATCCTGCTGATAATTAACAAAAGCACGTAAATATCATTCCAACGTAGAATTAAGAGCCTCCATGGCTCCGTCAGTCTCAGGATGCGACGCAGTGGATAGGGCTTGTTTAGTGCCCACCAATTTCATAAAAGCCCGCCAAAATTGGGAAGTAAATTGTGTGCCTCTGTCGGTCACCAAACGGGAGGGGCTCCCGTGGAGCCTGTACACGTGTACAAAGAAAAGCCGGGCAAGCTGCTGTGCTGAGGGAATGGAAGCACATGGAATGAAATGGGCTTGTTTTGAGAAAAAGTCTTTGACAACCCAAATCACAGTTTTTCTCTGACTTGGAGGCAGATCCACGATAAAATCCATAGAGATTTCCTCCCAGGGGTGAGAGGGACTGGCCACTGGTTGGAGCAAACCTTGAGGCTTACCCACCTTCCGTTTGGAAGCAGCGCAAACAGGGCAGGAGGCAACATAGTCCTTAACATCCCGCCTTGTTGTGGGCCACCAAAATTGGCGTCTAACCAAATGAAGTGTTTTAACAAACCCAAAATGCCCCGCCAGTTTGTCATCATGGCAACGGAGCAAAATGTCTTTGCGTAAAACTTCAGGCACATAGAGGCGATCAATTTTCCAAGCAAAATCCTTGTCAAAAGTAACATTGTGTAAATTTGCTTGTAACCAAGTGTCAGATTTCAGCTGGGAAAGGAACTGCTGTTGCAAATCTGAGGGAACTGGCAACTGTCCCAGACGGGGTGAACCTGAAGTGTCTGGGCGCTGTGCACGAGTCTGGCTGCGAGTGACCGCTGCCAGACTCAATTGTGGCTCCGTCCAGAGAGTCCCTATTACATCCGGCACAGTGCTGGAATCCTGGGGTCTGCGGGACAGCGCATCAGCCAGAAAGTTTTTCTTCCCTGAATAAATTTCAACTTGAAATTAAAACGGCTGAAGAATTACGCCCATCTGATTTGCTTTGGGTTAAGCTTACGAGGTGCACTGAGTGCTTCGAGGTTTTTGTGATCAGTCCAAACCTCGAACGGATGGGTAGCTCCCTCCAACAGATGGCGCCAAGTGTCTAAAGCAGCTTTAACAGCAAAAGCCTCTTTTTCCCAAACGTGCCAGCGCCTTTCAGTCTCAGTGAATTTGCGAGAGAGATAAGCACAAGGCTTTAGGCACCCGGATTCATCTGCTTGCAGCAGGAGAGCTCCAATGGAAAAATCAGAGGCATCCACTTGCACCACAAATGGTTTGTTCGGATCTGGATGCTGCAAAATGGGTTCAGCTGTGAACAGCTTCTTAAGCTTGTCAAAAGCCAGCTGGCATTCAGGCATCCATTTCAATAATGCCCCCAGATTCTTTGATCTCCGGGTGTCCCCCTGCCCCTTGGTTTTAAGCAACTCAGTGAGGGGGCGGGCAGTGTCCGCGAACCCCTGTATGAAGAACCTATAGAACTTCGCGAAACCCAGAAAACTTTGGAGTTGTCTCTGTGTACGTGGTGCCTCCCATGCCAAAATGGCCTCAATCTTAGCTGGATCCATTTCAATACCTTTGTCCGAAATTCTATAACCCAAATAGTCAATTTGAGATTTATGAAAAGCACATTTAGGCAATTTAGCGTACAATTCAGCTTTTCTCAGTTTGCTGAGCACTTGTCTGACCAGCTTTACATGGTCTTCCATTGTTTCAGTATAGATTAATACATCATCCAAATATACTAATACACCTTTGAATAAATGGTCATGCAAGACCTCATTAATCAATTGCATAAAAACCCCAGGCGCTCCCGCCAACCCAAAAGGTAACACTTTATATTGAAAAGAGCCTAGGGGACAATTGAAAGCAGTTTTCCATTCATCCCCCTTCCTAATGCGAATGCGGAAATATGCCTCCCTCAGATCCAACTTAGAGAATATTTTCCCCTTTGACAGGTGTGATAACATATCCTTGATTAATGGGACTGGATATTTATTTAATATTGATACTGCATTCAGCCCACGGAAATCCGTACATAATCTCAAAGTTCCATCTTTCTTTGGTCTGAATAGGACAGGCGCACCCACTGGGGAATTTGCTGGGTCTATAAACCCCCTAGCCAGATTTTTATCCACAAACTCCCTTAGCGTTTCCAGCTCTTTCTGGGTCATAGCATAAATTTTTGGCTTAGGCAACTTTGCATTAGGGATAAAGTCTATGGCACAGTCAGTCTTTCGGTGTGGCGGTAGCTGATCCGCTTCCTTTTCACCAAATACATCCGCAAAGTCCTGGTATTGCTCCGGCAACCCTTCTAACAGATTGGTAGGGCAGTGCGGAGCGGCCGCTGCTGCCCTTCCCACGTCCCCACTGTCCAATTCATCCCCCTCCGGTGCTTTATAAAACCCATCTGCAAAAGTCACAGTCCTGTGCACCCAGTTTATATGCGGGTTCTGTTGAACAAACCAAGGCATCCCCAAAACGACAAACGGACCCCCCACAGGCGCCACCACAAAAGGCAGCTTTTCCCAGTGACTTCCCATTTGCAATGCCACCATCCCTGTGGAGTGAGTTGCCGGCTCTCCCCCCGCCGTAGACCCATCCAATTGGGTAAAGATCATGGGGCGTTTCAACGGAAACATGGGAAGCTCCAAGGCAGCCACCACGTCAGGGTGCATTAAACACCGCGAACACCCTGAATCCATCATCACCCACAGTTCAACAGTTCGTGTACGGGACCCCAATTTCACCTTCACTGTCAGCGTAGGGAAATTTCCACTCACCGAAGCGTGATCGCGCCCCTCCTCTACCACCTGCCCCGTGGTGCCTCTTAGGGCAGGTGGCTGGCGTTTCCCGCCGGCTGAGACAGCTCGAGGTCCCCTTTGTCCTCATAGAAAGGAATGCTCTCCGGCTTCGTTTCCCCCATCGCTGCCTTCATCTTCCTGTGCCCAGAGGGGGATTTTCCTGACGGCTTTGCCGGGCGCTCTTCAGTCTTCTTCTGCGGGCACGTCGCTGCTCGGTGTCCCTCTTTCCCACATCGCAGGCATTGCCCTTTTGCAAACCGGCTCTCTCTTTCCTCCTGCCAGGCCGTCTGTCCCGCCCTGCCAGTGGTCCCGGGTGCCTTGCCCATCTTTGTCATGGCCATCTGCTTCGGGCCCCTCCTGGTCTGCGCGAACTTAGCCTGGGCTTGCTCGACATTCGCCGCCAGCTGTATCCAGTCGTATAGACCCTGGGTCTGCCCTTCCTAACGCCCATCTCAGTAACTCAGGTCTCAGTCCATCTTTGAACATTTCTATTAGAGTAGTGTGCGACCAATCGTCCACTTTCGCCGCTAGGGCTTGGAATTCGAGGGCATAATCAGCCACGGACTTAGACCCCTGGAATAACTCCCGCAGGGCCACCTTTGCTTTCGCCTTTGCTAGCGGATCAGCAAAGTGCATTTTTAGCGCCCATAGAAAGTCTCTGAAATCATCCAACTCCAGGGCATCCATCTCAGCTAATTGGACAAACCAATCAGCTGCCCTCCCCTCCAGTTGGGTAGCTACAGCGTTTATCTTTGCCCTTTCCGAAGGAAACAGCCTCCCAAACTCCTCCATATAGCTTTTCGCATTAGTCAGGAAGAATGACAGTTTTGTAGGATTCCCATCAAATTTGACAGTGAAATCCCTATACCTGGCTCTTTGTGGGCTGCTCTTCCTCTCTTTCCGCCCGGCTCTCCACTTGGGCTCTGGAGACCTCCTCTCTCGAGGGGGAGAAGGACTCGCAACTCCGACTTTGGGACTTTTCTTCCGATCCCTGCTTCGTCCCCTCCCTGCATTTTCCGCCCGCCGCGGGGGCGATGGGGACACCCGCCTGGGACTGCGCGGTGGTGATCCCCCCCAGTACCTCCTCCGGTCTTTCCTCCTCACGCTCGAGGGGGAGGAGGGAGAAACAGATGGGGACGTCCGTCTGTAGCGATGTTCCCTTCTTCCTCTGTCCTGGCTGCCCCTCGCAAATGACATTCTTTCCATCATGTCTTCCAAAGACTTTACTCTGGCTTCTAGCCTCTGGGATTTCTCACTGCCCTCGGAGCTGTCCGAATCACTCCTCTCTATTATGGCCACATCTGGGGACAGCGGATACCTTGCCTTCACAGGTGCCTGGGGCGCTCCGGACAGGGTTCCCTCATCCTTTCTGACCACCTTGGACTTTACCGCTTTTGCCGTGGCTGAGCTGGCATCCGAGGCTTCCGACAGTTCCTCCGATTCAGGGGTGAGGGTCCTTTCCCTTCTTTGCCTCATGGAAGCTGTCTCCCCCACGCTGGAATCCTCACTCTCTCCCAAGCGGGAAGTAGGTTCAGTCATCACTAACTTTATTTCCTCACAGTAACACTGGAAGGAGGTTAGTGGTAAGAGTTTTAGATTCTCAGCTTTATGTAATGGTTGCCTATTCTGACATACTCAGTCTCACAAGGGGATTCTTTATGAAAACTGATTTATTGAAAGAATAGTATGCAAATACGAAGAAAGCTGAGAATGAGCAAAAGCGCGCCAAATACAAACTAAAACCCCTCGCTTCAAAACCAGCCCCGCCCTTCCTCCCTCCTAGCAACCACCCCCTCCCAGGTGTTAGCAACCGTTACCCACATCGGCCTGAGAAAGTAACCTTGAACAGAGTCACTAACCCAAACATACATTCCACAGTTGCAGTAAGCAGATTACAGCCTGGCACGGCTGGAAAGTTCCAACCCGCAAACACGGGTTAGAAAAGTGACATGCGAAACGTTACGATGTATACAGAACATTGAAACGATGAACATGACACAGTCCATGTCTTCACAGCAGTTAATTTGCTTTTGTGAAGTTATTTCTTTGGGTACATTCGTTTTCTTTTTATGCCTGAGAGTTGAAGCATAAACTTTTTTATTCCATTTCATACCCCCACAGTTTGCCCTTTAAACTATGGGTTCTTCCCTGTAGTTCAAAAGGTACGTCTCTGCAGGTTTTGTCATGCTTTGAGGGCATTCCTGGTTTTGTATGGTTCAATAAGAATACTGCAGGTTGAAATGGAAAGGTTTTAAGATTTGTTTTATTATAATATGAATCATTTTCCAAAATGGTTGGGCTTTACCACATTGTCACTAACTATGAACAAATGAAAATGCCACTGTTCTCTGTCTCTCTTCTGTTACAGTCTATCATGCAGTAACTAGTCTGCAAAGCTGTTATATACTGTATATAAAATCTGTGATCTACCCTGTCTAATCATCAAAACCATAAATCATAAGTTCATATTTTTCTGTTTTACGCAAAAAGTCCATCAGGGGTTTCCAGTCAGCAAAAAACACAGGTATTGTCTTTTCTCTGATATATATTGTATGTATATGTATATGTATATACATGTATATGTATATGTATATGTATATGTATATGTATATGTATATGTATATGTATATGTATATGTATATGTATATGTATATGTATAGTACTGTGCAAAAGTTTTAGGCAGGTGTGAAAAAATGCTGTAAAGTGAGAATGCTTTCAAAAGTATATATTGTAATTGTTTATGTTTATCAATTTACAAAATGCAAAGTGAGTGAACAGAAGAGAAATCCAAATCAAATCAAATTTAGTCACACCAAATATTGATTTAATTTAGATTTCTCTTCTGTTTGCTCACTTTGCATTTTGTAAATTGATAAACATAAACGATTACAATATATACTTTTGAAAGCATTCTCACTTTACAGCATTTTTTCACACCTGCCTAAAACTTTTGCACAGTACTATATATGTATACGTTGGTGCTGGCTGCACCTCCAGTTGTTCTTCTGGGTCTTCTTGAGTCTGGGATATAATGTGTAGTTGATCTCTCTCAAGTTGTGAGAGCAGCTTCCTCTTCACTATGTTGAAGCGTTGGGTAGCCAGCTGTTTCTCAGTTAGCGTGGATTCAGGTCTTCAGTCCATCCATAGTTCCCTCATGCTTTTCATATATCCCCTCTCATTAGGTCTGCTGTTGTAGCAGCATTCCATCAGTTCCAAGTCCTCTTGTCTCATACATGTATGGTTTGTTCCAGTAGCCCACTTATCATCAGATTGTCCTGGTTTCCCAAAATCTGGCATGGACTTTGTTGATCAGGCAATGCCCAACCTGGCATGAATCTCTTAGTTTGTGTCACTCTCATATCTGAGGTAGGCTGGTGAAGCGTTAGGGGGTCTTTGCCCAAGGACCCCTACTGGTAAGGTAGGTATAGCTGTGATTTGAACCCATCTCCCGCTCCAAAGGCAGCATTCTAACCACTACGCTATCGAGCCACTTTGAAGGCCAAAGTGGTCCCAGTGGTGGTAGGGGCATTCGGGGCTGTGACCCCCAGGCTGGGAGAGTGGCTCCAACAGATCCCAGGAACAACATCAGAGCTCTCTGTCCAGAAGAGTGCAGTGCTAGGAACAGCCAAGATCCTGCGCAGAACCCTCAAACTCCCAGGCCTCTGGTAGAGGACCCGAGGCTGAGGAAGACACATACCACCCACAGGGTTGAGGAGGGAATTTTTTTTATTATTATTATTATTATTATTATTATTAATGTATGTATATACAGTATATGTATATGTATGCATATACAGTATATACATATACATATGTATATGTATATGCTGTATATGCTGTGTGTGTGTGTGTGTATATATATATACAGTATGTATGTGTATACACACACACACACACACACACACATACATACACACACACACTTCCTTTTAAATTAAAGGAAGAAGGCAAGCTAATATAAAGTAAGAAAAAGAAAAGAAATCAAAGAGAAAGCTAAAAGTGCAAGAAGGGGGGGGGAAAGTAAAAGAAAAATAGAAAAGAAAGAAAAAAGACACAAAGAGTGGCTTCCAATCTTCTTTACAGCAGTTGTAAGTACAATTAGAAATTTACCTCTTACTCTATGGTTGCAACATCTCTCTTCTTTCCATAATCTATTCTGTCTAGTCATCAAAACCATAAATCATAAGTTCATTTTTTTCTGTTTTACACAAAAAGTCCATAACGGGTTTCCAGTCAGCAAAAAATGTAGATATTGTCTTTTCTCTGATCAAAGAAGTCAATGTAGCCATCTCAGCAACTTCCATCATCTTCACCAACCATTCCTCCATTGTGAGTAATGCTAAATCTTTCCATCTCAGTGGATACAATAATATTGCTGCAGTTATCATATACAAAAACAAAGTTTATGGAAGCCTAGATCTAGACCTAATTCTAGTCAATTGTCCATTCATTTGCAGTGTGAATAAAACTGGTACAGATTTGTGAGTCTTTGGCTGGAACAGTACTCTGATAGGAATGCAAACATGTTATCACAATCATTAAATAAAAATAGACTTTTCAGATAATATTTACCATCCTAAGAAAAACAATTATGACTAGATAATTGACTTACCTATTGTAGCCAAGGTACAATTTTATTAAAGTGTCTGGATTTTAAATTCCACTTCATCAACATTTGCATCTGCATCTTCCAAAATCTATGAAAAAACAAGAAAAGCAATGTGAGAACTTATTAACAAATTATTTCTCCACTTCCCAAAACAAAAGCACTCACCAACAATTTTGACTTTAACAAAATATGAAGTACTTGTGCCAAAAATGACTTTTTTCCAACTGTTGGTCCATCAATCCCAAAAGAAAAACCTCTGGTCTCAGTTTTATATTAATCTTTAAAATTATCTGAATCAGTGTGTATATTTGAATCCAGAATTTTCTAGCTTTTTTACACATCCACCAAACATGATAAAATGTTCCTTCTTGTTCACATTTCCAACATAAGTCTGAGGTGCCTTTATACAATTTCTCTGATGACATATACCAAATGGTACATGATTCTATTAAAAAATCTCTTTAAGATTATAACACAGTATAGATCTCAATCCTTTCAACCACGTATTTTCCTTTGTTCCATCTGTATATTACTGTATAATAAAAAAATTTAGCCCACGTTATCATACATTCTTTCAAATTCAAATGTCAATAAAAGTTTATATTTTCTTTTTTTCCCCTGTTTTTCATTACCTATTTCCTTTATTTAATTTATTCATTCATTTAAAAGATTTGTGTAGCTACCCATCCCACAACAGTAATAAAACGAATAAAAACAAAAAGCATAAAAACCAACAAAAACAGAACATACCCAGTGCCCCAAATACAAACATATCATAACAGTAGAGCTTCCCTGGGCTCCAGCCTTAACATCACCCCAAGGCTTGCAGGAAAATGTATTTACAGTTTTTCAGAAGGCCATTGGGCTAGGGGCCTGATGGATCTCGAGGGAAGGGTGTTTCAAATTTTCCCAGAATGTTGAAGGTGATCTCATTGGGAACTGTATATGCTGCACATGGTTAATTTGTAAACAATCGTTTGTATGGAGACAGTAGAAGAAAACCGAACCATTGTTCCTGCCGTACTCCTTTCCCAATCTTAAACCAGTCTGTTGCTCCGTGGTCTGTTCTTACTGTTGCTACTTGGTCGTTATACAGATTCTTCAGGAGGCAGACAAGATGACTCGGTATCCCCATACCACTAAGAACTTGCCACAATTTGTTATGGTCCACACAGTCAAAGGCTTTAGAATAGTCGATAAAACAGAAATAGATGTTTTTTTGAAACTCCCTGGCTTTTTCCATTATCCAGCGGATATTGGCAATTTGGTCCCTAGTTCCTCTGCCTTTTCTAAACCCAGCTTGTACATCTGGCAATTCTCGCTCCATGAATTGCTGAAGTCTACCTTGCAGGATCTTGAGCATTACCTTACTGGCATGTGAAATGAGTGCCACTGTTCGATAGTTTGAACATTCTTTAGTGTTTCCCTTTTTTGGTATGGGGATATAAGTTGATTTTTTCCAATCTGATGGCCATTCTTGTGTTTTCCAAATTTGCTGGCATATAGCATGCATTACCTTGACAGCATCATCTTGCAAGATTTTGAACAGTTCAGCTGGGGTGCCGTCATCTCCTGCTGCCTTGTTATTAGCAATGCCTCTTAAGGCCCATTCAACCTCACTCTTCAGGATGTCTGGCTCTAGCTCACTGACCACACCGTCAAAGCTATCCCCGATATTGTTATCCTTCCTATACAGGTCCTCCGTATATTCTTGCCACCTTTTCTTGATCTCTTCTTCTTCTGTTAGGTCCTTGCCATCTTTGTTTTTGATCATACCCATTTTGGCCTGGAATTTACCTCCGATGTTTCTAATTTTCTGGAAGAGGTCTCTTGTCCTTCCTATTCTATTGTCTTCTTCCACTTCCGCACATTGCTTGTTTAAAAATAATTCCTTATCTCTTCTGGCTAACCTCTGGAATTTTGCATTTAATTGGGCATATCTCCCCCTATCACTGTTGCCTTTTGCTTTCCTTCTTTCTTGGGCTACTTCTAGTGTCTCAGCAGTCAGCCATTTTGCCTTCTTGGTTTTCTCTTTCTTTGGGATGTATTTTGTTGCCGCCTCTTGAACAATGTTGTAGACTTCTGTCCATAGTTCTTCTGGGACCCTATCTACCATTTCTTCTGGAAATACATTATAGAAATGGGAAAGCCTAGCACCTAGTTAACTTCATCCTCCCAGGAGGAAGTGAAACAATCAGGCACTCTGTAGATGTCTGCCTGTGAATAAAGGCAGAAGGAAGTGACCTGAGATTAGCAATCTCTTAGACAAAGTGCAGGTAACAGGAATTAAGATTGACTTTGTGGACCCTCTGCCTAATCTTAATTTTCCATTAACACTCACTACACCCTAGTTGTCAGAAGGTCATAATGCCCTGAAGTCTCAGTGCCACGGAATTCACACTTCAAACAGCATAAGAAACCCTAACAAATATTTTCAGACTCAAAATACCCATTTATTTATTTATTTATTTATTTATTACTCATATTTAGCCACCGCCCATCTCCCCCAGAAGAGAGACTCTGGGTGGTTTACAATAAAATTCCCCATAAAACATAAACATTAAAATCACATAAAACATTATAATAAAACCCAATAAATAAATAAAATCCAAGAGAAATGTAAAATCCAGGCTGGTCGGAGGGACTCTAGGGTGCGAGCCATCCCCAAGAATGGTTATTCCCTTTCCCGCCCCAGGTGAGATGGCAAAACCAGGTCTTCAGGGCCTTCCGGAAGGTCAGGAGAGAAGGGGCCTGCCTCACCTCCAGGGGCAAGATATTCCAGAGAGCGGGGGCCACCACAGAGAAGGCCCGCTTCCTGGACCCTGCCAGATGAAATTCTCTTATGGACGGGGTCCGTAACATGCCCTCTCCGGATGATCGGGTGAGGTGGGCTGATGTAATGGGGATGAGATGGTCCCTCAGGTAACCTGGCCCCATGCCATGTAGGGCTTTAAAGGTAATAACCAACACCTTGAGTTGGACCCGGAAGCAAACTGGCACCCAGTGCAGCTCGCACAGCAACGGTGTTATATGTGCCCACCTAGGTGCACCAAAAATAGCCCGCGCGGCTGCATTTTGGACCAGCTGAAGCTTCCGGATACTCTTCAGGGGTAGCCCCATGTAGAGCGCATTGCAGTAGTCTATATGGGAGATAACCAGGGTGTGAGTGACTGTTCGGAGGGCTTCACGATACAGGAATGGGCATAACTGGCGCACAACCCGAAGTTGTGCAAAGGCCCTCCTGGCCACGACTGCCACCTGCTCTTCGAGCAGGAGTCGTGAGTCCAGGAGAACCCCCAGATTACATACTGAGTCTGTCTGGGGCAGTGCCACCCCATCCAGAACTAAAGATGACAGTTTCCCGGAAGATGAAGCCTCATCAACCCACAGCCACTCCGTCTTACCAGGGTTCAGTTGAAGCCTGTTGTTCCCCATCCAGACCCCCCACAGCCCCCAGGCACCGAGAAAGGGCAGTCACTGCATCACTTACCTCACCCGGGATAGAGATGTATAATTGGGTATCATAAGCATACTGATGATACTTCAACCCGTGGTGACGGATGATCTCACCCAGTGGTTTCATGTAGATGTTAAACAAGAGAGGAGAGAGAACTGAACCCTGCAGCACCCCACAATGGAGGGGTCGAGGGTCGGATCTCTCCTCTCCTATCACCACCGACTGGGACTGGCCCTGGAGGAAGGAGGTGAACCAGCACAGAACTACGCCACTCACCCTGAACTCCCTGAGCCATCCCAAAAGGATACCATGGTCGATGGTATCGAAAGCCGCTGAGAGGTCAAGGAGAGCAAGGATGGATGCACTGCCTCCATCCCGCTCCTGCCAGAGATCATCCGTAAGTGTGACCAGTGCAGTTTCTGTCCCATATCCTGGCCTGAAACCTGACTGAAAGGGGTCCAGATAATCCGTTTCCTCCAGGACCCTCTGGAGTTGTAACGCCACCACCTTCTCAACCACCTTCCCCAAAAAGGGGAGGTGGGAGACTGGGCGAAAATTGTCCAGCGCAGTTGGGTCCAGAGATGGCTTCTTGAAGAGGGGGTGCACCAGTGCCTCCTTAAAGATGACTGGGAACACCCCCTCCCTCAAGGATGTATTTACCATCGCTTGGACCCAACCACACGTCACCTCCCGAGCTGCCTTCACCAGCCTGGAGGGGCATGGATCTAAATAACAGGTGGTGGCATTCACAATCTGGAGGATCCTGTCCACTTCTTCGGGTCCAATCAGATCAAACTGCTCCCAGATAACAAGGCTAAAACATTCCCTCGGTATCTCCACAGACCCTGCTTCACGCATGGAGTCCAACTTAGACCGGATCCAAGTGATTTTATCCTGCAGATGCTCAGAAAACTCTTCCGCATGGCCCCGTAGGTGGGTCACTGGGCCCACCTTCCTCAAAAGGGTACATGTGATCTTAAACAGGACCGTTGGACGGCAATCTGCGGATGCAATAAGAGCGGAGAAATAGTGCCGTTTCGCTGCTCTTACCGCCACAAGGTAGGCCTTAATAGCGGCCCTAGCCTGTGTTCGGTCAGGTTCGGTCTTCGTCTTTCTCCAGCAGCGCCCTAGGCATCTCTTAAGCCTCTTCAAAACTCTCAGCTCCTCCATGAACCACGGGGAGTGTCGGGTTGGATGAGGCAAGAGAGGCTGCACAGGCACGATCCTGTCCAAGGCTCTGGCCACTTCCCTGTTCCAGGCAGCAGCCAGGGCCTCCGCTGGACCATGCAGCAGATCCCTGGGCACCTTCCCCAGCTCCCTCTGAAACCTCACTGGATCCCTCAGTCGCTTGGGGCTGACCAATTGAATGCGTCCTGCCTCCCTGTGGAGGGGAGCGGCATAAGAGAATCTCAGGGCCACCAGGGTGTGATCTGACCATGACAATGGGGATAGATGCAGCTCTCCCCTCAGATCACGTTGCCACTGCTCTGACAAGAAGACCAAGTCCAGAGTGAGACCACTGTCTCGAGTTGGGTCCCGAATGATCTGGGACCTGCCCATGGCTGCCATGGTAGCCATGAACTCCTGAGCTGCCTCCGAGGCATGCCCCAGGGAAGGCAGATTGAAGTCCCCCAGAACCATAAGTTTGGGGAGCTCCACCGCCAAACCTGAGACAGCCTCCAGCAGCTCAGGCAGGGAAGTTGCTATGCAGCAGGGGGGCTGGTACAGTAGCAATACTCCCAGCTGTTCTCGGGAACCCAACTTGAAGAACAGGGTCTCACATCCGGCAACTTGTGGGGCAGGGCCCCTGAAGGCCACAAGTGACTCTCGGATGACAACAGCCACCCCTCCTCCCCTACCCTGGTATCTCAGCTGGTGCCACATCCGAAACCCAGCTGGGCACATTTCCAAGAGGGCTATCCCCCCTTCTGAGCCCAGCCAGGTTTCAGTGATACACGCCAGGTGTGCCCCCTCCTCTGCGATCAAATCGCATCTGAGGGGGCCTTTGTTGTTAACTGCTGCGTTAAGCAGCAGCAGCCGGAGACCAGGGTCCTCAAGGATCTGCTGTCCAGGGCCTGGGTCTAAACTCGGAGGGCCGGAACACGCCACCGGTAACAAACACGGGGGGCGTCTTCCCCGGAGATGGCCCGCCCTCTGGTTCCCATCATAGCATCCCCAACCCGTCACCACCTTGATGATATACCACGCTCTATAGCCCCCAGAATTTCCAGGATGGTTGCCTCCACTCCCAGACCTCTAGAAACTCTGGGTGGAAATAAGGGTCTTCTCCCCCATTCACCCATTCTCCCAAATCAATCAACAGCCAGGCAATGGCCAGCCCCACAGCGCACCAGCTCACGTTCTCGGCACTATGGGAGTCTAGCCAGAGGTCCACACACCTACCCTGTGCCCCCCTCAGCCTCTCTCACTGGTCAATAGGGGAGCACCCATCCATTCCTGTCCCCCCACCGTCTCACACACAGGGGGTGGACACTCTCTCACACTCTCATGCACAAACACACAACTCTGTCCCCCCCCAAATCTCTCACCCTCAGAGGGGAGTACCACACCCACACAGGAGGGACCCTCTTAACTGCCTGCCGTCTCTCGGAAGGTTAGGGAATGACTCGCACCCACACCTAGCCTCCCCCCAAAGTCTTCCACCAGGAGGCTCTGGTGCGGAATCCACTATCCTGGAGACCGTTGTTCCATCCAGGCCTGGCTGTCCCATCCGGGTCTTGTCACTCTGCCAGTCCGCCACTCCACCAGCCACTGCCGGGGCCCATTTCTAGGGCCCTTCACAGAAAATCATGACATTCATTGAATAAATTCAATACCACAAGATATTATCAATATAATTTTACTATGTAATATTGACCATTGAAAATACAATCCATGCAGTAGAAGGCTAATGAAGTAAAACGCATAGACTTGTGAACCAGAAACATAGCTAGATGTTTGTTTTTGTTCAATGCCCAGTTTGATTCCACAGAGTTCTATTCATATACCTGAATCATACAGATCTGCAAAAAAACATAACAAAAAGGAAGAGCCATAGTTAGATGGAAAAGAATCCAGTAGTTACCTGCAAATCTCATCAGAAAAATAGGAGATTCCTCCAGGGATGCCCTGACTGTAGAATTATTCTGAACATTCTCAGAACTCAATTATAAAGTACCTTTTTGTTGTTGAAACTGACACAAAATAAAGCCAATGCAGGAATGTGATGGATGACTAAAAAAAGGAGTATGTTGGGGTGGAAAAGGAGAGAGATGGGAAACATTAAAACAAGAGCTACAATAACAAAATAAATAAATAAAGGCATAGATAGCCAAAGCAGATTCTCTTTCTGATTAAATTTTCATGCTAATCTTAAATAATATATTTGGCTGCTAGATATTTTATAAAAATAAAAGCTAGATGAGAAAGCACTGTCTTAAATGAGGAAGCACACCTGTATGAATGCCCAACTGCAGTTCCACTAAGGTAAAAATAAGAAAACCAACAAGCACTACTGTCAATGGCTAAGTTTCCTTAAAAATAAAAATAAAGATCCTTTTTTTAAAAAATTGTTCAACTCAATGTGTATTGGCACTTCCAAGAATTTACTACAAATCTTCTAGATGTAGAAAAAGCAATGAAACTTATATAAACTTCAAAAAGGATAGAAAGTGATTTATGGAAAGTGTCTTTATTCAGTACCTTCTCTTTTTATCCATAGTATGTATGCATGTATATAAAATATTTTGATACCACTTCCCATTGAGAGGAATCAATTTACAATTAAAAATGCAATTAGAGTCAATGAATGAAAACATGCATTAAGACATTTTCTAACATACAAAATAAAACCAACAAATAGTGACTGAAAGCAAAAGTAGCAATTAAGAAGTAAAAATCACAGCAGTATTAATAGTGCTTTCCAATGTTTACATACATAAAGATATCCAGCTAGCTTAGCAGATGTCTGCTGGGAAGAGGACCATAGCTCAGTTACACCTGCCCAACCTGAAGCCAGAGAGCTACTGATAGTGGAGTCTGATTCTGGATTAGGCAACTTATTACGTTCCTGCTTGACAAGACCAAGAGTCCAGGATGCCTTAGTAGGACAAAGAAAGATAGATGGTGGGGAAGCACTGTCACTGGAGTTATTTAATTTCCCTTTCCCACATGCACTTCCGTGTTTTGGAGGATTTAGTAGGAAAACAGTTGACTTGGCTCTTGTCTTACCTACTTTGATCCCACCCTTGCACCTCAGGAGAGCAGACCTTCGGCCAAGTTTACCTGTATTGTCTTTAGCATAATATGCTAAAAAAGAATTTCAGTAGAATTTCATTTCTGTTACATACATTCTGACTTGTACCCTGGAATTGCCTGTTGTATATAAAAAGAATCCTGGTTCCTATTCTTTCTGACTCTTTCTCTCTGGATGGATGGATGGAAACACAGTCAGGCAGTGGATCTCTAGGCCTCTGTTGGAAGCCAGAATGGAGCCATCAAGCTGGGAATAAATCAGTTGTCAGCTATGTGGATAGTACAAAGTGGAGCACTGTACTCACAATGCACTTTAACTCAGCAGCAGCAGATCGATTGATCAATCAATTGATCAACTTTTAATGACTTGTTTTCACAACCACTTCAGTGAATGGTGGCCAATGGAAAAAGCTTATTGTTGACATCTAGCTGCATAGTTTCCCATGAATCAACCACCAAGTTGTGTATGTATCCAGGTATGTGCTGATTTCCAGATGCACACTGAAAAGAGATTTAGTCAGTGGGTTGAGACTAATACAAAATACATTGGCAGAAGGCATCAATAAAAGGGAGTAAAACATTTATGGTATACATAGATTTCCTGTTTTAGATATAATTTTCAAGCAAACTTTCCTGAAATGAATATTATACGAATAATGTCTTGCTTAGTTTTGATTTGAGTCCCTGAGATGTAGTCTCTTAACAGTGAATGGCGAAAAGAGCATGTGCTATCCTATGCATTAGATTTACATGCTTTCTTCCATATAAGTGGCAGAAATAAATTAACTTTAGAAATGAATTAATTAAGTAATCTTTCAGCTAGTTGATTCCATCTCTGCTATTTGGATTGATTAAGGGTTTGATCATCTTGCTACAAGTTTTTCAAAAGATGCATTTAACAAAATAAAGAAATGTTTAAAGAAGTGGAATGTATATTAGAACTTTCATTCTGTAAGGAATAGTCCTCTCTGACAAGACATTGTCTGCCTTGGCTATCCAAACATATTCTCATTGCATTTGCTCTTTTAAGAAGCACTGGGAGACTTCGCTGGAATTTCATTTAAAGCTGAAGAAATCAGTTTTCTAGCAAAACAACTGGCATTATCAAAAGTACTGGAAAGAAATACACAACATTATCCAAAAATTGTAAAAACAAAGTTTGAATTGAAACCTCAATTTTTTCTACTGTGAATTGTTCTGACAAAATAAATAAAAATTATCACAATGTATTAAGATATATGCTGACAGCCACAAGAACAAATCTGGCTCAACTTTGGAAAAGGGACACTTTGCCAACAATATCAGGCTGGGAAACCAAATTTGGGAATATGCAGCAATGGCAAAATTAATAATATGCATCCAGAATATAAGTCTGATTAAATTTAAGCAAGAATGGCTCTTGCTTATATGTCATATGTCACACTACAAGCCAAACTCAGACACCTAAGAGTATAGTTTTTAAGGGGAAAATAATTATGTAAGACAGCCAGTTGGTGTATTGGTTAAGGCACCAGGCTAGAAACCAGGAAATCATGAATTCTAGTCCCACCTAAGGCACAAAGCCAGCTGGATGACTGGTCAGTGACTCTCACCCCAGGAAGGAGAAAAGGGCAAGCCACTTCTGAAATCTTGCAACAACGACTCAAAGGCAGATGATGATGATGATATTAAATAGAGGCAATTTCAATGATTGTAAATATTTTGCTGCAATCATCAGTTGGGTACAATGGGAGGGAATTTAGAACTATGTACTTAAATTAATATTGTTTTTAATGATTTTTCTCTTATTTTATTTTATTTATTTATTTACATGAGTACATGCATGAGCATGGTAAATAGTGGTGATAACAATATTAATATGTTTAAAGTTTAATAGAGAACTTTAGTTATTTTTAAGATGATATAATGAACCTGTCTCTATATGTTTAATGAATGAATGAATGAATGAAATAATGAATTTTAAATGTTATGATAATTATAAATCCTTTTTAAATTATTGATATCTTATTCTTTATCCACTATGTCTCTTTCTACCTTCTTCTCATGTAGCTATTTATTCTGTTCCCTGAATGTTTTAACAAATAAATTATTAATTTTTAAAAAGCACCATAAAGGTATTTACTGGGGAATTTATTAAAGTTCAAGGAGAAAAAATAGGTTATGCTTCTTTCTCAATCACAGGTCAACACCTATTCAAGTACACATGCACACCATCAGCAGCACCATCATCTCTGTAATTCAAGATTCTGAAAAGAAATACTTTGCAAACACTGTTCCTATGCCATTTTCTTTCCAAGTCCATTTTCACGTTAAAAAAAAGAGGAGGTTATAAACTGTGGTGTCATCCTACCCAATAATTATCAATTTCTCACAAAATCATGTAATCCCTTGGGAATTAGGAGCTGGGTCCATTCTAACAACCCAAGTACCCTGAATGAGGTCTCTCATCCAGAGGTGGCTTGTTATCTGTAACTTTCTGGAAAAGATGGTTAAAAAATACTCATTAGATGTAGTTTTATGTTAAAAATATATGTTAATATGCTTTGGGCTCTTATGGATAGGGACAACTATTTTACATGCTTCTGCATCTGTTGTACAATAAGAGCCCTTTTTATTTAGTAAGAATAATGCAGATGACCAGGGACCCTATATTGATAGATTTCATCTAAGGCCTTGTTTGTATGAGCTCAGATGAAGTTTACCAGGTGGTTGTGAATGGCCATTTGCCTTCATTCTGTCCACCTACTCTCCACAGTACCTGATCCATATAAAGAAACAATTTGCTATGGCCATGATGTCACATGTATGGTTTGTTCCCATTCACCAAAATTTGGGTGCAGACAGCTTCTCATACTTGTTGTATTCCTTGAACTGCTGGGGCTAAAGCCTTGAGTGTATGGGCAGTGTGGCACACAAGGAACCATACAATTAAATCTATGATTCTCAGATGCCAAAAGCTTTGCATAGAAATATGAAGAAGCTGAAAACATATTTTTGCAGCACAGTATTGTATGTAATGTATCTTGACCACTTGTGAAATGATTTGATTAATGGATGCAAGGAAAGAAACAAATGATAGAGTTTTTTTTTTCTAAACCAGGATGTTTTGAGAGTGACTAAGTACTCCTGGAGTTTATGAAATTTGTTTAAGTATTAATAGGTTGATTGCTGAGTTAAAGCCTGCCATCTTTTCACTGGGGATTGATTGACTGGTGCTGGGGTCTTTCACACTTGACGCTCGGATTTGACTTGAAAATTCTGCCAAGTCTTTTACTCTGAAATTTATCTTAATTAGATCTGAAAGACCTGCCACAGCAGAATAGTCACACCGATTAAAATGAAAAACAGGAGAAATTACTGATCAAATTAATCATAATGTCGGGTTACAGCTGTAGGTCTGATGTAATTTGCCACTCCAGTGACTTACATCGGCCCAGGCACAGGAAAAAGAGCTGGTGTTACGCTGATCCGTAACACCAGCCAGCTTCAGGCAGCCCATCAGGACTCTTATTCCATTCGTTCTCTTGGCTTAGTCTGACCTTAGTGCAGCCTCTAGAAACAAATAAGGCCAAAATAAATAATATAAAAGAGAGAAAGGAGATATCCTCTATCACAGTGATCACATGGTGTATATGAAATTTATGGGTTGGTTCCTTCTTTTACCTGCGCAGTATGTTTTCAAAGATCTTATATACCATATACACCCATACTCACACATAGACATGCAATTCGTAAAACACTCACATAAAGAAAAAAGATTAAAAGATCACAACAGTAAAGAAAAGCAACCTTTTCAAAAACTTATTTTGGAAACAAAGCTTTTAAATGAATGGTGAATAAGAACACACGGGAACAGGGGAATCCTCTGCAAGATAATAGATCAATAATTAGATCTGACATCTCATCTAGGTGGTTGATTTGAAGATTCATTTGGAAATCATAGAACTGTCATGCACTTTATCATAGAATAAAGTAGCTAGAAAGACCAGGGGAGAGCTTCAGGGAAATCATTAAGACTATGAATAATCTAGGAGGCAGTCTGAATTGTTTCATTAAATTTATGTAAATATTTATGTACAGCAAGGGAGGAAATCACCAGAGCTCTTCAACTGAGTCACCTCTGCCCCACCCCAGCTGGTGAACTGTTGCTGTGCTGGGCACGCACTGCAGTATTCCAGGAGGCCTCATGCACCTCGCAAAAGCAGATTGTTAATATCTTTTCTACTACAGATTAAGGTTACTATGGTAACTAATCATTTTGGCCGGGTGAAGAGGTTGAATTTAATTGTCCCCTTTTCACGTGTTAATGGTTGCCTTGCCTAAGGGAGGAACTTGCCTGAACTTGTTTTAGTTTCAGTTTCCCTTCTGTGTAGGCTTACAGAGAATATGCAGCTGAAATCTCTCCTCTCAGCAAACCGCCTTTAAATATGTTTGTTTTCTGTAAATAAAATTATTTTTATAGAAATGCCTGGTGTGTGACTTTTCTGATCTCTCCTGGGCCAAAGGCTTTCCTAGCAATCTGCTACAGGTTATGGGCCCAGTAAGCAGCCCAGTAAATCCACTAAGAAGCCCAGTAAAACCCCAGAGAGAATAGAGAGATCAGCTCCACACCTCATGCACAATTTAAAGGCAGGTAGCAAAGACCTGTGAAAATTTTCTTCGGAGCCACCTGGAGATTTTACAGCAACTGCTGGTCTACAGGACAAAGAAGCCAGCTGAGGTGACTTGCAAAAGAAGGAAGAAGCCATGGCTACCTCCCAGCCCTCAGCAATGCCTCTGGAGCGCTTATCAGAGACCAACTATTTGAATTGGGCCCTGAAGGTGGAGATGTATCTTCGCAGAGAGAATCTTTGGCTGCCAAATGGTGAGCAAACCCCCCAAAATCCCAGTGCTGAATGACTTAGACAGGATGAGCGGGCTAGAGCCATTATCCTGGGAGTTGAGGACAATCAGCTAGTCCATGTGTGAGGTATGCAGTCTGCAAAGCAACTATGGGACACTTTGAGACACTTGTATGTAAAAGCAACAGCAGGGAGTAAAGTTACCCTGACAAAAAAGCTGTACAAAGCCTACCTTGCAGAAGGAGATAGCCTTCCTGAGCACCTGCATCATATTCAGCAGCTGTTTGTTGAGTTGCAGGAGAGAGGAACGGAATTTACACCTCTCACAAAATCATATATCCTCCTGTCCTCACTGAATGAAACGTGGGACACACTGATTTGTACCCTAGAGGCTATGCCTGAAGCAGACCTCACCCCATCGTATGTTACACAGCGCTTACTCACTGAATGGAAGAAGAGAGAGGAAAGATCTCCCCCCATCTCTTCTGGAAAGCTGCAGTACCAGAAAACAAGGGAAAAGAAGGGAAAGGAAGCTGAGGACACAGCACTAGCCAGCCAGCGGTGCTTCACTTGTGGTTCAGCTGGACATTTGCAGAAAGACTGTGCCTTGAGACCCAAGAGTAGAAAGACAGAGAAGAAGAACACAAGGGCAACACAGAAGAAGGCTCTTCAGACAACCCAAATTGCACAGGTTGCTGAGAAGGGTAATTCTGATGTATGGGTGTTAGATTCTGGGGCCAATTATCATTTATGTAATTGTAAAAGCTCTTTTGTGTCACTGTGTAAAACTGAAAGACAAAGTGTATCTTTGGCTGATGGGTCTGTGACCAAAATTATGGGACAAGGTGACTTGTATTTATCCTGCTTGGGAGAAACTGTAAAAGGTGTGTTGTATGTGCCAAATTTACAATCAAACCTTTTATCTGTGGCACAATTGGCTGCAACAGGGTATGTCATAACATTTAAGAAAAATGGTTGTGAGATACGTAAAAATGGAAAATTGTGTGCTACTGGTATGTTAAAAGACTCCTTGTACATTGTGCAAAATGCAAGGAAGCCAAGCTGCAAGGCTGCAGTTGGCAACACTCCATATCATGACCAATGTGTACACCTGATGCACAGGAGATTTGGTCATGCTAATTTCAAGTATATAGCACAAATGCCACAGCTGTGTGCTGACCTAAAGATAAAACCCTGTGATAAATACTTAGACTGTGTAGTTTGCAAAGAATGCAAAACACTAAAAGCTCCTGTGAGTAAGCACAGTGACAGAGTTACAACTAGACCTTTGGAAATTGTACACTCTGACATTATTGGTCCCTTTGCTCCAAGTCTTGGACAAGCAAGGTATGCAATGACCATCATTGATGATTTCTCAAGATACACATTTATCTACATCTTAAAACACAAAGATGAGGCATTTGAGAAATTTAAAGGTTTTGTGACATGGGCAAATGGAAAATTCCCTAGGCCTGTATCTGCACTCCAATATGATAGAGGAGGAGAGTACCTTTCTCACAAATTCAAAAGGTTCCTAGTGGAAAAGGGGATAGAACAAAGTCTTTCTAACCCTTACACCCCTCAGCAAAATGGTATTGTTGAAAGAAAGGGCAGAACCTTGCAAAATGCAATGGAATGCATGCTTAAAGATTCACATTTATCTTTTAAGTATTGGGGAGAGGCAATATCTACTGCCTGTTATGTACAAAACAGGTTGTATAACTTTGTGATTCATGACACTCCATTCTATTTGTTTTATGGTGTGAAACCAAAGGTAAACCATCTTAGAGTGTTTGGTAGCACTGCATGGGTTCATATTCCAAAACAACAGAGAAGGAAAGGAGGCCCCACAACAAAGAAAGCCATCTTTGTTGGCTATGAACAAAGCCAAAGGAGCTACAGGTTCATAATGGAAGAGAAATTAATAATTAGCAAAAGTGCTTCTTTTGCTGAACAAAACTGGGGGAGATTAAATTGTAGCTCTCCAGTGGATCTGACCACCACAAGAGAACAGCAAGGACTTGCTGATGGTGATTTTTTGCCTGATGAGGACATTAAACCAGAAAAGCAAACTGAAGATCTGTCTGATGAGACAGATGCTTCTCAGGAAAGTGATAGGAGTCAAAATTTAAGCCCCGTATTACCTCGCAGATCTTAGAGGAGTAATAAAGGCATTCCTCCATCACGTTTTCAGGCTGAAACAGTAAAGGCATTTCACATGCTTTACCACCTGAGATTGCACAAAATTGGCATTCTGCCATGCAACAGGAGTTAGCATCCTTGAAAGAAAATAAAACATGGAAACTGGTAAATCTACCTCCCAATGAACGCTGTCTAGGTTGTAGGTGGTTTTTCAAACTGAAAAGGGATGCTGATGGCAAAATCCAAAAATATAAAGCAAGGTTAGTTGCAAAAGGGTTCACTCAAAGGAAAGATTTAGACTTTGACAAGACTTTTGACAAGTGACTAAAGGTGAATCAATTAGATTACTGTTAAAAAATGCTGCACTCAAAGGAATGTCAGTTCACCACTATGACATTCAAACTGCATTTCTCTATGGTGATTTAGACCACAAATTATACATGCAGCAACCCCCTGGCTATGAAAAAGGGGAGAATCTAGTCTGTGAACTGCAGAAGTCAATCTATGGGTTAAAACAAGCTGCTAGATCCTGGAACCAAAAATTAGATGAAAAACTGCAGAATTTTGGTTTTGAAAAAGGAAAAGCAGATCCATGTGTATATATGAAGAAAGACAAACAAGGCTGTATGTATCTGTGCATTTATGTTGATAATTTGCTGCTGTTCACATCAACAGAAAAACAGAGGCTAGATTTTGAAGCCTGCATGAAAAGCCGTTTCACATTAAAAAGCCTTGGAACTGTAACAAATAACCTAGGTTTGGAAATACACAGGAAGAAGGATGGTAGCTTTCGGTTAAACCAAAGGGGAGATAATGTTAAAATATTGTGAATGGAAAGACACAAAGAGTTAACAAAGCAAATTGGTTTTCATCTTATTCTGTAGTATAAAAAGGGGAGTGTTAATATGTTTTCTACTACAGATTAAGGTTACTATGGGTGAAGAGGTTGAATTTAATTGTCCCCTTTTGTTCTAGTTTCAGTTTTCCTTCTGTGTAGGCTTGCAGAGAATATGCAGCTGAGAGAAATCTCTCCTCTCAGCAAACCGCCTTTAAATATGTTTGTTTTCTGTAAATAAAATTATTTTTATAGAAATGCCTGGTGTGTGACTTTTCTGATCTCTCCTGGGCCAAAGGCTTGCCTAGCAATCTGCTAACACAGATCTCTAAAGGTGACTTTTTCCAGCCCTTTGCAGTTGGAACAGCTCTGGAGCGCTTCTCTTGGCATGGGGAGAAAAACAATTGATGTCTGTGTTGTAGAACAAATATGACTTTGCAGTAACAGCTTTAGATTTTCCTGTGTCTTTCTCGGGACTGGAAAGCTACAGCCTAAAATGACCCTAGATGTGCAGCCAGCCCAACCCAAACCCTGTTTACATGTCAGAAATGGATCAAAGATAAAACAAGACAGCAGTTTTAAAACTACATTGAACAGACATAATGCTTAACAGTAACACCTTATGGTTGAAGTGCTTTTATATTCTACATGTTTATATTTTATATTTACAGTACATTCTATACATATTATCTGAATAATATTTATATTTTTATATTCCACACATATTATCTGAATAATATAAGAGTTCCTCCCTGCAAGGGAGATGGGCGGTGATAAAATTTGATAAATAAATATTTATATTTTTTATATTCTACACATATTGCCTAAATCATCCTTATGTTTCATCCCCATATTGCAGACTAAGCAAATAGCAACTTGTCTAAGTTGATGTAATGTCTGCAAGGCTAGAATTAGATTTGAATGAGAGAGTTTCCTGACCAGAAATCCAAGTCTGAACTGCTAAGCTGCATCACCCTTTTTTAGTGTAGGGAGAAAAGCATGAATGAAGCAAGCAAGCAAGCTTCTCTGATGCAAGGGAAGTCTACTTCCTATTACATTCAGCTGTATAAGAAGGAGTCTATAATGTTAATGAAAGTACCTGAGCTCAGTATGAACTCTGAAAAAACATGAATGTCCTCTCTAATATAGTCACAGTTTAAGTCTCACCTTCTTTCTTTCATATATATGTATACTTTTACCATACTCTCTTTTTTCTTGTTTTCTTAAGCATCTTCTTAAGCAAGCCACTAAAGAAGTAAAAGAGTTCATTGGGAAGTTGCAAATTAAAAAGAAGTATTAGTTCGATTAAAATTATAAGACTAGTTAGCTACCTTCAGGTCACATGGGGTGTCAAAAAGCTTGAAAAGCCCCTGCCCTACAAAAAAAAAAAAAAACTGTTCTAATCTTGTGTCTCAGTATGGAAAAACACAATGGAAGAAAACAAGACATAAATGGTAACAAGATTAATGAACAGAGGAAAGGAAGAATCTGGGTACCAGTGTAGAAATATCATAGCAAGAAAGTAGTTGTCTTCCTTGTATTTTGCTTCAAAACAAAATAGGGACTAGAACTAGAGAATATGTGCAATACTGCACTGGGGAGAACAGCACTTTTAAAGAGAATAAACCATTAAGACATATGGGGGTGGAGGAGGGGGAAATCCAAGGGAAATGAGCATACTTTGATGCCCTAGGGAGCTTCTGCAATTCGGTGTGGATCCTAGTGAGTTGGGCACATCAAATATAAAACAGATCTATCTGCTCATGAAACACCAGGGTTCCTCTTGCCAGTGTTCATCACACTTGAGACGTATAGGAGGAGAAAGCGCTCAAACTCTGGAAAAGCAAGGACCCAAATCAAAAACATTTTACAATATATGAAACACTGAAGACCTGGGGGAACAGAAGCTTTCTGTCACTCATCGCTAATGATGTGGCTGGCAATGGCTCCAACGAAGCGATATGTGCACGTAAGCAGGGAGCTATTGTACGGGCACCAAAAACTTCCAGTCCGCAGCACAGTCAAATGATGAGAAAAAGTGCTGATCATTTTCTGGGGGATAAGGATGTGACTGAATCCAGCCCTTTTCTGCACGTACTCAGAAAGCTGACTAGTGAAATCACTGATTTATTTGCCGGGGGCTGCACAAAAACAACTCTAGCTGCTGAATAGATGTTTTGCTTTACATCTTCCATGCAGCAGCCTACTAGTTGTATGTGTGTAGCACTGGATCATGGATAATAATTGCACTACTCCTTAGTAGCCTTGAAAGTGCACTTGTTTTGCTAGCAACTTCATCTGCATGTAAATACTGTATGTTTGCTTTTCAGCAGGTTTAGTCCATGAAGGTTTTATCCCAGCTCAGCTGGACCAAATGTCTTATAAATTTGCAAGCAAGCATGCTCTGGATTCCCCCCCCCCCATGTTTTAATGTGTATTTTATGAATCAGCTATATTTTGTGTGTGTAAAATATCTTTTGTTTCAACATATGGGAGCATGAGCTGGTAGAGTTACATGGGTAGGGGGTTAATAGTGCTTCCTCTTGTATTCCTTATTGATTGAGTCCAGGGACAATGGATTATATGGGCAACAGAAATGCTTTTTAATTAAAAACAGAAACACATTTCAGCAACAGGTGTGCCTATAGAAACCCAAATATTAACTTAGGTGAAAAGACAACAAGATATGTAGGTCTTGGAAAGCTCATAGGTCATTCTTCTGAGTTGACAACAGTTAGAAAGAGCATCTCCTGTTCATTTCTAGTAAAACTGTGCTAGTGCATTGGATGTGGCCAGTGGATCACTGAGGGCAGTGGGCTAATTCAGAAATGAATTGCATTTATCCAGGGTGGAATAAATGAATCCAAATGTGCTTCATTTCACTTCTGAGCCTCCATGAAACTCTAGTCTTGATCTGTTTCTCTGGAAAGCAGATGTTGCAGAGTTAGCAAAAAGGGGACCTCAGCAAAATAGACAAGCAAACAACAAAATCCTTTGCTATTTATGTAAAAAGTCAAGGATGGGAGAAGAGAAGAGAAGAAGAGAATTAGATTCAGTGAGTAACAAGTCTGTTTGCAAATCAGATTGATTCTTGCTTTCAGGCTACTATTGGTCATCCCAGTCACAATGTTTGAGTATTGAAAAGATCTTTACTTTTATCATTTACTCCACTTCCCTGGTGCTAGTCTGTCACCTTGGACATTTGTGTGATGATGCAGGAGCCAGATGACTTTGCCAAGTCTCTTGTTTTGTTTTGTTTCATTTTATAGAAAAGAATATGAATAAATCTCTTATGCTTCTGTCTCAATTGCTAACTCCACCATTTTCAGCTCCACCATCTTCAGCAAGGGTAGTCACTATCCCTCACACACAACTCTTCTGTTGACACAAAATCTGCTTTCCCTATTTCATCCATTTCTGATGAAAACAAAAAGTTACAGCCACTTGTGTTTTTCCTGGGCTAATGGTGGGAGAACAGAGCTCTGCTTTTCCTAAACTCGTTCTTCAGCCAGACACCAAGTCAGATTAGATTCAGATATTAGATTACCCCAGGCTGTACTGAGCCATTCCAGGAGCTCTGGTGGGCGCTACTGGTCTCTGGACACCTCTGTTTGAGTCATTTTCAGTTGGTGCCTAGAAACATTTAACTTTGAAAGCTACCCTAAGGAAACGGGATCAGATGCTAATTTGTTTTTCCAGACATTAATATTTTTTGAAGATTTTCTCAGGAGCTGATCACTGTGCTGTCAAATGTGCTAATGAAAGGTTTTTTCCTAAAGTTAATTTTTCCACTCGTAATACAATAAACAAATTTACTTTAACACTTGAAAAAATCCATCCATACTAAAGAGAATCAGTTGCTTAATCCTAAAATTAAAGGTTATTGCATGCAAGAGGAAATAATTACATGCTCAAAGTATGGGAAAAAAAGAAAACTTTTTTTTAATATGTAGGTATTTGTATAATTAAAGACTAATCAAGCATGAAGGCTGCTGACTAAACCAGAAAATGAGATTGTTGGCAAGCAATATTGCAATGTAAATGCCATTTTTGTTTAAGGACTAAAAAGCTGGAGGAATGATATCCTGAAGAGATTAAAAGCAAACAGCATTGATAATAAATATTTATCAGATTTCCAATGCAACATGATATTTTACATGCAAGATATATTTGCACTGAACTGTTCAGTCCTTTTTCAAGGCCTGTTAACACCTTTACTTTTAAAAGTGTGGAAAAAGCAATGGGTTTATCCATTTTCTAACTACAGGATTTTGCACTACCCAAGCATGCATTGTTATAGCAGCATATTGGCAACTGGACTGTCTATCTAAAAGACAGTTTTCTATGTATAAAGTTTATCTTCACTCCTTATACCATATGTGGGCAGTGTATTATCTAGGTGCTGCTTTTCAGCTTCTTCCCAAAGTTTCTAAACCAGACTAATAACAGCAAAGAAAATTAGATCCTACAGGTTTTAGCAAGCTAGATGAACTTTGAACAACAATTTACTGTGTTAGAAACATACATTATCCTCAGCACACATATGGCTATACCTTCATAGATGTTGGGATTATAATTTCTAATTATGACCATCAATCATTCTGGCAACTGTTTAACATATTTATGGGGTATCAGTTAGAGAAGACCACTGATGTAGATGAGCATCATCAGAAATGTAAATGCCCCCCAGGAAATTCATGAATGTTTGGCTCCACTGTTTGCAGTTTTTGTTTTTCTATGCCATGTACAAGTATATATACAGTAGACCTTTATTTTATTTTTCCTTTTAAAGGAACAGACTTACTCAGCTGTCCCTCTGGGATTTGTCCTGACATGTTAGAGAGTGGAAAATAAGTACACTTGATTTTGTATTCTGTGACTGATGGATTTATAATGGAACAAGACAAATGAAATAGAAGTAGATACTATTGAATGGCATAGTCTGCCAAGTATTTTTTTTAATTCCTAAATAAATATTTTCAGTACTAATTTCATGAAGCAAATTTATTATTATGTAACTATTTCCAACTTTAGTTGTCTTATATATGTAAATAATTGTTGCATTCTAGAAACATAAAAGTTTGACATAAAGACTTAAGTCAAATTCATTCCCTGGTGAACTATTTGGATATGTTTACTTTGGCATATGGCAACAGTACAGGGGTAAGATTTGGGATAGTGGACAAGATACAACAACTGCTAAATCTTATCAGGATGAACACCCAAAACTAAGAACCAAGGAAGGGTAAAAAATAAAACAATTTTGCAGTTCTTGAGTTATGCCAGGCAAATTGGACTCTCCATAAAATGTAAAATTAAAGAACATGAAAGGAATCTTTGCTTAAAGACATAGGGCAGTCAGCCCAGATCACAAAAAAGATCTGGAGAATGTCAGCATCCTCACATAAAGTAATAGATATTTCCCAAAATTATTTAAGAGGCAATAGCAATTAATTTACATCCAAATAATAATATAACAGGAATGTTATCCATGTAGCTGTCAACAATTGTTGTAGGCACTCTGATTACAAGCAAATATTGAAGGACATAATTATCTGTGCGTGAATTCATACAGCCCTGAAGAAGCTAGGCTAAGGGATCAGTACATTATGCAATGTCTCCACGGCATTACCCAGAACTCATTTCACCAAGGAATTGCAACTTTGAAAACCTATCTTCTATTAATATAGGAATTAACATTTTAACATTCTGCAAGTCCCTCAAGACCTGACTATGTGATCAGGCCTGGGGCTCCCTGGGGACCAGGGAGATTTTACGATGGCTCCCTTACTATGGTTAGCATCATCCTCTTCTGTTTTGTGTGTTTCTTTTATAGTTTTTTATAGTTTTAATGATTGTTTTATATGTATTTATTGGTTCTTTTAATTGAATGTTGTACACCACCCAGAGTCACTTTCTTGAGAGATGGGTGGCTCTACAAATATGATCAATAAATAAATAAATAAAAATATTAATTAATAGGAATTTCCTTTTTCTGAGAAGTTGAAGTTTTTGATTGCCTGTCTAGCTTCTCCCCATTCCTCAAATTTGTTCTGGTAGTCTCCCATCCAAGAACTAAAACCAGCTCTGATTTCTTGGATGGGGAGAGGTAGGGAAAGATCTGCCAAGGTTGCTACACACCACTGTCTACATATGTATGTTAGGCATAACTAAACCCCTGGTCCCTGGAACTGAAACTATGGTGCTGTTCTGTATTACTTTACACAAAAGCAATGAATCCATCTACGTCTGATTCTTAGTGGTAACTAACAGTGGAATTCATTGAACACTTCATTAGTTCATGAATGCAGTTCCATTACAGGATGAGGATAATAAATGGCAGTTCAATATGTGCCACATCACTGAATGGATTGGACACATAACTCAGTTTGTAAATTAGATTGCATCTCTGTAATGTCTATCTGTGCATCTGTGTGCACCCAGCACTTAGATAAATTCAGTAAATCATGGTTGAAAGAAACATGGCTTAGGCACAGGATCCTCATTAATGACCTAAAGCATCTTCTAGAATCACCCAACCCTCATAGTGCCAAGACAACACTAGTGTTGAAATTGCCAAATGACTATTGTTATGAATACAGCCAAAGTATGTAAAAAAAATTCTTATTTTTTTTAAAATCCAGCTCACAAAGTATTTTTAAGCTTATAAACAGTCCTTATGCAACAGAATGTATACAAAGATTTAAAATAAAAAAATAAGCATTACAGAACAGGAAAGGAGAACTCAACAGCAGCAGTTTAAAAACAATGGGAGCACAATCCAATGAAGAGAGAAATCCATTAAAATTAATGAAATTTAAATATGGTTTTTCTAGATGGTGCATTACATCAGTAATTCAGAAGACAAGTATACATGGGCTACTACCTGATACATTTCTTATAGAGTTGTATTTTATAGTGTTGTCATACAAAGATTTCTTTGAGATCAAAATGGCATGGTCTGTCAGAGTTTGCTGGAAGGCAAGGAAATACCAACATGGTCTACCAAAATGAGGTCCATCTTCAGCCAGGTGCAAGGATTCTGCTAGCATCAGTCATTTTCCCCAGAAGACTTCATACAAACAGGATATAATTCAGAAAGACTTCTCCGAAGAATTTATATGAGAATAATGCATACAAAAAGAGTGTATATATATATATATAGAGAGAGAGAGGTTTGTAAAAATATTGGAATACTTGCATTCTTTAAAAAAGTGTATACTAGGTAAAGCCATGCACAGAGAGTGTGGATATTACAGAATGTTGCAGAAATTTTACCTGCAGGTTTTTTAAAGCATTGTTTTAAATGCTGGAAATTCAACAGAATGGGCTAATATATTAATAGCTATTCCACTTAAATGGACCAGATGTGAATTGAGCTGCACAGTCAGTATTGAGTGTTTTCTCATTTCAGCTTTCAGGGAAAGCATTTTTGTCTTATTCCTTTCCTTGATATTTAGCACTTTTTTTTTCCTTTGCATGTGGTTCAGTTCTAAAAAGCTGCCAGTCAGAAATTACATGGCGAATATAACTTCATGGCATTAAGTCAGCTATCAGGCACCATTCAGGGCAAACAAATCTGATTTAGAGTGAAGTAATTCTCTTCAGATAGGTTGGATCTGTACTCCTAGCCAATTGGTAACGTGCAAGGAAACAAACACTGTTCAGGACATTTGTTCCAGAGTAACGTACATTTCCTTCCCTATTGTTGCACCATCTCTTTGCAAAAAGCACAAAACAGGGTGGGTTACCTTTTAATACCAAGCCAATTCTAATTTCCTAAACTTGGAAAAGTGATATGTGACAATGATGAGCAAGTTCCCCACTTTTCACTTTTCACTTTGTCATTTTCTGGTTTTATGAGCCTTTAGGGAGAAAACTCAGAGAAAACAAAGCTAGGAACGTTCCTTGGCAGTCCCCTGCCATCATCTCCTCTGTTTTCTTATTTACCTTGGGCTGAGGTGAGGAAGAGCTCTTCCGTGTTGGAGGTGTCATTCTAAAAGCACTCTAGACCAGTAGCCATCATTGCTGTTGGAAGAATGTGAACAACCTGACTCATTAGATTGACCATACAAAGTATTTCTCTTAAGACAGAGATTTCCACTGTTGCGTGGAATTATCCACCTCACTGCAGGCACTGTAGCTCTGGGACAGCAGCACTTCAAGCAGCCTCAACAAACATCTGAAAATTAAATCAAAGTCATGATGAACTGGGCCCAAGCTTCAGCAGAGGCTGGAGTATTCTGAACCACACAAATGAGAAGATGGTGGCACCAGCAGGATTAATTTCTATATCAGTAATTGTCAGTGGTTTAAACATTATTGTAATGACCATTGTTTTAGAAAAGATGTATATATTCTGTTGGTGGAGGGAATCTTGAAAACTAGTTGAAGAAGCTGGCCACCTTCCTCCTATTTCTCCCTATATCCCACAGCATTTAACTGAATGACAAGAACAATAAAATCCACATTTGTTGTGGAGGATCTTTTATTTAACTCTGTTTCTTCTAATGTGATAGTCACACGTACCTATTTATGACAATTGTCAAAAAGATGACAGTTTAATATGTACCATAAAATATGTTACTTTTTTAATATTGGTTCTGTACGATGTACAATTTTTACGAATAGAGGTTGTAGAGAATTGCATGAGAGTTTTTCATAGGAAATAAAGTCACTTCATAGGGAATAAACCATGTTCTTTCATAAATCATTAAATAGCGGCTTGAAATATAGGAAATCCTCCTCTAAGTTATTTAGTCAGGGGGATTACAAGTCAAAAGGGGAATGGAGTCAGCCCTCCCAAAGTACCCCCAACCCCTAGTTGCTTATGGACTGGAGGGAGGAAGGAGCTAAGAAAAAACCTTTGGGAAGGGGGTGATTTTGAAATGAGAAGAGTTTAATTGTTTCCCCACCAGCTGTTCTTTTCTTCTAACTCCATTTTAGCTACAGCCTTCTGTGATGGTGAGGTGTGAACTATGGCAGAAAAGAGGGGGCAGGTTGAAGCTTAGTAACTCTGACACCAGTATTTCCACTTTTCCACTTGACTCTTACAGAAAGGATAAATAGATGTGGTGCCTTCAGCATACTAATGAAAGCTTACCTCACATCCTCAGGTGGTCTAAGTCAACTGTTTCACATGGGAAGAATAAAAGCATAAATACCACAATACTTGATAGTTCCACCCCACTTCCCCAGCAATATTCTCAACAACTAACTATGTAGGATGGAATTACTGGAATATAATCCCACCAGTCATCATTCTGGTGAGCCAAGCCAGGAAGACACTATCACTGAGCAGTCAAGAAGAAATAGTACGATTATATTCATCCTCTCTTTTTAGCACACATGGCTGACCAGGGTAAATCCAAGTCTGACATCAAATTGAAATGGATCTTGATTATCAATATTACCTTAAAAGACCTGGCTTTCTCATGTATTTTGCCTAGGAAGGAATTTTCTAAGAATACCTGTCTCCAGGGAAGGTTTTTTAGAAATTATGGTATGACTATCTCATTTGTGGCACTGGGATCACCTTGTGAGTAACTCCTAACCAGAGTTAGAAACTCAGGCCCATAGGTTGCCTGTAGTCCCCAATCTTTGGTTTTGGGTAGCCCCAGATGACCCTCCGTTAGCAGATCAAATTGCCAATTTTGATAGCTAAAAATGCTATTTTCAATTGTGTGATTTTTTACTATAATAAAGGATCAGACTGAAAATCTTTACTCTTTCCATTTATGGCATCAGTCACACCCCTTGAGGACTAAAGAGATCTAATCAAAATAATAATTATAACAAAGTGCAGCTCAACTAATACAAAAGTTGAATGCAATATGCTAGGATCCATATATAAGGAAGTGTACAGTTAATTCAACATGCAAACTTCATATCTGCAGTTGTTTCATAACACCTTTTTCTTCTTCATTTCAATGCTGTATGACAATATTTGAACCTAGGCACTCCAGGGACCATAGGATTCTTCAGGTTTCTGACTTTGGGGAGAGGAATACAATACCCTATTTCCCTTCCTGTGGCTAAAGTTTTCCAAATCTGTGGGGAAATCCTAACATTCCAAAGTTGCAAAAGGGTTAAAGGGACTGTGTATTCAAAGATCCCCATCACTTTCTCACACACCTCCATCACTCTTCTTGCTTGCAAGGGAGAAATCTTGACAAGGCTAGAGAGATGCAAATGTAGGACCTGTTGGAGAGCTCCAGCATCAGAACATTCCAACCTCATTTTGGATTTGTTCTTATAACAGAGTTTCCCGATCAGTTTGTGATATCATATGGGAGAAGAAGTGGTCAGGCTTCTGAGTATATTTCTGAAGCTTCCAGTATTCCTTTTTTAAATAGGGAAGATGAACTAAAACCATTAACTATGATAAATGTAAGAAGGCATATAGCATACACTGAGGAAGACATCAGAATTATGTCCGCAAAAAGATGAAGGATGTGTCAGTGATCATCAACTATTTAAACATCTAGATACTATGCTTCATGATGTTATGTTACGCATTTAGTAGGTGAATGATGATGTCAAACTTCATCTTTCTGAATTATGATCAGCTTTGAATACTACTAATATTGTAGACCTACAACTAAACATTCAAAGCTCTGGCATCCTACTGCAAAGTTTTAGCCTTATTGCTGTGCTAAAGATTTGCCATCCATGACCCTTTACATATTGAATGTAAGCTATAAAAATACCACTTCTTATTGATCACATGGTTATTAAAGTCAGCCCATTGCCCCATTTATATGTCAAACACTTGTAATATTTCCTGTAAATATTAGAACACAGGAGGTGGTTCATAATACTATTGTGTGCAGTCACATTAGAAACGTTCAGCTTTTCATCACTGAAAAGATAATAAAACTGTCATCAAAAGCTTTATTAAGCATGCCATACATTTATCAAAGGAGTCTGTTTTCATTTATACATGTGTCCTCTACATGCCGAATACACACTTGGTGCAGGTGTTTCAGTAAACCATACATGTATCTCAACAAAGTTGCTTGTGATAATTGTATAGTCTCACTTTTTAAGATCCTTTCTTATTCAGAACCCATGAATATATATACTGTGTGTGTGTGTGTGTATTATATATATATAGAGAGAGAGTTTTAGACTTTAGGACAGCCTTTCTCACCTTTTGACCCTGGAGGATCTTTTGAAATATTTTTTCAGGCCTCGGGGAACCCCTGCACATTCAGGTTCAAATATAGGCCAGAAGTTACAAAATTATTATATTGGCTTCATGTGGAGGCCTGTATATATGCATTAACAGTGTTCTAAAACTGAAAATAAAGAGTGAAACTTACCTTTTTAATGTGAAGTTGCCCGAATTTGAAATAATTTTTTTAATAAATCGTGATCTCCCAGGGAACCCCTAGTGACCTCTCATGGAACCCTAGGGCTCCATGGAACCCTGGTTGAGAAACCCTGCTTCAGGAGATTTAATCTGATGGATGTAACAATGAAAATAAGCCAACTTATTCCTGTTAAGATGGCATAAGGCTTATTTTCAAGGCTCTTTAAACATTTGTTGCATCTAATGACATTTAAGAGAGCTTTCAAGTGAGGTCAAAGCAAAGATCCTTAGATCGCCTCCATGTTCATTTAAGTTGCCTTTTCCATAGCCAGATGCTTTCATATGAGTAACTGATAGAAACCTTTCACCAACCACAGGAGAGTCTTTTACAGTTGAGCTTCGATTGAAGCTCTACAGTCTGAGTGCAGGGCTGTGAGCAAGTAGGTGTTTGTAAGCATTTCTAATGGCATTTTGATGTACATGTACAAAATTGATGTCGGAAGGATCATTGTAAAGTCCCAAACAGAGGAATATTGTGGATATTTTCAGGTGGCAGTCAGATTCTAGCTGGGTGAGCCCAGTGTATTTTCTCATGTCACAGTTGATTAGGTTCACAGGGAAGTGGAAAGAGTAAAAAATTCTCTTATTACTTCAGCAATGCCATATCAACTTTTCCCTTTGAATGCAACATTAGTTTTTGTCCAGAACTCTAACTGCTTTCTACAGTTTGGGGAATTGTAAAGCAGAAACAATTTTCCCAGCTAGGTTGACCTTCACAGTAATAAGAAATGACTGGGATTTCTCTCTATATCTCAAATATTTGGACTTTGAGTGGGGGCAGAGGGAAGGAATATGTTTGTTTTCTTCATCTTATGTTGCAGGCATCAATTTGGCACTGTGAATCTAATTTTGTTCCATTCAGAAGATTATATGGACTATGTAGTATCTCACCTATTGTAACCTGGCAAGTGCACTTTGAAATATTAATGTATTTTAAACTTTTGTTATCAAATTATCATCATCAGTGTAAAAGTGGCATTTTGTTTTGTCCATTACAGGAACACACCATTACTCACTTATGGGATTAAATATTTTCAGTTATTTTTTGGCTTTACCCAAGGGTTTTTAGAAATATGAGCAACATCAGGAATATATACACTGGTACACAGAAGGGTTTCTGTACAGCTGCTTCTCTACACCATACCATCATTGGTTATGAAGGACACTGCTTTATGCATCAGTGTGTTACTGAATGAACAGATTTATGGGAACATAAATTGATGTCAGTTTCACTTCCATAAAACAAAACACAATGTTAGATGCCCATCACTAACCAAGAATTTAGATGCAACCATGCAAATTTTGTTATTACACAATCAGCAAATTCACATGATAGTCCATCATGGATAGAGCTGTTTATATTTAAGATTTGTTCTCTTGCTATATTATCTGATTCAGAGAACATAAATATTGGATACAAAATATTAGACCTTAAACACACATAGTAACAGAAATCAAACTTAACACATAATTCCTAGATAGGAATTTCTTAGGATATTTCTTAGGATAATCTGATGACTAAAACTAAAATGTCCTGCTTGCTTTCTTGGTCATTTTTCAGCTTGTTCAAAACTTTAAAAGAATACAAGAACATAAGAACAGTTCTGCCGGATCAGGTCAAGGCCCATCACAGTTTTTTGCAACAGCCAACCAACATTCTAACTTTTCCTTGTAGAGGAGGTGTTCAAATCCAGTGATCACTTTGACTGTCCTTTTCTGCAAAATTTTCAGATCTATCATAACCCCTTTTGAGTGTGGTGGCCAGAATGGCACATAGTACTCCAGCTATGGACATACCATAGCTTATATAAGACCTGTACAGTGTTGGCATTATGCTGTCCACTATACATTCTGATCTGGTTAGTTACAGCTCAATGTGTATGTGATTGTGTGTGTGTGTGTGTGTGTGTGTGTGAGGTTGTGGTTTCCAGTGTGCATCATTTTACATTTACTTAAATTGAATTGGTTTTGCCATGTAGCTGACTATTCACCCAGTTTACAGTGATCTTTCTGGAACTCTTCAGTTAGTATTATCTTTATACAGTATTTCAGTACACACTGAACATGATGGATACTACCAATCTATTATTTACTATTAGGTCAATATCATTTATAAATGAGTTAAAAAGTATTAGTCCAACACAGATTGTTGAGAGACTCCACTTCTTATTTCCTTCATTTGAGTAAATTGTCCATTTTTCGTCCTCTTTGCTTTCTGTTTCTTAACCAGTTAGCAGTCCATAAAATACCTCAAATCCTCAAATTCCATGACCACTAAGTTTACTCAAGAGCCTTTGATAAGAAACTTTAATCAAAAATTCTAATGCAGGGTTATATCCATCCATGTGCCTGCTGCCACCCTCAAAAAAACTCTAAAAAAATTGTGAGGCAGGATTTGCCTTTGCAGAATCTGTTCTGATTTTCTTTCAGCAACACTTCTTCCTCTTTCTACTTAGTTATTTTTCTTCTTTGATAACCATTTTGACCAATTTTCCTGAAGCAGACCTTAAACTGACTAGGCTATAATTTCCCAGATCTCCCCAGGTTTCTGTTTTAAAAATTGGTTTCACATTGACTCTTTCTGTTCCTCTGGCACTGAGGCTGATTTGAGTTACATACTTTTACTAGGAGATCGTCAATTTCACCTTTGAAGTATTTAAGAACTCTTAGGAAAATGCCATCACAACCTGGTGCTCTAATCCTCACATCTTGGCTTGGAGACTTCTAACATTGCCCAAGACACACATACTTCATGGGCTTTTGGTCTCCCTTTCATATCTTGGCTGAATGACCATCCACTTCCAACATTAATTCTATGTCTTATAATACATTCTGAATGATCTAATCCCTTCCACACCAGATGCTGCCCAGTACTTCTCAATTTTCCCCCCAGCATTAGAAGCTGTTCTGCCTCTATTCTGATGTTGCGTGCTAGCTGCCCAATTCTGTTTCCATTCTAGAGGAACTCATCTCTCTTGTACAGGTTTGGCTTGTGCAAAACATTCCCAAGTGTCTCATATAATGAAACTCCTCCAGTAAGTATTCTCTGAAGGCTACTCTGGCAGTTCTAGAGCTCTAGAACTTTGGGAGCAATTCACTGGTCTTCTAACTTCAAATAAGACATGAGGGAACAGAATTCTTCTATTGTTTGCTCCTGGAAATCGATTCAAATGTATGCTTTCCATGAGCATTCGATTGTATTATCATTCTTTATAGACCATTTTCTACTTCTGAAGTCATTGAGAAGTTTTTGAGTGGGTAAAGTATTGGGTGGGTGTAACACCAACTGTTATACCCACCATTCTTTTCAGATACATGAACTCACCCATTCCTGGCATCTGTCTCTTAACATGTATCGTAATATATATACAACACCATAATGCATGACTAATAGTCTGCCCTTGAACTGACGTATTACAGGTTATGCAGGTTTGCACAATAAAAGGTCCCTTAAAATCAAATTATATTCACCACATGAAGTGCCAGTTTTCCCTTTTATTGTAGCTTTTAAATAATATTGCCATTTTCTTTAATCATTTAGTATTCAATTTAATCATTCACTGGAACATTTAAACATTCAATAGAATATTCAGGTAACTAGAATAAAACTGGATAATACAAAGATGAGAGGTTCATACATAAGTTCTACTGGTGTGCCAAAGTGCTGCCCACTGCAGTCGATGATTACTGTTTACAGTATTTAGTTACCGTTACCATCTGTAGGAAATCTAAACTGAGCTCAGATACAATTTTTTAAGAAGTTTTTTCCCCCAAGGTCACACTGGAAATTCTTTGCAAATCTGGATATGAATCTCTAAAGGAATACAAAATTTTATGTATGAAACATTAGGTGAAGCTATATTTCTTAATTATAAGTTCTCACATTAAACTGTTGTAAAAGTAGGATGCAATGTCCTTACCTTTCATATTGATGAATGGTTTCTCAGTAGTACACAATAAAACACTTCCTATTATAATGTGCAATACTTCAACCAGTGCTCTAAAAAATAATGATGAAACCAAACTTTTTATTTCATTAACTGAATGTTGATTTTATTTCTTTCTGGTAGTGATAATTTGTGGTGCATTAAATGAGGTATTTTAAAGGTCTAATATGTTGATCCTACAAAGCACAGACCACCTTTTATCGATTTTACTTTTAGTAAAATAAATTGAGTTTGCAGACCTTAATCCTTTAGGAAAAGCAGAAAAACAGGAAATAAAATCAGTATTATTTGGATGGTTCTTTCTTCTGATTTTACATGTGAAGAAGTTTTGCTCTTAAATAAAGCTGCTTACCAGGTATTTTGTTTTATTGCCAGTTGAATGGAAGCTTGAAAAATGACTGAATGTTGGCATTAAACAAAATTTCAGGAATGTAGGAACATGTGATTGGAACAGAATCTTTCATCAGCCTGAGACTCATTTGATTGAATAACTTTCTTCTGGGAAGAAATCTTTACAATTTTCAGGTGAAGTTATATTTTTATCAAATAATCTCAGTGTAGATTATAACATACAAGTTCTACTGGTCTTTGCAAGGGAAAGATGGATACAGTCTTTTCCTAAACAGAAAATATGTCAGAAATAAGAAAGTCTCAGTGCATTATTTTTTTCAGCCAATATATCTTTTTGGTATCATCAAACCAATATTAAGCACATGGAAGCATTAATATTAAGCACATTCAAACACATGACTTCAGTGAATGAGAGAAAGTAAGGGAGAAGGAAGGAGGGAGGAAAAGCAAAAAGCCAGTGGGTTTAAAAGCACTGGATAATATTTGAAGTATTATATTTCAAATGCTGGCCAATATCAGGGTGTTTTGTGAAAAATCATTGAAATTATTTTGCCATTTCTTATTAATTGATCCATTTACTATATATTTGCAAAAGGGAAACAGCTTTTGAAAAAGACCATCCAAAATCAAAACTTTCAATAGCTGAAATAATTACGAATGTTCCTTGTGTTGAGGATTTCCAGTTTCTTGGAATTGCTGTAAGTAACAACATGATAAATCTAGGAGATACTTTCTCGAGCAGTATCTACCCAGTTGTAAATAAGAAATAACAAGAGTCAAAGCAGATAAAATTATTGTAGAGGAGATTGATGCCATACCTAACTGAAAAGAAATAAAGGAGGCTGCATCGCATTTTCAATCGTTTCATCTTCTTAAAATGATTTGTTTTGGGGAGTGAGATTGTTTTTTGTTTTGTTTTGTTTTTGTGGTGAAGCAAACTGGAGCAGCAGCAATTTTGTTTAACCAAGGAAGCTGAAGTGTTTTCTGAAATGGCTGCCTTTTCAACATTCACTTGGGACTGGGAGAACATTTGGTATGTTGATAGCAGTTGCATACCTCCTATAAAATACATGATTTTATAGTACAGGCAAATCATTCCTCCAGCAGCACTTCTTAAATTTTCCTCCCCACCACAAAAAAAACAAATAAATAAATAACCACAGAGTAACCCTAAACCTGAATTATTACACAAAGTTTTTTTTAAAAAAAAATCTTTAGATTTTTTTCCAAATATCAAAGAATATCTTGGAAACCAAAGAAAGTTGCTTTATATGAAGCCATAATGTGGACATTGAAAATACATTCCATGCTGGGTTTGGTGATGGAAATTAACAATGCATTTTATGCATGCCTAATAAAAAATCAAAGTCACTGAGTTCAGTGGAACATACTCACAAATAAACATGCTGTAGAATCAATTAAATGGTGTTAAGGAAGTGGGTTGCACAGAAGAGGGGGCAGATCTCAAAGCTATTTCTGTACCATAAAATGGTACAAATTAAATTAGTCTTTATTACAGTGATAGACCACCATAAGAGAGCAGGGTACAGTCATTAAAAAGAAGCATATAATATCTCTATCTCTCTGTAGGATACAAAAAGTAAACATCTTAATGGAGTTATAAAATGATAGGTAGGTAGGTAGATGATAGATAGATACAATAGATGATAGATAGATAACGATAGATGTTAGATAGATAGATACAATAGATGATAGATAGATACTGTAGATAGATAGATAGATAGATAGATAGATAGATAGATAGATAGATAGATAGATAGATAGATAGATAGATAGATAGATAGATAGATAGATAGAATTTTAAAAAGAGTGGTGGGAGTGTTAGATGGGTGTAGGTTAAAAAGTTAGTATATGAAACTATATCAAGTTACAAACCACCCGAATATGACAAACTAAGTGCACATTGAATCTAGTTTATAAAATTGAGCCCCAAGCACAAGTCATCATCTTGAGCACTGCTACACAGAACCTGGCAACATTGTCTGTTGTAGCAGGGTTGGTATCTGAAAGCAACAGGGTGGTATAAAATTGTCCTATGTGCCCTGAGTATTGTAGTAATGGTAAGACAAGGCTAGTGTGAATGTCTCTATAGTACAAGCACTGGAGAAGCACGTGCTTTGTTATTGCCCCGGAGTCATAGGGGCATTGTCATTCCAAGTAGGGAGTCTTCCTGTATCGGCCTTCAAGGACAGCTAAGGGGAGGTCATGGACATTATGCCAAAGTAAAGGGCCTTTTATATTTTGCGACTTCCAGTTTAATTTGGTATGCCATCACTATAAAATAGTTTCATCTTGAGAAACAGACTAATTAACCCAAACACTGTATCTTCTTTCTTGGCTCTGTCATCAGAAAGTTTCACTTTGTTTACATACACAAATTCATGTAAGTACAAAAGCATGTCCCCATTTCCCCCCTTTTTCACAGTATATTCTCAAGTAGAGAGCTAGTATTAAATGATGTGGTTCTGATCAAGTGTTGGCTGGTTGTGAATGTTCAACCTTCCTGTTGTTTGCAGCTACAGAAAACTATAAATTAAAAACAACAAAAGTAAAAGATAAGTGGAAGTCCTGCCAAAAAAAACCTCACTATTCTCAGTAGGAACTTTTGCCTTGTTTGAATTCTACCTCAATATTTTTTTATTCCTTGCTAACTACACAGGGTCACATTTTCCCTTCAGTGCTGTGGATAAAAATGTGGCTCTTGTTATGTATTACTAGGAAAGAATGTGAACTTTTGTACAAGCAGACCACTTCTGCTTTTCCTACCAAATACTGCCTTTATTGAGCACTCACAAGTGTAATTGAAGTTGTACAAGCAAGCCTGCAACTAGGGTCTGTGTCACCTGGGGCAAACATGGATTCCACACCCATTTTGGCACACACACACACCCACGGTGTCCAGGGCACATGCCCCACTTGCCCCCCCCCCAGTTGCAGCCCTGTGTACAAGTTACTGTGTGTCAAAGTTTCAGAGACTGAAATCCACATAGACAGAACAGTATTTCAGTGCATACTTTGTACTGTGTGATTCCTTTTTGTGAAATACCCATGGCCTTCTTATACATGAGGCTTAATATCTCAAGTCTGAATATGGCCACCAATCAGAGTGAAAAAGGATTTGGGAAAGATGCAAAAGTGCATGGTCAAGCACTGTGTCCATCTAGACACTGGGCCTAAGAAAAATCTAATTATTGTTTAGCTAGTGATGATTTTCCTCTTGCACATAAAATATTTATCTTTCATGATGATCTCTTCGTGATTCAAATCCACTGAAGTCCAGAGATTGTCACCACTAAAAGGAAATGCCTTAATAAGGAAGTGAGAGCCTTTTTATTGGATTATTCCTCTTTTACTGAGGGTTCAGAATATACACAGGACTTCCGGTGGAGGTATGACGAACAGAAGATGGCTCTGTGAAAGCGGAGCTGATGACTGAAGCAAAGACCAAGGAACCAGTGAGTAAACTGGTTCCTTGGCAACTCTCTGAATACGGAGAGGATGGGAGATTGCCCATATGTGCTCCAGATGGCTGCTCCTGGCAAGGAGACCACAGGATAGCAATTTTCCACATGTTTGAATGTCGGGAGATGACAGGATTAACCATCTTGCTCACAACCATGGTGGAGATTCTTAAAGGACACTGTGTTTGAAAACTTCACTTTCTAATCACTTTCAGAAATTGCTCATTAACTACTTCTAAGCTATTAAAGACCTTTGGAATGACAAGTTTGAAAACGCTGGGTGAGTTTGCCTTCAATCCTGAATGAAAGAAAATTTTAATTATAAGAATTAAAGAATCTGAAATAAACAGCAAAAAGCTAAATAAGATTTTGATCTTAGAAAGTTATAAATGGACTAAGGGTCCGGATAAAATTGGAATATTGGAACTTTTACAATAAGATTTTGGAATTAATTATAAAGAACAAACAGCTTCTTGTGGGAAATAGATTCTGTTTCGGTTTTTACAAGACAAAACAAAGATAAACAATTTCATTATTTCAAAAACTGGGCACTAGAGGGGACTAAAGTTTTTACATAGGAGAAAGATTTATAAGCCTGTAAAATGTTGCAAAACATTATAACAATAAAAATACTGAAGGAGACTTTTGAAGAATGGAATCAGAAAATAGTAGCCACAATATTAACAATGTCAGTAATGATGTCTGACATTTGGATAGACTATGTCCGAAAGATGTTACTTAAGAAATGACAGATGTAAAACAAATTTTATCTGACAAGATAGAGATGGTATCGAAAGTGGATTTACAACTGACCGGCCAAGAGAATGACATAGAAAAGGATGTTTCACTGGATCTACAGAAGAAACTGGCTGATGTTTTAAAATTTCAATGGGAAATACAAATGACAAACCAAGAGAGTGACCTGGATATTTTTTTCCTATTGGATTTACAAAAAAGGCTTGTTAAAGCCTTGAAGAACTCTGTGCGATGGGACACAGAAGAAATGAAGAGAAATCAAATCCTACAACAATATTTGAAGAACTAAAGATTAAGACTGTTAAAAGTAAAAGGAAGGAATATGAAGTTGGTTTATTTGATCAAGGTTAAAGCAAGATATGTTGTTACTTCTGGCTACCCTTTATGGGTTTCTTTGACTTTCTGCTAACCCCAGGACTGAAAAGATGATGTTTTATGGATTTGTTTATAGATAAGAGATGGGATATGGGATGAAGTGATAAATGTTTGTAACCTTAGAGGGGGTGAAGAGTCACTAAATTTGTTTATACTTATGATGAAGGTTGGAAGCCATTTCTTTATATATTTCTTTTTTCTTTATTCTTAGTTTTTTCTTCTCTTTTTTCTTGAACCTTTTACTCCTTTCTATTCTCTTTTCTTTTAGTTTGTATTAGATTTTACTATTATAATCAAAATCCTTAATGAAAATTATACACACAGAGAGAGAAGGAATAGTATATACACAGTATTATTTGGAAGAACACCAATGGAAACAAAAAGACAAACTTGATATAGATAAATATCAGGCACATATCAGTGAAATGTCATTTCCACCAACAAATGCTAAAATTTTCAATAGCTTTTCCATGTTACTATCTAAGCTGCAAAGGGGCTGCTATATGTACATTCAAGACTTTTATTTTTGTTATTTCTAAAAACACCTAGATTGACTTCACTGCTATTACTTCATGTTTTCACCCATCTGAAAGAAATCATAATCAGACATGAAAAAAATTAGATGATTAGAAAAACAAAAACAAAAACCCACAAAAATTGATAAGCATTAAACATGCATATAGCATCCATAAATATTTTGTGATTCTGGTGAAAAGATAAAAGTAGGAAATCCAGGCTACATGAAGAGATTCATCTATCAAGAATACCCTTTGGAAAGACAAAATTCTATAAAAAGTAAGGTAATATGAGATTAATAAAAAGTTACAGATTGTTCAGATCTTAGCAGATTTGCTGGAGAAAAAATAGTATACCGTTTTAATTTGGCTGCTTTGATTTCTGCACCTGTGGCAGAATACTTACCTTAGATCATTCTTGTTACTTATTCCCTTTTTTCTTTGCAATGACATCCATGCTATTCTTATATCAGATGCTGTTGTCTACCAAGAGCCCTGAAATTCACTAACGGAAAGAATTACCAGCAGTTGTCACCGACAATTTCACATGTTTCTGGCCTGAGAGGTTGTGGCACTAAGGCAAGGGCTAATATAAGAGCTTGCAATCTTCACCGTTGGGCATCTTGCCATTAGGGAAGCTGTATTGTCCTCTGCCCACAATGTCCACCAAACCTTCTAACTTTCCATCTATCTGTTTTCCAAATTATATGTTTATCATATTGGCATGCTCATGATCTTGTTGAAGCTGTGCTCAGTATAATTATTCCTTCTGACTTTAAATATCTTAAGAGTAGTAACAGTTGTGAACAACTGGAGTCTGTCCATTAATTTTCCTTTTTTCATATCTGGATGTTATTATATTTGGTAGTTTTGTGAAATTGCTTTATAGTGTATTTTGTATTGGAATTTTATTATATATTTATTGTTTTATATTGTAAACCACCCAGGGTCCCTCTGGTCAGACGAGATGGGCGGTGACAAATTTGATAGATAGATAGATAGATAGATAGATAGATAGATAGATAGATAGATAGATAGATAGATAGATAGATAGATAATCTGGCAGTACAAGAAAGAAATACTTAATCTGCAGGTAAGGATTTTTTGTATCTTCCATCTAATTCTGATGGAGAAATCAAATGAAGAAGAAGAAATCACTTCCTCCAGCATTCTTTTGATTACAGACTTTAGGCTGATCCACACAACAAGATCCAGTACATAGTCCAGAGTTCATGACATATAGAAAAAAGAGGAAAAGGTTCCAAGAGAGTGGGGTGACACAATTCATATATTCACGGGATTAGAACATAAAACAGCATTATTTATTTATTTATTTATTTATTTATTTATTTATTTATTTATTTTATTTATGCTATTTTTATCCCGCCTTTATTATTTTTATAAATAACTCAAGGTGGTGAACATACCTAATACTCCTTCCTCCTCCTATTTTCCCCACAACAACAACCATGTGAGGTGGGGTGGGCTGAGAGATTCAGTCATCACAATACGTTGCTTAGAGTGAAAAACTGAGATCCAGGAAGCTTTAACAGAATGCCATCTGAAATTATCTTATTAAGGACTGAAATTGAACTTGCCTCAACCCTCCCTTGCATCTGTAGACTGTATGGATATTTCTCACAGAACCTTAATAGAGCTACAACTGTTGTAGAGTTTAAGTGGTAGCTTGAAAGTCTGACTCATGTGGTGGAAGAGAAGGAGAAAAAGAAGGAAAGGGGTAGGTTCCTGTGAAAGCAATTCTCCATAACTGCTTTTCAGTGTTAAAAATGAACCACAATAATTTTTCACAAAAAAATCCGACTTTCCCAAACCAGTTTTTCAAGACTCTCCAACTCCATTCTTAAGATCCTTTCTTTTCCTCCATCAACATAAAGTAACCTGATTAGCTATATTGTATTGTGTCATCACATTTATTCTATTGATTGTCTAGAACCACTCAGCAGTTAATTAATAGATTTATTTATTAAATTTACACACCACCCAACTCTCAGCAGCAATCTTGAGGGGGAGGAAAATTAGGGAGTACATTTATTTCCACTGAATTAAAATCAGATTATATTCATATTTCGGTCATACCCAGACCATTGCATCAGAATCTCTTTCTTCCTTGGTTTGACTTGTGGATCATGATGAATAGTGTAACAAATTCAGATGATCTAGCCTTGTGATCATATCTAGCAAAACCAGAGTTAGAAGGTTCACCTACTGTATTTTGTCGGTGTTTGGCCCTATCTATAGTACAGATATTCACACTTTTGTACCCGGGCTGATTCATACTGATAGGACTATGTAGCCAATAGATTTGTAAATTGTTCCATGGCTGCTGCTGCTTTCTCCTTCTCTTACGGTCTGACACATAAAACAGATTTGCTTTAGGACAGAATTCTGATAAATGACTAGCACTGAGGACCAAACAACTAAAGGACTTTAGATACAGCTCAGCAAAGACCTTTTTGCTGTTCTCCCCATACTCTGACTCACCAGGTTCTACCCCAGTGGTGACCTGCAAAGGCACTTCTTCTTTTTAGTTATAAACAGAAAATGTCTTAGGTATATACCGTATCTAAAAATAAATGTGAGTAGTGGAATAAAGAAGCATATAGCCTAAGTGGCTGAGAGAAAATCCAATAGAAACGGCTACAGCCACAAGCTTGTAGAATAACCTAAAGCACCATAAGAAGAAGAAATATCAGCAGTATTGATAGACTTGCTTGCTGCCGCTTATTATCTGTGTGAAGACCACATAAAGGAGAAAGAAAGGTATTTATTTTTTCTGATAATATATCATACTATATATTTAATATATCATACTATACTAGCAAATATAGCCTGAGCCAACCCAGTCATATCCCTCTCTCCTTTTGATGTGAGATTGAACTGAGTCCCAACGGTATTCCTTAATTTTTGTCCATCACTTGTTATTGTAACAACACAAAATACCAGCACAGATGGATATGCATGGTCCAGCTGACAGAAAAATACTGATTTAATAAAAGAACTTTGCTGCTTAAGTGTATTCTATTGTTTGTTTGTTTTTTGGCGAAGAATAAATTTTGGACCAGGAAAATTTGGGTTAGGTTCCAACCTGATCATGCTAGAAGCAAAAATGTTTTGAGATACCACAATCTATGCCACATAATGAGTGAAGGCAGGATGTATGTTGAAGGATGTGATGTGCTGTTCCCGTCACCTTAGGTTTTGTCAATTTGTATTGAATCAAGTCAGGTTGTATCAGCAACATCCCTATCAGTAGTTACTCTTGAGTGCAGTAAGTTTGACTTTAAGTAGATTTAGACAGCAAATATCTCAGCTACAATAAATTTATATAATGAACAGTGCCAATCAGCTGTTTCTAAAGTCCCAGAAAACTCACATTTTTTATACCAGGCATGTACTTATTTCTACCATGGTTTCCTAATACAATCAAGTGTACATTCAGATTTTCTAGTTTCAGTATAAACGTATATTACATAATAGAGCTGTCCATATTTTGAGAATGATTCTGAAGAAGCACTTCAAAGAGGATGTATGTGCAGCTCCTCTTTAAAGCAGCTACTGCTTCCCCCTTCTTCTCCTTCTCTTCCCTACATGCTTAAAAAGGACCCCTGGTTTAAGAGTCAACTCATTAAGGCAGCTATGTCTTTAATGCAACTCTTTGAAACGGTCACATCTTTTTAGTTTCATAGGGAGGTCTAAAAACTGACACATGTGCTTTAAAGATATACCGTGCCTGTGTCCCTACACATTTGGTTTCATCTCTTCCAAATCATTTTTTAAGCATGCACAGCCCTATTAAATAACCTTTGAATGGTCATAATAGTTGAGACAGCTGCAAATGTTTGGTATCAAGCACCTACATTCAATTTTATAGAATATTTTCCATTTTATTATGTCTTCTAACTCTGTATTTTAGAACACAATGGAAATTTTAACAGTGAATTGAAACACTTGGAATCGCCTTCTAATAGGATTGTAAAATTTCATAGAACACTTGAGACTTCTCTTCCCACTGCCTGCCCCTTAAAAACAGTTTTCTTAACTGACACCTGTATACCTACTTTCTCATAATCTGTAACTAACACATTTATTATGTAACTCATGTGAGATTTTCATTCGTGGCTTTTGCTTTAACTTTAGCTAATATAGGTTTTCATGGAAGAAAAAAGGACTGAAAGAAATGTAGCTGTTCATCTAAAACTGTGGCCATTTAATTAGAAGGTTTTTCCTGGGACATTCTGCAGCTTATGGTTGTCCTAGCTAAATGAGAATAGTTGGATATATATAGTGTATTTATTTATTGAATAAATTTATTTGGCTGCCTATCTCAAATACATGTTTTCAGAACCTTGTACCTAATTCAAATTTGCTTATGATGCATTTCTTTTAAAAAAAATAGTTTTATATACTGTTGCTTTTAAAATCTATATTCTGTTTGAATAACCTCTATTTATATGAGAAACTCCCAACAAATAGCAAAGATGCTTTGGCCAGATTTTACCATTATTACCATCCACTCAAGGTTGAATTATTTCCATTTATTCCAACAGAATTTATAAAGTGTTTAGAATGAGATTGCCTGATAATTCACATTGCCAAAGCTCTCAAACACAGTTTGAGATGTTAAGATTAACTGTTCCTTCCCATCAAGCTGATTATTAATAATGTCAAGCTACAGAACTGAACTGTAGCCTTATTCTTTCCTCTTTTATTCCCATTTTCAGCTGGTTAATAATCCTCTGGCAAGTCAAGCAGCAGCCGCAGCAGCCGCCGCCGCCATGGGCTCAATAGCCAGCTCACAAGCCTTTGGCAATGCACTCTCCGGTCTCCAGGGGGTCACAGGTCAACTAGTCACTAATGCACAAGGACAGGTGAGTGGAAGATGGATGGAAATAGTGAATTCACATACTGTATTGAGCATTTCCAATGATAACAATCTGGGGCTGTATATATATGAAAGGGGAGATAGATATATAAGAGAAAATTTTAAAGATGTAGAACACTAAGACAGAGGTTTGAATTGAGAATAAGTCATACTAAAAGTAGCTCCTGAAAATCATTGGGACTTATATCTCTACATTAGTCCTGGGCTCAATTCAATATTATTTTTTTCAAATAAAATTTAAACATGAACAAATGTTTGGTTTTGGCCTCATACCTAATTTTATAAAGATATATGTCTTGAGTATTTCTCCTGTTCAGTTCTTGTTCTGTACACTCATTAATTAACTTCAACAGAATCAACAAGTCTCCTTTATTCCTTTGAAAAGATTGATGCCACAACACAATGTTTAATATATCTTATCATACTACAATAAATTTTTGTGATGAGCTTTGAGTGATACTGTTGGGAATGATCAAAGCAAAGTTCACAGTCTAATATTACTATATCTAAATGACATGGCTGAGAGGAATTACCAGGGAAATTTGGGCCCATTGTCATCAATATATGGATGACATCTGCCACTATTTCTCTTTTGCATCTTCTACCAGGGAAATCATTGATGTTCTGAATTGGTATCTAGCAGAATCTGCAGGCAGGGTTGTGTGTGTAATAAATTAAGATTTATTCCAGAGATACTTCTGATCGGGAAGCATAAGTAGACAGGAATAGGATTTCAACTGTTTGGGATATGATAATATTCCCCTGAAAAAACTGGGTCACAGTCTGGGATGTTTCTAGATTCAGTTTTGCACTTGGAAGCGTAAATGGCAGCTGTAACCAGAAGTTTCTTTGCCCAGCATAAATTAATGCAACATGCTCTATGTGGAGCTTCCTTTGAAAAGTTTTTGGAAATGGCAGTTTTTCCAGAATCCAGCACAAAAGTATTGATGGGTGGTAGTACGGCAAGTCCATATTACGCTATTCCTGCAAGGGTTCCACTGAATGCTTGCCAGCTTCTTTCCAGGCATAAGTCAAAGTGTTAGTGTTGATCCTTAAAGATCAGAAGTCTTAGGTTTCAAATAATTGGCATCTGCCTTTATCTTCTCTATGTCCCTATGTATGGCAGAGATCAAGTCAAAAGAGCCTTCCTAGTACCCACACCTAAATTCAAAAACTCCCCACCACAGGAAGCCATATTGGCACTCGCCTTAGTAGTTGTTCACTCCACAGCAGTAATTTTTTTTTTCCTGAAGATGCTGTTTGCTTACTTTGCTCTGATTAGGTAAGTTGTATTAGATAAATATTGTAATTGTAAGTCAGTTGTAAATTTGTAGTAAATTTGTAGTTGTTTTAATTGTTGTTAGCTGTCCTGAATGGGAGTGAGTTAGGTTCTAAATTTTTCAAGTAAAATAAATACTTCTATACACATATAGTCATAATGGGCTTTTTGTTTGTGTGTTTTGCTATGGCTTATTTTACATAGGATTGCAGATGTTCACAATGGAACTGGATTTAGCATGATTACTTCCAAGGAAGCTTATGGAGCATTTGCTTGTGAAAGATGATTTGTTCTCACTGAATTCCTTTTGCTATTTTGTATTCGTATATATAAAAAGCCTTGGTTGCTATCTTACATACTCACAGAATTAAGAATTAAGAAAATGATGATGGTGCCAAATATTAATGCAAATGATATAATAATATTGCAGATAGCAGTTAATATGCATTTTTGATATAGAGGATATATAAACAGATACAAATGTATCGTTGGTATGCTTGGATGCTATGGAGCTGAAAACGTACTACTCCTTCTCATCACATGTAGATTACCATCTTACAAGAAACACATTTAGGTAGCTCAAATAATTTGAGTGAAGTTACTCCTTTCTGTGATAACCTCAGCTGATGAATATTGCCAGGCTGGATCATAGAGAAACAAGAGCCAGATTTCCGTGTGTTTGGTGAATCTCAAGATCTTCCCAGTTAACCTCTTAAACTGGGAGGAAAAAGCAACCATATAAGGAAGGCAAGGCTATAGTATTGTTCTTGAAACCAGTGATTATAAATGGGTGTTCCCTCAATTCATGGCATACAATTGAAAAAACACAAAACTACAAATTCCTCTGTTCCACCTGATTCCATTGTTACCATTCTACCTCCCTTAGAAAAAACTGGCATTTATTTTCTTCTGCCTCATGCTTCTAAAAAAAACTATTAAGAACCACATTGAAGCTAAACATTTATTTGAGGCTTTGCTTTATTTAATCCTGATTAACATAAAGCATGGACAAAGATGCATCTGGTGCTCGTGCCCCTTGTGTAAGTCCCCACAAGGAAAAATGCTGACCTTGTTATATTTGCTGGGTGGGTACAGAATTGTTCCATCACTACCCCGAGGGTTGAACGATGGAGCTTGTCAAAGAGAGGCCTTATCTAATGAATCATCTTATCGCAGGTGCACACCACACATATTAAAGGAGGATTTCATGACCAGTGTGCCCTCTACAATAACCTTTCAGTGTCTACTTTAACCCTTGTTCCAATCCCTTTTCATCAAAGGAACATTTTATACAGCTGGCTTTAAATGGAGGCTCTCAAAAGCCTATTAAGATTTCTGTTAGGGAAAGAGTATTGGAATGGAAGAACAGTTGGTTATAATACCTATAACTCATAGTCAGATCAGTTCCATCTAGAAACCTTGCTTGTTTATATCTATGCGTTAGAAACAATGCAAAACTCAACTCTCACAGGAGTCACCGGGAACACAGGATGTAAATTTAAAGGCTCTGCGACAGAAAACCATGGCAGTTTGTCAGTTGAAGGGGCTCCCTCCTCCCCTAACCATTTCAGATTCTCTAAGGAAGGCAAATAATTAGAATGTATTGGTAAATTGTTGGGGAAGCACATACAGTCTTGTGTGTGTGTGTGTGTGTGTGTGTGTGTGTGTATGTATGTATATATATATGTATGTGTATGTATGTGTGTATATATATATATATATATATATATATATATATATATATATATATATATATATATATATATATATAAAACAGACTTCACTGTCTATTCTGTATTTATTTTGTCCTCTACATTTGGTAACGCCACAGGTTGCAGGAGTTGGTAGGATCCTTCCTTTGCAAAGCTGCAAAGTCCATATAGATACTGTTTGATAGTCTGGAAATAGCTAATAGGCATACTTAGCAGGGCTGGCAGTGCGTTCAATTCCAAGATAAAGGGTTCCTTGGGAGCTTTATATGGCACAGATGTAGCTCCATCATGCAGCTCCTTGAAGCAAACCTAGTTCTGGAGGGCAGCCCTGTGATTTTTGGAAAAAGTGCAGCTGCTTTCAGGTGTTGTAGCCAGGTGATCCCACGTACACCAAAGCATCTTTTGGGCTTCAGATCCAAAGCTCTGCCCTGCCCTGTTTTGGGTGTTCATTTGTTTTGTAAGGGAGAACTTCGGTTTTTGGTTTTTTAGTCCTGAAAAAAAGAACGTTTTATTGCATGATTAACTGAACTTAATTCAAGCTGCAATCATCCCACACAAGTTACAATAAAGACAAATCCTATGAAACCATAGGCAGTCTTATGAAAAGAGAAAGAACTATATGTCTTTTGGGGGTATAAATTGCACATTATGCTTATATGGGTTTCAGAGGGAAAGGAGCTGACAAAGAAAAGGAGGGGTTTGAGATGAGCTAGTAGATACGGCACACAGTCTATAGACTTCATTTTGTCCCAGCTTAAGAGCTGCCCTGTGTCCTAAAGGTAATACAAATCAGAGCAGCTCACAAAAAACCCCTTCAGTTGGCCTTTTGATTAACTTGCAGCCAACGGAGCTGCTGCGGCTGTAGCCAAACTGACTCTTGCAGTTGTCTGTTCCTGTTTCAGTACAGACTCTGAGATGTTAATGCAGTGAGTTGTACATCAAAAATCAACCCTGTCAAATGCAAGTGACCTCAAGCTTAAGGTCACTCCTTGCTACAGAAATCACATGTTGAATATAAAATACTCATAGGGAGTGGCTAGTCATCTCTGTAATGCAGCTGCAATTACTCAAAGTAATCAGGGTAGAGGAAATGGGAAAAATAAGTTGTTGGATTTTTTTTTCCAGTATAATTGGATGAAGGCCACCAATAGGTTACAGCATTATGTGAGAACAGATTATGTCAAATTTCATTAAAATTCATCCATATATCCTGCGCATCTTGGGCTTTATTCTCCTATAAATTGGCATGAAAAAGCACAACAATGCATCCGATGCGTGGATTGGTATTCTGTATATATATCACCAAGTTGGTGGGATGCAGGCTAGAATATGTTGGCTTGCAAAGTAATTTCTAAGAATAGCATCAGCATGCTTGTGGTATACTGCCCCAAATGTTCCAGAACTGATGCTACTGTCCTTACTGTCAGCAGGATGTGCTGCATGTTGCATGGGTATGACTAAGCGTGGTCATTTGGCTGACACTTCATCTATCTTACTAAAAGGACATTATGTGAAGGTCTTTATTGTCCAAAGCTATGATTGGCAGGAAAGGTCAACAGCTATGAGCCCATCCAGTGACGATCAGGGCATATGGAAAATTGTGACTTGTAGTGTGGAAGGGCAACATGTTTGAAACTATCTGAATACACAAACATGCACAAATACTTGATACCTTAGTATCAGCCCAAATCAATATGTATATATATTGAGGGGGAGGAGAAGTTTCTTTATGGTTACATCTCCACCCAGCTACAGCAACATTATCTTCTTTATCTTCTAAATATCTGACAATCTCCATAGCTAATTTACAGATCCTTAAAGCTGATTTTGATTGTCCCTATTTATGTTTATAAACATTACAGTTAATGTAGGCTTGTTTACTGCTTAGGAATTTGGGGGGGGGAATCAAGTACTGGGTTACTCTTAGAAGGATAGTAGATATTAGTAACTTTATACTTCTGTTCTTATACCTTACTGATATAACAAGGTATTTAGGTGGCAATTATGGGATTTGGTTTGTGTTTTACAAAGAAGTTGTCTTCCAGGCATCAGTTAACAGGTAGGATTGTAATAATCTGTCAATTTGCATCATTCTGTCTGCTTTTAGAAAATCAGGGAGGCCCCTTCTCTTTAGCCAGGCTATTAAAGATTAATGGGTTGTGATATCTATTTCAACGTACCTGCTTTTATAGTTATGTTGTTTTCTATTGTAAATTGGCACTATTGTTCAGTGTGTGCAGACAAGCAACATATCAGTTAAGTATTCAATATACATTATTTACTCAGAAGGAAAACATGCTTCCCCCCCATAATTACCCATGAGTGTAATTTTTGCCTATCCTAATATACTCAGACTCACAAGCAGGAGCTTAATAATATCTGGTTTATTAAAGAATAGCATGCAAATACAAAGAAAGCTGAGAATGAGCAAAAGCGCGCCAAATACAAACTAAAAACCCTCGGTGCAAACGTAATCCCTCCCCTCGCCCAACAGTTTCAAATTCCCCACCCCAGGTGCTGGTAACGAGTTCTGCTGATCTCCTGGGAAGAAAACCTTGAACACACTAGATAACCCAAACACATTCCATTCCACTGAATACAGATAACCACCCCAGTAGAAGGAATCCACACAGCCCCTCCCAAACAGAACACGCGTCGGCAACTTGACATGCGAAACGTTACAATGTACAATGCACATTGAAACAGTGAACATGACATGAGAGTGGGAGGACTTACATGATATTCTTCTAGTAGAAGCAGCAATTGAAAACAAAATAATTAGCATGAGGCACAAATGGCTGCAGAGATCCCTCCCAGAATGCCTTTGAAGATTAGCAGAGTCTTGGGGAGACTTGCTGGACTGGAGAATTTAAACCTTATTCTCAGACTGAGCTGGGCTTTCCACACTTTTATGGCCCTCCCTGTCCAGTTATCTCTTCCCTTCATCTCACTGCCATCCAGTTTTGTTCCTTCTCAATCCCTTCTCAATACAGCTTCCCCTCTCCCCATCTCCATGCATCTTCCCTGCTGTTTCTGCTGGCTAGATGGAAAGAGGAAGCATGTGAGGACTTGTGTTTCTGCCTGAGGTTATGGTTTCTGTGTGGCAGAGAGAACATTGGTATGTGCAGATGGGAATTGGTTAATTTGGTAAGGGGACTACTGTAATTTATAAGCAATTAATCTTAATTCATTATTAATTCAATAAATATGAACGCAGCTTCTGGCAGGAGTACCTACACACACATATATGCACATGAAGAAGTCTATCACATGCCAATACTTATAGGGTAGAGCAGGATAGCTAGGATTGATTTCAGTGGATTGATTTCAGTGGGCAAGATCAACGGTTTATAGGAGTTCTTCTTACCTTCACCTTCCATTCAGGGTTCTCTTTCTTTGGTATAAATGCACAGAATGAAGCAGCAGGGTTATATGCTGGTCAGGCTTCCACTTACTACATTCCTGACCTGCCACCTACCTGTTCTGTTGCGTCTAAAGTGATTAGTTCTCTGTATTCCTCTGTGCTATTATGATCATGTCAATCTGAGAACCTGAAGCAGTACATTTAGACCCCCGGCATTGCTATTACTTGTCTGCGGAGGGGTATATGGAAGGGGGATCAAGAGGGATGATGGGAGAGAATTAGAAAGTCCTCCTCCTCCAGCTTTGTTCAATAACCCCTACAGTAAGAGCTTACACAGAACTTACTTCTGTCTCTCTTATTGAAGAAAACTTAATACAGAGTGATAGCATTTCAAAAATATATGTGTTTCACAATCTTTCCTTGTTTACTAGAAGAAATGTAGCTATATTCTCTGGGGAGTGCCTCAGTACAGAGGACTCCAGAATATATCCTAATCTTTTAGCCACTGTGAGATTCACAGTTTGCCACCTAACTCTTTACTGAAGTGAGAAGCAAAAGTTGAATTAGTGCCTAATAGTTGATATTTGTTTTCAGTGAACAGTTCAGCTCTGAAACTTTCTGGGAAAAGATCTGTTAACCACTCTACATTAATTCTTATCAGAATAGCATAAACAAGTAAGCAGGCACCAAAAAGCTGGGATTGCCTTAAAAGACAATGGCGCAGAGAGCAGAATTAAAAGTGAATTAAAATGTCAACTGCAGACGCAATCTGTCCATTGACTTTTGCCAGTCCATATTGACACTGCATTTTTTTCAAAGTGAAGAATAAAATAAACTTATATTCAGATAAGAAAAAGGATGGCTAAGACAATCTGCAAAAAAGCCTTCATATTATCCATAAAACTAAGTAAATAAATGCTATACATTCCAGAATAATTAGTATGTAAGGATCCAAAGTCTACAGTATGTGAGTAAGCAATCTGCATGAGCAATACTTTCCTCTGCACATTTATGAGTAAGTTTTGCATAAATACTGCATCAATTAACTATAAAAATGCCTTGGTTAATTTTTTTGGACAAGGGAGAGTTCCAAAAGATTTGTTGGTCATTCTGAACAACAGCAGGATTACCCTTATCACAGATGAGCTTTGTCTATAAATGGGGAGATGGCCTCAGCATGCCATAAATCATTGAATTTTGCTAAAATAATGATCTAAAACTTCTCAGAGGAAAAATAAGAGATCACCAGTCACTCTGAGAGAGAACATTAGGACTGAATTATATAACTAAATGTTTGGATGAGATTTGACAGGACAAAGGCAAAATGGAAATCAGAAACACTTCTGTGTTTGAATAAATAGAATGACACATTTTCCTTCTGTATGTGTGAATAATCACAAAATTGTTATCATTTTGGGAAGAGTGACATATATAGTCCTCATCCAAATTGGAGAGTGCTTCAGGAAGATGCATGAAAATAAGTCTATAATGAAAATTCCTCAGCACTAACCATTTTCTTAAATTATATAGCCCAATTCTTTCCTTTCTTACACCTGAATAATCAAATTGATTTCATGTGTTTGAACCGAAGGCTGCAGGCAAGGTTCTGAAACTTGCCCATTTTAATAAGCAAGAGTTTTAAAAGAATAGCAACATTTATCATCTCACTTCACTAGCTTCAGAATAGACATATTTGGAGAAATATTACAATTGAAAGAGGGAGGGACGGTTCTGTTCTTGGAATCTTGTCCCAGAATTAAATTGTAAAGTGGAATACAGCTCAAGAGACAAAGATCTTCATCAGTAGAGAACATATGCTTGCTTCATTGACAGGGAAAGTTGCACTTGGAGAGGAGACAGCCTCAGGTATGGCCCCTACTAATTGACAAACATTAACAGCCTTCAGAGAGGTTTAATCCCCAAGTAATTCACAGACTAAACAGACAGTGTGCTGTGAGTGATCCTGTTTGATAATGGGCATCCTTGGGTTCTCATTATTCTGATGAGAGGGCATCCATTGGCTCCTGATGGTAAATGGTGCTAATAAAGCTTGAGGTTTCTCTTTTCTAACAAGCCATCTCCACAGGGAGAGTGATTACAATAGAGATAGATTTGATGGGATGCATTCGCTTTTGTAGGGCTTCAGCTGCTGACGTTCAGCGACATAATCAGGTCACCAAGCCAGTCACAACCATCAGCAAAAGCCATAGTTCTCTCCCTGTTTATTAAAGTGTATTGTTCTGTCCTGGGTCTTCCTAATCCTGCCCAAGGTTTTTCATATCTTTTATACATATGATATGCAGATACCTCTTCCATCCTGTCACTTTTTTTTTAAAGCACCAACTTCCAATTAGCTAAACCAAATCCTTCATCAGCCAAAAGATTCTTATATTTTAAGGGAAAGAAAATCAAGCAGCCCATTTCAAATCCAGTGAAAAGATCACAATTAAATATGAAAGGGAAATTCCATGGTGCAGTGTGATATGTCAGGGACACTAAAACAATGGGAAAGAATTGCAAAATAGGGCATGGCTCTCTTTACGGATAAATTTGTAAAGGCATATTCTCATTGAAAAGACCCTGAGTGACTGCTTTTTAATGTGTCGTTGCTATTTCCTCAAAACCACTTTTAATACTGTATTACCAATTCTTGTAATATTATAAATATTGTCAGGAAATATGGAGAATGTAACTTCAGTGAACAATCAGTGAGACTGAGTGAAAGCTTCAAAATAATAGTTTCAGGCTATTTGGCAGAAAAGATAAAACTTGTGCATTATGTGTGAGATATAGATAGATAGATAGATAGATAGATAGATAGATAGATAGATAGATAGATAGATAGATAGATAGATAGATAGATCAGACTTTTATATTTCTAAAATTTGTTTCATTAGACCAGATGGATGGATAAAAAGACATGACAGCAGGACAAAAATATGTATACACTCTGTGCCACAATAAATGATGCACCCTTTCAAACCACTTTCACATTTCTTAAATTCTGTGGTCAGCTTAATACACCTAACCCAAATATATTGATAGTATTTGCTCTTAAATCATTTTCATTGGAATTGAAAGAAGGCTTTTCTTAATAATTTGCATTTTGAAGTTTAAAAAAAGAAAATTGCATAATCAGTGGGATGTATGCCAAGGCAATCAAAAACATCTCAAGTTATTTGCTCAACTACCAATGAAATAAATTAATTGGCTTCACACATAATGCTACACCATAATATGGTTTCTTGGTTTTGGCTTACCCTAATTTGCAGACAGTATGATCAGTTTTAAAATGCTAAATCACACTTTGAAATCATGGCTTGGCACTGGCTTAATGATTGTAACCATAGCTTAGCATAATTGATGAAACAGAGATTCATAATTCATTTGTGGTGACCTTAAGGAATGGCAATGAGGTGGGGAAATCATAGAAGAAAACATTTTCTCAGATAGATAAATGTGATGAGAAGATACAATCAGAGCTCAACTGGTTATCATTATGATGACTATCATTAAGGATAAAGACATCTTATTATCAGCTTCTTCTTGGATAGAGTTGGCCTGGTATTTTGTGAAGGCAATGTTTTCTGTTTAAATAACTTTTAATACATTTTAATCAGGACTCTTCAGTTTTGGTGTTTGCAAATTATTTCCTGATGAAAATTATGTTACAGTAAATTACATAAGTGGATATCCATAATGGCCCTATGGTCACAATAAGTCACAATAAGTCCTTCAGTGTCCCATTCATTTTGTCCCATTGACAGAATGAATGGTTGTTTTGGATGTAATTTGTTAGATTAAAATATTGCAATTTTAGGTATATTTTTTGTTTGGGGGATTGGGCACCACCACAGAATACATAGATGTTTTTTGTTTAAGATTCTTTACGGCTAAAATGCTAAAAACAAAATACAGTGAGTTCCTCTTCAGACCACAGAAACTGCTCTGGATAAATGGGTAGTAATTGTTTGAAGCTTTCAGTTGTAGTGAAAAGTGGAGTAATTGGACTTGGCTTTAGTAATTGATGACCTGGTTACATGCACAATAACTTATTGCAATGCACTCCTACATGCAGCTAGCCTTAAAGACAGTTAAGAAACTTCCATTGTTTCACAAGCTTGCTGCCACCATTTCTTGGGAACCAACAAAACATCATATTGCTCTGACTTCCTTCCTATCTCCCAATTATTTATCCATTCATTTGCAAACTACATGCAGACTAAGACTTTGCTATTTAAAGCCTTGCATAGCTTGGGCACGTTGTATCCTGCTTCCCCCCATATAAGCTTTTCTAAGCACCGTGGCTCATTTCTAAAGCCTTCTCTGGGATCAGATGGGTACAACACAAGGGATCCTGTTTGTGGTGGCCCCCAGAATTTGGAATACTTCCTGAGAGCTTTGCATGACTCCATTGCTCCATTTACCTTTACTCAGTCATCAATAAAGCTTTATTTATTCCAGGCTTTTACTGAATGTCAATAAAGAAGACAATGTTAAAGATTTATTTTATACATACATACCCATGAGACTATTCCCTTTCACTCTGGGCAACATTATGCAAATCATAAAAAAAGAGTAAGCGGTAGTAGATACTGACCTCTGCTAACCATCATAGCTTTGGTCAAGTGAAGCTTTCACATCATACTTTTAGCCTTACTCATTAGTACCCTTTGCCATACCCACATCATATGCAGCACTGCTTGTTAATGGTAAGGACACAATACTAGTTGTTGTGACATATTTTAGCTATTATGCCATAAGCAAATTTTACCTCAAGCATAATGACATAGCTCATGCTAGTCTATGAAGCTAGGTTCTCTAATTTAGAGACTACCTTGCAAGCCAATGCACTGTTGCCCATATCAAACTGACCATGGGCAAACATGAGGTGGCAAAGGGGAGGGAAATTATGCACATACGCAATGGTATAATCATGTAATGCTGAAACTTATGTATTTGTATTAGACACCCTACCACATGTACAAAATGACATCTTCACACACGTATTATTTTGGCATCATTATAGTTGCAGCAGCCAGCCAAAAGGCACTACAGATTAGCAGGTTACATTTATTTTATTTGTATTTTTGTTAGCACTATTTAACAGGCATATTTATTATGTGCTCCTATTAGTCGCTACAGGAATGAACAAAAGCACAAATGAAACGCGGTAGATTTTCAAACTGTAGCACAGCTTCTCTTTTCTCATGTAAGTAGGAATAACCTACTTTATTTTCCAATATCTTCTGGATCACATATTATGACTCAGAAAAGTGTGCTACATAGCCCTGAGGAGTTTAACCATGTCCAAGTTCTTGCTACCCTTCAGGGAATCTTGCAGTCAATATATTTGCCTGAGGCTAAGTTGCCTCACAGAGAAGCCTCTAAGGCAACCCAGTCCCACTACACCCTCACTGCCTTAGGCTCTCTGTGTTCTGGCTTCTTATTTCACTTCATGCTTTTCACCATGGCTACCACCACTTTGGTTCTAGCAGATGTAAACAACGATAGAAGAATTAGATTTCCTGTAGGTATGTTAAGGACTTTGGGGCTTTAAAATATCCATAGATCAAAGGTGTACTGATTACAAAATAAATTCTCAGACAGGGTCTCCCATCCTGGGACTCTTCAGATGTGTGAATTTCAACTTCCATTCACAGGTGTTTGGTACAACCCACAATGCGGTGAAAATGATAAAAGATGCATTGTGAATTGTGACACAAATCCCAATCTTTTATTCTTGCAGCACATCATAATGTTGAGGCACACATTTTGTCATTTGCTCCCTCCACTCAAACAGCTATGTTTCCATTAATTCCCCAGACAGCATGGCCCATATTTGAAGGGCATCATGTTGGAAAAGCTATTCCCAAGATACTGAGCTCATAAAAGCAAATACCACATTCACAAAGCTAAATGGGGAAGCCCCATAGTACACCAACATGCACATTCAGCTAGCTTGATTACATATTCACTCACAGTTCAAGTTCTCTTGCCTTCTGATGGTTGACTAAGAGCCTGAGTAAGATATTTGATTCATCTTTTAATCTTAATAATAAAAACAATACCAATATAAATAATGCTGCAGTCCTGTATACACATCTCTAGCAATAAGGCCCATTACATCAATGGAACTTCATTCTAATTAGGTATATATTAGACTGCATTAAAACATTTTTTTTTTTACATTAGACATTATTATTGAGTTGTAACATTACAGTATGAGTTAAAGCACATTTATTGTAGTAGACCTTTATTACCTACCTTCAATGTCTAGCACTTTTTAAAGACAGATGCACATAAACATGCAGACATGAATATTTATGAATTCACTCTTCTGTCTCTAAAAGTCTTATATTTAAGGCATCATTACTTGATACATTATGCTCTTGTGATTGTTCAGATGGATTAGGGGGTTAGACAACAGTTGAATGAATTCTGAAAAATCCTTCAGGTTGGCCTTCTCATTGAAAAATGAGGTTACTTCAAGGAAGACCAGCAGAAGGTCACTTCTTTCTGGTTATGTTTTGAACCAAGCTCAAGATCTACCATATCTCTCCTCTCTCTCTCTCTCTCTCTTGCTTCTTACTATGTGGGCTAACATGATTATGCAAATAATCATTGTATAAGACCACTAGGACTATGTTAGAGTGCCTGGAATGTTCTAGTGCAACAGGCCCACACACTCAGTAGAGGCTTTCAAATACTATTGTCACCCATATTGAATGCCACTACGCTAAAGAGCCTATACATGAGGATGTACTATTTGAGTCAATTCTCAGAAAGACAGAATGGGAAGCATGGTTTGTAATGTCTGCATTCTAGAGAGGTGGACTAGATAATGACTGCTTTCTAGCCTCAGGGAAAATGGAGGAATCATCTATAAGCTAAGGAGGATGTTTTGATCTGTGGGGAGTTTCACTAAGTAGAGAGGATGAGGAATGTATATTCTATATCAGCTTCTTTTCAGAAAATGTGAGATTGTAATAGGTGTAGTTATGAAAACCTTCAACAATGCCTACTCTCTTTAGGTCAAATTCCTAAATTCAATCTCATTCTGGCTCCCATTCTTGACATTACATTATTCAAAATCCAAGGTTAAACAAAATCTTACAATAAAAACACTTGAATATACAGCCATCTTTACATGAGCACCTTGGCCTTGGTGCAGATGGTTTCTACTTTCATTGGTAGTTGCCATGCACATACACTCACAAGCTTTTTGTTGAAGAGGAAAGAGTAAAGAATAAACACACGCCAGCTTGCTACATGTGACCCACAACTCAAAGTTAATTGTCTCTTAGAAAAGTATCACGAAACGTAAATAAGCTGCTGCTTCTATACCCGAAACCTGAAGGATAAAATAAAATAAAGGCAAACATGATGACTTCACAGATGTAAGAATGAAATCTCTGTTACATGAAAGTGGGATGGTTGGGAGAAAATATCTATATTATAGATGGCATTGATGGCATCAGTGACAACCTGAGCTTCAGGAAATTAGAGCATAGACATTTTTATAGAAGGGTAGGCTTTCTGCCCAAAGAGACCCAAAATGTGGAAGACTTTTAAAGATTTTAATAAACTGACCTCCTTAACTATATGAGAACACACAGTATTGTTGCCTTATGCTGTAATGTACTATAATTGTTTCATACTACATATGGTTGTGTTGAAAATTTGTACGTAGCATTCAGGCTAAATTAACAATATCACATGGAAATTTATGGGACTTAAATTAGTTACCATGACTAGCTGGAGTCACACAACAAACTTAAGTCTAAAACTGGGTTAACCAAAATGTTACATACAAGGCTGTACCCAACAAATAAACCATATGATTTAACATGGCAGTCTGACTCATACAACAGACGAAGATGATGGCTTTCCCACAGCACACTAATTACAAGCTGCACAAGCCCATTTTAGCCTTGTCCAGCATACCACTTGAACCTAGCTAATATTTCATCAATGTCAATTATATTTTTCATGATTTTATGTGAATACTTCTGCATAATAAACTACATAATTATGAAACACAATAATAAAATGTATCATCAGAGCCAGATAACAATAATATATCAAGCAATATAAATTAAATTTATTACAATAAATCTGATTTTTTTTTTTTTGCGTATATGGTGCATCTCTTACTACCCCTTAAAGCAGTGAGAGACACAATCATTACATGGAAATCAACATACAAAACAAATAAATATTCATTCTTGCAAATATGAAGAAAGCTAGTGTGATTCAGTAGTTAAGTCCTGGACGATGAAGAGGAAGACCCACATTGAAATTTGTCCCAGTCATGAAAACTCACTGGATTATTTTGAGCCAGTCAGTCTTTCACCCAAACTTACCTGCCTCATGAATGGACATCCCCATGTAAGAAGCGCTGATCAGCTGGCAAGATTTAAGACTAACAATCAAGAATCTCCCCCTTTATCAGGTCTACAGACCAGTTACTGTGGTTCCCATTCCATTCATTTTGCATGAAAGAAAATATATATTGAGCATTATCAGTCGATGAATGCATGTTCACTATAAATGAGAATGCATATAGCATATTAGGAAGGGCATCAGGGGCTTAGTATTTGTTCTTCCACTTCAAAGTAATGCTTCTAAGGTTTCAGTATTTAGTTGTTTTTAATTTATTCTGAATCCATATCCAGTTGTAAACTCTCACAAGTTTAACCCTTTGTACAACATTCTTAATATCCGAATAAAGGATCTGACCAGTTTTGAAGTAACAGAGGCTGGGGAAAAAAATAACCACTTTTCCTTTGAAAAGTTGGAACATGTTTTCAGATATGTGGTTGCATGGTTTAAAAATACTTGAAAATCCCTCTTCGTTGTTGAATCATCTGATAAAAAGAGTCCTTCTGGTTTTGCATTTGTAAAGTATCCATAGAATAGAGTCACTTAGCTATGAGATGGGCAGCCATATAAATATGATGAATGAATGAATGAATGAATGAATGAATGAATGAATGAATGAATGAATGAATAGAATGCATCTTCATTTCATTGGATCAATTTATCTTGCAGAAGTTTCATGTTGAAATATATTTCAGTAGCAATTCTATCACATAAATACTCTGCTTAAAAATAAGCAGGATGTTGTTGAAAAAAAGGGGCATACTTGTCCTCCATATTTATTTTCGTATAATTTTAGAAGTTCCTTGATCTATTGTAGACAACAGCTTATTCTGACAAAGAAAAATTTATGGCTATCCAATTCTGCAATAGTTTAGTAATGGCTGGCCCTAGAGAACATCTTCCTGCAGGAAATAAAGCCAGACTGCTCACTTGAGGGAATGATATTAAAGGCAAAACTGAAATACTTTGGCCACATCATGAGAAGACAGGACACCCTGGAGAAGATGCTGATGCTAGGGAGAGTGGAGGGCAAAAGGAAGAGGGGCCAACCAAGGGCAAGATGGATAGATGATGTTCTAGAGGTGACGGAATCATCCCTGGGGGAGCTGGGGGTGTTGACGACCAACAGGAAGCTCTGGCATGGGCTGGTCCATGAAGTCACGAAGAGTCAGAAGCAACTAAACGAATAAACAACAAAAGAGAACATCTAGAGGTGACATGGTATAGAATTCTCTCCTTTCCACATACAGAAAATCAAATCATTCCTTTATATTTTTTCTTCTCCATACAAGTAACATATTTTCAAAAGTTTTCAGTGTTGACTGAGAACTTACCTGTAATACATTTGACAGCATTATGCACAAAATGTGCATGACAAGTTCCTTGAACAATGCAGTGAAAAATAGGGTGATGGAAGACTGCAGAACGGAGCATAAAAAGTCAAGAGGGTGGCCGTGATTTGGCAGTAAAGGCTTCCATCTTGACTTTTTTGATTCCCTCCCCCTGCTGCAGATGCTCCTGCAGGAAGAGGAAATAGGAGTTTGGCAGGGAGTTCAGTGAAGAAGAGGGAAGAAGAAGAAGAAGAAGAAGAGAGAAGAAGAAGAAGGAGAAGAGGAGGAGGAGGAGGAGGAGGAGGAGGAGGAAGAAGAAGAAGAAGAAGAAGAAGAAGAAGAGGAGGAGGAGGAGGAGGAGGAGGAGGAGGAGGAGGAGGAGGAGGAGGAGGAGGAGGAGGAGAATCAAGGAAGGGGAGAAACTGCTGACTGATTACTGCTGGTTCTTGAGTGCTACTGATTGATCCCTTACTATTTCTGACTGTTACCTCAGCCATTGTGTATTATTAGAGTACTGCTTGCTGTTGAACTATTTGTGGCAGCTTCAGGGGATATGTAAATAAACCAGCTTCTCAGAAAGTGAGCTCAACCTGTGAACAAACAGAAGTTGGAGGGGGAGAGAGGTATTTTGTTGTTGTTCGTTTGCTTGTTGAGAGGGGGAATTGCTTTTATAACCTGTAGGGGATATGCCATGTTTGTTTTCTTTTCTGAAGATGTCATGAACTATACACACTAGAAGTTCAGACTGATTGCCCTCCTGAAAGTGTAGGTAGAGGGCTAGAATCAAAACTGCTTACCTCCCAGCTTGTTAGGAAAAATGGGTTTGTTTGTTTTTTCAGTTGGACTCAAGAAGCTCTTGAAGATGGTCAATAGAACTAAGCAGGCTCAAGAAGCAGGGGAGAAGAAATGGCGGAATGTGACACTAAGGGCCAAGCTTCTCAAGAAGACCTCTTACAATCTAGAGCTCGAGAATAGATTCTAGGGCCTCACCATTGATAAAGTTTATGACCCCTGGGTGAAGAGCAGCTATTCAAAAGCTTGTGGACTAAGGAAAAGGGTTCTCCAAGCTCTGCAAAAGCAAGGAATCCTGCTCTGCACTGAAGAGGAAGAAGCAATAGGCAGTGGTCATTGGAAGCTCCCTACTGAGAAAGACTGAAGCAGTAATCTGTCAACCTGCCTGCCTGCCTATCATGAGAATGTGCTGCCTTCCTGGGGCACATATTCAGCAGCAGCTTGGTGATTAGTAATGGGTCCTTTCTGGATGATTCCCCCAGTTCCCTTCCAACTCTTACATTTGATGGATCCCAGTGTTGCTGTTTGCATTGTCTATGCTGAAACTGATACCAAATTCAGCCATTCCTAAATTCTCCAGTGAGCTTATGTAATGCCTTACATCTTTCAGCTATTTTGACAAATTTTCTTCTAATTATATACTAAACCTTTCTCAAAATACTGGACCACAACTGGGAAAAAAAATCTATTTCACTTCCTCAGTTTGAAGTATCCATTTCTATGACAAATAGTCCAGGCTTCCTTACAGCATGATTAGCTATACATTCACATTTTTTAGCTTTCAGATAAAGACTTTCAGTTTTCCCCTACTCCAGAAAGCTTTTGTCCAATGTTTCGGTCAATAAATATTACGGTATGGAAAACATTAAAAAAAGTTATTTCCCAAAGTGCTTTAGTGTGAGGGTAAAAAAAGCATTTCTCCTTGAAGCATTAAAGCAGTGTGTCTTTTGGAAGCCTCATACAGCTGCTTTGAAAGCTGTCTCCAGTTGTCTCCAGTTGCTGGGACTGCTGGCAAAGCCACCGAGTTGTACATGAAGACAAATGCAGACAGCTTCTGAAGCAGCCACATCAGCTTTGCATGACTGTTTGATTACTTTGAAGAGAGTTGTTTCATTTGCAAAATACTTCTTTCTAGTGCTTTGAATAACCCTAATAACTACCTCCTGGGTCCATCTATCATGTGCTTTACTGTGTGCTATAGAAAAGCTAACTTTGAAAAAGAATAAAAGTCCAGGTACTATGCTTGATCACTTAACCAAGATCAGAGGTAAGTAACAAAGGCAAGTCAGTATGGAAACTTCCATACTAACTGGCATTCCTGTGGCCATGCTGAATCTGTGCTTGTCTTTGCTACCATAGTGCAGTCTGCTATATGGCCTACGGAGCTGAAGACTGCTTTGTACAGATTGATTGAGTGAAACCACCCTCTTCCTTCCTTCTGGATACTGTGTCGTACAGTAATTGTCAAGGCCAAAGCAGAGACAAAATGTGTTCCTTACTCATTTGAAAAGGAACACCACATTTTTATCCTTGAAAGAAGAAAGAGATGGCAATCCTATTCCAGATATTTAGAATTTCCTTTTTACTCATTGGTATAATAGATGGTAGTCCGCCAAGAACAAGGGAATTCCTAGAAGAATCTAAGTTAGTCTTCATGATGAAGTCAATATGATCACAGAATCTAACTGTGAAATCATCTTGCAATAAGAAGGAACTCAGGAGTATCCAGCAGAAGGACAACCAGACAAGTGATAGCTTGATTGACCCATAAAAATATAAGCTAAACGACCTTTGATTTGTAATTGTTGCTAGTACTATTAGGCACCTGTGAGTATCATAATAATCAATTAATATTAATTTTAATATTATATAGTTTCTCTGAAGAATACTCAGCAAACCAAATGTTGGTAATTCAGGGTCATTTTAAATTTAACCCCAAAGGCTAAGAATTGTCCAAATACTTCTGTAATATATATGTAATTCCAAGCAAACTTTCTTTCATAAAATAAAAGTATAAATAATATACTTTTAATAATTATACTTTTAATAATTAGAATTAGTAGTATAATAAAAGTATAATTAATAATAATTAGAACTATTAAAATAATTTTAATTTTGTCAGCTGTTTTGATAATTCCATTGTAATAGTTCCTAATACTCCAATAATTACAGGAAAATATTTGCTGTGTTGTTGCATAATCTCTGTACTTCACTTGTTAAATCCAAATATTTTACAATCTTTTCCAATCCCTTTAAACTACTCCAATGTTATTGGTCTTTCTACATTTATAAGTAATCTTTGCTATTCTTCAGCTACAATGATCTAATTGTTACAGTAATTGTGTTCTAGAGGTCAGTCCATTTGAATGTGGAAATCCCATAACATCATTACATGGCCATTCTCTTTGGGGTATTAAATCCATATTTTTTTGCATAAATTCAAATATATCATTTTTGCCAAGACATAAGATAGTGTCTTGTTTTATCTGTCTGGGCAATTTTACTACAGCAGCTGATTATGTAGTCAACAGACTTTTCTTTTTTTTTTTCTCATAATTTGCACTTGCTGTTTTTCCAGTTTTTTAAATTTTCATTTTTATGGCATTTGTTGCTACTGTTAGTTTTTATGCTACAATTATTAAGCCATCTGTTTTCTTCTTGATGGACACAATCTGAAGTCACTGCCAAGTCTGCTTACTGATCATTTTGCCTTCAATTACTTTCAGGTATTGACCATGTAGAGGTTTATATTTCCAATTTTTCAGAGAGAGAGAGAGAGAGAGAGAGAGAGAGAGAGATAAAAGATTTTTGACATGATTGTTTTAATTTTTTTTTGTTTACTTGTTCTAAGGTTTTATATGTGAACCACTGGAATATGTTCTGGATTACAGAAGTATAGAAATATGCAGTTAGGGAAAGTAAAAAGGAAGAAAAGCCCAAATAATATTGGGGTTACCAGATCTGGTTTGCAAAGTGGTTGGACGACCACTAGATAGTATATCTAGATTTAGTTAAGTAATCTCTCTCCTTCACTCTGCAGCCTTGGACATCTCATTACACATGGGGCAAGAGCATGGTCCAAAATATTCCTGATTTAAATCCTAGTTGATCCTGTTAATGCTTTTTGTATTATGTTTACATGTTGTTAATTTGGAAGAGCATGTAAAAGAGAAAATGAATGCATGATGCAGCCTGCATTGCTTTTGTTTTCTTTAGAATTGATTTCATATAAATACAATTCATGCCTTACATTTTCCAATAGTGTTTGTCAATTGCTATTCATGTGGTCACTCAGCAGTACAAAATCCAGATTGTATCTCAGTTTTCTAACTGTACTACTGTAAATTTGACACCACTACCCCAATTTTGAAAGCAAGATCTGTTGGTCATGGTAGAAGTAATTACCCAATTAAGGCTTTCCTGAATGCCTTTTTATTAATAGTTGTCACATTATTATATTACTGAGAAGTGGTTCTTCATTTAACTGAAATTCTGATGAAGTTTAAGTACAGTAGTTTTATATAGTCTATATAGTTGAGTTATGAACAGTCATAGTCATAATTATGCATCAATGATATTTGTTCCTGGCATCTAGTGCCAGTAATGTAAGGACTCAGCTCAGGAGTGGATGGAGATTAGCAAATTTAAATGTATCTGGATTTTATTTATTTATTTATTTATTTTCTATAGCTATAATTGTTATTGTTTTGTGTATTGGCTGATAGAACAAATAAATGTTGTTTGTTTTGTGTATGGGATGATTATTTTATTGTTGCACCTAGAAAAAAATTCATCCTGCATTTCCTTTCATTGGTTACATGATATTTATTGTTAGGATTATATTCTGCTCATTCTTTGAGCAGAAGAGCAGATAATGGTGATGGCTGATTTGGTTTTGTTATGTTAAATATTTTCATTTGGCACAGGCAAAGATTTATACAGAACACATTTTTACCAACTGATTTGCAACAGTATGTGTACAATGCTAATAAGTATGGATTGTGCCACTTTGGATCCAAAGCTGGAAAGGTGCTATGGAAAAGACAGAGCATGCATCCTACATGTAGTGGTGCCTCCTTCAAGAAGCTTCATTTCTTTTCCTGGGCTCACATGATAGCTGAGCCACCTTAGAGGAGTATGTGTGAGTGTAAGAGCACTGATCGGAGTAGCCATCAGTGTGCTGTTGGTTCCTCCTTAACTCAAACATATGTTTTTCTGGGATCATGCAGCTGCCATGCAAGCCCAGGAAATGATGCATCTTCTTAAGGAGATGCCAAGAGATGCACAGCCCACATACCCATGGCCACACAGAAGAAGCCAGGACCTACAGATTTTTAGAGTGTTGTCTTTCCAGATGTCCAAAATTAGCTTCTGTTGTTACTCAGATTAGCTTTACTTTTTCCAACTGACTCCATGAGAAAGCCAATGCGGGCTCAGGTATCTGTCTGTATTTTCTGTACACAGCTACAAAGGCAGCTACAAAAAAACTATTCAAGTTCTCTGCAATCTCCATATCCTCCTGTAATAAAGGGGAAGAAAACGCCACAGGTTCAGATATGAAAGAGTTAATCAACATTAAATTTGACAGCAGTGGCAAAGTCCAGCAAAGCCTAGAAATCTCCAATTCCAAGGAATTAATCAGGTGCAAGGTTTTGCCTCTCTCTCAGGTGAGCTTTTAAAGAGGAAGGGTCTAAAGAACCCTAACTGCCTTTGTTCTTTATTCTCTTTATTTCCATAATGGGAGAAGGGACTCTCCCCCAGCTGGGTTTTGCCAAACAAAGACCAACTGCTCCCATCCTGAAATGAGACTGGTGAATCAAAAGAAAAGAGTCATCTAGAGAAAATGTGGAGCTCCTTAGATAGATCTGAACTATTATTTGTTTCCTTGCTATTATCTCTCGGGGGTGGGGGTGCAAGTGTAATTGCTGCTGACTGGAATTGTGTTTTCATTATTTTTTTCTTGTCCCCACTGTCCTTTTATTTCTAAACTGTTTCCTTAACCATAATAAATAACTTGTATCTTTTTCTGAAATCAGTGTTTTCATTCTGACGGGGAAGTATCTTAACATCTCATGTAGCTCACATGCTAGAGAAAAGAAAGAAGGAATAAAAGCAGGAGGATCCTTTGCTTTCTTTTCTGGAATAAAATATAGGAAGAAAATTTGTCCCCAAATGAAAATAATGGTGGCAGCCCACACCTACGCTACTCTGCTCCCAAACTGTGAGAGTTTGCAACAATAAGGATGTGAAGGGAATGACTTAGGGACTATTCATGAAGGGCAAGCCACCTACCACATCCCTGTTTATACATATTCAAATGGTGTTTCATTATACCTTCTTCAGATCACTTTAACTCCTTGGCCTAGAACAGTCCAATCACTTCCCTGATTGCTTGCTTTATTCTGCTCTGAATAAATTTAAAGATGTTCTTCTTTTTCCCCTGTATGTTTTTTTCCCGTACACTCCTGTTTTTTTTTTTCCATTCCTTACTACCATTTTATGATTTTAATGGAAAGCCATGCTGGGCTGTTCCTGGATTTGGATCATCCTTTCTTTCATCCTAGTTGCGCCTCAATTACTATGATTTTAATTAGCCTCCAGAAACTATGAAGAGGTTTGACATTCTTGTTTTTTCTCTTTTTTACAAGTCCCTTATTTTTTAGAGGTTTTCCTTTTTGTGGGCAAATGTGATGATGCTGGACCCCACTGGCAGTTTTTCATTTGCATGTATGCTAAATGTACTGTAGCGGCATTATGATATTTGTTCCTCCCTGTTTCACAAATGTTACATGTCATAGCAGATTGTGGTCACCATCCAAGACTAAGTCTAGCTTTGCCTTTCCTGTGGTTAGTTCCAAACCCAGCTGTTCTTAGACACAGTCATTTTGGGTATTTGGGTTCTTTGTCATGGCATGAATGTGAATGAACCAAGATTATGTGAATTTGCCCTGTTTTGCAAGAATTTCTTTGGATGACTCAATATTGCCCTTACTTTTTGCTTCCTGTCCTGAACAACTAATGAGCAGTTTAGATAATATACTTAGGACTATATACATACAGTTCTAATTCCTGGTTTGAGTAGAATCATACTCCCCCTCTGCCACAAAAAGCAAAGAAAGAGCCATTTTCCAAGTGATTCTCATTCCAAAAGGGAATGTATCTGCAGAAACTTGTTGCATGTGTATATGGTTCCTAACTAGATTGGGGCACATATGCATTAGGTATATATTAAACCACAGTCCTTCCCTTTTATTTATTTATAGCTCCCTTAAGTTGTAAATTTCTGAAATAGGTTTAGGGAAATACTGTGTCCCTACTTTTAATTCCCCCTTATAAGTGCGCGCACACAGACACACACTGGAAAATTCAGCCAATATCCAAATAAACATCCTTGTTCATGTTTGATGCATCAAATACACTGACATTTCAGCTCTCAAAATAAATGGTTTTGTTTTAGAGGTTGGATGTGTCATATTAGCATCCACCCAGGAGATAGATCAGAGAGTGATCAGGACATCAGGGAGACAATTCAGAGAGAAATGAAAGAGGCAGGCTATCAAGGAAAATGTAAGAAGTTCATACTATGCATAAAACAGCTTGTGTATTATATATATACACACACACACATACACACTGTCATTGCAGATCAACTGGAAAAATATTTAATTTTAACTTTTTAATCATTCTCTTTAGAGCAATGCAAGTCTAGTGGAACCGACAGAAGCTTTGTTTTCTGGGAGGAGTTTGAGCCTTTTGATCCAGCGGTAATGAACAAGATTCTCAGGGTTGTTAATCTGGCCACTTGTGTTTTAGATCCATGCCTCTGGCTGATTAAGCCATGACAGGAGATAACACTGGGTTGGGTTGAGTCTGAGCAGTAGTAAATTCATCCTTGTGTGATGATGTGGTCCTGCCTGCACTGAAGGAGGCAATGGTCCTGTCCTTGTTCAAAAACCATATCTGGATGCAACAGTACTAGACAACTTTCATTTGGTTTCCAACCTCAATTTTTGGGGAAGATTGTTGAGAATGTAGTTCGGCTGCAACTTCAGAGATCCCTGGAGAAAGTGAATTATCTGGACCCTTCTCAGTCAGGGTCCAGATCTGGTTACTGTACTGAGATGGCGTTGTTCATCCTTTTTGATTATCTCTAGAGGGACCAGCATGGCAATAATTCAACCATCCTGGCACTCTTTGATCTCTCAGTGGCTTTATTATCATCAATCATGGATTGGCAGTGGGAGGCACAGTGGGTTGCAGTAGTTCTTCCTCCAGGGTCAGTTCCAGGTGGTATCGGTGGGGGAGAGAGATCTAGCCTTAAGCCTCTTCTTTGTAAGGTTTCTTAGGGCTCTACTCTCTCTGCACTCTTATTTAATGTCTGTGTGATCTCATTGGGTGAGGTCATCCAGCAGCATGGGGTTATATATCATCATATGCTGATAAGTAAAGGTAAAGGTTTCCCTTGACTTTAAGTCCAGTCACCCAATTATTTATCTATATCCTGGGGTGACCAAGTGATACTGTAAAGGGTTGTAGGGGTCTGGATGGGGAGGAATAGGCTCAGGGTCAACATTAGCAAGGCTGAGTGTCTGTGGATTTTATGACTTCCTGGATTTGAGAACTTACAATCTTTGGTTCTGAATAGGGTAACACTTTCTCAGACTGAGGTGGTGCGCTATTTGGGAGTCCTCTTAGACTCTCAGCTCCTGTTTCAGGTGCAGATGGCAGCTGTGGCTAGGAGTGCCTTTGCACAGATCTACTTTGCACACCAATTGCACCCAATTCTCAAAAGGAGGTCCTATTCACTTTTTTGATCACCTCCTGTCTGGATTATTGTAATGAGTTCTACAAGTCCTTCAAGAACACTTGGAAACCACAGCTAGTCCAGAAAGCATGGCATGGATAGTTATGGGTGTGCCTTGGTATGCTCATGTAACATCTCAACTTTATGAGCTTCACAGGCTCCTAGTGGGCTTCCAGGTGCCATTCAAGGTGCCAGTTATCACAATAAAGCTGTTCATGGCATACGGCTGGATTATCTGTGGGACCACCTGTCTCCAATCATTTCTGCTTGTCCTAAAAGTTCTGACATGGTGGCATGCTCCAGGTCCCCTCTATTAAACAATGGCAACTAATGGGGCCCAGGGGTGTGCCTTTTCTATCACGGTGCCTGCCCTATGAAACAATGTAGGGCAACCTGAGATTTTGGATGACCCTGACCCTGCTGGACTTTTGTAAGCACTGAAGACCTGCTTCTTCTCCTGGGCATTGTGCCAGGCTTTTGTGTGTGCCCAACTGGGTGTTCCTGGTTGTATGTTGTTGAATTGTCAAAGCATTATCTTAAATTGTTGATTTTTATTGTTGATTTTTTAAAACTGATTGTTAGCTGCTCAGAGTTGTGTGTTGAATAGGCAGCCATATAAATTCAAATAATAAATAAAAAAATTAACTCCTACTTTCTGGCTGGGGAATGCTGGGAGTTGAAGTCTTAACATCTTAAAGTTGTCAAATTTGAAAAAAACACTGTTTTAGATAGAAGTAGAGATAGAGATAAAAGTCAGAATTGGATAGATGGACAGAAAGTCTGAAGACCATAAGAAAACAATGGAAGTGAATTCACATCATCTACCCCTGGGAATCTGGATCATGTGAGGACAACCTCTTGTCAAAAGGAATTACTCATTTATTCTTTTCTGTCATAGCTCCAATATTGAGCTTTTCTTCCTTACTATCACTGCAGAAGTCTCTTCTGTTTTGTGTCTGTTGAGGCCACTTACAACATTTATTGGGAAGTGGCCTCAACAGACATACACACAGGCCTATTCCATATTCTCCTGGGCATTAATTTGATGGTCAGGAGAATGTAATGTTTTGCAGCAGGCCTCCTTATTTCTCTGCATATTCCTCTTCTGGACAGAGAGCATTTCTTCACTTCTTACGTTCTGTGATCCAGTAACCAAGAAGGGGGTGGGGGAGAAAACCTCTTCAGATGTTATTTTTCTATATACTCTTACCAGGGTCATGCCAACCCAAATACCAAGCAATTAAAAATTGATCAACTAAAGGAGAAGCAAACATTGTCAAGCCCTTTGAAGTTAATAGAGTAGGTCTCATTAAACACCCAAAGAAAATGTTATCCATAAGGTTATTTCATCTTTATTTTATGGTGTTAAGTGTCAGTTAACACATTACAGTGCTGGAAGTCTGAGGAAAATAGCTGCCCTTTCAGTGAAATTGTACTCTTACTTAAGAGGCAATATAAGAGGCTCATACAGATTATCAAGAAGGCCCAATTATTTTTTTTTCTTTTTAGAAATCCTTAATTTTTGATACTCAGCAAAGAATATTGCTGCATCAACTCTTCTTTTGGTCTTTTAAGGAGGAAAACCTGTTAAATTAAAAAAAAGTTCCCTTTCATCTGGGTCATATTTAAACCTAATTGATTTATGTGCAGGTTAGGTATACAATTAGCTTTCTTTCTTGTTGAAATTAATAAAAACTGTGATTTACTTGAGCAGGATCTCAATCATTATATGGCATGCCATGCAAAAACTAGTTTGTTCTTCAGTTTTTAATTTGGTAAAGATTGAAACAAGAAACCAACATCAGAAGGAAGATAAGAGATGACCAGTTTCCAAAGATTTGCTATTTCTCTTATCTCCTTCTAATGTATGTGCAAAAATTTGAATCAACACATAAATAGGGTCTTACTAGTGCCATTACTCTACTGCTGCTTCTTTTTGGTTTCATTATCCTCTGAAGAGCTACCAAAAAAAGAATAGAAGAGCTTGAGTGATTGAAAAAGATATGTTAAATTTCCCTTTACACCCATCTTTATGTGTATGGGTCTTTGTGCGTGTGTGTGGATGTATGTGTGTGTGGATGGATGGATGGATGGATGGATGATAGTCTAGTGGTTAAGGCAACAGGGCTAGAAACGTGGAGGCTGTGAGTTCTAGTCCCGCCTTAGGCATGAAAGCCGGCTGGGTGACCTTGGGCCAGTCATTCTCTCTCAGCCCAACTCACCTCACAGGGTGGTTGTTGTGGGGAAAAAGAAGAAGGAAGGAGTATTAGGTATGTTTACTGCCATGAGTTATTTATAAAAACAATAAAGGTGGGATAGAAGATAAATAAATACATAAGTATGTATAAATAAATGTTATGATGGTCACTGATTAAATATTGTTCACCTATAAAAAGGTGATAAACTTTTTTATTGGCTAAGCTCATTAGCATCATTATAATGAGTTATGGACTTTGTTGTGAGTAAGGAGATATACTGTAGTCTTACTCTAAAATACATTAAAGAAACATTACAGACAGGAAATTGAAAAAGTAATATATGTTAGATGGAATATGACAGCTCTTTTTCTGATAGACCAGACAGATAAATGTCACCTACAAGATTCAAAATACATAATTTTGTCACCACAATGGATATTCTCTTCATAATATATATATATATGAATTAGCTTTGAATATAAGAGTTGACTGTGATAAACAAATGCATATTTGATGACATGCTCTTTTTTAAGCTACCCATCCCATCCATCCCAGCTGTTTGTTATTTTCAGTTCTTTAACCTTTCGTTGGTGATTTGAAGACAGTCATGTTTTAAGTACTGCCAAGATGCACTGTGTTTCAATAAGAATGCAAACACCTTGGTAGGGTCTCCAAAGCCTTTTAGCAAATATTGATGCATAAATTTGCGTATTTTTATTTCAATCTATTAATATCTTTACCCAGCATAAGGTGAGAAAAAGAAACAATGAAATCGATCATTATAGCATTTGAAACAGCTATGGCTACCTACTATAAGAACAGTAATGATAACATTAGAGAAAACCAACATGGGAATTGGCAGGCAACTGCAAAACTAGAAGCTTCAGGTCGTTGTAGAATTAATTATAGTCAAATTCAGAACAAGTTAGAATTATATAGTGCTAAAAACTGACAAAAGTAATAACGTACGCTAATAAGGTAGGATGCCAGGTTTTTATCTAGCTATAAAAATGTACAACACCAAGAACCAGTAGGGCACAATAGTCCAAGTACTGAGTAGGAGCAGGAAAACCCAGAAGCTCACTGGGTGACTTTGGGCTGGTCAGTCTGTCTCAGCCAAACCTGCCTCACAGTGTTGCTTTTTGTAGGGAGAATAGGTCTCTGCTTAGACCTAGGCAGATACTAAATAAAAACATCATTATCAAATATCTAAGATTATAAATCACGGTACAATCATCGTACCTTGGCTGGGAGCACACAATATATAAATGAACAGAATCTACCTACCACATAATACATTAAGTCAAGATCACCCTTGCCAGCAGGCAGTTCCTGTAAAAGGTCACATACTACCACAGACACCCCAAGGTCATGTTGTAAGAGGGCTTGGGGGAGAATGGCTGGCTGGGTTGCCGTCAGAGATTGACTTGCACTCCCTGGCATCCTAATAAGGAAGAAAGAATACAAGTGTTACAAATAATGTAGAAGCAGCAGCCAGGGCAGAAGGCAGCTTCTTGGCTTTTGGAGTGAAGTCAAGCATATTTCTCGTACTTGTTTAGAAAATTTGGAAATGCCATCCTTCACCATCTAAACACTCAAGGTGAAGTATAATAAAAGCATCCAATGGCATTCATCACAACACCAAAGAGTACAAGAGCAAAACCAATGTAAGAAAATTTGAGAGCAGCATTAAAATTAAGAGAGCCAGTTTGGTCTAGTGATGAAGACTAGGAGCAAGGAACTTGGAGTTCTAGTCCTGCTCTAGGCGCAAAAACTGCTGGATGACTTTGGATCAGTCACTCTCAGCCCTAGGAAGAAGGCATGTTGCCAAGAAAATTGCAGTTGCTGGGAATCAAGACTGACTTGAAGCATAATAATAATAATAATAATAATAATAATAATAATAATAATAATACCTGACAATGATCAATCGAAGAGGATCAGTCCCAATCCAAGTTAACCAGGAGGATACCATGATCAGTGGTACTGAATGATGGCAAGACTTCTAACAGAATCAAAAGAAACACAGTCCTCTTGTCCAATGTCCAGTATACTCCCATCTACCAAGGTTACCAAGGATCGAAGTAAAGATCATATTAGGTTATACTTTGCAGCCAACCCTCACTGTGTCTGTTTTTGTTGTTGTTTGTTTGTTTTACATTGTTGTACTCATCTCCTGGTCCTGTCCCAAACCATTTTGGAACCATCATGTGTGGGTGTATAGTGCTTACATCTTATTCCTCCTACCTGCTGTTGCTTGGAATTTCTCCCTCCCTGCAAATATGAATTGAAGGAAAGAAAAATGAACACCAGTGATGGTGTAATTGTAATAATAGGCCAGGTGAAATGTGTTGACGAAAGTACTATTTGCATTGTTCTAGAAGAATGACCTATTGTTATAAACAGAATGTAAAACAATCTAGATTTATGAAAGTCTAGACTGTAAGCAGAGATCAGCAATTTCACAGAGTTAGAATCCTTCAACTCCTGTATACAAATGTTATAAACACCAGCACCTCAATTTTTGCTCATTAAATTGAAGAATAATTTGAAATTAGTTGCTAATACCTTGTAGTGTAAACTATTAATCTATTTTGCTTTATAATGATGCTGTAAACCTATATGCAGTGATAACTAAGTAGTAATATTCTACTCCGTTCTGCATCATATTAAATACTTTTTGAGATTATGGGGAACTAAGTGACAAAAATTGATTTACAGAAATGAAAATAAACAAAAAAGACCCCATAATGCTTTACTTCTTCCATTTCCATGTTATCCGTATTTTTCGCATGTTATGATTTTCAAAGTTCAGCTTTGTTTTTTTAGGAGCTAAGTATAAAGGTAAGAATCTAGACTCAAGGTTTCATTATGAAATCAGTTTAGGGAATAACAAGATACAAAGTGAGTCTTTACTTTGAGTTATGCTTAAATAATTGAAAGAACAAATAAAAGCCCAAAGGCAACTTTACTAATAATACAATATTTCCTTCCTTTGTGAATTCAGAATTTTCAAGTGAAGCAAAGTATTAGGCTTTAAATAACCAGTGAATTAAATTTAGAAGACAGAGTCTCCATAATTCATCAGTGTCTTCTGGGTATGAGGGATCCAACATTCACACAGCGCTTCTCTTTCATGATGCTTCTGTGCAAACAAGAAGCTAAACATCTAACACAAGTGCTTCCCCAGTTGAAAAACACATGGGTGGTAGTTTCACACCTGCACTGTCAATTAGAAATTTTATAATAATACCATTATTAAGTTTCAGTGCTGTCATTAGAATATTTTGTAGAGTTTGATACAAAAGTATTATGTGTATAAAGTGTGTTATGGTTGTAACTAAATAATGACCTCTTTCCTCTACCCATAAAAGCTAGCATATCAAAAGCATAGGTTCTTGGAGTCTCTTTTTATATGCTTGGGGGATGTGTGTGCGTATGTATGTGTATGTGTGCATGCATGCACATATCTATGTGTAGATTTTATTTTCAACTATCCTTGTACTAGTAACTAGTTCTTGGATTTTCATATACATGAAAAGCTAGATTAATATTTGTGCCAGGCTGATGTCCTCTAGACGTATTGAACTTGAATTGTGGGAACTATAGTTCAAAGCATCTAGGGGGCATTGGGATAGGCTGTTCACTGCTGTCAATCAAGGATAGTTCATTTGGAGGAAGGAGGGGAGAAATGGTATTTAATTAAAAATACATCATTGTACTTTTAGGCTACCATCTTATGGTCTCTTTGTACTGCTTTGTTGAACATGTACTGTACATTATGTATAGAATAATTCATTCATGGAAAAATCCAACATGCTTGGAAAGAAGAAGCCATCCTCCTTCTTCTGACCTTGCAAACTGTTCACTTCAGCAATGTCATTCTCCAAGAGCTCTCCAAGAAATGTATTTTAAATCTGAGTAAACATTTCTATTATTGATAAAACTAGCCCAGCAATTTTTTGCCTTGTGGGGACTGGAAGCTTGCTGAGTTACAGGCCCAGAAGTGACAGTTCAAGGCCATGTCCTTTGTCATATGTGACTGACACACACACACACACTCCTATTGTGGGGTAAGGCTTCTGCTGACATCATTAAAAGAATGGTAATTCTTTCCCTTTGGTAACATTTAAAGATAGAATGCATCTGGGTACATTCCTTCCAAATTTCACAGGGTTAGATGTCTGAATTCTCCATCAGCAGAACCATCCAAATTAACTCTAAAAAGCCGAAGTCTCATTTATTCCTACTGTAAGTCTACTAACAAGGATTCAATCTGGAATATCTAGTCAAGAATATATTAACATATAGGGTGTCACTTAACCATTTTCAGGATTCCATTTGAAAACACTGCAAGTATCTGTGCATATACTGAATGTATAAAAAACTTCTCCCCCACCCCAGTTCTTTCCTACAAGATACTAATAATGAAAATAAGGAAGTCACATGGCCATCAGTTATGAACACTAAATAGAATTCTTGTATTCAGAAGGATATAACACATTGTTTGTTCGTAGCCTGCTCTATAGCAGAACTTTTAAGGTAGTTCACAAGTAGATGAGTCCTCGGTGTTTCTTTGTTGTGTTTTTTGTTTGTTGTTTGAAAGATTTCACACGTTCATCTTGGCACTACTCAGGCTTTCAGACATAGAGAAATCTGCTTCAGAATATATTGTGAAGGAATTGTGGTCAATAGGTACTGGAATATGAAAGCACTGCTATACCATCTAGAGGACTGGGTGGATGGGCAATACGGGTTCTGATATAGCCAGAAAAATACCAGACTAGCAGTCTGTAATCCACCTTCCTGAATTTTGTGCACTCCAAATGTGTAAAGTGTAGAATTCTAAGAGGACACATACCTAACTGCCACAGACAGCTGTTCTGTAGGAGATCTTACGAGCTCAGTATTGTGCCTTCATTCTGAACAATTATGAGTATGTCCAAACCAGATTTGAACAAAGCAGCATATCAGCAGATTGGCTACATAAATAAATCCAACTGGTAATGTAAAAATGATCCAGATGTTATAACTCTATGTAGAATCTGCCAGAAAAATGCTATGGCACTTACACAAGATGCTAATATAAGATGCTTTTCTAGTGATACAGACTGAAAAAAAACCCTTCAGAATGTGCAGTAATGAATTGATTCCCATACTCACCGAGAATCCTCCATACAAAATAGAGGAGTGAATATCTACTGTGACTGGGTGGTTAAGTTTCAGGAAAGATAACACAGTTATTCTAAGTAATTATCCAGAAAGTATCCTTTTGATGTAATTCTGTTGGTGACCACACTTTCAGGTAATTGAAATTGTAAAAGATAAAATCCTTGGGTTAATACCATGATAGGGGGAAGCCTTCAGCCTATCTTCTAGGATATATCAGATAGCAAACTGCATTATTTGCTGAAATGCAGATCATGCTTAGTATCAAAAAAACAGATAAATATGCCAGGAAGATTAGTCTTGGTATACATACAGCTTTTTAAATCCTGTAGAATCTCGCTGTTTAACTGATCTGGAAGTAGTAAAGAATTTGGACATGCTAGAAATATGTTCATTTATTAACTTCCAGTTGTAAAATGTGACCCGAGTTTTATGTTCAAATACCAAGGAAGAGACAATCTAATGTACATATTATATTGCAAGTCTGTTTTTTAATGATTCAGAATAATTAGGAAGTTTTCTTACCAACATAAAGGAGCCTCTCTATATAGAGTTGTGAACTATGAACTGTAAATTGTGCCAATGTGAATCAGCATCATATGGTGTCATAGGCTTATGCTGATTTTTTCTTTATGCAGATTTGCATGTGATTGATTATTGGTTCTATGAATTTTCAGGTTGTACAAACTGGAGGTATGCATCAGATGGAAAATAAATTTTGTGCTGAGCTTGGAACAAGCCACCCTTACTTAACATATACCATCAGAACATTCAAATTGACTGTGTTCCATTGGAATTCAGCCAGTTCAAAACAGTTCAGGAGCTTTGTTGTAACTTTGAAAAAAAACAACCACCTTGGAATACATACATTTTGTTCCAAACCTAGAATGCTGGAAACAATTTGCTTCAAAATCAGAACTGCCCTTTTCAATATTGTTTTCTATGACTGGAGTGCTCAAAATGCCACTGCTTGAAATGGTCAAGTTTGTTCCCTGGACACAGCAGAACAGCAATATTTTGAACCAAACTCACAGAACACATGAGTTTTGTTTTGAGCTCAGAACATTGCTACTTTGACCTTGAAACACTTTGCAACCCCTTGTGGAAATCAATAGCTTGGTTTGGCATTGTTACAAAATCCCAATGTAGCAAGTCATAGTCTGAACATATACTAAAATATTCACAAAAACAGTCCAACTAGTATATTGAGTTTCATTGTAAAATTAATCACCTATGCAGTGTCAAGGCAAACTTGACATTGAAAATTGAGAAAACAGAGGAAAATAAGCTTTTAAGTGATCATCACAGCTCTTAATGTTGAAAATTGTCTCTCTTAAACTACCACTGAAGCCAAGTAGAATAAAAACTCTGAAAAATATTTTTTTTAATATTTTACCCACTTACTATAAAGTTGAACACTTGTTTCTTGTATCTTGCATCTTTAAAGTGCCAACTAGAATATGTCCCAGCTGACATCCAATGCTACTGGATTCCCTACTAGTGGAAAATATTAAAAGTATGTTTGGAAACATTTTTGTTTGCTTAAGAACAATTAAATGTTCTTAATTTCCTAAATTGTTTTTAGAATTATCTGTAGTTAAAATTCTACCCATTACCAAGATTGATGTAGCTTGATATAGATAAAGGAGTATGAAATATTAGAATAGTGACTTTCATTCAGGCAATGTACCTTGAGGGCAATACACTGCCAAGGGCCAAATGATTTTTTGCATTGATGTTTATTCAAAACTCTACTTTCAAGAAATGCTTTCCACTCCACAATAACTTCAGTGTGGAAGGAAACCTTCTTGTTAAAGGAGGGGTGGAGATCTGTCTCCTCAGGATTACAGATAGCCTCTGGGACCTCTTTTTGTGACACACAGAACCTTCTTTGAGTGATTGCTGAAAGTTGATGGTAGAATTTCCCATCATTTTTAGATGGAAAATATGCATATACTACAATGTAGGCCCTAAAATAGGCATCACAGGTTAACAAGGAATGAATCTTTCCAAGACCCATCTCAAAAATGAGGTAAAAATAAAAAACGTTAACCCTGCTTATGCTGTGGTATCAGCCTATATATTTTGCATCATTACTCCCCCCATTATGGCCCCTGTCTCTCCAAAGCTGTTTTGCTGTGGGCCACCAAACAATTATCTACTTCTGTATTAAAAGAATCTAGGGCATCTCCAGTTGATCAGTTGACCAACTCTAATTGTTAGCTTTAAAACATATCCCTTGCTGCTTTGAAATTCAGGACTACAAGGGAAGAGTAGCAGAAAGCAAGCAGAATAAATTGCAAAGGTAAGAAGAGACTTTAAACATTGCTATAGACTGCTAGTTTATATCAGCTACCATATATGGTCACAACTAATAAACTGACTATATTATCCAACTACTTCCTGGACAGAATGTATGTTTGGAAACAGTTAAAATGTCTTGTGCCAGTATTACTTTCACAAGTAAATATTTACAACATGCAGAATTTCTGCTTTCTGTTTCTTTCAGATTATTGGAACAATTCCACTGATGCCTAATCCAGTCTCATCCAATCAGGCAACAGGGGGAGCTCAGGGCCTTCAAGTGCAGCCAATTACACCACAGTTATTGACCAATGCCCAGGGTCAAATCATTGCAACTGTCATTGGGAACCAGATATTGCCGGTAATCAACACCCAGGGAATCACACTGTCACCACTCAAGCCAGGCCAACAGGTGAATGAGGAATGTAGCATTTCTATTAATGCATATATTGTGGAAATACCTGGATTAATCTGGTGTGGGAATTTTTTTCCTATTTATCATCAGTTTACACTCTTATACAATCACAGGTGTCTACAGGGAGGGGGCAGATTGTAACACAATGTGTGTCATGAAGCCACAATGCAAGCTCTGCCCCTTATATACTTGTGTCTGATAACATAACACAAGTATGAAAGGGCAAAGCTTGCATTGTGGCATCACAGTGCATATTGTATTATTTTGGTCTCAACATGGCTAGCTGCAGATGCACCTTTTGCAATCACTTTATTATGCCATTTACAATATTTGGAAATATTCAGGCAGCTCATATGCCTTATCCTGTTTTTGGAAAAAGGACAAAATTTAGATTTTTCTTTTTGAAGGCCAAATCTTCAGCCACTCAACAAGCAAGAAAATCCTGTCTAGGATTAAAGCTTTCTTATTCACTGGGATGTCTCTTGTCTCCATTTGTTCCATATTGTTCAATACATTTTAATGACTGGGGTCTTCTAAATCACAAGGCACTACAAACAATATGGAACACTGCAGTTTATCATTACAAAAAATGCCCTATTTCCCTTAACATTTGGTTTTCAAATGTATTTCACTTTAGGGACCTCCATGGGTGAGATTATCCCTAAATCAGAGTGCCAGCCCACCACTGCCAGGAGCTGAGGAACACACAGATTTATGCACTATGCCCTGCTTTCTTACTTGTTGATGTTTCATATTTTCTAATCACAACCATCTCTCCACAGTCCAAGCAACTTTTTATCCCACTTTTTATCTCAAACATTTGTAGTTAGTTATAAAAAAGTGTCTTATCTTAGAGTAGGTGCTGAACAGATATCTCAGGGAAGTGCATTGCACAGTTTAAGAGTGCCGTAGCAGGAAGCTCAGTCCCATGAGCCTCATAAATGAACCTATGTGAGGGGCAGTGACCTATCCATTGGATCTTCATAATTAAACTAGTGCATAAGAAGTTCTCTTAGATGGGCAAATGGAGTACTGAGTGTTGAGTACTTGCGTTATCCATATGACCATGCCTATAAGAGTTTTCATCAAAACTGATCCTGTTGTGAGCTGTTCAGTGAAGTCGTGATAGCCTAATGTTTAAGCAAATTTGAATAAATATGGAGTTCAGTTAGGGAGAAGGAAGAAGAATCCTCAGCGTGAGCCCCGCCTTCCTTATCTTGTGCTAATGCTGTATAGATTCCCATAACTCTCAGTAAAGGCCATTCAGTTTGTGAATCCTGGGAGCTGAAGTCCACACATCAGGAGGCCAGGTTGTAGAAGGCTGCCTTGTCTGTCTGTCTATCTGTCTTTCTTTCTCTCTCTTATAAAGTGCAATGTGTAAGCAGGCTCCATTCTCACTAGCTCCAAACCCAAAATCAGTAACAGAAGATGAAAATAAGTCAAATTACTGTTCCTACTGTTTTTCTACACCTGAGAATCCTAGGTCACAATCATAATGAATCTGAGCCTTTGATCTGAACAATTAAGAAGTTTAACAGAATGTAATAGATAGTAATTGTTTCAAAGACAGAGAGATTAACACACTACAGGCACCTGAGTCTCATATCCTATAGTGTAATATACAGTAATATTGTGTTGGAAATATCTAGTTCCAGCATAACATAGAATATTTGAAGAGTACTTACTTACATGAATCTAAAAATGCAAAAATAATTTTGCTTTTTAATCCACAAAGATACTATCACACTAAAATATGTAGTCAAATTACTTTTATTATTTAAAAACAAACTCAAATTATTTTAATTTGCAGAGATTGAATCAGTTCATATCTGAGCAGTTCAAAAATACATTTAAAATCTGATATTTTTTCAACAACAACCAGTTGAATTTATATTAAATTAATAAAACACAGATTGGATTGTACATTTTGTGTTTGGCTTCATAATTATAGTCCTTTTGTTGTAATACAGTCATATTTTGGAGAGGAGGAAGCTAAAAAAAAGTTCACATCTGAATCTATTTGTTTTTCAATTCATATTATAAAGTTATATGGTTAGCATTTGAACCATTGACTTTTTCCCCACAAGAATTATAAGAATTATTTTATTTTTAAGGGGCTTAGTGCCAATCCAGCCAACATTAAGTTCCATTTATTTCAGTATTCTTAATTAAGCCACCAAGAAGTTGGATTGGAAACTGCTTAATTTTAGTTAATTGTGCAAGTATCAATAAGACTACTTAGAGAACAATCTGATATGGTTGAAAAATAACAGATTTTAAATGTATTTTGGAGGTTCTCTTGCATTAGTCTTTAGGTTTGAATTTCATCATTTATGAAAGTTTTGGCCAATAATTTCCCTATGAATGGGTTAATTTCTGGCAGTGAAGACCCAAGTTCACATATGAGGGTTTTAGACAAGAATTTCTTCTTGCATCTGGCAGCTTCAGTTGGGGCAGAACAAATACTATACCATTATTACATCAGTTATGTTGCTCCTGATTATCTTTGAAAAATAGCCACTTTGTAGGTTGTTGTTTTGTTTTGAGAGAGAAAGATGGGAGGGAAAAAGCAATAAAGTAAATACTTACTTGGTTAAAAAAAAGTCTATTGTTTCCTATGCAGTATGACAGATAGAGTGCTATGACCATTAGCTAAATTTTATTTTATTGCTGAAAGTGTCTTTGTTTATCTTTGTCCGTAGCTCCATCAGCCCTCTCAAACACAAGTAGGACAAGCAGCCTCACAGTCCAATCTTCTACATTTGGCTCATAGTCAAGCATCTGTATCTCAAAGCCCAGTGCGCCAGGCTTCTTCTTCTTCTTCTTCTTCCTCCTCCTCATCTTCAGCTTTGAGTGTTGGTCAATTAGTCAGCAGTAAGTATAGCTCTCTTGCTTTATTTCCCCCTTTGTCTCTTGTTTCTCTAACTACTTTTTTTCCTTGCTTTTATATGGCTTTTATACATATTGGAATCTGGTGGGAGGGGACTTGAAAGCAAGCAAGTGGGAGTCCCATTCCTGTGGAAAAAGTTGTCACCAGAAGTGAGAGTCACTCCATCCTCTATGACTTTTCAACAGCTTGTGAATTGCTATCTCAAAGAGCCTTTGGGTCTATGGATGGAATCAGAATACTATGTTATCCTGGGTGAGATGTGGTGCCATGGGATGATGTATTGATTGGATGATGTGATTTGTTGTTTTATTGTTGTCGTTTGATTTTTGTAAACTGACCAGATTGAAGTGGCATTAAAGTCCCTGTTATAAGTAACTAGAATAACTAAGCAATCACTAATTGCTAAGCAGTACAGATGGAAGGGGCTGCAGATAAACTATAAGCAATAAATAGTTTGGACTAAATTCAAGCTAGAAAATATTTATGCAATGTGCATTAATTCTGATTATATCAGCATGTGATTAGGAATCAGTAGACTGGGGAAAATAGCTCTATTTTTATTTCTATTTTTTAGGGACTGTTTTCCTATCCAGCAGATTTGTGGTTTGATTTTGGACCTGAAATATACCAAACTGAATTCAGATTGTAAGAGCTTCTACTTACTAAGAAGCCTTAAAAGCCTACCCCACCCCACATCTTCCACCACAATACAGCATTAAAGCATGACAAAATTTGCCTCAGATGACAGGAAAAAGCTTTGTTGAAAAAGGAGACCAGGCAGTATAAAACTAAGGCAGTGTTTCTCAACCTCAGCAACTTTAAGATGTGTGGACTTCAACTCTCCAATTCTGGGAGTTGAAATCCACCCATCTTAAAGTTGCTAAGGAAAAAACACTAAACTAAGGGGCAAACATGGACATCTGCAAGGCAAGAGGATGTAAAGTAGTAATCCACCATACAGATGAGAGCCATAATGCCTGGATTTAAATTACATTAAAGAGTTCTCACTTGAGGCACAAATGACCAGGCTCAAATTATCCTGCTTCAGAAACATTGTGTGAAGACCTAGCTCTCTGGAGAAGGCTGTAATGCTGGGAAAGGTGAAAGGAAAGAGAAGAAAAGGATGATCAGCAACAAGGTGGATGGACTCAGTTAACAGTGGCAATGGGTGTACTGTTGGAAGACCTGAAAGACCAAGTTAGGGATAGATTGTGATGGAGAAAATGTATCAATGTGGTCACTAGGAGTTGAAAATGACTTTATGGCTCAATCAATCAATCAATCAATCAATCAACCACTCTGTAAGCTATGAGGCAAACATTTATAGCCACTTTTCTGTCCCTTTAGTTTTATAAGAAACCCTTAGTCCTGCTTTTCAGTGATTTTAACCAAGGAATGAATTTTTATAACAATAGTTGACACATAGATTTTATGGAGATTCTTCTTCTTTTTTAAGCCTGGGAGGTAGGAAGTGATTCTTGCCTCATGGAAAAAGAAGAAAAAAACAGAAAAATCCAGGCTTTTTTAAGAAGTAGTATATCTGTCTAACACTCATAGGCATACAGAGTTAGCCAAAATAATGACAAAATGACCATACATGCATCATGACATTATGACACAAGTTCTGTCCTTTCACATGTGCATTGCAGTATTGCCCACAAATACATATGGGGCAGAGTTTGCATCACAATGCAGTTTCATTACTTGCCTTCCCCCTCTGTTTCCCCAGATGACCATGCCAACACTATAGGTATGAACAAAGACTGGAGTTTGTAAATACTTCTAAAATATAATCTTACTTTTAGAAAAGAAGCCTGCTCATTATTGAGATATACATATTGCAAAAGCATGACAGTGCTGAGAAATGGCAAATTATGTCAGTTACTTTATGCCAGCTCAGCAAGGAAACCCAGTATTTGTTATGTCAATTCATCTGTATGTTTCTGATGTATTTTGAGCAAGATTGCATGATTTTCTTTCTCTTTCCTCCTGGATGGGACCCTTTATTCTATTTTAGACCACATTTGGGAGAAAGTATCATGCTGCAAAGCCATGTATTAGCCGCCAGCCTCAACTGTTGGGATCATAAGCTTTCACCAAAAATAAAAATGATGACCAGCTTTAGTAGCCTGGTGATTAGTTTGCAGGTGAGCCTAACTGCTCAGAAAAAAACAGAAGCAAGCAGGAATATTACAGAGCATCTTAAAGGAGAAAGGGCTGGGGGGTGGGGTGAGGGCATGTATAATTGTGGCATGATAGCCATTTTGGGAATGGGCAAAAGACCCCCAAGAGCCATTTTGCATGAGCATAGACATGCTGTTCTCAAAAATGTAAGAAACCTCTAGTGTAGCTAATAATGCTATACATAGAAATTATAATAAAATACTTCATACTCTATACTCTATACTTCATACCCTGCATTCCCTGGGAAACTTACACAGATGTCCATGAAAGCAGACTTGCACAAATGACGACAAATAATGATGGTCCAATAGGTTTCATTTTTTTTCTTTTTTTGGCCTATCTACAATTGTTAAATGAAAGGAATCACCACGCTTCTGGTAGTTCACAAGTTCTGAACCAGAGAGTAAGGGTTTTTTTTCCCCCCTATGAAAAGCAGCATAGCAGAGTTCCATGCTGATGGACATAAAAGATGGGACAAAAGCAGAGGCTGATATGTTCGCTGATATAAATGAGGATACATTTATAGATGTCTTTTTATAATTGCTGGTAACATGCCAACAAAAATAGCTTCCCTACAGTGACTAGTCTCAGTTTATTTAGCAAAATGTATCATGTGAGCTCAGCCAAATACTGTGAGCCTCTGTGTCCTACTCCTTCTCCCCTGTGGCATATAGAGAAGGCAGGGAAATTGACGTTCAGGTCACAAGTCTGGGAATCACCCTCAGAGGAAGGGTAATTATCTAGAACTGTAAAATGTATTTCATCTTGTGGCAAGTTATATTTTATGCATTTGTTTTTGTTTTCTCTCTTCATAATGCCATCCAGACAGCTAAGTTGAGTAGAATTTTTATAATGCCACTAAATAGTGATGTGACTACCAGAAACACACACAAAGACCAAATTCTCAACACTTATAGATATAATCTACTATTAGCTAGTAATTATCTGGGTTAAACTTGAACATTTGATAACATATATTTAAAGAAATATGTTATTATGGTGAACGTCTTTCTTATCTCAATAGCCCAAGGAATGAGGTGAAAAACACCGTACAATGATGGTTTCAGTACATGCAGGACTGAGCAGCACTTTGAAATCTTCCACCCAACTGTTGTCTGCTGCCTCTCCCAGTCTGGAGAATGCTTTCATTTAGCGAGGAATCGGTTGCAGAAAGGGAGGGAGATGTCATTCCCAGCTGCTGTAGCATTTCCCTCAATACATCCTAAATTGATAATGTTTCCAGCATCAAAAGAGTCTTCCTCTAGTAGATAGCTTTTATTACGTGCCCTTTCAGGGACAAAAGCTGTTGTCAGAAGAAGGCCAATTTATTCTCTCAGCACTATGAGTATTACCTACCAAGGGGCCAATAAAAAAATGAAATGGGGGTCAGTGTTACAGTTGGAAGGCTGGACTTGCACATGTTCAGCACCCAAACTCTCTGGGATGATATAGAATAAAATATTTTAATGAATCCAATATTCAAGCAAAACATGACAGATATATGGACATCACTCCATTAAAATGTCCTTAAGACTCTATTAAAATGCAACTGCTTTAGATGCACACAAAGAATATCTATTTGAAATTTAAGAATTGAATTCCCTTTCCCAAAACAAGACATCCTGAATACTACTAGGAAAACAGACTACAGCCCTGGGCAGCAGTTTATTTTACCTGAAGTTCACTTTGCAAAGAAAGTGAAGGTTTGCAAGTCAAGATCCCAACATGCTGCAAAATAACCTGACAGCATGCACTGCTTTATAAAAAGTGTTCCTCTTTCCTTTCTATCCCTTTTTCAACTGAAGATGAGTAACTTGGTATTAATCCAGTACCCTTGCTTTATCTACATTTCTGTACTTTCAGGTATGCTGTTTGCCTTGCAAAACTCTCTGGATACAGGAGGCTTTACCTTGCTTTATGGGAAGTAATTCACTTAATTTAATTGGGTAGGATATGAAAAAGTTCAAACTGTTTTCTGTTATTTCAACAGATCCCCAGACAGCCTCCAGCGAGGTGGATGGGGTGAATCTTGAGGAAATCCGAGAATTTGCCAAAGCTTTTAAAATCCGACGCCTATCCCTTGGTCTCACCCAGACACAAGTTGGTCAAGCTCTAAGTGCCACAGAGGGTCCAGCCTACAGCCAGTCTGCCATCTGCAGGTAACAAAATGCACAGTCGGTCCTCATTTCTCCAATCTCATTCTCTTAAGGCTTATTGCTGTTGCTGCCTTTATAGTTTTACCTGTATGTCCAGCAGAGCTCCTTTATGTGAACAAATGCTGATGGTAGTGAGCAGATAAACTATATTTTGCCATCTGACCTTACTACAACTTTCCTCTCCCCACTCCCAAGGCTTTATTTATTTATTTGTGCCGTAACAAGTAGGGAAAGTTCAGCATGTTCCTGGTCTTAGACTTTAAGGCATCGTGGAGTTGGAGACCCTGCTGCTACTGCTGCATAAACACCAGCTGACCATCTTAATGCTGTGCCATTTCTACTGATGTGGGTTCTGAACAGGTATTTCCTGGCTGCTTTGCTGCTAGGTTTCAGCCTACAGTACCATAGCCCATGTTACTTAGAAGACGCTCATGGTGGTTTTCATGGAGGATGCTGTTAAGGTGGGGGAAGGCAACCACATGAAAATATTTTTCTCAGGCTTTCTGGGATCAATTCTATACCTTCCTCAAGTGTTTCAAAAGAAAAATGTGCATTCAGAGAAAGGAGAACAATATTCAGAGCCCAGTGAAGTCATGGAAATGCAGCAGCCTTGATAGAGTTAAAGGTCTTTTGAGCAAAGCACCTATGTCTTCATATATGTGTGTTACTAATCCTATGTTTATGCATGAGATAGCAAACCCACTTAGGTAACAGCTTTTTCCTCTTGGGCAATGTAGTCTTACAGTTCTCCTCCATCAGCGAGAGCCAAGAAACGAACTCTAAGCTCATTTAAGTGGATTTTGTTCTTGGTGATCCATGAAATGCTCTGTCTTTTTATCTGCTCTTTATACTTCTAATGTATTCCCCATAGAATGGAAGTGTACTTTTCCTGCAGTTTAAGGCTAAGGTTATAAATAACATCAGTATGGGGTAGTGAGCTTGCAGCTCACATTTTGCTCAATGATTTTCCATAAAACCCATTGATTGTTGTTAAATACAAAAAGCTCCATAGGATCCTCTCACTTCTATGGCCTCCCCTACTGTTTTTTCTTATAAGATACCTCCTTGTAGAAAATAACCTTTATTCAGTGTATACAAGGATACCACTGCTGGGAAATTTGTTTCAAGACTTGTATATTGTTATACCAAAAATCACATACAGAAGCACAAATGTTAACAAGCCACTTTAATATTATGAATATGGTTTTCTCACACCCACTGTTTAATTTTAATTTAATTTATTTTCTCCATGATTAATTGATAAAGGAAACCTGAACTAGCAGGTTTTGTTTTGTTTTAAAGCAATGTTTTCAGTATTATTATACTGCATTGCATTATAATAGTACCATACCATAATACTTCGATTATTAGATTTTCATGTGTTTGATGGGTTTTTGTTTTGCCTGTTTTGTTTTGTTTTGTTTTGTTTTTGCCTAATGCACAGAATTAGCCTTGGATTTCAGTGAGGCTGAATGATTACTGATGATTATCAGTAATTTTAAATTTAAACTATTACTTGAACTGCAAATATCACTAAATTCAATTCCATAACAGGGCTGCAGTTACATACCACAGGAAACATGTAAGAAAATTATTATGAAAGCAACTTCTATGATAAAAATTAAAGAGATGAACAGCTTTTTAAACAAAACAGGCATCAAAACAGACATTGTTTCCCATGCCATTAAATTGGCATTTGCTTAATGGCATGTAGACTACACTTACATTTGATATCACATATTCAGAACAACAACATGGAGCAAAATAGCAGGAAAAATCACTCCATCATTAAGCAATCAAAGACTACTACAGATAGAAGGGATTTTCCTCTCTCTACAACTCTCACCTGGTCCTTCAGTCTTCTTGTAGAGCTGAGCTGCTGCTGCTGCTTAGCAAAAGGAAGAATGACAGGCTTAATGGAGGATGGGTCAAACAAAGCACAACTTTCTGATAGGTTATGCAAAGAGTCCAGTAGGGTTGAAGTCAAGGGTAAGGCATAGATAATTTTATGAACCTGGAAGCATGGCAAAGTTGTTTAACAGTTCTGAGGAACATGAAAGAGAGGATCATCAATACACTGGTTAAGTTGGATGGATCGTGATGGCATTCTCAGGTCCAGATTTCTTAATCTAGCAGAGACATGAGACTGGCATTCCTATATTTGCCCAAGCAACAAACATCTAATCCCATCACTGGAACTGTGACTCAGATGTTTTTCTTAATATGGAAGCTGTATATTTCTTTCTTTTCCAAACCATTTAACATATATGTAAATGTATAGTACAATTCTTTGAAGGACTCAATGGCATAAGCAAGCTAATTTTTCCAATAACAGTGACTGATGGATGAATTACTGAGACCTGGGTTGGGCTCACAGCTACCTTGTGAGTTGAGTTTTCTCTAGAACACTTGTTAATTACTGAAGAGTCAGGCCACTTTTGAACCAAAAACAATACAGAATTTATCACTGAAAAAGGAGAGAAAGTAGTCTCTGTATTCATAGTTTTGTTTCCCATCTCCATCCTCACTCCAAAGTAACAGAGATCCTTACTCTACAATACACACTTTAGCTGATACATTTTATCCTAGCATTTTTTTTTAATCATATAGCATAGGTCCAGCAGCCAGATGTGTAGATTATTTAGCCATGACAAGTCACATTGCCCGGGGTGCACCATGAGGAGGCTAGTCTACATTGCACCGAGTAGGGCTAAGAGAGAGCGACTGGCCCAAGGTCACTCAGCTGGCTTTCATGCCTAAGGCAGGACTAGAACTCTCAGTCTCCTGGTTTCTAGACCAGCACCTTGAATACTAGACCAAACTGTCTCTCTATCCTAGCATTGAATGGTACAAATTAGATGATCTTATTTGAACTTCATAGGAAATTTGTGAGATAGATTAGGATGAGGTGTACCCCAAATCCATTGGCTTCTTATATTTGAACCAAACCTAATAGTCTAAAGGCTAGTCCAGGGAAAAATATATTAACCTTCAGGGGAGCCCCAATAAGTGGTTTGTGCATCCCTCTCTAGTTATTATCATTGAGACACAAAGTTACATGTAATGTTTCTTGTTATTGCCCAGTATAAATACTTGCCTATTTTAAGAATGTATATTAATAATGGAACACCAGCTAGGAAGAACTATAACATTTCTGCATGAATTGAACTTGAGTTCGGTAGACTATCCATGCTTTTAATCTCATTACACATTTTGCAAAAAGCATCTCAGGGAATAAATTGGACTTCTTCTGGGAATGAAGGTAAAAACAATGTAATCTATGAAGCTACCAATAGTGGATAATGTAAACTTAAAACTGGCTTGATTTTAAGGGAAATAAAGTCTTCAGCTCAGTATAGAAATTTTTTTGCAGGTACTGCAAACAACTTGTAAAATGTGGTCCAGTAAAAGAGTTTTGATGGTAAAATGAGACCTAGAGGACCTCATTTACAGGAAATGATATCATTTGGCACAGTGTGGAGACATGCCACAATAAACCCAGCTTGATGCCAAAGCATATTAGTTCACTATTATGCTGGGTTTCATCGGGAAGGCATGAGTTTCTCATAGCACAACTACTTGTGGAGATATTCAAGGTAATTACAATGTGTCCAGCTGTTTGAATTGAAGATTGCAACAGCTTTGGGGATTTTGAAGGGACACAATGTTAACTTGTGTCCAGTGAAAATTGCTTAAAAATGAAAAGGAGAACAAAACCTGAACTTAAGAGGCTAACAACCTCTCTGCAAAATTAGAATAGCAGGGTGTGCTGTAGAAAGTAGACTAGTTCCCAGTAAAAAGAAAAAGAAAACAAAGAGTCAATTGCTGTCATTTCCTGTCTCTAACTTTTGCATTCATCTTGATCATAGTATATATGATCTTAAACATGCTGAAATCTGAAACCTATATCTTTAAGAGCAGTCTCTTCCAGGAAGAGCAGTGCCCTTCCAGTGCACACACACAGTTCTCCTGGCTGGAGCTCCATCCATTTCAGTGAAGCAGGTTGATCTAGACAAATACACCTAAGGGCATGGGGGTCAACACGGTTTGCAGAAATGAGCTGAGAGACCCATCTGCACCAAAGATAATGTGAATGCACATGAATCTCCAGACTGATGCAACAAGTTAGACGGAGTAGCATTCTGATGACATTTTCTCAGTGTGATTGTATTTGTTTGTCTGTTTGTTGAAATATATCAATATCTGTAGACTTGATAATTTTTCATAATCCATTGTAAATAATCTCTGCCAGTCAATTAGTCAGGCAGGCAGGAAGTCCCACCCTGGCAGAGCATCAGTGTAAGACTCTTCTTTTTCAATTTTCCCCTCAGACACACCATCCTGAGAAGCCACTTTTTCCTACCACAGGAAGCCCAAGAGAACACTATAGCTAGCAGTCTGACAGCCAAACTGAACCCTGGCCTTTTGTATCCTGCCAGGTTTGAAAAGCTGGACATCACCCCTAAAAGTGCCCAGAAGATAAAGCCGGTGCTTGAACGGTGGATGGCTGAGGCTGAGGCCCGCCATCGAGCAGGTATGCAGAACCTTACTGAATTTATTGGAAGCGAACCATCCAAAAAGCGCAAGAGGCGCACTTCCTTCACCCCACAAGCTCTTGAAATCTTGAATGCCCATTTTGAGAAGAACACCCACCCCTCTGGGCAGGAAATGACAGAAATTGCAGAGAAACTGAACTATGACCGGGAAGTAGTTAGAGTCTGGTTCTGCAATAAGAGGCAAGCACTGAAGAATACAATTAAACGCCTAAAACAGCATGAGCCTGCGACAGCAGCCCCAATGGAGCCCTTAACAGACTCTCTGGAAGAAAACTCTTAAATGGATAGATTTAAAGGGGAAAAAAACAAACACACACACACACACACAAATGGACACCGTTTTAAACATTTGAACTCTGTAGATGCTCTTTCTCACCCTTGTAAGTAAAAGACTGAGGAAGCTACAAGATGGACAGAACAATTTATAAATGTCTGTGCGATTTCCTAGAAAAAAAAATAAAAAATACAAAAAAAAATACACAGCACTTAGGGTGTGTGTGTGTGTGGTAGAACTAGTTCCAATAAGCCAGTTTTTTTTAATGGACTTAAAAATAAACCAAATAACTGCTTACTTTTTCTGTATATTATGGAAATGTGAACTTGTTTTGCGGAAAAAGAACCCAGCAAGAACAAGGACAGCAAACTTTTAACTGTTTTTAGGAAGCGAAAGAGTACAAGCCTGCCACCTGGAGGAGTGATTGCAGTCTTTCAGGTATCAAGTGCTTCTTCACAATGAAAACTATTAACCAAAGTCAGAAATGTGACACTGAAACTCGATTGTTGGTCAACTCTTTTGGGAGTGCTATATTGTGTTTTGAATTTTTACATTTGTCGTTTGCAGAAAGGAAACAATAATAATTAAAGGACTTTCTTTCCCCCTGCACCTTCTCACACATACCCAGCACGTGAGTAAATTTCACTTGGTTTGAGCTACAACGCCCAACCCTCTTGTTGATCATATACAGCCGTGTGATCTCCAAATGTTTGTGTGCCAAAATGACAGTTTCCCTAAACAGTGAATTTTAGGGTCTGAAGACTTTATTTATTTGCAGTTTGAGTGACCTTTTATTTTAACTGCCTTCTCCATCCTAATACCACTGAAATGTATTTAAAATACAACTGATTTAAAAAAAAAATACACAGGCTGTAACAGTCAGTTCAAGGACACATGAAGTTACTTGAACTTTTGCTTACTGTAGACAGCTTGTCACTTTCTCTGTCCTTTGGCCACAAATTGGAGAGGTTACCAAAGCTACTTTTGTAATATAAACTGCACCGTTTAGTCCAAAATACAGTATCAATGTTTATGGTTATTTCTATGTGAAGCAATTTCTCTCCAAAGTCTGATAGCCAAAGAAATTTCTTGGGATTCTAATGGAAAACAAGCTACTGGCAAAGTGATGAAATAAGGAGAGCATTGGTTAGGTTTGGTTTTTTAACTAAAGCATTTCTTTTGTTGTTGCTGCTTTTGTCATTTATTTTATTTATTTATAGCACTTGCAACCTTCAAGATTGTGGATGAACTCAGAAGTGGTTTTGTGATTGCTCAAAATGGCTAGTTACAAAATGAATATTTTGCAAATATTTATTTATCCTAATTTTGAAAGGAACATTAGGAAGCAGAAATTGCCTACACATACCAGCTTTATGGCCAAAAGGTATTTAGTGGGAGTTGTGGAGGTCACTCAGAATTAATTAAATCTTATCTTTAAAGGTCGGAAGCCAGGATCAGAATTCTGCTCATTTATAAAGTAATGCTAATCCTGTTCCAGATTTTTAAAGTATATTTGAATTTGAGAATGAATTCCTAAATAATTCTCCAGCTGATCTTAGTGTAAGTCTGTAATTACTTTCTCTTTTAGCAGAACTAATCCAGTAAATGAGTACAAATCATGCACAGAATCTGTAGCTTAAGGGTTCCACCTGTCTCACGAGTTCTTTCCTGTCTCACTGGAAGATAAATGGAGTTAATTGCTAATCTTAGGCAGATTGGATGCAGGAGAAACTGTTCCATTCTAGAACTTCGTTTATTCTGATTGCAATTAATTATATATTCTTACTGGTGGAGGTCTAATCTACTTTTCAGTTTAACTAAGTTTGCACAATACAAACTTTGGCAGATTATGTCTGAGATGTTAAAGTTACATGAAATTCTTGATGTACCACTTCCAATCCAATTTGGGTTTTTGCCAAGGACAAGCTCCATGGTCACATATTACAGTAATTGATACCATTTTTGAGATTCAGTTGACCATGTACCACAAAACATTTAACTGAAATGGAAAAGGTGGATTCTTCCTCTTTCTAAAAATTCCACAGGAGCCAAATAAATTATTGTGTTTATAAATATTCTATTATTAGAATAGAAATAGTTGAGTAGAACCTATATGAAAACCATGCACTCTTATACTTTGTATAGTAGGTAAAGGACATAGCACTACATGACAAAAGAGTGAGAATTCCCCATAAGCAGGAGCAGATTAATTACTTTAGCATCCTAAAGTTATATATATTTTAAAAATTCCCTTCTCACCCCTATGGGTGGTATGTGTCTTCCTCAGCCTCGGGTCCTCTACCAGAGGCCTGGGAATTTGAGGGTTCTTGGCTGTTCCTAGCACTGCACTCTTCTGGACAGAGAGCTCTGAGGTTCCTCCTGGGATCTGTTGGAGCCACTCTCCCAGCTTAGGAGTCACAGACCAAATTATAAAATAATTTTAAAAGGCACTGCTAAATGTAGGCATGTAGCAAGTCTATATTCATCAGGTTTTAGGTTGATTGTGCTTGTTTGTTTTGGCTGAGAGTAGATTTCTGCTTATTTTCAAAGTAAGATCAATGGAATGATTATTCCTTTGGGATTAGACCTATTGAACCTTAGGTGGATTTAGCCTACCAAGAAATGCAAACATCAAGGTTTCAAAGCACTCTTCAGGAAAAGAACAGAATAGGAAGTCCCTTTATACAATCTAAATTATTTAAATTATACTTTATTGAGTCTGTATTGAGCAGACTCGATAAAACTACAAGGAACAAAGTTTTCAGTTCTTCCATATTCAACAAAGCTGTTTCTTCTCATTCTTCAAGAGCAAAGCCTTCCAGTAATTAATCAGGCACTCAGCATCAGTGGTGAAAAGCCCATCCCATTTCCAGATTTGGTAGAGGCGCCTGGATACAATAATGGATAGCTGCAACACTTACCACTGATTAATTTGTTGACAGTGTTCCCCAAAGCCATATCATAGTTATGGAGAATTGGTGGGTTTAATTAAAACCATGCAGTGCCAAAGGGTCCTTCCACAGGCCAACACAAACACTTAAAAAAAGTAAAAGGGGTTTGATCTTCATGCTTCTCAATTTCTGTCTCTCTAGTTTGCAATATCAGCACCCAAGCATCATTCCAGAAAATAAAATATATCAGCTATTTGCTGCTTTTAAAAAACAAGATATAAAATCCTCCTCAGTATTGCCATACAATCACTAAAGCTGCTGTGGATAAATAGAAAATTCTTCCTCTCTTTGTAAACAGTTTTTATGATTTCCATAAACAGAGGTTGGGCTCCAATGAGTCCCATACATGCACCGTAGCATTTACACAAACAGGATGGCTTTTGTCAGTTCTCAGCATCTTTACATTATTGCAAGCTCCCTTGAAAGCCACATTTAAGGGAGCATCCAGAGCAGTTTTTCTGAACTCAAGAGGTGCTCTGGTCGAACGCAGCCCTCAAAACCCTAAATTTTCCATGGGTAAAAATGTGCATCTTCAGATCCTGGCCAAATTATACGGAGAGCTGTTAAACAAAAAACTATATTTTGCATTTTGGGGTGTTAAAAAGAGAGTTGATTTGCAAACAGTGGAATAAACCCTCATCTCTAGTCCACCACAATGGATGTAATCATGAGCTTAATTTTCTTCCAGCCTTACGTACATCCCTTCTTCCTCTCCTGCTCTGGCACAGCTACAGGGAGAGCAGGAGCTTCCATTTTCAAAAGGCCAGTTTAGCATGATGTCTGACCTCTACATTCCAGTTAATCTTGATTATGGCTTATGAAAACAAGCCAGCTTCAAAAAAACTGTGATTTAAAATTCACTTCTTTCTACTAAAAAGATTGAGTGAAAATTAATGTCAGTGCTCTTTGCCCAAGTTCAAATGGACACAGTAGTCTGTGATTATGACAGAGTGAAATGAAAGTTTTCTAACTCTTCCTCACAACTATGCTAAACAGTCAAGAATTCAGGGAGGAGCTCATCTGGACACTGGATCCAGAACACTAATCTGGAGTTGACCATTATGCTGAGTGATCTGTCAATTATACATTTTCTGAGTTCAGTTGGAAGAATGAGTGGGGATTAATTAGTTGTAAGAATAAAAATTATTAAATTATTTTTGTGCTTTGTTCCTGGATGTGTCATTTTCTCTTTTGCTAGTAAAGGCCTAATCCTACAGTTTGCTCCCTGCCCTGCAAATCCATGAGATGCACCACGTATGGGATAGACGGCTTTGTCACAAACTCCTGCATTGCGTCAGTGTATGAGCGGCATCGCTTCGGTGTTTGAGACAGTATCATGCCAAAAATGCTTACGTTGAGTGTGCAGGTTCAACTGAACAGAAAAAATCCATTTAGAACTTTTCAGTTTATGTTATAATCACATAGACAAAGGAGTAACTAAACCAAGAAAGGAAAAGGGAGCTAAGAAGGAACAAGTAGAGGCGTGTCAAAGTACTCAAGCTATAACCAAAAAGAAACATGTATAATGCCTTTGCTCGTCTTCTCAAGGCTGGACCAAAGCTCATTGTATGTAGGTATATGCACATTGTATAGATATGGCTAAATGTTGCTGACAATCTTGCAATACTAAACTGTTATTATTTTAAAAAAAGAAAAAAACAGAAACTGTTCATCAATGTTTTACCTCAGCACTCTACTTGTACCCAGTTCATGAGCAACCCTGAATTAATTTAAAATAAAAAATAAAAATAATAGAAACTAATTTCCATGTAAATGTTTGACTGTTAAAAACAATGTTTCAATAACATTTTGTACTGAGCTTTTTTGTCATGTAGTTTGCTTGTTTCCAATTTGAACTTATGTGGGGCACATTGGTTTATTTATTGTTGAGAAAGTGTTTCTTTGACTTTAATTTTTATATATAAATATAAATATATATATTTTGGTCTTATGTACTACTGGGTGCAGTCCAGAACCATGATTGCTGCATAGCCTCCCTTGATTTTAATGGCACTTCCACAAGGCTCCAGCGCCTGCTCCCTTGAAGAGAATGGAGGCCGTGCAGCAATAGGATGTGGTGTCTTGCTCCCATAATTTACAGGAGGGTCACCAGGGTCACGCATGCAGAGGAGATCTGCTTTTCCATGCAGAACACATGCAGCAGGAAAGATGGCAGAGAACGAGATGGGGTGTATTGTGTTCTTCATTTGTTTTTGTTTTTAAGGGGAAAAAATTAAAGGAATTGATATGGAGGACTTGTAACCAAGAAGCCAAACTGGTTATTTCAAGCTCCTTAACTATTCTGACTTTGAAACCAAAGCTGATTTATCTGCACAGGTTGCTTAACATTAAAAAAAATAATAAACTGACAAAAACTGTACTTTAACTAGAGCAATATCTGTATGGTCAGTAAAGCTGCACTTTGTGTATTTCTTAACAGCTTCAGATCTGTCACTTTTAATTTGTACCATAAAAAATAAAGATTTGTTTGACATGAAAAATAAGCTTCCATCCTAGGCTTGTCCCTAAGTCTCTTGAATTATTCACAGAATCAAACCTCTTGTTATTTTACATCAGTTCAGTACAAAAACATTTTAAAAATGTGTGAAAGAAATTGAAAGTTGGTTTCCACAGGTAGGCTGAAAAGAGAAAGTAGTTTTAAAAGAATTAAAAGATAGTACAGAGATAGTTCCTTAAAATGAACATCTCTTTTATTCCATTACTATCTCTAATCAAACAGACATTTTAAGCTTTTAAAGCTGGGTTTACAATCTCACAAGAATTTGGGATGAATGTGTGGAAATCTCATGAGATTTGGCAATCTCATGAAATCTTGAGTAATTGAGAATTGGGCCATCACATGAGATGGAGATTGAGAAATATTGAATATACATTTATTGACAATCATTAATAGGCTGTCAAATATTTTGTGCAACATTCCAAGGCAATGAACTAAATTGGAATTGTTATCACCACAATATTCCCAAAGAATAAGGCATCCTTTGTGTAAAAGCCCATTGTATTCAAATCATTCCCATACATCCAGTGGATACTACTTTTTTTGTAGGAACATTTACCTTTCTATATCATATTGAAGATAGGAAATAGAATTGCACTAGTTACATTGAAGAGAGCCAGTTTGGTGTAGTGGTTAAGACACCAGGCTAGAAATGGAGACTGTGAGTTCTAGTCCTTCTTTAGGCTAAGTGCCCTTGGGCCAGTCACTCTCTCTTAGCCCTAGGAAGGAGGCAATGGCAAAACCACTCCCAAAATCTTGCCGACTGCAGAGACTTGTCCAGACAGTCACCAGGACTAAATACTGATTTGAAGGCAACCCCTCCCAAAAGTTACATTGAACCTGTTACTCAGTGATTTATACACCCACACCCACACACACACACATTCAAACACATCCTTGGTGCTTCCTAATAGGAGGAAGAAGGAAGAAAATTTGATTCAGTAACTGACATGTCTATCCTCAACTCACAGTGACCTTTGCAATCAGTGTGCCAGAGAGTTTAATCATTTGTTTGCCCCAATGGTTCCCATCTCCCACACACAGAAATTGTAAGATGTTTGATGGCTGTTTTTTAGAACTCAGTTGATTAAGGACCTATGTTTTCTTTTATAGAAAAGATGAATGAGTATAATATATTACATGCTCCACCCTCAGACCATCCCCTCACCTGTCAGCCTTCACCCATTTATATTTTATTTTATTAGTTTTGTTTTATTTATTTATTTATTTATTTCTATCTAATTATAAGGCTGCCCATCTCACCAGTGTGACTTTTGGATGACTAATAAGAATTATAGTTGTCATCCCTGCCACCAGTTTTTGCACAAAAAGCAATATATCTGCTTGAAATATCCCTCACTCGCTAGAGGATTCACTTTTACTGTGAATTTCATTGCATCCTCTCTTAAACCAGTGAGCACTTCTAAAAATAACAACAAATTGTAAAGGTACATCATTCAAAACTTATTTCTATGAAATTTAGCATTTACACTGTTCTAAATTTTGTGCATATTTACCTCATTTTTATAAATAATAAAAATAAAAAAGTACAGCCATTTCCCTTCTAAATAATGTTATTTTTCCCCTCTTTGCACTCAGAAATTGGATGCATCAGGCCTCTCAGGACAGTATAAAGAAGAACCTGCTTCTTTCTGAGCTGAGGATCTAGTTGGACAACCCTAAAACGTATTTTATTTATTCATTTCACACTTTTCTTCACCGCCCATCTCGCCAAGTGACTCAGATTGAATCAAACCTTTATTTCAGTCAATGACCAGCATAAAACAACATTGGAACTATAAAAGTACAACCAATCCAGTATGCACAGGGTAGTGTATAAGCTGTGAAAAAATAATAATTAGAATTACTAACACAAAATTATAAAATCATATATCACTGCAATCCACTTATTAAAATCTCTATGTAACAATTAGAGTTAATATTTGTATTGAAAGGTGAAAGGTCCCCTGTGCAAGCACTGAGTCATGTCTGACCCTTTAGGGGGCGGCTGCTTTCGCGATGTTTTCTTGGCAGACTATAGCGGGGTGGTCTGCCATTGCCTTCCCCAGTCATCGCCTTCCCCAGCAAGCTGCATCCTCATTTTACTGAGCTTGGAAGGATGGAAGGCTGAGTCGACCCAAGAATCCAGCTTCCACTGGGACCGAACTCGGGTCATGGGGAGAGTTTCGGTTGCAATGCTGCCACCTACCACTCTGCGCCACACGAGGCTCTCTTGTAATATTTATATTACATCTATATAAACTATAATTTAATGTAGAATAAAATAGTATGATATAAATGTTAATATATAAAAAAGCAATAGCAGTAAAAACTGGCCAAATAAAATCAACAATAATACAAGTATAGCAGTATGATCTAACAGCTCTTACTGGTAGTCGTTTCATGGTGTATAACATGGCAACTTTATATATTACTAGACAACCTGTGACCCAATGGATCATCATTTCAGAGATATTTCTTCACCAGATTTGTCAATACCTTCAACAGTGGCAGAACTTCTAATGTGCTGCCTTCATGTGAAAAGTTCTTAAAAATTCAGGGAGGTATTCAGAGATGTATCTGCCTTGAAAATAGCCCATATCATTCATACTAAACTATATAGCACAGTCAAACATCAGGAGTTGACCACAGGAAATGTTTTATGACATTTTGTATTATGTCATAAAATGTTTTATGATAATTTTTATGTCATAAAATGTTTTATAACATTTCTATTCCACAGGAGTGGAATAGAAATGCCCCAGATTTGGGATGCATTTTATAAGTTAGCCCATTTGAAGTAACGTTATTTTTAAAAATTGTTGCCCTATAATGCACCATTTCATCCAGTTGAAGGTTACAATGTATCAAACAGACATGAGAGATTTAGTGGTATACAGATGGAGGGATTACAGTCTGAAAGTAGTAAGAAAGTAGACCTGGATGATTTGGCAGTCTTGTATGTAGTATGGAGGTAAGAGCACTTTGAAGACCTCTGTAGATTGAACTCTGAAGATGGACATGTTCAGTTGGCTTGACTTGCCCAGAATTGCGGGGCATAAACATTCCAAATGCTATCAGGAGAGAAGTTCTACTTTAATAAAATTAGAACTCTCATAGTGCAGGAAAAATAAATAGGAGGAAGAGAGAAGAGACCTAATAATGCTAATTTCACTATCATTTATCAGTTTTATATAGATTGGAATCCATCATTCAGTGTTAGAAGAGCAAGGCCCATTGGGAGAAAAGAGAACCTTAATAGTTGAATATAGACATCCACATTCTGGCTTCCACTTTCACCACACCTGCCTCAAGATATAGGCCAGCATTTGCAACACAACAGGGAACATGGAAAGCTGCTGTTAGAAATTTGGAGTGAACAAGGTCCAAAGGGGCAGTGTTACAAAAAGAACCCAATTGAGCACCATAAAGAAGTTGGACCAGCCATCTTTGCTTCAAATAATTGTAGGGGAGCACATATATAACTGCCATCTTTCGACTGCAAACATTTTAGGGTGATGAGTACATGTCTCTGATCATCATCAGGAGGAATGGGCCTTCCTGCTGCCAAAATATGAAAGACTGTCCCCAACTGTGGACCTGCCCGTATTTTGATTTTCTGATAATTTATTTCTAAACCATGCCTTCCTGGAGAGTTCAAACTAGAAATAACAAACATCATTCAGCTGAGAAGACTTCCAGCTTTTCCCACAATTTAGCTTTGGAGATAGAATCAAATGTCAATGAAGGCCTCATACAAGGAGACTGTGGTGTAAGTGGACTATTACTGAAATAAATGTTGGAATACTAGGCACTGATCAGTGTGAAATAACCCTCTCTAAAATCAGACTATTCCCCTACCAGAAAGTTCTTCTAACCAATCACTCCCTCTCCCTCTCCCTATCTTGTAAAAATTACTGATTGTATTAGGTACAAACTGATGGGTCTGTAATTTGCTGGGTCATCTTCCTTTTTTGAAATTGGAGATTATAATTGCAAGCCCTCAGCCTCTTTGGATAGGATCATATATATCTATAAATGTAAAGTGAGAGGCCAAAATAGGAGTCACACAGGCTAAATTATTCTTAACTAGCTCATGGGGAAATTAGATTATTACAAAGGAAGGCCTTTATACAACTCCATCTTGGGCACCAGTTGTGCCTTTTCCTAGATCAGGAGCCCTTCAGATAGTCACTCATGCCCTAGTCACCTCATGGCTTGTTTACTGCAACACACTCTACATGGGGCTGCCCTTGAAGACCACCCAGAAGCTTCAACTAGTCCAGAATGTAGTGGCACAAGCAGTAATGGGCATGCTTTGGTATGCCCATGTAACACTTCTGCTTTGTGACCTGCACTGGTATAATTAAGAATAACCTTCAGGAACATTGTCTTGTAACCAAGACAAAGGTCACAGAAAAGAATTTGAGTCCAAAGCAGAAATGTAATTTGAGAAAATGTCTCAGACTTGACCCTCCCTAATTCTCTTGAAGATAAAAGCAGGCAAGGGGGAAGCACCTTCAGAATTGCAAGATTTATTGTAAAATTAGTACTAGCATTCATTGGTTTCCTAGTTTGATCTACCTCAAAAGGCTGACAACTGGTTGTAAATTTGCTTCCAAGTGCAATTCAAGGTTGTTACCTATAAAGCCCTGTTGGCAGAAGCTGGGAAAGCCTTTAGCCCAGGAGAGGTCAAAAAAGTCACACACCAAGCATTTCTCTAAAAATAATTTATTTACAGAAAAACAAAACAAAAGCAAAACATATTTTAAAGGACTTAGCTCCCTTTTGGAGCAAGCCTTGCTTGGCTACATTGCCGGCAGAGAAAAAAGAAAAAAGAGGAAGTAAGAAACAAGTCCGGGCAGGTTTCCTCCTCCCCCAGGTGATCTGCATGAAGCACGTGAGAGGAGACAATCAATTGCAACCTTTTCACCCGGCCAAAATGACTAGGTACAACAGCAGCTTAATCTGTTAGTAGGAAAACCTCAACAAGCCCTACATGGCATAGGGCCTTCTTACTTGAGGCACTACCTGTCATAACATCTGTCTGGCCAATTTGATCTTGGGTTGGCACTCTGGGTTCCTTTGATTAAAGAATGTCATCGGGAACCTAGAAGTGTGACTTCTTTGTAGCAAGGCCTGCCTTCTGGAACATGGTCCCCTGAATCTGGATGGCCCCCACTTGCTGTTGTTTACGTCTTCACCCAGGCCTTTGGCGAGGGAGAGCGAGATCCCTTGCTTCATTGTGCTTGCCATCTTTTATCTTTATCTTTTAAATTGTATTGATTTTATGGTGATTTCTTTGTCTGATTGTTGTGAGCTGCCCAGAGTCATTGACAGCTGGGCAGCTTACAAGTTTAAATAACAACAACAACAACAAGGGACTTTCCTTATCTTAACTGGGCAATTAAATTATTAACCTCTGAAACTGTTACCAGCATCCAAAAATGTGGGTCTTCTACAACATATCAGGGGCTTCTTCAATCCACTGCTTCATCACTGTAGAGTTTTCCAAAGTCCCTTCCCCAGGCCTCACATGGGATATTTCTGATGGAGTTTTTAAAGGTTTTAAAGGTTAATAAAAGAACTCCAAGCAGCTAACAGCAATCTTGCAGAGCAGAAGCATGAATCAATAAGGAGAATTTGTACATTAAGCTTAATTATGTTCAGAAACAAATTCAGTCTTCACACTGGAGTTAGATGAAGAAAAATAGAGATAACTTACTTTTAATCATTAGATCTGGATACAAATAGATTCATAGTAGAAAGCACTTAATCATCACTGGTTCTTGGTAGCAGAGGATGGTTGGGGGAGCACTTCCTGCTTGCATGTCTGCCCATGAGGTAATGGAGGTTGTTAATCCCCAAGCCCAAGAAGAAGGAGGAAGAGGAAATCAGGTGACCCATGTGACATCCCACAAGCACAATAGAGACACGTCTTGCTAGAGAGACCCCCCCTATGCTTATGAGACAATGCTGAGTTGACCCATGATAGTTCCAACAATTTCTTCATAGCTAAGTGTTTAGAGGCTATCAGACCTATCTGTTAGCACATAAACTCAGACTCTTATGCAGTTGCAAGGACAGTGTTTCCATGGTTACTGCAATTTTCCCAAGATGCTTTCTGGGATGGTCCATTTCAGCACCATCAACTGCCCCACCCTGTTCATGGCTAGTTCTTATACAGTGAATGAAAAACAACTTGATAGCTAATCTGAAGTTTACAAAAGTAAGAGACAGATGAAGACATACCAATCGAACCAAACGTGGGGTTCAGATAGTTTGTGATGTAGGTCAAGAAGGAAATCTAACAAGACTGAATGCCAATACAATAGGGGGATTAATTAATTAAGAGTTCCTGAGAAACTGTTTGGTGGAATTCTGATCAAAAGGATACAGGAGGCAACAATAAGGAAAATTGGGGAAGTGCAGTGTCTGTTTTTATATCAGTCAGGAAGTGTGGAGAACAGATTTTTGCTCTTCAAGAGATCATTGTAACATGTGTGAATATGAGAAAGTTTATTGTATTTTTATTTAGTGAAGGCATATGAGAAAGTAAATAGGCCATTCAGCCCCAGAAAATGCTCCAAACAGTTTACAATGGTACCAAAAATATTTAAAAAGCAGCAACATAAAAATTATAACCCAACCTGGAGATGATGGTGGTGATGATGATGCTGCTGACGCCACCTTCCTGTTCATCATCACACTTAGGAAATTCCATTCTCCATAACAATCATTTCCTGCAGGATGGAAATCCAACATACTATCAATCTCCTCCCAAAAGCTTTCCAAAACAGCCAGGTCTTAGCAACTTTCCTAAATGCCAGGAGGGCTTGTGCTCATCTTTTTAACTCATGCCTTTAATTTCTTTGGCTTACTATTTATTACTCCTTTTCTGTGCTCAGAATGACATTGATTATCCCGGTGGGTGGGTGGGAGGGTGGGTATGTAAAAGGAGAAATAGGGACTTGTTTGATACCATCCAGCATTTGATATCTTGTTGGCCCCCATCACAAAATGTTTTCTGGCACAGGACCATTACACGTACCTGAAACTGCTGCCAAACAGCAAGATTCTGCAGTGCTTACAAGTCAGAGCAGCTCTTGCATTGACACATTTACTGGCCTGCAAAAATGTAACCCTGATGTCAAAGGATTTTTCTAGGTTTCTCTTGATTAGGAAAAAAAAAATCAAAGAGCAGTAGAAAAAGGGACCACCAGCTGAGCAGTCTGAAATAATTGTGACATTCTCTCAGGTCCTAAACAATTTGGATAGTGAAAAAGTAAGAATTAAAGTAAAATAGGGGGTATTACTTTTTAAAAAGTAAATATGTCTGTGTGTCAGAATAGACAGAATGATTATATTCTATCATGGCGTATACTTATATGATAGGCTTTTATTTACTATGATTTCAAGTGGAATTAGAGATCTGGGGAGTTTTTTATTGTTTCTTTCTTGACAATTTTTTCATTCCTAGGAAGCTGGGCTACAGGAAAGTCAGCTATAAAATATAATAATTGCAGAGCACCAGAGAAATTACCTAGTTTGTTTAGACAGTATTTATAAAATGTGTTTCTCTGCCACCACCATTGCGGTGGAAGAAAATGAACAGATCACATTTCTCCTTGCCACATTGCTAATAAATATAATCATCAATGCTTTTCATCAATTATGTACATGTAATACCTAATATCTGGATTTTTTACATTGCAAGAATCCTTTCGTCTGTATGAACGTAAATATCTACTGATATGAATTGATTTATTACTCTACAGGTTTCCTTCTGTGAGTGACACAATCCTGGTTTAAGTTTTGACAAACTGCTGTTCCATATGTTGTCATAGTATCTGTGTCCTCCCTTTTTGGACTAAGCAAAGGCCAGGACCTTCTTAAGGTAGGGTGGGGAGTAAAAAGTCAAAATAGCAACCATGACTGCATAGTCAAAGCCCTGCCCTTCTGTACCTACATGTGACATGCATGTACAAAAGGGGTGAGACTTCAATTGCATGGTCACAGCATCTGCCCTCTTGACTTTTTTGCCCCCCTTCCCAATACCTCTGTCAAAGGCAGTAGATTCATTCAGGTCTTAGAGCCTTCCATTTAGTGTGGGGCATGGACAATTCCACTCAGCCCATCCTGTTTTCAAGACCTACAGTACCCATTCTTGGAGCTGACATTAGCTAAAATGATTTCAGAGGAAGACCCTACTAGAGGGTATAGTCCCCAGTATGAAGTAAGGCCAGGAGAAACCAGACATTAAAAGCAATTGAAAAACTGGCAATCTCTGACGTATCATTTCTGGTTTCTGGATATACACTGATACATTAAGTTCTCAAAACAGAGACCAGACTGGGCAAAGCTAACTTTGGATAGTGTAGTGCCTTTGGCAGAAAGCATCCAATTCTACTCAGGAGGAGGGAACATGCATTCACGAAGAGGAGGAGGAGCAATGCAGCAGCCAGTCTGAATGCATTACTGTTCAGCTGCTGTCTGGAAGCTGTTGATACAATGAGTAACAAAGATCATTTCTCATTATTCAGGAACAGCTGAGCAACTTTTCTTCAGCTCAACTACTAGACTGCTGGATAGCTGAATTGCTGGATAGTTCCCTTTCTGGGCTTTGGCCAGAATGGCTGGTGATTTATCCTGAAAGGCTTTCAAGTCTTTTTCTTGGCAATGCAGCTCTGCTTCTGAGCATAAGTACATTGCTATTCTCTGAGTGTTAAGGAAGCACAGTCAGTTCTGACACTTCTAAGAACTGGAATCTTGGGTCAGGATGCAAATCTGTGAGAAATGAATCTGGAGCCTTTTTTAAAGGAAGAAAAAGAAGAAAAGAGAAATTACAAAACAAAGTGATGTAATGCATTTTAACTAGCTTGTCTCCAGCTGATGTTACTGCAGGCACCAGGGAAAATGGAGTGATCTAATTACATATCTCCAGAGCATACAATTATCAACGTAAGCCTGGCCTAAAGTAGAGACCAGGATTGCGCAATGCTTCAGATTCAGCTCCAAAAAAGTCCTTCAGTAGTGTCTGTCTGAAACTCCTTAAACCAGCTTCACATTTCTTTGGGAGTGGCTGGTAGTTGTAACCCATAATAGCTAACCAAATACATTTGAGAAGCTGGATGCATGGACAGGAGAGCAATATTTTTCTTCTGCTGTCAGTCAACCTGCTCTTCCTTTTTGGTGTAATCAACATTATACACAGAGCGGAGAGACCAAGAAGTGTTAAGCAAGAGAATGTAAAGGCAGGAAATAAGAAAAGAGGAAATCTAATTAAATCTAATATTCTGGGTAGGTCCATACACTTAATGTAGTTCCTAGTTGGTGGGATACAGGAAGCAGCATGTTGATTGCAAGTGATCTTTAGATCAGTGTTTCTCAGCCTTGACAGCTTGAAGATGTGCGGACTTCAACTCCCAGAATTCCCCAGTCCACACATTTTCAAGCTGCCAAGGTTGAGAAACACTAATTTAGATAGAAATCCTAGCTTGCATAGAATAGCGTGAGCATTTCTGCTTGTAGCATACTGGCTATCACTAACCTTAGTGAATCATCACCATTGTTTGGGGAGTGGTATTATACTTTCACAGCAGGAAAAGCTACATGTGGCATGAGTACAGCTAAGGCTGCTAACCCAGTTTATGCTTCTTTAGCTGGCTAAAAAACTATCATGCTAAATACTCCCTGCAGCTGGGTTTTAAAATATTCTGGCTGAAAATTCTGGGAGTTGAAACTTGACCATACCGTGATGGGGAGTTGTGTTATGCAGTATTTGAAAGTGTTCTAAGCAAACAAAGCCACTTCCCAGAAAATTTGCTGTTTAAAGTATGTGTAACTACTGTCCGAAGGCCTTTATAACTGCAGCTTGTCAAGAATTAGATTCAATATACCCTTATGGATATACATAGGCAGATCTGCTGTATGCGTACCTATTTTGTACAGTAAACATGAAAAAGATGGCCTTTTCAGATGTGGTCGGTTGACTGAAGTTCCATTCTTGAATTGATGGGTGACCCAACTATTTGTTTGAATTTTTTTCCTATTTTATTTTTGTAGTGGCTTGAAATAAAATTAAATAAGACAAATTTTAAAAAAATTAAAAGGCAAACTACAAATTGCCTATAGAAGATTAGCCAATATTGCTCTGCATTGCTACTTTCTATGCATTGATATGTTTCAATTAGCACTATAAAAAAGCTCATTATTTTGTGGAGATTTCCTTTCTTTCTTCACCCACAGGCTGTAGCAAAATGAAACCAAACTTGTTAAATAAACCACTTAAAAATATGAAAGCATCAATTCTCAAAAAGAATAGGCAATATAATGCATTATGTATAGGAATTTTACAAAACCAGTCTTATAAGTGCACATAATTAATTATTACTAATAGATACAGGTACAGATACAGATATATTTGAACCTGGCACAAAAGTACAAGTGGCATTCATAATGACTGTATCAAATAAGTGAAGGTTGGGGTTGCAAAGGTCACACCTTCAGATCAGATTTCAACCTGCCCTGGGAAAGAAGTCAAGTTTTTCCTCCTTTCTAACATCTGTCAGTAGCACTGGGAAATGGTATTTCTTGATGCTTCTGTCACCTGCCTTGGAGATTTGCATATACTGGAGGCAGGAAATGAAGAAAGCAAGTTCCTTCCCTATCTCCATCCCATTGTTGCCACTGAGTTTATACTCTTTTCTGGACCTTTCTAAAGCTCTTACTTAGGCAGGGTCTTCCAGAAGCCAGGCCAGGCACGATCACAGCAATTTAACTATGAACGATATCATGGTTCTGCTTTAGGAGTCTCTGTATAATTGACCAGCTTTGCTCTTTAATACATCTCATTCACTGCCCTTTTGTAGCTGGGAGCTGCACTTAATTTTGCGGGAGCACAAGACAGGGCAAGATATTGTGACATATCCTGTAGCAAATTGGTAGAAGTTCCTACACCCATATCATAGCACCAATAATCACATCAATAAAGTATCATCATGCAGTAGGAAAGGACTCCAGGAACTAAAAGAAGTGGAAGAGGAAAATTTGGGGACTGCCTGGGGCTACCAGTTGCCCACCCCTAGTTTATGCACTGCCTTAGATGTGAAGGTTTTGGGTTTTTTTTAATAGCAAGTACAGTGCAAATGGAACTACTGTGCAAGAAAAGAATTTAACCTGCTTTCCCTATGTGACAATCCTATTGAAAATGCCTCCAGCTACTATTGGTCCAATGAAAGAAGCTGTTGTAGATGTCAAAAGCAGCTTATCTGATGGAGCAAATACTTTGAGAAGCAATATACATTGCAGTAAGGGGCCAAGTTTGCATCTTTCTACTGGGACATAGTCTGTAATTGGATCACCCCCAAACAGTGCTATTTATATCATACAGATCAGTATTAGTATATCTGCAAATGTAACTAATATGGATATAACATAAAGTTTAATTAAGTTGCTAAACAATTGTGTTTTGATAGGCTTCACAATTTTATAAGGTGCTTTGGGAAAAATACTTCAGAAGTGAATTAGCCATACTGTATGAGTAATTATCGAAAATATTTCATCTGTATTCTTACTATATTCCTATTGATATTTGTAATGGTAGATTCCCAGAAAGATAAAGGTTCTGGAGACAGTGATGTAAACAGCCAGCTGCAAGTTTCTCTGTTAACACTGAAGAGACCCACCTCTTTGGCAGATTATGTGAAGGCTACTGCAAAGAAAATCAAAGTCTCCACCTCAACTTGCATGTGGATAAATGGTTTCTTAATGCAAAATAGATCAGTTCCTGGGATTCTTGTAAACTGATCCCATTCTTCTTAATAAATCTTGCTAAAGAGAACTTTATGAGAATCACAATTGGAGAGAATCACAGACATTTTAGGTAGCTGCCAAAGAGCTGGACAATATGACCAATTCACTTCCACTGGTTTCTGCTGAGCCTTGCTTGGATTCCATGGGAAATAAGTAAAAATAGGGAATGGCTAATATTTCCCAAAAGTTATTCATATAATTTTATTTGGCATCACTTAAGAAAGGCTAATAATGGATCCTTCTCTATGGCAGCCTAAAGGCTTTCAACTTTCTTCCCAGCAATCCATCCAACACTACCTTAAGAGCATAAATCCCTAATGTCTCAAGTCAGGTTTCACCTCTGGATTCCAGAAACAAAAAGTTCAGAAGAATATAAAGCAAGCTACAGTCCCACTTCAGGGGCTGCGTATGGAGTGTCATAAAACCTTTATCGCTGATTGCCTTTGTCAGCTCAAAGGAGATAACATTTTAAGCCATTTCAGGGAATAGAATGCTGCCATTTCTAGTACATTTGCAATAAGATTCCCCTCCTCCTGTACTCTCATCATTAATGTGGATAAATTCTGGAGATGTAAAATGCTGTTGACATTTCAGACACCCTCCTTCTAAGATTTCCAGATGACATACAATTTTGAGAACTCTGAAAATAAAGTTTTGGAGTATTGTGATTATTTCTTCTCAGTTGTATATGATTTCATATGTAATTGCTTTGATTTGCAAGCTGATCTTGATAAATAAATATATGAAAAGAGGATGGAAGGAATCCATGTTAGCTTACAATAGAAAGTTTAATAATAGCAGTCCCATTTGAGATTCTTATAATCCCGTTTGATAATAATCCCATTTGAGATTCTTATGTATTATTTCCCTGCTTTACAATGATTCACAATTTATTTCTCCTGCCTGTTTCTTGTTCTTTCACCAGTTACTAGGCCATAAAAATAGCTTAATTAAACTGGTGATCTCTAGATGTGTATTTTTTTTAAAAGAATTTTATTAAGTTTCAAGACAAGGATAAAAGCTACAAAAAACCCAAAAAACTACAAAAAAGAAAAAAAGGACTAAAATGGTGTGAAAACACAAGAGAATTTTTTTTTCAAAATTACAGAAAGATGTGACTTCCAACTTTTAACAGCAAGGATATACAAAGATTTCCATACTCAATCTCTTACTCTATATTAAACCAAAACCATATTATTTCTGTAAATCATTCCCCTTTAGCACATTATAAAAATCACTAAGTACAGTTACTCCCCCCCTTATATTAAAATAAACAAAAAAAATTCATATAGGCCTTCTAAACAACTCCCCCCGCAAAAGATAACAATTATTTAATTGCTCTCTTTCTACTACTATTCTATACATTTCTGTCTACTATAATAATAATAAAACTAAAAAGCACATAAATTGTCTGCCATTATACTTAATAGTCCAATAGTTTTAATAATCTTAATCTTAAGAAATAAAACAAAAACAATTCAAAACAGTAGCCTTAAATCAAATCCTTAAAACCATACAATAAACCTTTTTATACCCTAATAATCTTAATCCAAATTCTTACAAGCAAATAACATCAGTCCAGCCCTTAAAGCAATCCAAATAAACATTCTTTAACACTTATCCTACTTCAAAAGAAACATTTACATATCCCCACAATGAGCATTTACATATCCCCACAATGTGCACAAAGCTTTTCTCTTGAAAAAAATCAAACAGCCCCCTTCAAAAATTCCAGCTTCTCTTCAAAAAACCTCCCATGCATAATGACCCCTTCTTTTTCATGGCATTTCACCGAAAAGTCCATTTCACTTATTGCTTGCAGATCTCTCTCTGTCTCTTAAATTTCTCCAGCTCCACTGTCCGATCTTCATCCAGCATCTCAATAGAAATCCCAATCTCACTCTTAGAAGAAACATTTCTATCACTGTAATGATTGCCTATTCCAATAAAAGGAGTCTCATCAGTAGTTACTAGAGAAAACTAATTTATTGAATGAATAGTATGCAAAGTACGAAGAAAGCTGAGAATGAGCAAAAGCGCGCCAAATACAAACTAAATACCCTCGCTTCAAACCCAATCCCGCCCCTCACCCCACCATAGCAACCACCCCCTCCCAGGTGTTGGCAACCGTCACACATCGGCCTGGGAAAGTAACCTTGAAGACATGTCATAACCCAAACATACATTCCTGCAGAACAGCAAGGAGATTACAGCCTGGCACGGCTGAAATTCCCCTCCCCGCAAATGACAGACACGGAACAGGAGAGTGACATGTGAAACGTTACGATGTATTCAAACCATTGGAACGATGAACATGACATATCGCCCCCCTTAAAGAAACTAAACTAAGCAGCAAGTTCATGCAGCTAGGCAGAATAAAGACGGGCGAAGTGATTTTACAGTGTGGGACATGCATCAGCACCTATACATAGGAAGACACGCATCAAAGAATCCACATGTGAAACGCTCCCATTCATCTCTACACAAGATCTAAGCATTGGCATGAAAATATTAGCGATGCAGATATTAGCATTGAACATTGCGATCATGACAAAACGCAAGGAACAGGTTACAGTGGTTAAACAGCATATAAATGCAAAAGGCTAAACAGCATGATAATGCTAAAGCAAACCACAGAGCCCCGCCCCTCCACTCAGTCCGGAGGGACATGCTTCCAGCAAACAAAGCCCTGAAACCCACCCCTATCTCACCCGAAATCCAGGATTTCTCACTGATCGCCAGCCTCGCTCAGTGGGTCCACCTCCTCCGCCCTCAGTGCGATGAATGCGTCGCCTTCTTCCTCGGGCCCCAAGGCGGGCTGTCTCACCTCGGCCTCTCCGCTGCATCCCGCCCGGCCGCCGCCGCTCTCCACGCAGCCCAGGCCCCTCGAGGCCACACCCTTCTTGGCGCTGACGCAGGCAGGAACGATGGCTCTCTCTCGCCACGCTTGCATCCCGTGGAGCAGCGCCATCTCCAGCCACAGGAAGTTCCTCATCCAGTCCCGCTGCGCCTCCGAGCGCTCGCACCGCAGCTCAGCTTCGGTCAGCAGGAACACCCACCACTCCAACGAAAATGCCGACGTGCCGCCCTCCTTCGCCGGAACCATGCAGCCACGCCGCGTCCCAGCCCGGGCCATCAAGGATGCCAGCCACTCCGGGGACCACACCGGGGCGCCGCTCTCCACCTCCAAACCCATCCCCGACTCCGGAACATCGCTACCGGCCACCGCGCTGAGGTCACTTCCCCGCGACTCTGCCCGTTGCGGCCTGACCCGCCGATCAGCGAATTCCACCTCCGGAAACGTGGGGTATTGGGGTCTCCAGGTGGCATGAGCTAGCCCTGACCGAGCTTCCGCCACGCCGTCCCCGCTGGAGCGCTGTTGGGCCCCGATTCCTCCATCCATTGTTAAAGTCATCGCTAGCTCTCCCCTTCACCAAAGGCTTGGATGGGGGCTAGCGGAAAATTTCATTATGATTCTCAGCTTTATGTAATGATTGCCTATTCCAATAAAAGGAGTCTCATCAGTAGTTACTAGAGAAAACTAATTTATTGAATGAATAGTATGCAAAGTACGAAGAAAGCTGAGAATGAGCAAAAGCGCGCCAAATACAAACTAAATACCCTCGCTTCAAACCCAATCCCGCCCCTCGCCCCACCATAGCAACCACCCCCTCCCAGGTGTTAGCAACCGTCACACATCGGCCTGGGAAAGTAACCTTGAAGACATGTCATAACCCAAACATACATTCCTGCAGAACAGCAAGGAGATTACAGCCTGGCACGGCTGAAATTCCCCTCCCCGCAAATGACAGACACGGAACAGGAGAGTGACATGTGAAACGTTACAATGTATTCAAACCATTGGAACGATGAACATGACAATCACTGTTGAATTCCTCAGTTTCATCCACCACATCCCCAAACTGAAGGCACATTTTAGGCCTTATATTTTCCATGATGTCCTGAATATCTTACATGAAAGCTTGGTAGAAGTCAGAAAAAAATCTGTTTAAAACCTTCCACGTCTCACACAGTAGATTATAACACCCCCTAGGAGCTTAACCAGCGGAAGTCAAAGATATGGGAAAGTTCTGGAATGTATTTACACAAGCAAGAGTGAGATAGGCAGACAGTTCTCAAGGGAAAACAGAAACAGAAAGCTGAAGGTTCAAATCAGCCAATTCAATGTGTAGGAAAATGCTTATATCTTCACATTTAATGCAAAAATACTAACAAGCAAACAATTGTTTACTCTCAATCCTCCTTTATATTTGGAAAGAAAATGAAGTCCAAAACTTTAAAAAGATTTTTTTAAAAAAGTAAGCCCAAACATAAAATAAGCACCAAGAGAGCCAGCTTCTCCTTGCTGTAGAAAGCTTCTCTTAGGTTATGTGTACTTAAAAAAACTCCATATATTTGGTGATTTAGAAATGGGGTGGCTGGTCTTGGTGTCCCTTTAAGGCTACAGTGTGGCTTGGAAAATGATAGCCCCACCTCCCAGCTAGCTCTTACCAGTCGAATGTCCTGTTCAGACTATGCAACCAGGCAGAGTAATATCAAAATACTCTTTATTAATTAACTATTTACAATAAATAAGTCCTTGATATATGAAGACTTGGTTTCAACAAGCCCAACTGGGCCACAACAAGGCAGTGGAACAGGACTTTTAACTGGAACTGTAGGCTGGATGAGACTGGGATGCAATGTGCTGATGAAGCTGAAGGCAACAGGTCTCGAACTGGAACATTGAAGCAGGACTAGGAACTGGGAACAAGGCTGGACTTGACTGGAAACTCTAGACTGGGTCAAAGACTTGAAGCAAGACTGGAACTCAGAGCAAGGCTAGATTCAGTTGAGAGCTCTGGACTAGGCTGGATCCTCTGGACTAGAGACTTGGAGCAAGGCTGGAAACTGGGAACAAGACTGGATTCTGCTGAAAGCCCCAGACTGGGCTGGAACTCAGATCCTGAACAAGATAGGTGTGAAATTCCCAAATGCAGCTGAGCATACAAAGCGCGGTTGCACAGGACCAAGGACAAATGGTGGCACTGGAGTTTCAAGGCACGGCTACACTGCTGGGAAGATTGCAGAGTTTCAAGGCTGGATGCAATACAGAGGCTACTGGGCGCGGCTGACACAGATTCCTCGGTGGCAGCAGAAGCAGATTTCAATCCCTGCTCGGAGTGGAGCAAAGGTACTGATTCCTCTTCGGTAACAGATGCTGTCTCTGATGCAGGTAAGCATTCTTCTTCTGAAGCTTCAGGCTTGGCAGATCGGTTGTCTCTGGCAGCTTGCCCTTTGCACGGCTGCCTTTTATTCTGATCTTTGGCGCACTTGGACTCTTCTGTAGCCAATTGGGCTGCCTTCTCCTTCACATGCTTTTCAGCTCGTTGTTGGCGCACACCGATTGGGGGATTCAAATCCTCCTCCAAATATTGGCCAATCAGCGCCTGGGGTTCTTCCCGCACTGCTGACTCATCTTGGAGTTTCGTTTTCCCAGTTTCAGACTGGTAAGTTTCCAATTCCTCCTCTGACTCAAAAAGAGCTTTACTTTCCAAGTCAGAGGCAGGCTTGGTTCTAACATCGAACACGAAATGCTGTTTGCAATCTTCTGGCTGCAAGCAGCCATCTGGATGACAGATGGGATAGTTCCAGGTGTTCTCCTTTATCTGCAGAACATTCTGGGCTTCAGGAAAACCTGCCTGAGCTCAAAAAAAAATTGCCGCATTCTCAGCTCTGCCCGCTAAGCCCACAGGCACAGCTGCTCAGTCTGCCACTTCCCCACTGGAAGTCTTCATCTCTAGATGTGTATTGAAATTATAGCTGCTAGAAATTTTAGTCATGCAGTGGCCATGATGGTTTGGATTTCTGAGACTTGTCATCTCTGGGCTACATATCTAGAAGATAAAAGCTTAAAGAAGACATCCTCTTATCCTTTGATTACCAAGTTTACTAAGGGACATTAGGTGAAGGATATTTTTCCAGAATGATTTGAAATTTTGAGTCCCTGTCTCCTGGGTCATTCAAACTTGTTGACACTTTCAAGGTATCCCAAGGTGTTGATGAGATCATGGCAGCTTTTCCTTAATAGCATGACAGAGAAAGCATGGCCATATTCGCTAAAAATGGTATCCAAATACTGGCCATGCCTTCAATGTGAAAAATAGCCTGGAGATAAAATAGGTTAAGCCAACCTGTAAAAGAAGTCTGGCTTCCAATTCCAATTACTATAAAAATGCAGAATGGTGGCTACTCAAGGTCAGAGGATATGTGAGCCTAAGCCTGTGGTTAAAAAGTTGGTGGTAATGGGAAGGAAGGTGGAAAAAATGGCAGTGCATATACCCCCACAAACCAGGTTTTGTGGCTTGATATTCCTGCAAATATTTCCAGAGAATGATGCAGAAATCTGAAAAGACCATTAAAATTATCAAAAACGCTGCTTGTCTTCCTCCGACAGGGAAAAGTTAAGAGACCAGGGTTGTTTAGATTTTTTTTAAGGGCATCTTAAAATAATATCTTTTTGTTTATTTGTTTTGTATACTTTTACCATATTGAATATATATATACAGTATATGATATATATATATATACACACACACACATACTGTATACACTGTATATACTGTATATTCAATTTTTAAGGACAATAATAGAGGTTTAGAATGTTAACAATTAGAAATTTTTCTCCTTTTAATATTATTATAACTTGGTAATTTGGCAGTCTGTATAATTAATGCCTCTGTGCTTTGGATGGCCAGTGATTTAACATTTTCTAAGCAATTGTCTTCTTTCTTTGTAATAGCTTGTGGCTTTTCCTTTCTCTAGATATCCATCAGCAACAGGATGATGTAGCAGTTGAAGTATCATAATATTCAAAGACCTGCATTCAAATCTCCCCTCAGCTATGACACTATATGACCCTGGGCCAGTTATTGGCTATCACCCTCCCAAGCTCTCATGGATGGAGGTAGGGAGAAAACCTTACATGCTGCCTTCACTTTCTTGGTGAAAAGTCAAGATAAAGGAATGTAAGAAATTACCTGAAATAAGGATCGTGCTCTGTCAGGAAAATGCCCTTCTGTATAGGCTGGCATTTGATACCAATGGTTAATCAGTATTCTTTCATTCTAAAACTTCATGATTTCTAGGAAAGGGAATAATAATTGTGGGACTTCTGTCCTCAGATCCTGGCTGATGAATGCCTGGACTGAAGACTCCTCACTGCATTAGATGGCTGACCCAGGCAGACATTTCTTTGATGCACAGCTCTATTACCATTGTGTGCATTTTAACCATTTGAAATCCTTAGAAAACATCCATAATTTGACAGATCCTTTAAGATCAAAGAGAGTTGATTTGGAAATATCTTCAAAAAAGCAGAGCAACTTGTCTGATTTTACTTCCTTGACAACAAATGCCTGCTATTGTCTTTGATATGCTGGCAGCTGCAGAAGTTTGAAGTTTTCTATTAAGACAAGCACTGTTTACTTCTGTGGCACTTAAACATAATAGAGCACTTTTGACTTCTATAAAGTGTATGTTATTAAAGCACTTTGCTAATGTTCCCAGGCTCTTGCACAAAACGAGGCAAGATAGAAGCAATCCCTTTTCAAATGTCTTTGGGAAATGAAATGAAAATAGGGGGGAAGGGGGGAATTTAAGGGTGCAAAGCAGTTATTTAACAATAAGCTGTCTTAAAGTGCTGCAATGCATGATTAAAGCCATAACCTTTATACTTGGAAGTACTTTCATAAACATTTGTAACAATTTAAGCATACTCTGCTATTCTATACTTTCCATTCAAGGGTTCTTCATGTTAATGGCAGCATTTTGGATGAAGCTAAAGAGGAAGGATAGAGAAGAGTAAACTTACTCAGCAGCCTTTATGAGCTTTCTGACAGAAGAACAATGGTGTCATCAGAAAGATAGTAATGACATTGTTTTTGTTCCCAGGTAACTCTTATGGTTTGAAGATTGAGGGTTACAAATTGCATCACACTTCTGTTGCCTGTATATCCCTTTGAAATTAAATGTATTGGCACTGACAAGATAATTGCACAGAAACTGGAACTCTAGAATAAGGGTAGACAGGATCCACTGGCAGAATTCCGGGTAGATATGTTGAAACTATGAGATGGACTTTCATGGACCAGGATGCAGTCTTTTCCCAGCCTTGAGCCACTGAGCTATGGAGCTTCTCCACACATCCAGTTCAGGTGCCTCCCATTTTTGGGGGGCCTGACCTGGTTTTAAGCTCTAATGTGTGCTATCTTCTACAGAAGGCAAACTCACATGGAAAGACAATATGAAGATAAATCAAGTTGTTTCTGTGATTCACACTGTTGCCATTGAAAGAAAAAAGAAATGTGCGGAGTCTTTCTGCTGTAGAAATTTGTGCATCTCATGGCATGTGCTCTTGTCTGTTATTACTTATCCTACAATAGAAGTGTTAGTCTTTAAGGCAATTCAGGGTTCTTACTTATTTTTATTAGTTGCTTTTGTAACAATCAGCTTCATATAGCTGTCTTTCTGGAGTTGGACTCAAGCAATTTCCAGCATGGAAGTAGTCAGGTATTCAAGTAATCAGATCACAGGAGTTGTCCTCTTTTGTCCTTCTCTCGCAACTAACTTTGCTACCCTCAGGACATCCAAGCTTATAGTTCAGACATCTGCTGGCAGAGAATCTTCACTTGCACCATGGTAAGCAATCAATTGCTTATACATGATAAAGACTTTGTATTATCAGAGCACAATTGTACCAAGAAAGGATTTCTCCTCCAGGCATCATTGTGCTAAGTCCAGGAGGAGGCTCATTTGAGTGAGAAGATCTGATCTGAAAAAGAGATCTTCCTTCTCTTCTTGAATGCCTTGAGGAAAAAAGACAACTACCTCTGAATCATTAAGCAGTCAAAAACTTCATTAAAAGGCACATCTTGGCAGGACAACTAAACTAAAGGCCTCTATTAAGAGAGGTCAGACAACATCTTTCTATCTCTGAAAAATAAACATTCTTTTTATAGAAAAGAAGCTCTCTACTCCACTTCACTGCTTTTCTTTTCTACCCTGCACTGAAAGCTGCTGTTTTGAATGAGCTCTGTAATGCAGCATAGGCCTTTGCAGGTTTATTCAGTGGTCTCACTGAGCTTGACAGAACTTACTTCTAGTTAAGTATGCGTATGACTAGAGAGCAGGGTTCAAATGGTCTTCAGTCATGATGCTCATACCCTTGGTCACACAGGATGGTAGTAGGATAAAAATACTGTAGGCAAATTCCTACACAAGTTGCTCAGTTTACTACATGAAATAAATCCCTGATGGGTGCTCTTCAAGGTCTCAGGATGGCCCCATTATATGAAATCGTTTGTCTAGAGATCTATAACCACTTATATCTGCTTCATTACCGAGTTGCCCTTCTCCTTATGACTAGAAGGTTTTTCTTTTTTCCTTTTGGCTATAAATAAAAAACATTCTTCTTTAAAATGCCCTCCACAGTGAAGTAGGCTTGCCATAAGGGCTTCACCGATTCACAGGACTTGCTCCAATTCACAGCAACAGCATGCCTTTTTGTATTTTTTTTCTCTTTTTGTTACCAAAGCAAGGCAAGTTTTTAATTTCACTTTCCTGTATGAAAGCATATTGGGCAATATTTAATTACAGCAGCTAATGAATACCTGATTAAGCCAGATTCTCTCATTTTCTTGCCTTCGTCATCTGCCTTTCTGATAAGCAGTAGTAAAGCAATCAGTGAAAGACTTGATTTATGGGCAGCTGGTCAAACATTTTAAATTTAACTATCTCTCAACAGGGTATGTCTGAGCCTACAGCCTAAATGTGTCTATTCATACTTGTAGCTTCCTTAGAATAAAGTAAGAGGTAATTATGTATGGCTGGCATTCTCTCTTTCGGGCTGATAGAACATAGTCTCCACCTCCTCTTTTCTTTAGCTTCCCATAGGGGCTGTCTGTGATAAGTAGAACTGTCCCATGTTGCCTCCTCTTCTTCCTTCAGTGGGTCTCCTCTGGACCCCCACCCAGCTCTGCTTGTCTTGGCCTGGGGGTTCTCTTGGAACCAACAAACCTTCAACGGCTAATGCTGTCTAGGATCTATTTTTGGTTTGCATTCCCCCTTCCTCTTCCCAGAAGTCTCTCTCCAGTTCTCTCCTCCTCTTGCCAGTGCAGCAAGACATACCCCCTTCTTTTTTCCTATGGGAACGTTACTGTCTATGAGAAATTATGCCATCTTTCCTATTCTCCATTCTGCTATCAGGTAAAAAGAATAGGCAGTATGTTTGCAAACTCACATGACAGGATGGCAGATAGCCCTGGGCTACTCCATGCTGTCACAATGCTGAACTTCATCTCTCTTTTTAGTTGGCAAGGAAGAACATTTATTTTCAATCATGCTTCTGGGTGGTTAGTGTCTATCAGATGCTATGTTTCTTAAATTTAATTTTGACATGTTGGCTGTATTATTGCTATTTAGATTTTATATATTTTCAGTATTATTAATGGTTCCATGAATGCTGCCTTGGCATTGGAACAATGTAGTTTCAATAAACTATCTGTGTAAAATAGGCGTATTTGTCTCTTCTGCAAATCCAAGATGGATTTTAAAGGCCAAAATGTTGATTATTGTACGGGCTTCTGTTGGCAAGAGCTTCCTTCATCTGTGACAGATACATTTGGAAGTAGTTTTTATTAGGACAGAAATGTTGATTATGTCAACAACCTGCTGCTACCTAGCACCTTGTGTAGAGAGTAAGAAAGATGACCTTGATGGAGATATGCAAGATCTGTTACCAAAGTGATAAAGGGTGAAACATCTTAAGTGTCATGTTCGCCGTTTCAATGTCTTTGATGCATCGTAACGTTTCGCATGTCATTAATTGGATGCGTGTTTCATCTCTCTGGGGAGGATGGGAACAGTTATCTTTTGGCTTTGCTTTGGAATGTATTTGTATTATCTACTGCGCTCAAGGTTACTTTCCCAGGCTAGCAACTCTGACGATTGCTAGCACCTGTGCCGGGCGGGGCTGTTACGAGGGAGGCGGGATACGTTTGCACCAAGGGTTTAAGTTTGTATTTGGCGCGCTTTTGCTCATTCTCAGCTTTCTCTGTATTTGTCTTTAGTTCCCTAATAAATCAGATTTCATTTAGCAGCCTCTTGTGAGTCTGAGTATTTGGGCTAGGGCAATCATTACATAAAGCTGAGAATCTAAGATCCTAACTCCGCTGGCCCCTGTCCAGGAAAGACAAGTGTCTAACCCTGTGAGGGAGAGAGCCCGCGATGACCGAACCCGACATCATGATGATGGACGAAGGGGAACCGGACTCGACCGTGAGGCAGTCCGGCCGACCGTCCCAAGGTGGGGAGCTGTCAGCCATCCGAGAAGAGGCGAGCTCCGAGTCGGAGAGTGAAGCCGGGAGGCTGAAAACCGCCCCGGAGACCACCGTAACTTCTCCGGGCGAGCTGCTCACCTGGGATGAGACCCAAGGAGATGCCACGGTAGCGGGGGGCCCATCCTGGAGGCAGAGATACCCATTATCCCCCAACGTGGTGCAGGTGCAGCCAACGGAGGGCTCCCCCACTCCGGATCGGATCCGAGTGCTGGAGTCCAAAATGGATTCGTTGGAGGCTATACTGAAACAGCTGAGCTTGGATGTGACCTCGTTGCGAGAGGTCCGGGAAGAATCAAGCCAGCGGCATTCAACCCCTTCTTCCCAAGGGCTGTCCCCGGAACGGCGACGGGCGGTGCGGAGGCGCGAAGGGGACCAGTCGGTCCAGATGGAAATCGCAGCATCGCCAGGGCGATCGCCCCGGGGCCCCGTGCCGCCCCGAGCCAGGGAAGCACAAGCCGCGGCAGCACCGGTGGTGGGGCGCAGCCCGGCGGGAGGCGGCATGCGAGACTTCCCTGTCAAGTTTGATGGGGACCCGACCAAACTCTCGTTCTTCCTGACGAATGCGAAAGCTTACATGGAAGAATGGGGGGCATTTTTCCAATCGGAAAAGGCAAGGATCATCACCATTGCCACCAAACTGAAGGGGAAGGCGGCAGACTGGTATGTCCAGATGTGCCAGTCGGAAGCGCCTGAACTGGAAAGTTTCGATGAGTTCCTCTGGGCGTTGAAACAACACTTCGAGGACCCCTTAGCAAAAGAGAGAGCAAAGCGAGCCTGAAGGAACTCAAGCAGGGGTTCCGATCAGTGGCAGATTATGCTTTGGAGTTCAAAGCGCTAGCTGGGAAGGTGGATGACTGGTCCCAAGCAACCATTATCGAGCTATTCAAGGATGGCTTGAATACAGAGGTGCTGCGCTGGTCCCTGGGGAGGGACGACCCATATACGCTGTACGAATGGATCCTGCTGGCGGGGAGGGCTGAACATGCCCATGAGATCTTTGCCCAGCGGAAGACCGCCAAATCGGGGCGGGAGGTGAAACCCAGCCGCCCATCAAGCACCGGGGGGAAACCGGGACAACGACCCTGGGACGAGGAGCGGGAGAAGCGGTACGCAAAAGGCTTGTGTTTGAGATGTGGTAAGGAGGGGCATCGAGTGGCAGCATGCCCGAAGGCAAAGGGAGAGGAACGGCCCGGAAAACCGTCGGCGAAGTCCCCTGCATTGCCGAGGAAGCAGAAAGCCGCGGTGGCTGAAACCGAGGGAGACGATGTGATGTTCTACGACATGGAAGGGGAGACCGAAATCCTGCAGCCGGCGGGAAATGCCAGCCACCTGCTCTAAAGGGCGCCGCTGGGCAGGTGGTAGAGGAAGGGCGCGAGCCTTCATCGGTGAGTGGCAGTTACCGCATTCTCACGGTGAAATTGAAATTGGGCTCCCAATCCAAGACTGTAGAAGTATGGGCCATGATTGATTCGGGGTGTTCCCGGTGTCTTATGCACCCCGACGTGGTAGCGGCTTTGGAGCTACCCACTTTCCCTTTACAACGACCCATCGCTTTTACACAGCTGGATGGGTCCATGGCAGGGGGCAAACCGGTCACCCATTTTACAGGGCGCGTAGCCTTGCAACTGGGCAGCCACCAGGAAGGATTGTCTTTTGTCGTGGCTCCTGTGGGGGGACCCTTGGTGGTGTTGGGGGTGCCCTGGTTGGTGCAGCAAAACCCCCAAATAAATTGGGTTTACCGAACTATCACGTTTAGGGATGGGTTCTATCAAGCGGCCGAGGGGAAGGGTGCCCCAGAGGAGATGGTGGGGGTTGCGGCAGCTGCGACTCCGCCTTACCCGGCCCCTCCTCTGGAAGGCTTGCCGGCCGAGTACAGGATGTTTGCTGATGTATTCGGTGAAAAGGAAGCCGACCAGTTGCCCCCCCATCGAAAGACGGACTGTGCCATAGAACTCCTGCCCAACACCCAATTGCCCAAGCCAAAGATCTATTCCATGACACAAAAGGAACTGACTCTGTTGAGAGACTTTGTGGACAAAAATCTGGCGCGCGGATTCATTGAGCCGGCGAATTCACCGGTGGGGGCGCCGGTTCTTTTTCGCCCAAAAAAGGATGGGACATTGAGACTTTGTACCGATTTCCGCGGATTAAATGCCGTCTCAATTTCCAACAAATATCCCTTGCCATTGATCAAGGACATGTTGTCACATCTGGCCAAGGGAAAGATCTTCTCTAAGCTTGATTTAAGAGAAGCCTACTATCGTGTACGAATCAAGGAGGGGGATGAGTGGAAAACTGCATTCAATTGCCCGTTGGGAGCTTTCCAGTATAAGGTGTTACCGTTTGGTTTGGCTGGGGCCCCTGGGGTATTTATGCAATTAATCAATGAGGTACTGCATGAACATCTGTTTAAAGGGGTACTGGTGTATTTGGATGATGTATTGATTTATACTGAAACCATGGAAGAGCATGTGGCTCTGGTAAGGAAAGTATTGTGTAAACTCAGATCAGCTGAATTGTATGCCAAACTGTCTAAATGTGCCTTTCATCAGACCCAAATTGACTACTTGGGGTATAGAATTTCAGATAAAGGCATAGAAATGGACCCTGCCAAGGTGCAGGCTATCATGGACTGGGAGAGTCCCCGCACCCGCAGGCAACTTCAAAGTTTCCTGGGGTTCAGCAACTACTACAGATTATTCATAAGGGGATTCGCTGAGATTGCCTTGCCACTAACTGAACTGCTTCGAACAAAAGGGGTGGGAGATACTCGGAGAGTCAGGAATCCCGGGGCGCTGTTGCGGTGGACGCCTGCTTGTCAAACGGCGTTTGAGCGGCTAAAAGCAGCTTTTGTCAAAGAGCCCATTTTACAGCATCCTGATCCCTCAAAGCCTTTTGTAGTACAGGCAGATGCCTCCGATTATTCCATTGGGGCATTGTTGATGCAACAAGACGGGACAGGATGCCTCAAGCCCTGTGCCTACTTGTCCCGCAAATTCTCCGAGACTGAGAGACGTTGGCATGTCTGGGAGAAGGAGGCATTTGCAGTAAAAGCCGCATTAGAAGCTTGGCGGCATCTGTTAGAGGGGGCAAATCATCCCTTTGAAGTATGGACTGATCATAAAAACTTGGAGGCTCTTAGTACCCCTCGAAAACTGAGCCCCAAACAGGTCCGTTGGGCTCAATTTTTCAATCGATTCAATTTTCAATTGAAATTTATTCCGGGGAAAAAGAACTTGGCTGATGCCTTGTCAAGGCAACCTCAGGACTCCGGGGCAGCGCCAGAAGTGGTTAGCACCCTATGGACGGCGCCCCAATTGGGCATGCAGGCTGTGACGCGAAGCCAGACACGCGCGCAGCAGCCGCCCACCACGGACGCTGCCCAGCCAAGCGCTTTGTCAATTCCCTCCCAGTTGCAACAAAAGTTTCTAAAAGAACTGAAAACGGATACTTGGTTGCTGGCGAATAAAGACAGTGTTACTTTTGACAGAGGCTTCGCTTGGAAATCCAACCGCCTCTATGTTCCTGAAAGCCTCAGAAAAGATGTGTTACTACGTTCACACGATGACAAACTCGCAGGTCACTTCGGGTTTGTAAAAACCTTGCACCTGGTTCGGAGGCAGTTCTGGTGGCCCACATTACGTAAAGATGTCAAAGACTACATTGCCTCCTGCACTGTTTGTGCAATGTCTAAACGCAAGATGGGCAAGCCCCAGGGCCTTCTGCAGCCGGTGGCCGCCCCTTCTTCCCCTTGGGAGGAAATCTCCATGGACTTTATTGTAGAGCTACCACCCAGCCAACGCAAAACGGTCATTTGGGTGGTCAAAGACTATTTCTCCAAGCAGGCTCACTTCATCCCTTGCGTGTCCATTCCGTCGGCACGTCAATTGGCTCACCTATTTCTTGTACACGTGTACAGGCTACACGGATGTCCCTCCCGCTTGATTTCGGACAGAGGTACACAATTTACCTCACAATTTTGGCGGGCGTTCCTCAAACTGTTAGGCACGAAGCAAGCCCTGTCCACGGCTTGGCATCCTCAGACGGACGGGGCCACTGAGGCTGTAAATTCTACTCTGGAGCAGTACCTTCGAGCTTTTGTGAATTATCAGCAGGACAATTGGGTAGACCTCCTACCGTTTGCTGAAGTGGCTTACAACAATGCAGTGCATCAAAGCACTGGCCAAACCCCATTTCGGGTCGCCCAGGGTAAAGACTTTGTACCTATCCCTGATCTACCGCAACCTCCTACAGGCTCAGCCACTCCAGATGATTGGACAACACAACTGGCAGACTCCTGGCCAATGATTCAACAGGCATTAGCTGATGCACAATCGGATTATAAACTGTATGCTGATCGGAAGCGGGCCCCCCAGCCTGCATTCCAAGTCGGGGACTCGGTTTACCTTTCCACCAAGTTTCTCAAGTCCTCACAACCTTCAAAGAAACTTGCGCCTAAATTTGTGGGTCCTTTCCCGATTACCGCTCAGATTAACCCTGTGACTTTTAAACTTGACTTGCCTCATAACCTCAAATGCTTACACCCTGTTTTTCATTGCAGTTTGCTCAAACCGACTATTCCTTCTGACCGCTGGCATCGCCAACCTCCACCTCTAACCCCCATCATGATTGACGGTCAGCAACACTTTGAAGTTAAAGAAATTTTGGACTCTAGACGCCTTCGCAATACTTTACAATATTTAGTTCGTTGGAAACATTTCCCTCATCCAGAGTGGGTCGCTGCACCAGATGTGGCTTCCCCTGTCCTGGTGGCCCGTTTCCACTCTGCTTATCCCACTAAGCCGGGTCCCTAGGTGTGTTTTTAGGGAGGCGGTATGTCATGTTCGCCGTTTCAATGTCTTTGATGCATCATAACGTTTCGCATGTCATTAATTGGATGCGTGTTTCATCTCTCTGGGGAGGATGGGAACAGTTATCTTTTGGCTTTGCTTTGGAATGTATTTGTATTATCTACTGCGCTCAAGGTTACTTTCCCAGGCTAGCAACTCTGACGATTGCTAGCACCTGTGCCGGGCGGGGCTGTTACGAGGGAGGCGGGATACGTTTGCACCAAGGGTTTAAGTTTGTATTTGGCGCGCTTTTGCTCATTCTCAGCTTTCTCTGTATTTGTCTTTAGTTCCCTAATAAATCAGATTTCATTTAGCAGCCTCTTGTGAGTCTGAGTATTTGGGCTAGGGCAATCATTACATTAAGTGCACAACAGACAGAAAATATGCAGAAGAGGCTCAGATAGACACCTTCCTAATTCACAGAAGTACAAGAAGGGGGAGGAGATAGATCACAATCAGATTTCCAAGATTCTCTTACAATACTCCACGGGAAAGTCTTAGCTTTCCTGTGGAGTTGATTTCCTGGTTGAGTCTACCTGGTGGGGCTGACACCATGATTGATAAATGCAAGTTTATGTTAAGCCATGACAAAGTTGGGAAAAAAAACCTTTGGATTTAAACTACAGAGAGTAGAAGAAGGGATTGCACCCTCATGATGCAGAAGGCAATCAATTTCTTTAAGTAGCTGTATTATACTATGCAATGATGATTCTCATATACTGTAGCTATGCTGTGTCAAGTGTCCAGTAGTTTCTACTCAGTCCAGGTTGGGAAGACTAATTTCATCAATACTATATGAAAAACAATCTTTTTGGAATTGCTGTACAAAGCAGTATAGGGGTGGGTGGTGGGGATATGGATTATTCTTGAAGTTATATGATGTTTGAATCAATATAAATATTTGAATTAATACCAAGTATAATAAATAAAAAAGAAAGAATATTAGTTTGCACCAACTGAGATGTCTCAATTAAACCTTCATTTTATTTATTTATTTATTTATTGTTTTATTTTTATCCTGCCTTTGTTATTTTTATAAATAACTCAAGGCGGCGAACATACCTAGTACTCCTTCCTCCTGCTATTTTCCCCACAACAACAACCTTGTGAGGTGAGTTGGGCTGAGAGAGAGTGACTGGCCCAAGGTCACCCAGCTGGCTTTCATGCCTAAAGCGGGACTAGAATTTATAATAATTACTTTGTTCCTCTAAATATATGCTGCATTTAATGTTATTCTTGGGGTGGGAATATGGTGGGATGTAAACCATAACAGGAAAGTACTGTGCCTCAGGACACTATATGCTTACTCAACAGGTATATTTAATTCTTTAAGTTTCAGATATTCATACTCACTTAATCTTCCCTCTATTTTTTTATGCCTGCCTTCTTGGAGGTTATATCTTAGTGAAGAATAAGAGAGACATCATTCTACCTATTAGTATTGTTAGTCGAGTATTTTTGACACTTTCTTCCATGTTGGATTATAATCAAACTACATGGAGCAGAATCTTGCTTAGTATACAGTATTTATCCTGACATCTCTGGCAGTTTATCTAGGAGAATCTATCTGAACCAACCAGTTCTAATATTGATGAAAATATTGATGAAAAAATGATGAAACACAATGCAGATACTATCTGTTGCAGCTACCTGTTAGGTACCATTATCTGTATGACTTCCTTGCCTTTCTAAGGTACCAGGGAGCCTTCCAACACTCACAGAGGAAAGATTGGGGCAGGCACTCCACAAGTGAAGACTATAGCAGCAGCAATAATCCTGGGAAATCAGCTAAGCTATATTGGAAAAGCTGAGTTTTCTTTTGGGGGCTCCTGATGTCTTTCAAAGTTCGTAATAGACTGAAAGAAAATGTAGTCATGATGGAAACAGCTCCTGCTTCCCATGCAGCTTTCAGGAAAACAGACTACCTTCAGGAACAACAAAGTTAGTAGCTCCATTTACCAGCAGCATCTGCAGGGGGGTCAAACAGGCAAGATAGAGGTTGTGGCACTTACTTTTTTCTATGTACATGCAGTGTTGACACATACACAGACAGGATGGGCTTGATTATGGTTGCCACAGCTGCCATCTTGCCCATTTTGAGACACACAGATACACACCATGCAGATGCCACTCCCACTTATATGTGATTCTGCCAGAATCCATTTGCAACTGACACTGTGCTTCTGTTCTTAACCATCACTTCAGTAGGTATTATGGAGGAAAAGATGACCATATGCAATACATTCCTAAGCACTTCCATTCAAAATTAAATCTAGGTAATTTTTCAGTAAGCATGTTCAGAGGGACAGCTTTAATCTCACATATCTGCATGTTCCACCTGCACTTATTCCAGTTGAAATCTCATATTGTTTGTGCTCAGTGCATAAACATAGTCTTAAGTCAAAGTTCACTGATTTAATGTATATATTGTTACCTCTTCAAGGTAAGCCACATCAGGAAACATATATCACAAGAAATACCAGAACTCTACCTTAGTGATACCTGACAATGTTTCCCCTTCCCTCAATGCGAGACAATCTTTAGTTTCTTTCTAATTCTTTCCTGTTTTCCCAAGTTGAGCTCATGTTTTACTGATGTTTTCTCCAAGGTCATCCATGTACTCCGCTACATATATTGATACAATAACCCAGCCTTTCTCAACCTTCTGACCCTGGAGGAACCCCTGAAATATTTTTCAGGCCTCGGGGAACCCCTGCACATTCAGGCTCAAATGTAGGCCAGAAGTTACAAAATTATTATATTTGTTTCATGTGTAGGCCTGTATATATGCATTAACAGTGTTCTTAAACTAAAAATAAGGAATGAAACTTACCTCTTTAATGTGAAGCTGCCCGAACTTGAAATATTTTTTTTCAATAAATTGTGATCTCCCAGAGAACCCCTAGATTAAAAGAGTGAGAACACTATCAACTGGAATTCATAATAATCATGCAGCTTTGCAAATATAGAGCTAGTGTCTGTGTGTGTGTGTATACACAATCAGTCAATTCCTTGCACAAGAATACATGCGAATGGACTCTGTTGGCGTATTCACACAAGCAGGCAAGGCACCCATTTGGAGCAACAGCCCTGAAAAGACAGATATGTGAACCAGGTGTCTCGTCGTTCTGCTTTAATCAGCAACAGTGGGAGGAAATGGCAAAATGCTTCCCCCACCTTGTGAGCAACGACACTGTTTAGATAGTTTCTTTCTATTGTTTTCCCCCTCCCTCCCAAGTTAAAAACAGAACAGACCGTAAAAGTTCCTTCTGTGAGTTGCCAAGGTGCTCCCAGACCATTGTGCAGAATCATTGTCAGGTTAAATTAGAGAGTACAGACTCTATGAGTGTAAAAAAATCAATACTTGATGGAAGATTGCTCCCTGGAAAATCTGTTTTGATTTCAGGATTAATTCGCAACCAAAGGCTTCTGCAAAATGACATGCCATTAGTCAGAAAATGAACACATTCTACTTTTGAAATTGGATGGAAATATGTCAGGTGATTGACCCATTCATTCTGTTTGCTCCCCGGGCAGAAAAAGTAGGTGTGGTAACCAAAAATTAGGCTGGTGCACCAGGTCCATTTTCCAAGCAGTAATTAATATATATTAAAAATAACTGCAATGTGAAGTGCAAGTATTCTCTAGGCCATTGTCATAAAACAACTGCAGATGCATTCAGTCAAGGTAAATGCATTTGTCTGGAAGGCCTGATTCTCTTGTGTTTTCTGAATCTCAGAAAAAAGCATATGGGGGGAAAAATCTTAAAACCAGAGGGAGGGCATTGGCAGAGTTGGGGGGGAAAATGTAAGAGGGCTTGCAATATTAATGATCTAAAGTAACACTATACCTGCCAGCCTATACCTGGGCATACTAGTGTGTGAGTGTGAATGTGTGTATATATCCTTCACAAATGCTTTTAAGGGGAAAACACAAGTATTTCAGCTTTTTTGAACGATGACACAATTGTGGCAGTATTTTCAGGAACAGCTTCACCTACATAAGTGATGTTTGTATTGGATTTTTTCCCCCAGAACTGTCTTTGCACCCATGTTTTTCAGCTAAGGTGCTGATCTCTTGGGACAAACAGGGGCATTTTAATTTCCATCTTTCTATATCCTGGGAATGAATTCTGGCTGCTCAGAGTATAGGAACATGCCAAATATGCAGAACAGGAGGGTCATGACATTAGATATTTGTCCACAGAGAATTACCAAGGTAAATCTAATCTCTTGGTGGTTAGGCTTTTTCAAGAAATCCAGAGGGAAAGAGAGAGAGAGAGGGAGGGGGAGAGAGAGAGATTTTAGGCCAGATTCCAGGAGATTGAAGCAGACTGCAACAAGACTCCAAGTAAGCTGGTCTTGCTCCATTTTCTGCTGTTCCCATTGGTGTTGCCAGGCAGGTAACATGATCCTGGAAGAAGGATTCCAATCTTAAAAGGCAAGAAGGCTCCCATCATAAAAGTTCAGACATTACACGCCAGCCTCTGTTCACAACATAGTTTGGATACATATGCTTATGTTTAATACTTCGATGATTGATTCTTTTTCCCCCCTCTTTCCAGATAATTAGTCCTCAGCATTATACCAATGGAAATGAATCTGAGTAAGCCATACAACGTATCTTTTGTTTCAGCTTAATGCACTGTATGAACCCAGCCATTGTAATTTGGAAAACTATGGTTTATTCAACAAATCATGGCAAGTCAAACCATGGTTTATCTGCTAAGGGCAATGTGTAGAGCTAATGTGTTTTTCCCCCCAACAGCCTGCTACCGAATTTTAGTTAAAAATGTTATTTATCTGAAACTAATGCAAATTATGTAATGGATGGACCTCCCAGATTTACCCTAAACGATCATTTGTTTAGATTAGTTGACTTTGTTGATCATGCGTATAGTACAAGCTTCCTTCTATCTGGCCTTAAGCTCTATTTCTAGGGCCAGATCCCAGTGTTCTTTTTTCACTTATTTTCTTGCCTTGCTATCCAGAAAGAACATTGAAGCTTAAAGAATGCTTTCAAATGTGCTGAATTTATTGGCATGACTTGGCTGACAGACTCCTTTGTCCCTTTTTGGTGTCAGGGAGAAAGCACAGTATGAATGTCTGACTTTGCAATCAGTGATTAGGTAAGCAACCTCTAACTGATGACATACTACTTGCTAAGATCTAAGACAAATTATACTATTGTCTATATTCAATCTGTTTTTAAAACTCCATTGTTGTTGGGGTTGGTCCTTGCTGACATTTTTAATCCCATTTGATGTTTGATCATCTTGGCAATATTACTTTTGTTATAATCCATGTTCATCTGTACAAGTGTCAACCTTGACCACCACTTTTTTCATATCAAGTTTCTTCTGTTACTTGAAATTGTTTTTTTTCTTTTCAAATTGTTTAACTCTACATTACTTTTCCATCAGTATCTTCTATTATTTTCTCCTGTCTATAACTTTACGGGGTGGAACATTTTCTGAACAAAGTTAAATTAGGCAGCCAGAAGAAATACAATATTAATCGGATCTAAAATCAAACATCAAAACAATTTTTTCAGTTAAACATTTTCAGGTGATTTATGGGCAAAGGAGATATTTTAAGATTTTTAATATCAAGTTTTTTTAACATTTTCATGTATTTTTCCTTTAAGCAGCTATTCTAAATACATAATTCTGGTTCACACAATATGCTAAGAAGTGGCAAAGTTTTTGTATTGAAATCCAAAGAATATTCTTAAAAAGCTAGTATTGGAATGTGAAGAAAGTAGAAGAAAGAAGAAAGAAAAACAAGATGATACAAAAAAGGACTACTGCATTTAAATTAAAAAAGAATACTATAGTGAAAAAAAGAAAAAGTGGATTACATCCTCCTCTCCCCTTTTGTTTGTATCCCAAATCATGGGCCATAGTTAAGTTATTTGAATTTTACATCAAACCTTAGTAATTGTTGTTAGTTTCTGTTTAAAAACTATATTTCAGATATCTAAATCTGCTTTGTTCTGTGATACACTGTATGTAAAGGAGCAAAACTCCATTGTCCCTATTCATAGGTTTTAAAAAACAAATTATAATGGTGCCAATTCAATTATTCAATTATTATCCCTTGTAATAACTTTGTGGTCTATATAACACATTTTATATATGATATTTTACTCTTTTTATCACTCCTTTTAATATTTTATATATATTTTTATAGACACTTATACCTGATAGAATATTAGTCATGATAATGCAAATTAATAAGATGGTTTTTAAACTTGATTAAGGGGCTCACTTACATTGTGATCCAAATGTATTTTAACACCTAATTGGAACTTGTAAACTAAAATTTAAAATTATTTTAATTTAGATGGCTCATATTTTATGGCTAATGGCTAATGTGCATATTTTTATAGAATTGTATCTTGTACTGGTCAGTGACCGTAATAAAATCAATTGAACTGGTGCCAAGGTGACATGCTTGTCCCCTGAAAAAGTGAGGTTTGGGGAAAGGAGTGGAGGATTGCTTGGGCTTGTTGTGGGGCATTTAGATGGAGTATTTTCAGTGATATTTTGCTTTTTTAAACAATTCAAGCTTTCTTAAATTTTCAAGATAAAAAGATAAAAACTAACAAAAAATTGAGAAAGAAGGATAGAAGAACAGAACGGAAAGGAAGAAAATGAAAAGTGGAGAAAAAGAAAAAGAAAAAAGAAGGTACAAAAAAGAATGACTCCCGACTATCTTTGCCACAGATACATTTACATTAAATTCTTATTCTAAGTTTGCAACATAACTTGCATTATTTCTCTTGTCCATTATTATTTCTAATCATCAAATCCAAATATCATGACTTCATTTTTTACTGTTTCACACAAAAAGTCCAAAAGGGGGTTGTTCAGTGTTGTTTTGCAATGATGAGGGTCAAAGTGGTAAGAAGTGTCTCTGTGGAGGTTGGAGGGATGCTGCCTGGTTGGGTACCAAATGTGGCAAAGGATGAGAGTTGCAACAGGAAGTCATGGGTTGGGAAGAAGCAATAGCAGCTGTGTGATTTTGGATGGACAGATAGACTGGGAAGAAACAGAAACAGTAGACAGGTATGAGGCTTGGAAAGATGAAACTGGGGTGAAGTCAGCAGTACAGATATAGCTGGAAGGAAGTATTTGGAAAAGAAAGTGCTTAGAGAAGTGAGAAATTGTTGCCAGTAAGATCTGGTCTGGTTATGTGGCAGGTTCTGGACATAAAGTAGAAGACATCAAAGATCTGGCTGACTCAGATGTATCAGACTTTCTCCTTTATAGCTAAGCAAGAAGCAATTGAAAAACAAGAAACAAGCTTCTATGAAGCCTCATAGGGATGCATTAATTCCATGAGAAGCTAGGGCTTATCTCATATAGGCAGTCACACATTAGAGCTCATTTTTCATTGGAGCAGTTGGCTTGGTATCTGAAGACAGAAGACATTGTTATTAATTCTTTTCCATGGTTGGATTACTTCCTGATTCAGCTGAGACTCATCACCTCTAATGACCTACCCAAGGCAGGGCGACCAATTAAGGTCACAGGCACCTGATGGATTTGGATGACTTCTGGTGATCTAGAAGGCACTTTCACTGAATGCTTGGTCAAATCCTGGAATGTGGAGGTGGCCAAAGTACTGGATGTGAGTAACTCCAAGCAGCCTATTTCTGCTTGCTTATCCTGAGAAGTGACTTGGTTATTGAGGTGGTCTGGGAAATGAAGTGATGGAAGTAATGCCTGGAATGCCAGTGAAGGAACAGTGGAAGTGGATCTGAGTGAACACAGGTGACAGCTCAGGCTCAAGCTATGGTGGTGAATCAAACTTCACTGCAACTGCCATTTCAAGCCAGCAAAATGTAGGGGGAGGTGAGGGAGAGGTGCGTTATTTCTAATCAATGGATTATGTTCACACAAGCTCTTTTTCCTAGAATGGGTTCCATGGCTCTATGCACATATTGGCCTTAAATTCAAGAGTATTCAGAAGTCTTTTCAACTTGCTGTGAACAAATTGGAAATGAAGTTTCTTCCATTCCTTCTTCTCTGGGCAGATAATTATTAATCCTGCACTATATTGTCAATTTCTAATTTTTATCAATTTTTTCTGCTCATTTTCTGTTTTCTCCAACAATGGAGCTTCCCTTTGCCCATTCAGTTATCCAGCCCATGATATTCCTTTAGTGACATTTGCCCATCCACACTTGGTTAACAGTTTTCTTTCTTCTGTCTTTAGATTAGTACCTCTAACATGCCCAATATACTAAAGATTGGGCTCCCCAAACAAACCATATTCTCTACTACAGAAGTTAATAATTGTTTTACCTCCTCTGCATATGTAAAATAAATGGTTAGTCAGTCTGAATGTTAAAATTTACCTGAACTAATTCTTAAATATAATATGAGAATGCCAGTGACTATTCAGCTGTTTGTTTTTCCATTGTTTGTCGCTTCTAAGTGCAAATTAAGTTCATTTTTTTCTGAATTAGTGATTCAGAAATAGCCAGTTTTACAAATAACAAATGTGTGCACACCCTGCTTTAGCCAAGAGTTTCTTTAGACTGGTTCCTATCTGTATGGATATACAACTTTGTTAATCCAACAACACACACATTTTTGTACACATGGGAAACCAATAATTAATGCTCTGGATCAAGTATATAATCTAAACTCAAACTCACGTTATCCAGGAAAAAAACCAAAAGGCATGTGATTCTGGGTTTTATTTCAGTGCGGTTTGAAAATACTTACCTTTCCCTGGCTTAGTATTTAAATGATGTTGAAGGAGGTCAAGTACTGTAGATCTTATCTACCCAGATGCTCAGCAAGTTTCATGCTACAAAACTGGTCTTATCATATCAAAACAGGCCCCAAAGCCAACAATCAGTAAAAGACTACAAATCTCACAGCAAGTGATTGTAGCTTTTCGGCACAATTAACTAGGTGTGTACACCATTCAAACAGGTTTCTCTTACAGGGCTTAATTTTTGACAGCTTTTTCTTTAAACAGAAGTGAAATTTCTGTGGCTCTCTCCACCATGGTTTGTAGCTAGTTCCTAAGTTGGTTGATATTTTTCTTCTCTCCAGTTTCACGCAAAAGGACATGCTCAAAGAATTTATCCATAGCATGATGTCTCTGGTCAATACCTCTCTGTTTGCTCTGTCAATGCCATCAAAATATTGTTTAATAATTTAGAAGCAACCATGTCATTTTCCTTCCAAGCAGTAGCAAATTAGGCACTTACTAAATAATTGAAAAAAATACTTAATTCTAGGGATGTCTTGAAGAATGTGCTATTATTAGCTGATGGTTTTTTAAAAAAAACTTTTCTTTGGATGTATATTTTATTTTCCAATTTTTTTTTTAATCAAACAGGACTCAGGACATCTCATGTCATGTTCACTGTTTCAATGTGCACTGTACATCGTAACGTTTCACATGCCATGGTGCTGATGCGCGTTTCTGTTTGGGAGGGAGCTGCTGTGAAACCTTGTACCAAGCTCTGTATCTATGTTCATTACAATGGAATGTGTTTGGGTTATGTGCTCTGCTCAAGGACTTTTCCCGTGGACCATCAGAAGCTGTTAGGAGCACCTGGGATTGTGAGCTTGGGAAGATTCTACGGGGGGAGGGATCTCATTTGCACTGAGGGTTTTTAGTTTGCATTTGGCGCGCTTTTATCATTCTCAGCTTTGTGATCCTGCATACTATTCTTTAATAAATCAGATATCTTTGAATTCCTGCTCATGAGTCTGAGAGTGTTTTAGAATAGGCAATCCTTACATCTCATAGCTCAGAATCCTTACTTTTTAATTACTTTTCTCCATCTGTAACACAAAATTTGTTAATATCTATACTTGCTCACTGTAATAGCTAAGCTATTTAAGCCTAGAGATTATAAAAATCTGCAAAATGAAAAATTATAACATAGTATTGATATCTATTAATTGACAATTAGGTATTTAGTAGGTGAGAAAGCATGACCTGGGCTCTCAGATGCTTCCAGAAATGCAAGATATATCCAACTATGGATTATATCTCCAAAGCTCAGAAAATGTAACTCACTTTTCTGGACATCTTTATATGATTCTAATCATATTATTCTCATTGTCTGATACCTTACTATATTCTTAATGGAAAATAACAGTTGGAAAGAGGGCAAAATGATCATGGAAGGTTAACACACTGTCCTGTATTTCATTCAATTTTCACACTTATTTTCACCTGTTGTCCCTGGGCCCCATTCTAAAAAGGAAGCTTTGCTGCCTTAAAAGCTTCCTTTTAAATTTTATATATTTCTTTCAATTCATTTCAGCCAATCATGGACCTGATTATGCTTCCATCCAATGAGATTTGGAGGTTTGCTAACATTATTGTACGCAAATTAAGCTTTCCTCTAGCTTTCATTTTGACTGCAAGATGGGCTAGGGGTTAGGTTCCTATTACCAAGTAAGAGTTGGATACATTGTGCCTTGCTGTGTTCTGCTGGTAGTTTCTTTCACTTTTTTCGGATTTTTATGCCTATTTGGCTATAATTGTACATAATTGTGCATAGTTAGGCTAGACCAGATGGGACAGACATTTGTATCCCATTGAAAATGCATGAATAACATCTGAAATAAAATGCACATCTAGACAGAAATCATCCATCCACATGACATGTTTTTACAGCAGGTACATTTTGCCTCGGCTGGTCAGCTACCTGCTCCTGGGTCAGAGCATCTTAGCAGCTGTTTGAGGGCCATCAGAAAAGTGGTATAAAGATGCTTCCTTGACCCAATTCTAAAATCTTTCACTAACAAGGATGGCAAATTAGGAGGGGTGAAATATTGGTGTGCACACCCTTACTTAGGTCCAGCAGTAATTGTTTCTTCTGTTTGTGAAAACAATCCCTAAGAATACTTTTGGAGTTCCAGGAGATCAATGGTGAATGTCTGCAAGGACAGTCCAGGAGCAGATTCCTCAGGAATACTTGCACATAAACAGAGTTTTGGTCTTCCTGCTAATAAATGTTTGGAGCAGTACATGCAAAAGGAGGACAGACATATGAAAAGCACAGTTTAACAAGCCTGAATGGCCAATGGAATGATCAAAAGCCACTTTGGTATTTTCTTAGAAGGGGCTCTTCAGTGATCCAGGAAAAGTGCAACTGCAGACACACAAAAGATCAAAATATGGATAAGGAGATGTGACTTAAGAGAAAGAGGGATTTGAGGGCAGGGAGGAGGAAAAAAAACCCCAAACACTGCAGAAATAGCACAGTTGCTTTGTTGGAAATTATTCATCCAATTTAACTCCTAATACACAGTCCATATATGCAGCAATCATAACAACCACAACACAACACTATTCATGCAATGGGAAGGACAAAGCTCATATTTTGTTTCCTTGAAAAATAGAACATTAAAGTGTAACTGGGATTTGAGAACAAAATGGCAGGCTTCTGGAAAGATTCAAGTCCCAGTGGCTAATATCTGAATTCCAAAGAGAATCTTTCAATTCTTGCTTTATTCTCACCATTACAGCATGGAATTTATGAATATCTGAACCAGACTATTGTTGTAACATGGGAAAAAATAAATTCTGAGACTGCTCTTTGCAAGCAGCTTGTGAGATCTTCACAGCATGATCATCCACATTGGATTCTCCCTTTACCCCCTACAACACATATTCCTTGTTCTAGCAATCATTTTGTAGTGAAATTCCAGGCAGAACAACTAATAGAGTCACAGCAGTCTACCTGTATTATAACAGGAGGGAGCAAAGGACACCAGAGGTGAAGTTAAACAACTCAAGATTAACTGATACACTGACTATTCCAGTGTGTGCCAAAAGATCTCTGTGGATCTCAGCATTCTGGGTTTGAAACAATTTGCAATCAGATGAGTCCCTCTATTGCTCTTTCTTGGTAAAAGAGCAATGAGTGGAGCTTACTTGAAAAAATATGCACAGCACAGCACACCCCACTTAACAGATTCAGCATATTGCAATACCAACTCACTGCTTTGTAGAACCATAGCAGTATCGGCATGACTTTGGTTATATTGTTGTTGACTGCATGAGGCAGAATAAGCAATTGAAAAATCAGGTGGATAGCAGCAGCACCCAGTGATTCTAGTTACTTCATAAGATGTTAGTTTATTCCACTACCACATCAGTGATCTTTCTTTGCCTATCAGCATCCCAAATCAAGGACAGTGTTTTATGTTTAATGTAGAATTGCCTCTTATATTTAGCTTTATTGGGTTCAATAATTTGTAAATGCAATTCAGGCAATGGCACAGAATTATATTATCCAAAGCTCTGGAATGCAATCTAGAAGTTAGATGCACCTAAGCCTTACTGAATTCAGTGATACTCTGCTTATTTACTTATGCTGCATACATGCAGTGTAACCAACCAAGCAAAATAGAGACATGTACTCAATAATACAATTTTTTTTTCAGTCCCAGGCAGGCATCAAAATCATGAAGCTGACAAGGCCTCCAGTGGGTTGCCATACTGTATGTGACTGGTATGGCTGGTACGTGGCTCTATTTTACTTTATAGGCCACAAGTCATGCAAATTTCATTTATGAATTTGAGTTGACTTCATTTGGATTTGGATCTCCTTAATTCAGCTCACTATGCTGTGCTAACGTATACAAGGTTCAACCCCCGCATCCCCTACTGCTAGCGTGATACTGAAAGTTAAGGGATCCTGCTAATAGAAAATTGTCCAATGGAGAAAGGAGGCTCACTAATGTTTGGATGGAAGCATCTTATCACAATTTACCCCCATTCAGCTGGGCTTCCTGGCTGTTAGTGTCACGTTCTCAGGAGGGGACTCAGCAGGGAAGTCTGCTTACACCAAGGCTGGCTTGATCCAAATCAATAAAATCAATTGTACAGTTATCCATGCTAAGGCATTATTCATTTGAATGAAAGTAAAACATGATTTATTCTAGATAAAACTATTGATTGCAATGAAACTAAGCACAGTGTTCTTTGGCTGAAATTAGAGGGACTGTATTGTTAAAATGCATGTTTACCTGGGAGTTCTGAGTACATATGCAAATATTACAAAGTGGTTAGTTTGACTGGATATTGGAAATGCCCTTTATTAGTCATTATCCATAATGGCTTTCCATACTATATCTTTCAAACTGACTTCCAGCTGTAACAAAATCACCAATTTATAGTTAGAAAAGGAAGTAAGAATGACATTGGTGAAAGTCAACAGTAGCCTAAAATTGTATGATCATAGAAACACTATATATATATCAACACAACACACAGTAGATCATGAATGTGAGTGGTTTATACGTCAACAAACATTTAAGCTCACCTACAAATGAGTAACTTCTAAAATGGCTTTATTAGGATTGTTATATCTTTTTGTCTCATAAACCCAAACCATGGAGCAGACATGTAAAACCATACATAACCTATGTTTGTGCAAGGCCCTCTTTTCAGGCTAAATGAAATCAATTTGGAACTGAAGATATAAATTGTCCCCAACTGGTTGGTTTTTAGATCTATGGGACTCCAATTCCCATAATCTCATTACTCTAATGGCTACAGATTATGGAAACTGAAGTCCAGCACATTTGGAAACATCAATTTCGGGAAGGTTGGATTAGAAATTAATCCATAAATACAGAGTTTTAATTTAATTTATTAAATTTGGATACTGCCCAACTCTAAAATGCCTCTGGGTGGTTTACAATAAACCCAAACAAAATACAGAGGATAAAATATAGAAAAAGTATGGAAATAAAGAACAAGAACAGATAGTGAGAATCTCTTTATTATAGATGTTTGATGTTTCTTAGGAAGAGGGTGAAGCTTGAATGACAATTGATGCCCAGCAATGATGCCATTACCATAGTTGCCTCCACTTGCTTTGTCTCAGAAAAACCTCAGTGTTACCAGGTTTGATTAATTTCCAAAGCTACTTTGTGCTGGCACATGCCGGCTGAAAGAAGACACAGCAACCACAGGCCCAGACCTCTGAATATTACAGATCCTGGTATAGCTAACTCCAAAGTAGAAGGAAAGGTGAAAATGGAATTAGAGAGAGAAAGTCTGTTGCACAAATAGATATTGATTTGTGCCTTTGCCTGGTCAAAGGATTATGCAACTAGTGTTTTTCTCTTATCCTATGAAAGCAGGATTCGGAGGGAGGCAGAGAAAATTTATGCCCATTTACTCCAGCCATTTGCAAAAACGACCTGGAAAAGCAGAACTAGAGCTGACTGCACCAGAGTGCACATATTAATAAGAATATTTACGCATGTGTCCTTGGGACAAAGGAAGACATGAAGATTTATTGAGATACCAATCTGACAGCAATTTTTAACCAGTCAGTAAGAAGACATGCAGTCTGCCTATTCTGGAAAGGATTGCAGGCTTCTCATCTGTCCAATGATATAAGTTACCAATTCTACTGTGATGATTAGGTCAGTGGCCATCTTTTTGTTCTCTTCACAGCTCAGCAAAAGAACAAGAGGCAGACAATTTTGACCTGATCACTTGAAAAAAAAAAATGGTATCGATTCTCTTTCTTAGGACTTTTTGCTTAGAGTGTACTATTGTGAACATATTGCCAAGTGTGTGTTTTGTTCATGAGTGTAACCATTTTGCATTTTAATTGTTTTGGATTAAGGCGGTGGAGGGAGGAATGCCAAGATGTAAAATAGGCAAGTGTCTGGTCAGCAAGTAGTTTCGGTGGGGAGGGAGCAACCTTTGAAGAGAAGAGCGTGAGCTGCCACCTTATGGCAGAATATGTCTAATATTTCTTCTCAGGCAGAGAAAAACCAGGCGGCAGTGGCCGTAGCTTCTAAGTGAGTGGGTGACAGTCACTGCTCCATACTGCTGTTACCACCCACCAGCAACCACTAACACTCAGAAGGAGCAGCACCCACTGCTTCCTTGCCTGCCTGGTTTCTATTGGCAGCTGCTGTTCCATTGTTACCTGGAGTACAGGCCTCTGAGCAATGCTGCCCACCAGTTCTTCTCCAGATGTCTCTTTTCCTGCTGTCTCTCCATGTGGAGAAGAACTGGTGGGCAGCATTGCTCAGAGGCCTGTACTAGAGCAAGGTTCAAACCCTCGCTTTGTGATAAAGCTGGCTGGGTGATCTTAGGATGAGTGCTTTGTCTCAGACAAATTGGGTGGATTTGCTGCCAGGATAAAAAGACAGATATATCATTCTTGTTGGAAGAATGATATACAGGTAGTCCTCGTTTAGGAACCACAATTGGGACCAGCAACTGGGTCATTAAGTGAAGCAATCGCTAAGTGAAACTGTGACTGTGCTTTCAATCTTACTTCAGCTTTCCTTTGCTTTACAGACCTGCAACAGTTGTAAATGTGACGATTGGTCACAAAGGTACTTTTTCCTTAGTGTTGTAACAGCCAATGGTTGCTAAATGAGGCAGTCACTAAATGAAGACTACTGTACCTGTAATTGAAATGTAAGACCTATATGTATTGCAAGGAAACAAAAAAAGAGCAGGCAGGCATGTGTGGGTCCAGGTAGAGAGCTGGAACTCCAACACCATGTAAGGATAACAGTTCTGCTTTTATTTATTCACAGTCTTAATATTTGGCATAAGACTTTTACAGTGGCACTGCAGCTTTAAGCTTCAGCAGCAATGTTAGGGTTGCAGGACCAATAAGTGAAGAGGAACTGGAAAGCAACACAAGACTTTTCTTCTTCATGTCTAACAAGTTCTCAAGTGTCTGTTGTGTATATAATTGTTGAGACTGCCTCTGAATTAAATAGAAGAAATAGGGTTACAGTGATGCTCTCTCTGTATAATGTTGCTTCCCACTGTTAACTTAATTCTTCCAATATTAAAACTGATTGCTACAAGTGATAGTAATCATATGTAAGCTGTATGACAATTCATTAATAAAGCTGATTATTTGTTCTTTGGAAAACGAGCTGACTGTCAAACATCTGGCTGACAATAATATATAGCTGGGCCTCATGATGGGCCATTAGTTGCATAGGACACCAGTTGTAGGTCACAAAATTAATTAATCAGTTTTCTGCATTCATACAATATAATGGACCATAAAGCAACCAAATGATTGGGTTTGTTCAACATCTACCAAAAAAAAATTCCTGGGGAATTCTGGAATTGGAGTCCACACATCTTAAAATGGCCAAGGTTGAGAAACCCTGGGCTAGGGGACTACGTCTGGGGAAGTACCCGAGAGCACTACTATGCCAGGTGCTCCGGGCTGTGTGGGAAATTGAAAATGGCAACTTCCAAGCTGCTAACCCTGCTGCCTGACAAGCCCAAGGCCAAGCAACACCAAAACATAAAGAAGCAGGCCAACTCTGGAGCCAGCCCTGTGCTTCACATGTCATTTTGATCAGAACTTACTTTATAATAAAGGAGAACAAGCCATTGTTTGGGGCATTTTCTTAACTTTATCTAACATGATTTAATATTTTATTCCATTTTTTGTAGAAATAGCTTCAATTTTTTAAAAAAGCAGTTGAAGGCAATACACAGGATTGTACTCTTCCCCAGCGACCTTGGTGATGATGATCAAGCCCAGTTGTCACTGATGAAACCCAAGAACATGCTCCTACATTGATTCTCTCATGGAATCTCAGACTAAGTTGAGTGACTTAATGAAAATACCCACCACAGGGATTGACACCTTTTTGGTGTCTGCAGGCTGTACTTAACCATTTACAGGGAGACAATGGCTGCAACAGATGGAACTGATGAGCCATCTTCCCACTCCAACCTTTTCCCCCCAGGTCTTGGATGGATTTAGGGCCGTTTTTTTTCCAATGGCACCAAAGTGGTGGAGATGAAGGGAACTTCAGGGCTAAAAACAGAGTTTGAATCCAGATGGAGCCTTCAAGTCATGGAGTACTATCCTACATTTCCCCCACCCAGCAAACTGCATAAAACAATGACTACCTGCCAATTCTTACAAATCAAAGAGTTGTTACATACACTGCTACAAGAGGCTGTCAAAAGCAGAAACCCTTAATTAAAACCACTGCACATCTGGACATTTTCTACAATGGCCTTCCTCTAATAATGACTACAAGAACCTTCTTCATTGGGGTATCCACAGGGTGTGTCAAAATCTGCCTGACGGGAAGCACAGTGCTATGATCCCCCATACTTTTTGTACGTGCATAAAAAGGGCTTTGATTGCAACACAGTGTCTGCCATTTTGACACCCCCCTCCCTGCACCAGTGGATGTCCCTGCCCAGGTAATAACATTATAGTAAACTCTGAAATTCAGATACTACTTACACCTTGAGTTCAAACCTGCCAGATTTGCATCTGTATGTTGCATCTGCAAAAGAAACTGTCTTACTACGTTGAGAGCATTTCTTCCTGATTGATGATAGGAGTTCATTAAAATAAAGCAAAACAGATCAGATTCAAAATTCTTCCAATAACTGAAACAAAGTTTATAAATTTTCTGTAATTGAAAAGAACATACTGATAGGGTTGTGGACTCAGTAAAATATTCAAGGTCCTGCAGCACCATCTGGTGTTCACAGCCATGATCTTTTCTCAGCTGGAATCTTGGTCTACAAAGTTAAAAGTCAGGAGGAAAGTTTTTGGATCATGCCATGCAGCATACAGACATGCATGCTTTTTTGTGCATGTTCAGAGCACAGACTGACATCGTGAATTGTGGAGGAAGGAGGAAGTTGGATGTGGGACCCATGCCAATTTCTGAACAAAACTATGAAACTATATTTCACAATCATGTTTCAGTGCTCTACATATTTTTTTTCTGAAATAAGTCCTAGTGATTTTGACAAGGTTCTAAAAAGCATGTTTGGGATATAATGAACTTATTTTAAATGTCCAGGATATTATTCATTATAATTTGTGTGTGCAAAGTGGCTTTTGGTAAAATAACTACAGAAACCCAGCAAATGAGAAAGATAGGAAGAACTACCTGCTAGGGGGGCTTATTTCCTGAGCCCTATCCCTTTCTGGCTCTCTAGATGACCAGTCTAGGTTCATATGCATCTTTTAGACTGGATTCCAAATTCCAAGTACAAAAATGTCTTCCATCTCTGCTTAAAATACAGCCCAAAATACCTTCAGGAAATGAACTCTTGACTCCACCCAGCTTTTCCTCAATGTTAGCCAAAGTTTATCACCCTCACAAATGTATTAAAACAGGAACTCCCAAGGTTAGGGGAGCTAGGCGCATCCCTGGAATTCAAGCTCCAGTTGCAAAAGTTCCACTTCCGGTGAAAAAGTAGAGAAATATACAGTTAAGCTAACCAGCTGGAAGGTTGGCTACCTCTGTTTCGGTCAGTCGGTGAGGCATTGTCTGAGTTCCCATGCAATGTTAAGTTTAGGATTTGGCATAGTATGAACCCAGTCATTGTGGTTTTGTAAACCATGGCTTAGTGCAATATATGAATATTACGCGTGAATAGAGCATATTGGAAAGTACCCAGGGACTCTAAAAACATGAAATATTTTTACGGAAAATTCAGCTTTCCACTAGAATTTCAAGGGTTTCCAGCCATTGGAAAGCTTTTCTTAGTAAAGCCTATACTGGAAAATATTTCTACAGGTAATCCCTTCTCTTTTTTTCTTCTGTCAGCACCAGCAGGCAGAAACGGCAGTGCTTCTGCTTGCCTAGAGAAAGATAAGAAACCCAGATTTGAACCAATCTCTGCGATATGCAGCTGGCTGTTCTTGCAGCAGCTTTGTCTCGTTGACAGTTGCTATTGCTAGCATTAATTATTTAAAGTCACAAATACCATAACCACCTGAATAATTTAAAATATGATCTTCCCCATCTGCCTTTAGTGCTAAAACTCAACTGGGCTCCCAATTTCTCCAGTACACCAATATTTGCCACAAGGAATTTCTGTTTGGGCAAAAGGACAAGCACAAACTCTCCAGAGTTCCCTCACCCAAGACCTGATAAGAAGAAAATAACAAATAGAGATGTGGTTGAAGTCGTGGTGTTGTCTTCCTAACTAACCAATGAAATGTGAGATTCTCAAGTCCACCAAAATACAATGCCTGAGAACCATGGGGTTGGAATTCTGTCCAAATAAATATTCTGTAGAAGAATGGAGACATCATTAAGCTGAGGAAAATTTTTAAATAAATAACTATTTGTGAGAAGATCTTGAGAAACCCTTTCCTCCTAAAACAAGTGTGTGTTGGTATGGATATTTCTATATCAATCAAATTCTATGCATATAAATAATGCATAATAACTAAGCTACAAGGCTTAGTTATAAGAATTTCATGAAGTTTAATCTCTTAAAAATCTTCTAAATAATCTTGTGGGTATCTTATGGGCTTTCTTCCTTAAAGCTTTCCATACAGAATTGGCTAGATTATTAGGAATGTGAAGCTGTGCTGATTGAAATGCCAATAGTTTATCTCTCTGTGCCTTTGAAATTTATGATTACAATGAAATGGAAATGTTCTCCTTGAATACAGAATTGGTTGTGGAGATCATCCATTGAGAACTAATGCCCAAAGAGTACCAGATTTATCAGCTCCTATGCTGGTAATACTTGCAATCCTTTTCAGCTGTCTGGGGGCAAGAACAGGCTTTCAGGTGTTGTTCTCAGTACCCCTCACCATGGGCTCTGCTTACTGGAGATGTTTGATATTGTAATTCAGTGAAAGCCTGTGTCATATAAATAAATCCTTTAAAAATGGTTAGCAGGAAATATTTCTGTCCCAGTCAGTGGGATGTGAGGATGAGCCCTAAGTCACACAAAGAGCCATCTTACCCCAAGAGATCTTATAATCAAGTTTGGAGGCATACCTGAAGCAATATGGATTGTGTGAATCCAGAGTAGCCACATAGATCAGTTTATCTCCATGCTGGAAACATTTCCAAAAGTTTTGTATGTTTTAAGCCCCTGGATTGCAGCCTATAAAATGTGATACCCCTAGAATATTGGCAAAGTTCTTCTCACACCACACTAAGTCAACATGGTCTTTTTGATTTAGCTTAGCATGTTGTATGGATCAAGCCAATTGTGTTTTATTCCAAGTTCCTGTATCTTTAAATTTCTTGCACTTAAGAGCAACTCATTTGGGGCACTGAAAGCTTGTTAGGCAATTGTGAAAAAATCTGCACTTAATATTCTTTTCCTAATTAAGTATAGGTCTTGTTAGCAATTGTCTATTGATCTGGCAGATAAACTATAACGAATAAAATACAACACAGCAGAAAAAGAGCGGGCTTTTCCTAAATTCAGTTAATTTGCAGAAATAGAATTTGCACACAGTCAAGAGAGAAAGGAAATATATGGATCAGCTCTGTGAATGAAAGAATGTATTATCTGGCTTAATTTCTATGGGACAGTTTGCAATTAGAGAAACGGAGCAGGGCCACTGTTTTAAAAGACAGCAGCAATGCCAGACATAAAATACTGCCCCATTGTAACCCTTGATGTCTTTAAGAATCCTGTACGTTCAAGAACGGGATATCTGTCTCAGATGTTGTCCCTGTTATCCTTAGATAGTGAGAGGAAATGAGAAAATAGTGATGTCAGTACTTCATCATTTAAAAGAAGAGGTTATTAAAGTGCTTCTAGTTGTATACTAGCTTCTGATAGTTGTATAGCTATTTCTTAAAAAAAATATGGGTAATCAAGTTGTTAACTGGAAGGGGGCTGTTCCAAGGATATCTGCTATTTAGGTCCTTATGGAGTAATTTGAAAGGCCTGAGTGGGTTAATTGGGGTGTGGGCAGTGTAGAACAATCACACATTTTTGTTCAGTGTTGTTTCCATAAAGAAAATGTCATTAAAACTATTAATAGGAGAATAATTCCTGGGGGATATTCTAGAGATTGAGAAATTAGGGGTTGGTAACCTAGGACCAACATATTGTGGGGAAAGATTGCTGCCAAATTCTGAAATCTAGCTGTATGTTTTTCTTCTCCGTAGTTGTTATTAGTCTGTATATATTTTACAAGTAAAGAAGAAAATAATTTCAGTATTTCTCTCCCCCCCCCCACCTTTAATAAACCTCCTTCATATTGAACTTGGTTGTTGGTAACTATAAGGGCACATCTATATTTTCCTGCCAACAGTATGGAAACTATTTATTGCTGTCTTCTTCTAAGATATTTTTTGGACTTTACTGTTTAACTTTCAGCTCTAGGATTTCTTAGTAGTCTCCCATCCAAGGCCAATTCTGCTGATTTTTTTTAAGATCATCCAAAGCTGGCTAAGTGTAGAATTTATCAATTGGAACCAGAGAGAGAAGGAAATGAATGAGTGCTATTAATAGCATGGGAAAGGAGGAAAAATGCTGGCATTACCTGTAGGCTGCATCAGATAAATGTTTTTTGATGTCCTGAGATGGCAGCAAAGATTACTTAATTTATTACTGTTGTTGTTCTTGCTGTATATTTATTGCTAGAGGAAGAAACAAAAGTTTCTATTTCAAATGCCAAAATAACTTGTCTGACAAGGGGTGCCCCATAATTTGACTTGGGCAGAAAGAGACGTTTGATGTTCTGCCTCAGGCAGGAAGAGGACCCACTAACAGTAGTTTACATTAAGTGTTTCATGCAAATATCTAGAACTGACACTGTTGGGAGTTTCTCTAAAGAAATGAGAATATTAGCTTCTAAGCCCAATGAAAGCAGTAGTTTACCATTTCTTGGCTTTGTGTGTCGACTTCAGATTTCTAGGGCTAATTCTATTTTTTTTTAATAAGCTTAAGTTCCATCAGGAAGAGTCAAGTGCAAAATTGTTGCTAAAGTTATAAACCAATTTTGACAGCAAGCTGCCTCTGAAATGTATGGTTACTGCAAGAATATGCTTTCACATAGGAGAAATCCATCCTAGTTTCTTTCCCTCATCAGTGGTTTATTTAATTTTTTTAAACCACCCAACTCCCATGATATGTGGATGGTCAAGTCAAAGTTGGATGGAAAGAGAATCAGAAATTTTTGCCAGGTTATTACAGATTGCTTGGAAATCTACCAGTACCTCCCAATTTGTCTTCTGCTCCCCCCATTCTCCACTGAACATCATCTTGGATGGATTTGGTTTCCCTACCTAAACTAAGTGTGTAATTTCTATGTAAAGCTTGAGTGATATGTAAAGCAGACAGTACTGATGTAGTACAGAACATCAAATGCCCTACAGGTTTTAGCTGTGCATATCAATTTTGCTTTGGACCCTGCCTTTTCTATCTATAGGGCATTTAAGGTAGGTGAGAGTCTAAAAATATAAATAATTAAAAACCAGTAAAAACAACTACAATTATCTTTAAGCCCTCAAACATGCTTCTGAAACATATTGGCTTTAAGTTTTACATTCAACTAGATTTGTACCTGATTAAGGATATTTAACATATAATAAATTGAAATATAAATACCAAAGGTGCTTATCGGAAACAAATAAGATCCTTAAATACTACTGGGCTCCAGTTTATAAACTAGAAAATAGAATTGCAGATTTTAAGCCAATTAATATGCATATTGTAGCCTAGTTCATGGGTTACTTTATCTGAAATGCCCCCATTTGGTACTACTGTAAGTGGATCAATTAGAACTACTTTGTTGCTATAGTTTGGGATGTGCTGAAGTCATGAGATAACTGGATTCATACATTGTACTAGGCTCTAATGTGGTTTGTCTCAATGCAATCTATGAGTCCAGTCTTATAAACCATTATTTGATTTAACCATTATTTATCAGACCTAAACCAGGCTTGTTTGACAAGCCATGGTTAAAAGAAGTTATGACAGAATGTAATATGTGAACCCATCTGTTACTTAGCTTTAACAACGTTTCATAACTCTTCCAGATCATCTGAATCGTAATTCTGCAAATGTGATAATGGAAAAATTGAATCAAAAATTCTCAGAGACCCTGGAATGAAACAATGAAATGTGTTTGTTTTTGCATGGTAAGGAAGCCTGTTCTATTCAGGATTAGTAGTGAGGAAAAATTAAGTTTAAGAAAAGTTGTGAGTTTGTCCACTCATACATGCACACACACACATGTGGGGAAGGAGAGGAAGAGTGAGTGAGCACACACAGATCTGTCAACAAAGATTTCTAAAAAAAAAAAAAGAATATTGACTAAATATTTTAAAAATTTATAATGTGGTCTAACTTTAATTTAAAGCTTTGAACAATAGCTGAGATAATGTATTTTCTGCTCAACTAAATCTCTCTCTCTCTCTCTCTTTTCAGGACAAACTGCATCAGATTACTTTTGCCAGATCATCACATACTCCTGTGTCTGTCTGCCTTAAAAAAATGCAAAGAACCTTAAATGGTAAGCCATTCAAATATTTCCCAAGATTCATACATGTGCGTTCTATACCGTATATTTCTGCTTAAGGTGATTATGCAAGGCAGACAGCTAACAATTTTAAAAAATTGAAATTAAATGCTTCAAGAAAGAGAGATATATTGACAAATTCTCTAAGTGCCTAGAGCAGAGTTTCTCAACCTTGCCAACTTTGAGATGTGTGGACTTCAAGTCTCAGAATTCCTCAGCCAGCATTGGTGCAAAGTGGGAGTATATTACATACCTTGGAAGCAGTGCAGGAGAAGGCCTCTCACACACTGACAACAAAGGTCTGCATAGTTAAAGCAATGGTGTTCCCCGTAGTAACATATGGCTGTGAGAGATGGACCATAAGGAAGGCTGAGAGAAGGAAGATAGATGCTTTGAAACTGTGGTGTTGGAGGAAAATCCTGAGAGTGCCTTGGACTGCAAGAAGATCAAACCAGTCCATACTCCAGGAAATAAAGCCAGACTGCTCACTTGAGGGAATGATATTAAAGGCAAAACTGAAATACTTTGGCCACATCATGAGAAGACAGGACACCCTGGAGAAGATGCTGATGCTAGGGAGAGTGGAAGGCAAAAGGAAGAGGGGCTGACCAAGGGCAAGATGGATGGATGATATTCTAGAGGTGACAGACTCATCCCTGGGGGAGCTGGGGGTGTTGACGACTGACAGGAAGCTCTGGCGTGGGCTGGTCCATGAAGTCACGAAGAGTCGGAAGCGACTAAACGAATAAACAACAACAAGCCTCTGACTGCATGTTCAGAAAGGTGTTTTCTTCAGCTCTTAATGCCCAGCTAAGTTTGTAATAAGAGGAACGTCTTTGGAGCATCCAGATCCAAAGGCAGTTAAGGCTTTAAATGTAACAAGAACATGCTAACTTGATCCAGAAAGCAATTGGCAACCAATGCAGATCTTTCAATGCAGTCATGAGGTGACCCATAGATCTTGAACTGGTCAGCAGCAGTGTAAGCCTGGCAGTGATGTAATTTCAATATACTTTTAAGAGTAACCCCACAGAGATACTTTGCATTTCAACTATGTTTGATTTATGGAAGAGATTTAGCTTCTGTCCAAGGGTTATTGTTTTATATAGTGAATACATAAGGATTTGCTGCTTTTAAAAGTATGGTGAATAGACATGGTTGTTTTGTCTGAATTTATTTAATACAATGTTTTTTTAAATCTTGTATATATAGGAGCTTTGAATATCGTGATGAACAGACTCAAAATTTTATCTAATCAAAAGGGGTAAGTAGGCTATGCCTAATGATGAGGCTGTGTGAACCACATTACCCTTTGAAATCCTTGATGCTCAGTGCATCAAGGCACCCCATTGTCTCAAAGGTCCCCCACAGCATCTTGGTATTCCACTGTGATTGCCACTCAAGCAAATGTGTTGAACAGCCTTACTTTACAGTCATTCCATGTTATATGTTCTCCACTTTGCAAGAGTGGGATGTTCCTAAGACTTTTCTTAATTAGCCTGAATTCTTCTGGAAGGTAGATCAGATAGATCAAGACAGTGGAGGTCTAGGATGCCTCTTACACATTTCTGTCAGCCCCTTCCCTCAGCTAAGAGGAAGACAAATTGATTTAAAATGGAAGCTGTTCTATTGCCTAAACGGATAGAGGCTTTCCAGATGTTCAAGAAGGAGTATGTCTAGCTCTTCTTGGAGAATACCAAAGATTTGAGCCCACAATGCTCAATCCCTACACCTCTGACTTACATCCTGTCAGCTGCAGAAAGTTTATATGTAACTGAACCATAGCTGTTTGGACAAGTTAATAATAGTATCAGAGATCCTCTAGGTGAAGCAAGCTAAAGAAACAGTCAGCTATCTGTGCAAATTTGTAACTTTTAAATAATCAAAGAATACATTTTTCCCTTTGTTATTCTCCAGGCTTAACTATCATATTAGCCCCAGTGGGGCAGTTTGCTATATAATATCTGAATCATTCTACATAGAGATTCATCTGGAGATAGATGGGGCAGTAATGGATGTAAAGCTGGCTCATCCTGTAAAATTTTATCTGGTAATGTTTCTAAGTCTTTAAATGTATGAGAATAACTATCATAGATCATTTTGAATAAGGAAAAAAAAATCTGATCTTGATAGCAAAGGGGCTGCAAAGGCTACCTTCAATCTAGCAACAACTTCTTAATTCAAGCTTTATGGTGGGATATACTAGGTGTCTGAAATAAAAGATTACTAATAGTACTCAATACATGTTCAGTGGCACTCCGTTCTTAAAATATTCCAGGGCTCTATTTGAGGGAATGGTCAAAATTCTGAGCACTGATAAAAAGCAGCCACAGTAACAAGCAGGTTACATCTTAGCAGCTATGTTGTCAAGTTTTTCTTCCAATTACTATATGGTAGTGGGAAAACTGTCCTATGACATATTTTAAAAAACCCACAAAACTTGGCCATGTTGACCCACAAAAGAAAAATCCAAAAGGCCCAATGGAGTAGTACCTTTATTAAGATGAACAAAAATGAGCAAGCTTTCAAGTGCTTGAGAACACTTCATCAATCAGTTATAAAAGGTAAGAAAGAAGAAAATCCAAAAATTACTCCAGGTATTACAGCCATGAGTTCTGCAGTTTGCAATCAGTCTTGAGATGGGAGTTGCTTGAATCACAAACCTCTTAGCTGTAACACCTGAACTTTATTGAGTCTTTACCACTTCTCCATCCCCTATTTTTTATTATTTTATCTTGCCTGATGGGTTCTGGAAAGTCCTAATTAAAGATAGTACTCATACTAGATTTTCAATTTAGATCAAAGCTCTGATTGATATGGAGAGTAATGTAGTCAGTTGCCTAATCACACGCTTAGTTCTGCCTTTTCATATGCTTCATTTCTACACAGTACATGCATGTAGTAAAGGTTGTGGGTCTCCCATGAATGTTTCTTTGCCAATGCTTGGAGACTTATAGTAGATTCAAAAGAGATTCTCACCATAACAAAATGAGAGGCAATCAGTCTCATGGTGGTCAGTTCTCCATGTCAGCACTGAAATTAGGGTGTTTTTTTTCCATTATGTAATCATTATTGCACAAAGAAGCCATACATTTGATGAAATATAATACCTACGCTATAAAAATGCTTTTAGGAGGTATTGCTGTGCATGTAGAATTTAAAACTTTCTGATTATACTTACAAGGAAAGTCAAAGTGTAAAGCAGGCATTCTCAAACTGTGGGTCAGAATCCCTCCCATGGGTCATAATTTTTAAAATGGTCTGGAATGAGGTAATCTACAAATTCAATAAATAAACCTGATCAGGTTTGTGTGGGCAAAGTGTGAATGCTGTCAAAACTCACTCTAGCTTTGCTCCTCATTTTGCCTGTGGACGCATGTAACTGCTGTACCACAAAATTTGAGAACCCTTGTGATAGACAGATTAACATTAATAATTAAAATGGTATATTTTTATATTAGCTTTATTCCTGTGGGGGTCACACAAATTCATCATTTTTAGAGTATTGCAGTGCTGCAGAGTTTGAGAACTACTGGTGTAAGGGCTTCTTTGCATGACTGCCTATCCCAAGATAGCAGAAGTCACACAGGCATGAGGTAAAGCAGAAGCTAGCTCCAGCAGGAAAAGTCCCTAATTCTCCAGCCAACCAAAAAAATTTAGTTAGTGGGATTTCCTCCAATGGAAAGAAGGAAAAGATCGGTCTGTATAGTCACAGGGCAGTAAAACCCAGGTATACTGTACCTGTGCTATAAAGAAGTGGTTGTGTGATGGGTACCTTCAGGAGAATTATGTCAATCAGCCCAGTCACTTTTTGCATCATCCAAGCAGTGTCCTTAGCTGAGCTGACCTGAATTAATGAACTTTGCTGAGGCTAGAGCTTTCAGCTGAAGTAAAATAAATCTTATTTATTTATTGAATAAATAAGACTCCTGGCTCCTAAATGACTCTGGATGGCTTACAACTAAAAAGCCAACATAAAACACACACAGTTGACCAGAAGAGCAAAATTCCAAAGCAAAACCAAAACAAATCAGACCAAAATAAAACAAAGCAGAACAAGAAGGAACTCCACAATCACTATGTACCCAGGGCCTGGAAGGATAATGGGGTCTTCAATAATTTCCTGGGCAACATAAGGGTGGGAGTCACACAAATCCCTGGGAGGAGATCATTCTGGAGGGCAGGAACAACAGAGTAGGCACATTTCCAGGGTCCTGCAAGATGGCATTCTTTAATTAATGGGACTAGACCACACCTGCCCTGCAGGATCAAATTGGATGGGCACAGAAACTGGAGATAAGCAGCCCCTCAGGCAGCAAGGCCCCATGCCCTGAAGGGCTTTAAAGGTGATAACACCTTGTATTGCACTTGGAAGCCAACTGGCAACCAGGGCAGCTTGCAGAGCAGCGGGGTCACATGCACATAATGCAGTGGGTTCATCACTGCCCACACCATCACGTTCTGGATCAGCTTTACCTTCTGGATTGTTTTTAAGGGCATTACTGTGTTATCAAATCGTAAGGTGATTAGGTCATGAGTGACTGACTGAAGGGCATCCCAGGAAACGTTGCAACTGGCACATGCTAAACTTAGACAACGGCCCCCTTGGTCACAGCTTCCACCAGCTCTACAAGCAGGTACAGCAATGCTGTCATGGTTAGAGTAACTTCACTGGATAAATCTCATGCCAACAATAACTCTTGGTCATTTTATCAAGCAAGTAACAGGTGGGATCCATCACAGAATGCCCGGTGTGTGGGAAACATGGCTCCAGACTAAGTCTTTATATTGCAGAATTTTTCTGACACTTGGTTTTTATTTGGGTGGCATGGTTTCCAAACTATATCTCCAAGCTAAAATTGGCAAAATTTAGGTAATGGGCATTGAGAGTGGCTAATCTTTTATGCCTTCTTCTCTTTCAGACAACAGGAACTTTGCTTGGGGAGGGGAGAAGATCTCTTGGGTAACTCACTCAAGTTTTAGCTAACTTGCTCTTCTTTGAGGCAGTTACTAGCTGTCCATTGGTGTCCTTTAGCATACCAATTTGATATTGGTACATCCTTCCAAGTTCAGAGATTTTTAGGAGAGTTTTCCTTGTTTTTCCATGTCTGTTTGCCTCCTTGATGTCTTTACAATCTTGTTATAATAGTGCTTCTTGTCTGTTCTAATAGCTCTCTGAAATCCTTTGTTAAGGTCCTTCCTGAAATCTTTGTCTTTCTTGGCTTTGGCCTCTTTTCTCTTTTTGTAAATTTCCACTGTTTGTTCTGACATCCAGTTTGCTGTTTCTTTATCTTTGGCAGTCTCCTTAACAACTTCAAGTTCATTCCACAGTTCCTCTGATTTTCTATCAATAAGGTTTATTTGTTTTATTTAAATAATTTATATGGCAACCTATCTCACAACAGTGACTCGGGGCAGTGCACAAACAATAACTCGGGATGCCTGGGGTAAACAATACATCCCAATCATGAAACCACAACCACAGCAGAAGTTGCCTGACTTCCTGGCCCAAACGCCTGGAGAAACAGCCAGGTCTTCAAAGCTTCATAAAAGGCTAACAGGGTTGAGGCCATCTGGATCACCAGTGGGATGCTGTTCCATAAGGCAGGCACTGCCAAAGAGAAGGATGGATTCCTGGTCCAACAAGATGACATTGTCTAATAGAGGGGACCCAAAGGGCATACTCTTTCTACTAGATCTGGTGGGGCAGATGGAACCACCCCCTCCCATAGGAAAGCATTTCTGGACCCAACTGTCTGTCACATCTCAGGAGACCTTAATCAGCCAGGTGGGACATGGATCTAAAGCACAGGTGGCTGAACTCACAGTACCAAACACCCTTTCCACCAAGGACCCTGTTCCATCAGGGCTGACAGGCTCGAACTCTTCCCAGATAACTTGGCCAGACTGAGCCTCAGGCAACCTCAAAGGACTTGTATGGCCAGATTCCAATTTGAGTGAATTTGAGCAACTTTATCTGGCAGTTGCCTAGAATAGTCCTACAGCAGCCCTGCAAATATTCCTGTAGCCCCTCCTTACCCTGGGTTACCCTGAACAGGGTCACCAGTTGACAGTCCACAAATACAATCAAGGGGCAACCAAGGCCCCAGTCAAACTGCATACCAGAGCTCCAGGAACAACCCCAGGCAATTTGCAAATGCATCAACTTTGATAGATTTATATTTTACGCTATTGAACTTCATTCAGGAATGTCCTTAATCCCACCCACTTTAAAGTCAATGGAAGTAACGTGTTTAAATTTAATCCTGGATTATGGCACAGTTTTATACTGGAGTTAACACATGTAATAGGCCAGCTATGGTTAGTTGACTATATAGAGACTAGTAACAGCTCTCCTGAATATATATTTTAATGAGTTATTTCATACAGTATATGTCAGCAAAGGAACAAGCAGGTTTGGAACAATGTATTAGAATATGACTTCAGAGTGGAAATTTAGACAGCTCTATTTTGCAATGATAGTAAATTTGCCTTGAATGTCCTCTCCTTTTATTTTGGCAATGAAGAAGCATGTTGTGCTGAATGCTATTCCAAGGGCACTTGTCATTGGAAAGTGTCTGCTGCACTTGCAGGTTTAAGGGAGGTGGGAGATGTCTATGATCTTTATTACCAAGCTGTGGCAGAACCAGATATTGATGTCGCTGCTGCTACTGAATGCAGACCCCTTGTAGTGCGAGCACTTCAGAAACCTTAGGGGACCTTGAGGGATTCATCACGCACTCAGTGGGCAAATAGTGGGCACCAACCACATTTTGCTTCAGAAAAATTCTGTGGCCCTTCAGAATTAAGCATAGGTTTTTAAGAAGCTTGAATTCTCTAATCACTATGTATTCTTTAAAAAAAAAAAAGAAGACCAAACATGAACAGAGTCACTGAAATACTTTGTGGAAAAATAGGCTATCTGAAACCAAGTACTGGCGGTAAAATTTTCTTTCTCCTTCAAATTAAGTAGATGTTTGTGAGAACATTGACTATCACAATCAGAATTTGAGATAAAATGGGTGTGTGTGTGTTTGGGTTATGTTTCCTAACCAGCAATGCTGCAAACAGATGTGTACTATGGTCATCTTTGACCAAAGATAACTTTGGGCAAAATAAGCATATACAGTTTTTCTCTCTCTCTCCCCCACTCCCTCCCTCTCCCCCTTCTCGTTAGCTTTGAAAATGAAAGAGAAATAAGAACTTTAGGTCTTTAGGGAAATCTAAGTAGCAGCTTTGACTGGTAGATTGGGATAGATGACATCCCTCACTCAGAGCACTTGAAGGTGCCCAGCTCTTTTAACTGGGATGCTGCCTGTAGCAACAGCTATAAGATAATTGGCCAGTGGGTGAGTGATGGTTTAGGAGAAATTTCATAAATTTTCTCAGGGGTTCATTTAAAACAGGCAACAGTTATACCATTCTATTGAAGCATAAATTGTTTATTGTGATACCAGAAGCAGCCAAAACAAACCTTAAAAGGGGCAGAGATGCAACCTGTATATACAGTTATGAAAATAAGAGTATAAATATTACTGACCAATATGCTTGGTTAAATATACAGTACATGTAATTGGTGCATTGGTTGGTGTAGTCAGTTGAACAGTAGAATCTATGAGGTAATGGGGTGGAACCACAAAAACAATGGTATATTGAGAGAACAAAGGGATACCCATGAACTTGGTGGTGGAATTGCCAGTGCGCCTGGCTGTAGAGTGCTGCTGGTAAACACCAGATTATCTACAATAAGACCATTGTGATTTGGTAGTGGATAAACAGTTGGACCTGGCATGTATTACCAAGACTTGGCTAGGTGAGGGTGGCAATGCTGCTCTCTCTGAAGCTGGCTCAGCCCAGTTTGGGTCCTGTATCAGCCACGAGGCCAGGGCTGGGAAAGGTTGTAGCAGTGTTCTATCAGGAGACCTCATCTATGATCAGGGTTCCTGAATCTAAAAGTGGCAGGGTATGAATGTTTATGTTCCAGGTTTGCCAATAGAAAAAATTAGGGACCATCTTGGTGTACCAGCCATTCTCCTGCCCAGCAGGGTCCCTTCTTGGGTTTCTGTATCAGGTTGCTGGACTGATGGTGAGGACTTTGCCTTTTGGGGGTTGAGGGATTTTATTCTCCATGTTAAGGGCACCACGTTGAGTTGGGCTTAGATTTTCATGGCCCACATGGCAACCATGGGCTTGTCTCAGGTGATCTCTTGCCTGACACACATGGATGGTCACACTTAGGACCTTGCCTTTGTTTCAGAGCAGTTGCTATATGACCTGGATGTGGAGAGTATGGCTTTCACCCTTTGAAATGATCACATCACTTTCTGGTCCAGACAAGTGACTGCTACCTAGGATCTCCATAGGGCCAGACATATTTGAATGGTCTGCCCCATGTATCTCACGGATCCACATGGCTTCCAGTGGGCACTTGGGGGAGTTTCCTGACAATGTGGCATGTGAATCTGTTGAGGGCCTGGTTCACTATTAGCATTATAAAGTGATCTGGGTCCTTAAAATAATCTGTAAGTGGCCTCTCTCTTTGTGGGCAAATCTCACCAAGAGCCTTAGTGATGGAAGCAACACCTAGACTTCCAATGGAGAAAATCATGATCATTTTTCTCTTTTTTCAGTAAAAAGTCCATAAGAGGTTTCCAGTCACTGATAAATGTAGTTGTTGATCTTTCTCTAATCAAACAAATTACTTTTGCCATCTCTCCTAGTTCTGTCATCTTCACCAATCATTCCTCTGTTGTGGGTATTTCAGAGTCTTTCCATTTTTGCACATGTAATAGCATGTATTTTTATTATATATTGTTTCTTATATATTTTATCTTGTAAATCACCAACAGTCCTTATGGATTCAGCAATCTACAAATCATATTAATAACTAATATTCTTGTCCAATGCACATAAATATTTGTAAGATATACTGTATAAGTAGATTCTCATAATGTGCTACTCCATAGCTAGTTTACCTCTGATTATTGCCTATCCTGGTTGGAGCATAAACATGGATTATAAATTACAAGGGCGGAGTTCATACAGCAGCTGAGGTCAAAACCCACATTATGGCTTGGTGCAATGTGTGAACCCAGCCTAGTAAAAGATTTCAAGAAAAAAATAATTAATGAAGAGACTTTGAGAATTGGTCCAATATCAACATAATGTTCTAAAGAAGATTTTTGGACAAAGATTAAAATCAATCTTTCTTGCTACTTACCAGACTTGTCTATGTTCACTGGTCCTAAATGACCCTTTGGTGGCATATTGGTGCTCCCTGCTCTGTTTGTTTAATTCCTTTGAATACCTTATTTTCAGGACATTTGTAGCCCATTTCACAATTAAACTGTAGCTGTGTAATGCAGTTGTAATTCTGTGATGCATCCCACTATCTATCAAATGGGGAAAATGCAAACTAGAGTATATAAATCTGAATGTATAGATGCCTGTTGTGTGGATGATTAGCCCACGATAATTGCCTAGGGCTGCAGTTCCCAAACTGTGCATCACAGCACCCTAGGGTGCTGCTGGAAACTCACAGGGGCACTGTGGGATATTTTAAATTTTTTACACTGCACAAACTACTAGCTGAAAATAGTTCATAGTTCTAAGGGTGCCATGAAAAAAGTGAGACACTAAGGGTGCTATGATTGGGAACCTCTGATCTAGGAGCTTGTGTGCTACATCTAGATCTAATTTTTAGAGTCATTTTATCACCTTTTTTAGTTCTCCTAACACAAACAACATATACCCTCTTGTCAAATCAGTATGAATTATACAGCATTTAATTGTTACCCTCATCTTTTACAGGTGTCCCTATGAGTATTGAATTTTATGTCTCCCAGTATCAAATTTTGGAAGAACAACTCAACCCAGGTAATAGCAAGTAATTCTAACAGAAAACCATTTATTTTTGCTGAAAAACAGATGAATGATGACATGAAAGTGGGAATTAAAAATCAACTAGAAAACACTGATATTGTTATACTACCTACAGCAAATAGTGTTCTGCTTCAAGTGAATACATTAGACTTGCAACATTATGAGCTCACCTTTGTGTTGTGTAACTGCTTTTCCATGGAACTGCGTGGGACAAATTCCTGATAGCAACTTCTTCACTGCAGCTTCCAGTGAGGAATGCATATTCCTTTTTTTTTTTTGGTAAATCAACACTAAATTAATTTTGCACTGTAGTTTTCTGTGTATTCTCAGCATCTGACCTTTAGGAGTTTAAGTTCCAGTGCATAGCAGAAATCAGCTTGCATGACATTTCATTCCACCGACTGTGCTTGTGATTTTATTAGTGACAATAAAATGTGTATATTTCCGAAGTAGCAACATATTAAAAATGAGCACAAAATTCTCCATCTACATTCTGTTAAAAATAAAAGACATGTGATTTTAAAATCAGCCATGTAATGATGTTTTATACTTGAAGCACTCAAATATGTGTAAAAATCAATCTGTGCATTTTCATAAAATTGTTGTGTGGGGAGGGAGTGAACAAAGGCAGGTGGAGATGGGAAGACATATATATTAGACCCCACCCCCCAGTACATCCTGTTAAAGTTTGCCTACTTATGCAGACAGAATACTTTGAAATAATATGCAGAATGCTTTTCCTAGTGATATACTTCTTATTGGTACTCAGTAGCCAGCAAAGACATTTTTATTTGATCAGGCTTTTATGTATATTAAGATGTTAATTTAAAATGAATATGATACTTTTCAATATCTTGCTGCTTTTGTTTATTTTATGGTGTACTTTAATTATTAGTTAGAATGTTATCTTGTCACATGAATGCCTTGGAATCTGCCCTGTGAAAACTTGGTTTTGAATGATGACATACAACTGGTAGGGATAAATGCAATGTAATCAAACTGAGTTGCATGGACAACACATCCTAGTTCCAAAAGCTGCAACAGCAACAAAGGTAAAAGCAGGAGGGGATTGCAAAAGAAGACTGTTGCCTGTAGGCAATCCTAGAGTCATTTAATTGGGTATTTTTTTTAAAGAAAAGAATAAGGCTCAGATTCAAAACATTCAGGATTACTGCTTCAACCTAGGCACAAGTCTGCCATTCCTCTTTGTTTTGCTGGGTTTTTTTTCCTCTATCAGGCCTGCAAATAGATGACTGGAAGGTCTCTGTGACAATGCAGATGACTGATACAAATCACAGGCTTCCTCTCAGCCCCTTAATTGTGGATCCCTTTATTGGTGAAGATGAGTAAGACACACAGGCATTATTACCACAATAAATTTAACTCACAATAAAATTAAAGCTGGCAAGGTCCTGTTGGAGAGATTAGACTGGAAGGGAAATCAGTGGTGGAAAGAAGAGGGCTAGAAAAAATAGAAAAAAGGAGGAAGTGACTGAAAGGAATGCAGATTTGACCGTGATGTTCAGATGGAGGAAAAAAATGGAATTAGGGCTAAGTTACATGGGGAAGACAAAATCTGGAAAAAGGGGGGGGGGGAGAGGAGGAGGGAAGTGGAGATGGAGGAAGGATGGTTTTTCTCTATTCCAATTTTGAGGCCACCTGACTCCTTGGTGACTCTGAGCAGTTTACAAATAAAAGAAAAACAAACAATACATATAGCCTTTCCATTTTCTGCCACATTGTGTTCCTTTTCTTTCCTATTGTCTAGGAAAGTACACATATGTATATACAACCAGGAGTCAAACACAACTCATAGTTGCCTTCACCTTTTTATTGCTTTATTTCCCATGCTTTTTTTTAAAAAAAAAAAATGGTTTTCTGAATATTCTTTAGAAGTTTAGAAGATTGCATAACCATATCAAGCCAGCTTCCTTTTTACTGATGTTAACTTTAAAATCTGTTCTCCAGCACCCCTAACTTCTTACCTCTGACAGAAGAGGTATCTGCAACTTTATCAGCATGCTCTTTCCTAATGTTTCCTCAGCCTTTTCCTGTATCATCATCCAATATCCATGAATTACAGAAACTTACAGGCATGTTTATCTTTAACAAGAGGTTGTTGAATATTTAAAATAATTTTCTACCTGTCCTACTTATATGTTACTTTTGTAATACACTCTAAGGTATTTGGTTCAATGGTTCTACATGAACTTACCAGCTTTGGGCAGCAGACCTAAGTAAAGGTGATGAACATCCCAGTTATGTTCAGATTTAGATGTACTAAGTCTACCTTGGATTGGATTTAAAATGTGTCTTATGATAATAAGTAGCCCAAGAACATGTGGACATTATTCCAGCCAGTAAAATGAAAGCCTTTTTCCATGCTATGTGTAGAGTTTGAAGTCATGGTTATGCACACGATCTTAAAACCAGCCTTGGAAAATGAGCAAGATGTCTCAAAGCACAACTTCATCACTTTCAGCCTAAACCTAATTGTGCTTTTATATATATGTATAAATAAGATCCTATCATTTCTATGTTCTTTGCTGCAGTCTCAAGCATTGGAAGCAAGTCCCCACAGGAAAATTCTCCCAGATAAATGTTCTTAGCATTAGAATTGGACAGTACTTTCCCAAGTAATGTTCATATATATGGGTATAGGACATCTAAGTCCTCTTGATTTTGTGAGCTATACCTCCAAATAGTGTACATGAGACTGCAGCCTAGCCTCCAAGAAGTATCTTTTCCACAGACAGAAGTGAGAATCATTTGCACATTCTGTTCACTGGCTTTTTATTTCCTGATCCGAATAAGGTTAAAATGCAGTATTTGATGTCATTTTGGATAAAACATTTAGATTCATGATGGAAGAAACAAAAGTTTAAATACATTTAATTTTTAAATGTTAAAGAAGCTACCTACTCTTTTTTACATTTGAAACAATGGACAATTAATATTGGATTGCAAAGTATACGTTGATATGATGTCTCAGATTTTCTGGTCTGCTCTTTTGCTTGGTGATGCTTAAAATATTTCTTGAGTATGTCAGGTTATAGCACTGGCAGGTGCACTTTTCTTATCATGTCCTGGGCCCTTAGGAAATAATTTACTACTTGGGTTGGAAAAGGCCAGATAAGATATAGGTAGTCTTCCATGGCCTTCCTTCCATGGCCTTTGAATAGAGCTATTGCAGTTCTACCTGCAAATATACGGCCAGACTTCGTCCCGATCCCGGAGTTGCCACAACCAGAGGCCCCGCCTTGTTCTCCAGATGACTGGGCGGCTCAGCTAGCTAACGTTTGGCCAATCATTCAGCTGGCTCTATCCGAAGCCCAAGAAACATACAAGAGGTATGCAGACAACCACAGGGCTGCGCAGCCAGACTTCAAAGTGGGAGATAAGGTCTACCTCTCCACTAAATTCATTAAGTCCCCGCAGCCCTCAAAGAAATTAGCCCCCAAGTTCATTGGACCATTTCCAATAGTGGAAATAATCAACCCGGTAACTTTCAAGTTAGAATTGCCACACAACTTGAAACGCATACACCCGGTGTTCCATTGTGCTTTACTGAAGCCGGTTACCTCATCAAGGTGGCATAACGACCCCCCCCGCCTCCTCCCATCATGATCGATGGACAACAGCATTTTGAAGTAAAGGAGGTTCTAGATTCCCGAAGGCTATGGGGCACCCTCCAGTACCTGGTCCGCTGGAGACATTTCCCCCACCCGGAGTGGGTGCAGGCTCAGGATGTCTCAGCGCAGCGGCTTGTCAAACGCTTCCATGAAGCGTATCCTGCCAAACCGGCGCCTTGAAGTTTTTTGGGGGGAGGCAGTATGTCATGTCCCCCGTTGCAATGCAATCATGCATCACAATGGGGAACATGCCTTTCCAGAAAAGGGGAGGAAGGAGGAAGGAATAATACTAATCCTTTAAACAGTCAGATGCAAAACCAAATAAAGGACAAAGGAGACATATCTTTGCCCTGACCAGAGAAGCCATCATCATATCTCCTGGACATCTCTGCCTTACCCCGGGGGACATGGGAAGAAGACAGGTGATCAGCGCTAATCCTCCTGATCGCCCATCAAGACTCTGGATCCAGACTGTGGGACAATGGGGGGTGGAGAAGGGCCAGGTCCGCACCGCGGGTATTTACGGGCTACCCCGCACGCCATGTGCTCATTCCCGTCTTTCTTTGTGTATGCATTCTATTCCCAATAAACCAGAAATCCTTAGCCTGGCTAGTGAGTCCGTGTCTTATTGGAATAAGGGCAACCATCACAACTCCTTTGTCCAGTATGTTAGCTTGATTAAAAACCTTCATTAAACAACTTGTTATATGGTACAAAGGTACCCAGAATTGGAATTTGAAACAAAATATTAAAACATGGATTACTCCAGAATAAATCATTGCATTATTGTTTCTGATTTCCCATTGTCTCACCACCAATAAGGTCATCATGTCACAGCCACTTAGCTTGTTCCATCATCACTGACTATCCCTGAGTTTTCTCCATTTAGGGTTGCCCCGCTTCCCTATGAAACCTTCTATTGCATTTCTACTAAACTTGGGGTTCCTTTAAACTTTCTGATACCTCCCTCTTGGGCAGATTGTGCCGGATGACCTACATTAGGACAAACACTCAGAACCGAAATTGTTCTTAATAGACATGGTGGTGGAATAAATTCTCTTCTCCAAGTTAGCCTTTCTCAACCATTGTACCCTAGAGGTACCCTGGAGGAACCCTTGAAATAGTTTTCAGGTCTCAGGGTTTCAGGGAACCCTTGTATAAAAACTATACAATGTATAATTACAAATGTGTAAAAAGTTCCCACCACTGCAAGACTAACATTGCATGGCACATGAATTTTAAAAAATGCTAGTTTTTTTTTCAATCATGCTGTCTTGAGGAACTTCTGGTGATTTCTCATGTAACCACAGGGCTTCATGGAACCCCAATTGAGAAAAGCTGCTTTAAGTATACTTTAAATTAGAATATCATGTTCTTTGTACAATATGCTTTGTTCCTGAAAGGACAGTCTCTTTTTAATATTTCCACAGGTTAGTTCAACATTTTTCAAAGATTGTGTTTATTTTGGTGGAGAGGGGGGGATGGCTGATTTTAAATTTAGGAAGAACTTACTGCTTTATGGCTTTTCCATTATCAAAACATGTACTTTCTATTCAGTCTCTTCCAGATTGCCCAAAACACAGCTATCTCATAAATAAAGATACAGAAAATCCTGATTTTACTGGGGCAATGGTTGGGGAAATCGCATTCACACATCCAAAATATGTTCCTGATATGATTGAAATTCTCCGGCATCAAGCAGCATATAACACCCTCATTAGCAGTTATGTATCTGAGAACACAAAATGTGAAGTAATGTTTTTGCAGCCTTTTCACTTGTCTCCTTTTGAATAGGATAATCTTCAGCTGTGTTTCTATTAATGCTTATGGCAGAAAAGCTTATCTTTATCCATTTACTGTAAAGTTTGTAGATAATAATTGGGGCCATGTTTATGTTCAAAATATACTTCCATTATCTACTCTTTCACATCACTTTGTAGATAATAATTGGGGCCATGTTTATGTTCAAAATATACTTCCATTATCTACTCTTTCACATCACTTTGTAGGCAAAACTAGATCTCTCAATGCCTGAAGATTGAAATTATTTTATTTTCTAGCTCCCTGGTATTATAACTATTTCAGCCGTGTATCTTAACTTGATATCAAGTTTCTTTTCTGAGGTGACAGATATTAATAGCTATATAGCATATTAGTATATTGTGGTTGTTACAGTTTTTTTCAAACAGAATTAGAAGGGGGATCAAGTCCAAATCCTGCTCCTTGCAGTAAACCAAAATTAAAACATCCCTGATAGATGCTGTAGCATCCACTAGAATATATCTAGTGAAGGGAAGCCCATCACCTCTCTGAAATGATCTTACTGTTAGGACTTCTTTTTTCTAACATTAAGTTGGAATCTGCTTTCCCATAATGTAAGTCTGTTATTCCATATATAGCACTCCTGGATGACAGACAAGATTTTGACTGCATGATACCCTTTAAGATATTTGAAGAATGCTACCATTATTCCCCCACCCCTCCTCAGTCTTCTCAAAGCTAAGCATTCTTAGTGCCTTTGAACATCTTTTCACAGACTTTCCTGCAATAAACTATACTGTATCTTGGAAGAATAACAACTTTCATGCATAAGACTAAACTATTACCAAATATCTTTTTATACCTGGACTTGACAAACCTTGTACTTTAACAAAGTGCAGAAGGGTAAAGCTATTTTTTAAAATTTGAATTATATTCTTGATATAATATTCTGCTTGCACTCTTTCATTACTTATATGGATCAGACAGAACTTAAGTACTTGAAAGGCTGCTTGGGCAGACAAGGACTCTTCAGAACCTTTTTTACCACAGCATTCCTCATGTCCCCAGAAAGCCAATAGTGGTAAACCATCTGATAGAACAAGGAAGAAAATAGATGAAGTCCCATGTCTATAGAGGTAGACATTGAATTCCAGCTGATGCTAGTGCTTAAATTTCCACCTTGGAGAAAGAGGGAAAATGGAAATGCCATTTCAGGAAATCATCTGCAGTTCCATTAAACACACAATTAAAAAACATGCTTACTGAGCAAAGATTCTTGATACTTACTTGGTTTAACTGTCCTCTGCTTCAAACCCTTGCCCTTCAGGTGTTTCAAACACCTTATGGTCGTACCTTGGACTTATCCTATCCTATCCTATCTTATCTTATAGGGATTATGAAGTTACATGTTAGAATACTCTTGCTACATTATCCATTTAGCAATACATATAGCATAAACAATTTCAATCAGTACAGAAGTATAGATTTATAACAGATGATCTGAATCTAATCATAAAATAATTCATTCCTTCCAGATTCATCTGATCTGCTTTATTTTGAAAATTCTCAGCAAAAAGCTGCTAGCTTTTCTGTAACATTCCAGCATCCTTTAGATTAAAATTTAGTCTGTGGTATGTCTTGAAAACAAAGGGGTGCATTGGAAAATGTAAATAGACTAATAATGCACTACGGAATTCTGTGTGAATATTGTGCTATATAATAGTGTTCAAGTTCATGTATATTTTTGGGGAGTGCAAATAGGTTGAGTTCTCAGGAGAATGTGAGCCCAACTTATTTCTCTTCTATTCCTAGTTGCCATATAATCTGAATATATTGTGTGGTTGAAATTCTTTCTTAGCACAGAAAGGGCAGTTACTTATTTAGGATGCTATTTATATTCAATAGGCAATCTTCTCATTGAACTCAGCCGTGGGAGGACTTCTTATGAAAAGGTGACCATAACGCATATTGACATAAGAACTGTTTAGTTTTTTTTAAAAAACCCACCCCATTTTTCTTTCTTATAGCAGGATACTGCCCAGCTCCAATAGTTCTTATAATCCTTCTGTGAGGCTATAGAAATAGTGAAGAGCCCCACTAATATGCCAGTCCCATCTACTAGAGCTATTGCAGTCAATCTGCATAGACTTTATCTATAGCCTCAGTTTCACAATGCCACATGGCTGTAGTAGAGAAAAGCTGGATAAGACGTGCATCCAATATCAACATATACATATTACTTGATCTGAAAAACAGATTTTTCAGGGTTCCTGATCCACTGTATATGAAAGGAGACTTAATGCACATTAACAATATTAACAAATTAGATGTTGTCCACATTCTGTCTTAAACATGTGTTGTCAATTGTTAAGAAACATTCTCTCTTAAAACTGCACCATATCTATTTAGCTTTTATGGACATTCCTCAGCCTGGTGCATTGAGCTTTGGCTTCCTAATTATTAGCTAGTAGAGCATAAAGTCATTACTTGCAATCTTACTTCTTTTTTCTTCCAAAGTTTCATGCTCAAATATATTGGAATTTGATCATCAGCCTTTTATATTGTCTCAAATAGATTCAATGGTGTGAGGATTTTGCTGTATAATAAGATTGTAACAAGTTGTTGAAGATTGGTTGCTTGATGTGCATCACAAAACATACTGATATGTTTATGTATGTTCTTTGTCCCACACATTTTGTGCATTTTTGGACTGAACTGATAATGATACAGCTTGGGGTCAATTCACAACAGGCATTTTGTGCTTGTGTATGAAAATTGATTCTTTTTGAAAGACACATTTAAACTGCATCAGGTGACATAGAACTTTGGTCTGTAGTAATTTGAAGTAGTTCACTTAAACAGTCATATGAATAATGAGGTTATTTTTTTTTTCTTCAGTGAGCATCAATGTCTTGAACTCAAAGGAAATTCAATGTACACTTTGTTCAACTTCTGAAGCTGTGCCTTTAACCTTCAACAGTGATTATCTTACAAGAGTTGTGAAGCGGTAGGTGTGCTTGTAATTAATACCAGTATTTTTCCTATTCCCATCTTTTTTTTCATGCTGTATTATTCCATTATAAGTCTGCAGGCAAAAACTGTCTTTTTCTATCTATTTATTTAATAAACTATTTCTAAAGCCCCTATAAACAGTTAAGAGGTTAATAATGATTACAAACAGATTTCCTATTCAACAGCATATTTTCTTCAAATCTGAATAATGGGGGAAAACTCCATGCCTTGAACTTTGTAAATGGGAATGAAACATCCTTCAGTAATTTTAAACAAAGGCTACCATAAATTTCAGAAGGAACATGCATTTGGCCTATTATATTATATTCAGTGTAGAAATTTAACTGTTTTCATAATTCTGAATAAAAATTGCCAGTTGCGATACAATATTTTAATTGGTAGGTTAAAACAGCTGTAGCACTACAGATTAATTTATTTTAGAAGTACTTAAATATTAAGTAAGAAATATTTCAACAATCACATCATTTTCACAAGGCATATTGCCATTTCACATATGTCATGAATATTCTAGAATACTATCAGACCAAAGCAAGTTACTTCAGAGCAAGGGACAAAGTTAGACTGCTCCTTAGGTTTTGAATCTATTTCAGAAAGTTAGTGGATAGAGATAGTTGGACAGCCTGATTTTAAAAATTAGTTAGATTTCCACTTCAGGCTGCACATAACAAGGAACAGGGAGCAGGGGGGAAAGGACAGGGGACAGTCTTGAGATCAGTACTGATCAACTAAAAAATTTACAAAGCTTTTTTTTTTTTTAGTCAGAATGCTTTTGAGGTTAGTGCAGAAGGAATTTATTAACTGCCATCAATGGAACCAGAACCCCAAAAGTACAAACTCTTTTCTGACTGTAACTCCCTCAAATTGTAACCTCTTCATTGGAAATTGGTTTATTAAATTAGAAACACCTAGCCAATTTCTTGAGCAACTTATAAAAACTATTTTGTGGTGCTGCCATAACAGGTTATATGATCTCTAAAATGTGCCTACTAGGCAAAAAAATCCCAACTTTGAAAAATATTAGTCTGGAATAAACAATCCAAAAGGATATAGATATCCTTTTACAATTCTTCTCTTTCCTTATGTTTCTCTGGGTAGCAAAAAGATGTAGGAACTACCAAGCAGAATGAAAGAATGATATTGGGGCAGGACCTTAATCGTTCAAGCCGATCTTCACTCCTTTTCACTAGAAAACGTAAAATAAGAAAGTGTTACAGGAATTGCAATTTTGCTTTCATCTACCAGAGAATCTTGAGGATTTCTTGAATATCATAAACATATGTAGACATTTTGAATATGTTTAGTTTATTTGAAATTGATAGTAAATGCTGGAAATCATAAGGGCATTTTATTAGTGAATTATAAATTATTCAGAATTTTACTTCTAATCCCTCTCTCCACAGATGCATGTCTGTCCCAGTTCTCATGAGAGCAATTTTCAAGAAAGCAGCAAAAAAAAGCTAATGGAGCAATGGAGAACACAGAATCTGTGAAGAACACTAAAGACATACAAGCTGAGAAAAGCCTACAGCATTAAAATTGGATTTATAAAATGTTGGGAGTTTTGTTGAGGGACGCGGTGGCGCTGCGGGTTAAACCGCTGAGCTGTTGATCGGAAGGTCGGCGGTTCGAAACCGCGCGGCGGGGTGAGCTCCCGTTGTTAATCCCAGCTCCTGCTCACCTAGCAGTTCGAAAACATGCAAATGTGAGTAGATCAATAGGTACCGCTTCGGCGGGAAGGTAACAGCGTTCCGAGTCGTCATGCTGGCCACATGACCCGGAAGTGTCTATGACAACGCCGGCTCCAAGGCTTAGAAACGGAGATGAGCACCGCCCCCTAGAGTCGGATTCGACTGGACTTTACGTCAAGGGAAACCTTTACCTTTACCTTGGGAGTTTTGTTAGAAACCTTTTGAGTAATGCAGAATATTCTTTCATTTGCTTTATTAGAAGAAAAAGTCACAGAATAGACTGGTCACAGAATAGACTGTAGCTAATCTTAAAATGTAGATGACATAAAAGAAGTTACAGTTATAGAGTAATGGGATGCAGATCTCAGTGAAGTAAGATAGCTGACAATTAGATACTGCTTTTGCAAAATATATAATGGATTCCTTGTAATAATGAAAATAATTTGTCCCTCATTGCATGGATGTATAGACGGTATTCATTAATCTTTTAATCCTATGCTGTGATAATCAGTTGTTCTAGCCATATACTGGTCAAGGTAATGAAGTCTATTTTTATTGTTTTTCTCTGAATTTTGTTATTTTTTTTATGTATGGAGAAACTTGCTCATTTTCATTGGAGCAGTAGACTAAAAAAAAGTTAGCATTGATTTGTTTTTGAAATTAGTGGCTTTCCAAGATGTATCTTAGCTCCTAAAAGATAGACAGAGAATTTTGAGCTTCTATCTATAATATGTGTATCTCGGCAAGTTTCTCCTTACAAACCAGTACTCTTGAAAGTGACCTATAGGTTAAATATTCATAGCAAAACAGACAGTTTTTTGTAAGAATAAGGTTTTAAAATTTCCTAACTTAACAGGCTATTGAAGTCTTCAATATATTTTAAAATTGAATTATGCTTGTGGACTCATTAAATGTGAGAATTATACTAACACTTCCTATGCTGTCAACTCAGCTATCAAGACAGAACATGCAGGGGGGGGCAGTTTGAGAGAACTGCCCATGCTGTATTTTCAATATTGAGTATTCCACTTTTCTTCCCACAGGCACAAATAAAATAAATATGCCATCTCCATGGCTGGCATATTTAACCTTTCAAGAGATATATCAGAAAGATGTGAGGGGCTCTAAATGCAGTAAATCTAAGTCTTCCCATCCTGTACCCTCTTCTGCTGAAACAATACATACAGCTAGTCCTTGCCTACCAACTACCTAGTGCAGCGACCATTTGAAATTATGACGGTGAAAAAAAAATCAACTTTATGACCAATCCTTTCATTTATGACCATCACAGAGTCCTGCGGTCACATGATTACCATTTACATGCTTCACAACTGGCTTGTGACAAGCAAAGTTAATAGAGAAGGTGGAAGCAGAATTGTAAGTCATGATCACGTGATGTTTCACTTACTGACTGGTGCTTCACTTAACAACTGAAAGGGAAGTAAGGCCTATTGTGATCACATGATTTTCTGCTTAGCAACCACGGTGCTTAGCAATGGAGTCCCAATTGTGGTCGCTAAGCAAGGACTACTTGTAGTAGATTTTTCCATCCACAGTGCAGTATTTCTGTAAAGTCATACACCTTTGGCCAATTATTACTTTTCTATGAAGAAAAATGGGAGTAGAGGTGAGAAAGTGGCATTTCCACGAAGCTGAAGTAATATTAAATATGCCAGTAAGACCTATGCCAAATAGATCCTGTTTAGTAACAAGCAAAGTTGCTTGCATGCTTGTCTAGAAAACAATTCAGGTTTAACTTATCAACAGTATGACAAAATGGAGCACACTTCTCTAGCTATTAAGAAACGGGAGGGATATTCAAAATTATTCTAAGAATGAACATGGGGAGTTCACAAAATATAATTCAGTTTCTCTGGGCACCCTTCAGATTAACTTTCAAATAATGTTGCATACTTGTTCTCATCAGTCAGTATCTCCTCCATTTGGGGTAAGTATTCCACAAAGCTTATTTTTAACATGAGGTCAGTAACAATGTTAAAATGCATCTTATTTTCAATTTGACTAATACACTTGCTGTGATAATTCAATCATCCTTAAAGGCTACATCAAAGGTATGTAATTGGACTCTGCCAACTACATACAGAAAAAACATTCTTGGAAGAAAAGATACAGGAAAAGGATATTACAAATAAATACAATTTGAAGTAACACATTTATTTTGCAAGAACTATGTATGTTCAACTATGTCTCGAGACAAACCAAATTGTTCCATCATATTGGCAGTTTTTTCTTTTAGCCAAGAAAGGGTTGTCCTTTCAGAATCTTTGTGACCTCCTGTCCTTCCACAACATTCACCATGAAATGAATCTGTTCCATTATCTCTGCAACAGTTTGTACTAAATTCAGCACAGGTTCCATTACGTTGTTCAACAGGAAAGCATTCATGACCAAGATCCATGTCATTAAGAGTATCTAGCAAGTCTCCAACATGGGTTTGATGATTTACACAATTTAAATTCTTAAGCACATATTCTTCATATTTTCTTAATTGATTCAGCAGATCAGTCATCTCACTCAGCACTTCAGGGCTGTGTTTATTCTGATGACACCAAGACAGAAGAGCACTACAATGTGGATATTTGAAACAACAAAACAAAATGTTCACTTTTAAAATGCAAAAATAGAGTGTGAATCTAAAAATCACCATTGTATCAAACATTTCAGAATGGAATCTGCTTTCTAGAAAATGAGTGAACAATTTAGGCTATAGTGAACAAAAGCCCTAGTATCCATCATGGTAAGGAAACCCTTAATATGATCTAATGGTTCCGATTTACTACATTTTCCACCTCCCACCCTGCAAACTAGAGAGGCATGTCTTAGAGTGACCTTGCCAAAGATTGGTTCCAAGTTATTCAGGCCATGAAAAGATAATTAGTTGTGCATTTAATGAAATCCATTGTGAAGCAGGTGTTCTATGGGGGCTTATCTTTATTTTTACAACATACCTTATAGTTCCTTTGAGTTGGCCACACTCAAACATCATCCTTACTGCTTCTTTATAACCCTGATTGAAGCCTTGTTGAAGTTTTAGCACTTTCCCAGCTTCAACACCTTCCCTATAACCCTCCTTTAAGCAGAAAAGATAAAATACAATTTATTAGCATTTGTCTGTATTACTTAAATACTGCACCAACCAAAATATAAATAGCTAAACAAAAATGTATACTTCCAAATGATTACAAAAAAAGGAGAGAGAAAATGAATCTTAACTTCAGGGTCTGATTCACAGCACTTCATTTTTAAAACGGCTCAACCATGTGGTAATGGCTATGTAACTATTCTTGCTGATTACAAGATCAGTTTTGTTCTATACAGGCATTACCAGCATGATCACAGAATACATCTCCAAAATTCAATTCTACCAAGGTAAAGTAAATCTTAGCCACCAAGCAGCTAATTTTTTTAAAGAAGAACCTCTCTAAAGAGAGAACAAAGAACTGCAAGTCAGGACTCTCCCAGTTCCCACCAGGAATTACCACCAGCACTCTATTTGCATCCAAGTTAATACCAGAGATTCAGAGAAGTTGCAAATCACGTCAGCCAATACTAAAAAGGCACCCTGCCTACAATTACCTTGACTCGTTTCTCCATTGCACTCTTCCATTCTTTCTGGGCTATCTCCATCTCATCGGCATTTTCATCAAATACATCTTCATTGCACTGGCTGATTACAGACTGTAGCCATGACATTTTGTTTGTGCTACTGACACAAAAGGGGCTACGGATCAAAGCAGCTGAAATCTAGCATGGCAGGAACGCCGAACAAACGGACTAAACCCTGCAGGGAAGCAAGAATGATTTGAGAGGCACTGGAAACGTTAAGTTCTGCTGACAAGTTAGGTCGAATCAGAAAGAAAACAGTATCAAATTCACTCCTGGCAACTAGCGAACGAGGAAGGCAAAGCAACAAATCGGGGCTGAGTCTGTTCTACAAAACAAATAAGGACGAGCTTCTTTCTAGTGAGATAACTTATTTTTCCCTCCTACACTTCAACCGCGGACAGGACCAAGGCATGGCAACCGCCACCCCTTAAACGCTCTTTGTCCCTCTGACAAGACGGGGAAGCAGCCCAACAACAATCCGAAGATCTTACTGTTTCCGGGGTCGCAGAGGAAGTAGTGAAACGCGAGAAAGCGACTTCCGGGGCAGAAACGAGGGTAAGAGTTGCGCCTGCGAGTTGATCCAATCCCCCTCCTTGTGTTCGAGGGTCGGGAATATGATACCGGTGGGTTTGTAGATGTTGTGAGCGGGAGAAGAGAAAACGTGCCCCCCGCCCCGAAATAGCTTGTAGGCAAAACTCCGTATCAGGTTAGCAAACGTTCAGCTGTTGAATGGTCATATCGCCAAAAGAGAAGGTCGAAGTTGCCATCAATATGTGATGGCAAAATATAAGGGCTCCGTGGGATCGAGTTCGATTTCCGCTGATTATGCGTATGTCCGTTTACCTTTCTGGTAAACGGTAGAGGAGTCCTGTGATATTTGCCGCCGCCTATTTTCAACAGTTAAAGTTGACAGTAGTTACTCCAAAGAGTAACGAAGTCCGAATTTCGTTAGGTTTTTTAAAATCGGCCGGGTGTTCGCACCCTTAACCGGCTACTGGGTAAAGATTTTTGCAGAATAAATGCTGTGTCTTCCTCAATTGACAGCGGGTTACCGGGGAGGGGGGGAATGGACTCATGAAATGTGTTGTTTTTATCATTTTAGCCCCATTGTTTATGTCCCTCCACCCTATACCCCACTCTGTGTGGGATAAATGCAGCTCATTCATTATTCTCTCATCCAGGAAAACATATGCTTCAATAAAATTGTTATTCCCTAAAAAAGTGTCACTTGCAGTATGTATAGCCCTGAAATTGTCCCCAAATGTATGTAGGAAAGACTTCTTTACATTTTCAAAATGTTATCCTTTGTTCCTTTCTCATACATATCTAGACAGGTCCGGTGGGATGGAAATGGTGTTGCTTTGGAATAGAAATGGTGTTGCTTAACAGGAAATCCAGTCACAAATGTCACTGGTTGACTGCCAGTCATTCTCTTTCAGCCCAATCTATCTTTCAGGATTGTTGCTGTTGGAAAAACAGGAGGGAATGCTATCTCTGCTGTCTTGAAGTCCTAAATGAAAGGTGACATATAAAGATGAAGAGAATCTACAAATACTTGAGCAAAATAAATTTGGTGATTCAAAATCTCTTGCCAACCAGAGCTTAAATTTTAAAGTTAGGAATGAAAGAGTTCAGGAACTTTCAGACCAACCATATACATGTTTAATAAATCATAATTAAATTTAATGAACTTTCTATGTATATATCCACAAAAAGCAACCCTTTAATAAAAAATATAGGACTGAGCTAGAATTCCACCAACAGGATTAGAATTCTTGCTTTCTAGCTAGACCATTAACTTCATAAATAGGCACAAATCAGAGGACTTTAGAGATCACAAAGTCATCAGTCCGAAGCAGTAGTTACTAAGGGGTGTATATGGTATGTTCTAAATTACTATTTTTTAAAACTGGTTTGCTGGCCAGAGCACAATGGGCTAGATTCATACACGTGTTCATTCCCAAACGGCCTCTCTAGTTAAAGCTCTAGTTTTCAGATAATAAATGGGAAGTGTCCTTTGCAAGATCCAGCAAGTTATGGCCATATAATGTTGACAAGACTAAGATTTTCTGACTGGTTTCTTGAATATAATGTAATTGGCTGGATTCAAATATTACACTAAGCCATAAATCAGATTTTACAATACAGTGTGGTTAATTTACACATTGTGCTAAACCAGAGCCATCTGTATCACATTTTGGCTTGTTACAATGTAAGAATTCATAATGGGATCATTCCTTATACTCTTATATGGGATTTGAGTCCATTAAATAAGAGTTTAGTACTTAAATTAGAATCAAATCACACTATTAAATAATTCTTTTTTATTATATGCTTGAATATACTAGCTGTAATACAGTTCTGTGAAAAAGTACTCACCGCCTTTTGGATTTTCTGAACATTTTCATATCTTTGCCACTGAATATTATCAGAGTTTTATGGAGGTCCTACTGATATATAAAGAAAGGCTGAATGACCACGTAACACCAAAAGTTGGTGCTTGTTTATTTAGGTAATTGGCAGCTGCATGCTGGATGACTCTGTTGATGAAATACCAAGAGGTTAGTGTTTCCTGGGAATAAGTTAAAGCAGCTGTATTGGTACTGATTTTTTGGTGACAATTACATAATCTTAATTATTTATCTTAAAAAAAATCTATGCTGAAGTATACAAAGGGCTGAAAACAGTAATCAACTGCTAAAAAGCCTGTTGCTTCTATAGTTTTATCTGTCAATGAATTCATAGAGTCTTGTACATATCTGTGCAAAAGTAAGGTACACTGGGCATATCCATGTAACATATTATGAAAGGTTATTTAAAGATCTAATACGTCATTCAAACCAGGCCTTAGGACAAAATATTATCAAGGTGGAGCACTTTAATTACACTTTGTGTTCAGAGTTGGTCCTAAGGTAATTTACCTGAATCAAGTTTTCCACTTCCTGGAAGACAGGGCTTCTTTGAAAATAATCCTCTTTTTGGGCATCCAGGCAAAGAGATGGGAGATTAAAACATCTACAAAATGGTGCTACTTGAGATGCACCACCCTTTCCCATCTTTTTCTTTCAAAGCTCAGATATAGTGACTCAGTTATTTTTCTCCCTGTTTTTTTTTCTAAAGAAAATGGTTGCAAAGGTGGCTGGAATATCAGTGAAGATAGCTGCTTCTGTGGCAGAGAGAGTTCCTTTCAGTTTCTTTGACTGCTCTACAGCAGATTACTGGATGAATCAATTGTATGAATAACATGAGACTAAGCTAGACTAAAGAGATTAGGGAAGACCCACAGATCAGCTAGATATGAGCTCACTAATATTCCTAAGGAATATGCAGTAGAGGTGAAGAATAGATTTAAGGGACTGGACTTAGTAGATAGGGTCCCGGAAGAACTATGGACAGAAGTTCGCAGCATTGTTCAGGAGGCGGCAACAAAATACATCCCAAAGAAAAGGAAGACCAAGAAGGCAAAATGGCTGTCTGCTGAGACACTAGAAGTAGCCCAAGAAAGAAGGCAAGCAAAAGGCAACAGTGATAGGGGGAGATATGCCCAATTAAATGCAAAATTCCAGAGGTTAGCCAGAAGAGATAAGGAATTATTTTTAAACAAGCAATGCGTGGAAGTGGAAGAAGACAATAGAACAGGAAGGACAAGAGACCTCTTCCAGAAAATTAGAAACATCGGAGGTAAATTCCAGGCCAAAATGGGTATGATCAAAAACAAAGATGGCAAGGACCTAACAGAAGAAGAAGAGATCAAGAAAAGGTGGCAAGAATATACAGAAGATCTGTATAGGAAAGATAATATCAGGGATAGCTTTGATGGTGTGGTCAGTGAGCTAGAGCCAGACATCCTGAAGAGTGAGGTTGAATGGGCCTTAAGAAGCATTGCTAATAACAAGGCAGCAGGAGACGACGGTATCCCAGCTGAGCTGTTTAATCTTGCAAGATGATGCTGTCAAGGTGATGCATGCCATATGCCAGCAAATTTGAAAAACATAAGAATGGCCATCAGATTGGAAAAAATCAACTTATATCCCCATACCAAAAAAGGGAAACACTAAAGAATGCTCAAACTATCAAACTGGCACTTATTTCACATGCCAGTAAGGTGATGCTCAAGATCCTGCAAGGTAGACTCCAGCAATTCATGGAGCGAGAATTGCAAGATGTACAAGCTGGGTTTAGAAAAGGCAGAGGAGCTAGGGACCAAATTGCCAATATCCGCTGGATAATGGAAAAAGCCAGGGAGTTTCAGAAAAAACATCTATTTCTGTTTTATTGACTATTCTAAAGCCTTTGTCTGTGTGGACCGTAACAAATTGTGGCAAGTTCTTAGTGGTATGGGGATACCAAGTCATCTTGTCCGCCTCCTGAGGAATCTGTATGATGACCAAGTAGCAATGGTAAGAACAGACCACGGAACAACGGACTGGTTTAAGATTGGGAAAGGAGTACGGCAGGGCTGTATACTCTCACCCTACCTATTCAACTGTATGCAGAACACATCATGTGACGTGCTGGGCTTGAGGAATCCAAGGCTGGAGTTAAGATAGCTGGAAGAAACAATAACAATCTCAGATATGCAGATGACACCACTTTGATGGCTGAAAGCAAAGAGGAACTGAGGAGCCTCATGAAGAAGGTGAAAGAAGAATGTGCAAAAGCTGGGTTGCAGTTAAACCTCAAAGAAACCAAGATTATGGCAACCAGCTTGATTGATAACTGGCAAATGGAGGGAGAAAACGTAGAGGCAGTGACGGACTTTGTATTTCTAGGCGCAAAGATTACTGCAGATGCTGACTGCAGTCAGGAAATCAGAAGATGTTTAATTCTTGGGAGGAGAGCAATGACAAATCTTCATAAAATAGTTAAGAGTAGAGACGTCACACTGACAACAAAGGTCCGCATAGTTAAAGCAGTGGTGTTCCCCGTAGTAACATATGGCTGCAAGAGCTGGACCATAAGGAAAGCTAAGCAAAATAAGGTAGATGCTTTTGAACTGTGGTGTTGGAGGAAAATTCTGAGACTGCCTTGGACTGCAAGAAGATCAAACCAGTTGATACTCCAGGAAATAAAGCCAGACTGCTCACTTGAGGGAATGATATTAAAGGCAAAACTGAAATACTTTGGCCACATCATGAGAAGACAGGACACCCTGGAGAAGATGCTGATGCTAGGGAGAGTGGAAGGCAAAAGGAAGAGGGGCCAACCAAGGGCAGGGTGGATGGATGATATTCTAGAGGTGACTGACTTGTCCTTGGGGGAGCTCGGGGTGCTGACGACCGACAGGAAGCTCTGGCGTGGGCTGGTCCATGAAGTCACAAAGAGTTGGAAGCGACTGAATGAATAAACAACAACACAGCTAGACATGTCATGAATATATGTCCACTGTAATTTGGAGGGCATATATCCAAAAAATATTACTGTTCTGATATGATACATTTTCAAACTGGGCTCTTCCTGTAAACTTGCCAGGAGCAGCTTCATGGGACTGGAGCTTTTTCTACTTCTCTTGGCATCTCTTTCAGTCTTATCAGATGATCTTCAGGGGGTGGGTTAACAAGAGAGATGGAAGGGCTACTTTTAAACATGGATTTTAAACATGGATTTAGTTTAAGAAGAGCATGAATAACAGCTGATAGAATTGGGGTTGGGTGGGAATGGAAAAGATCCTGCTTCACCACAGGTTCCCATCCCCCAAGCCTGTCAGTTCTTTTTTGGCAACTTTTAAACACAGGTTTGGTGCACTTTCATACAAGCACTAAACCTGTATTTCAAAATAACTCCAAAAACAACTCCCCCTAGCAGATTCAGAGGAGTGAGGGTTTCAATTGGAATAGAGCTTCCACACTGCATAAAGCAACTGCATTCTCCTCCCAATGTCAAATATCTTTGGAGACTTTCTAAACATAGAAGGAATGTCAAATAGATGTTTAGAAGTAATCCCTCTCCCCCTTGCAGGCCCTGGAAGGACATGAGCTGAAGTCAGATTTTCTGTCTGTCAGCTCCTGTTTGAGTTGGCTGACAGGGACTGAGCAGCCTCAGCAACCCCATGGTTCATCTGTGAGATGGATGGAGGTTCTGTTGTAAAGAAGCAGAGGAGAACCTCCCTTCCATTACCAGAAAACCCCCAACCATCCCATGGATCAATTGTATTGGCTCCAGGCCAAGGTAGGGAGGTCAACTGGAATATGTTTTCCCCCTGTCGCAGGTAATGCTTGAACCAGGGAAATCCACTAATTGTTTTCCTTAACTTATCCTAATTAAATCTGTGAAGACAGCAACAGTTGCCAACCTCATCACCAAGGCAGAATAGGGTTCAAAGCCAGGGCAGATCAGCTTCTGCTGATAAAAGGACTGCAGGAATGCTTATCTAGCTTGAATAAGACTTTTATCTAAAAAGCCTACTCACATATGTATCAGTCTTGCAAGGGTTGGTAATTGTGATGATTCTGGTGATGATGACTTCATTCTGATGCTTGCAGATGTCATGATGCCAACACCTGCCATATGGAGGTTGTATAGGGCTCTGCTTTGAAGGCTTTCAGGCTTTCTGAAATTAGGATCTAACAGCATAGCCTGCCCAACTAAGCTTCTCCTCTACCATTTCTTCTGACTTCTTTCCCCCAACCTGACCTTTTTTCCTTTGGTCAATTCTAAAGTGCAATGAAACGAAATTCTACTCTTTCTAACTTCAGCCACTGTGTCCAAACTCAGGACATTTTCATCCAGACAGTTTCTAAAGCTAAGAGCTATAGAGAAAAGCTACAACTGGAGGGGTAAATCAATTCATTTCACATATATAATTTTATAAATTCTTTTAATTTTCTGGGGGGTGGGAGAGAAAAACCAATTTATTGTAAGTGGAAGAATCAACTTTTAAAATAAGAAATTATTAAGTCATTTTAACTGTGGAGAAGGTGAGTTGGGGTCAGAACCGGTTTATTTTTTACTCAAGTATCTTTTAATTCTTCAACTCAGACTCATTTCTCTTTACCTCATCCAAAAAATAATTGTGGAAAATCTGAATCTGAGGAGTGTTATCCCCAACATCTGCAGACTCAGCATATTTTTTGAGTTATATTTCCACAATCTAGCAGCATGTGCACATAATCATACAAATGCCACCATTATGTACTTAAATTCTGTTGTGTGGCACAAGTATGTAGGTTGCAGCATTTTGTCAATATTCTATCATTTGCTTCCCTACTTTCTCAACCCATAGATACTCAGGGCACAAAGCTTCCCCAGTTTCTCAAGTGTAACAAATAAATGTATTACATATACATATGCATATTAATATGGCAATATTAACATATTGGATCCTGGAAAAAATCTATGTCATTGCTAAGAGTTGACACCCATTTGATGGCATATAACCAACATATTAGAAGGATAGGTTTCACAAGGAAAGGCGACCCTTACAGCTGACCCTGATCCTTGTATCACCTGAGAAAGTGGTACAATTGTGATACAACTGCATCAAGTTCCTTTTGGAACTTCCCCAGGGAAGCTAGATGTGCTTGAAATCCTGTGCTGCAGCAGAGAAATGGGCAATTAACTGACCAAGCTGAATCTGTATTCTGCAGCTGCCTTGGTGGAATTAATATATCCGCATGGGATGCTCTGAAGCAACACTGTTCTACTTTGAACAATAGTTTCCAGATTAGAGGAAGCAATCTATCCATATATTCTTGCATTGGTCAGAGCCTATGCTGCATATTGTGTTCAGTGCCAAGCATCTTTTTTCTTCCATTTCAAATCACAGTATTTAAAATCTGAAGCTTCCCAAGGTCACATTTCCTTAGAAAATGTTCTCCTTCACATAAACTATAATATTTATCCAGTGAGCTATAATTTCATTTCAGCATTTTGATCATGCAAATGAAAGACAACTGGAAAAAAAAATTATCTGTGCAGGAACTTCTCCCATTTATTCCCTATTTCCTCTTTTTGTCGTAGATAGTGGCAATGTAAGCACACACTTGTTCTAAAAGGAAGTGAATAAGACATATGCTTTCTGTAGTACACAGGAAAACAAAACATTAAGGGATGAAAATAGATGGAATAACAGTCATGGACATTTTGGTAGGCTCCATTTGACACTGGAGGAGGAGCTCTGATCTCAGATTAGAAAATTTGATGTTTGATTCCCTTTCCCTGATGCCCTTGAAAAGCCCCATTTCCTGACAAGCAGACTTTCAGGGTCAGAAAGCCTAAAAAATGTGGAAGGGGGAAGTTTGTAAAGTCATGCTAATTGGGAATACTGAGAACTATAGCTAAACATATCCAGAAAGCATCAAGGTGTGACTTGCAAGGCCTACTTAAATAGGGATGAATATGCCAAGAGTAGCAGGGACTATCAAAAAAGTGAAGAAAGAAAGGAAACCCAAGGAAACAAGTATCAATAGTCCCCCATGTGGACATTCCTTTAGATACTGATTCTGTTATCCCAGATTTCTAATTACTGGGACACTTTGCAGAGCATCTGAGAAGGCAGCAATTCAAAAGGCAGTCTGGATTGAAGATGCTAGAAGTCACATGATGTCAGCACCTGATCATTCGAGCATTCACACAATCACAGTCAAGAGGCTGGGATTCCTTTCACTATTTTAATGAAGCATAATGAACGGTACAGAAGGCAAGCTGCGAATAAAGATTTCCCGCTCAAATCTAACGTAAAAACTACATTCTCTTAGTTAGTCCCCTTTCCCACGAAACCATGTCACCCCCCCCCATCCAGATGGTATTCCTGGCATATCTGAACCCCGTGTCGTTGATGTCCTCCATAGCCATAATAAACCACTTCACACTCCAACTTCACACCCCCTCCTGTCTGGCGACACGGAGTCCATTCCTTGGAGAAGGAAATGATGGTAGATGCTCCGATAAGGGTTTCTGTGAAACCTTTGCTTGGGAGGATCTGATACATGAGGTAAGAATTGCATACGTGATTCTAGTTTTTCACATTCTCTACCTTTATATGACCATATCTATACTTTCTATGAAAAAAATTCCCATAATTCTCTGGATACATCTCCCAGCATTTAATTGCAATGAATGATCTTGGGTGCTAGAGAGGAAGATATTAGAGTTGACCTTAGCCAAGAGACTGAGAAGCAAGAGAGGAAGAAAACTTGCCATCCACTTTTGGTACACCATAAAGTTGTATATCTCTATTGTTTCTTTTTTATTTACTTCAAGGTGCTAAACTATGGTTTATTTAATCCATGGCTTGTTGAAAAGCCACAATGGCCTGATTCACAAACAAAACCAGGGCATAATGATACAAACTGTTCTCGTTGATGACACAATGATGCTAAGCCATAATCAAACAAACAGTATTAGGATTTAGCATGACATGTGAAGTCAGAGATAACAGTTTGTATCATTATGGCCCAATTTGTTTTGTGAATGTATGAATCGGTAATTTTTTTTAATCAAGTGATTTGCTCTAGCCGTTAGTTAATTTTGGCTTTCTTTTCCTGCACCTTTTCTAAATCTATAATACCCTTTTCTGAAAGGCAGCTGTACACAGATTCTAGACTGTAAATAGGATTCTAAGTGTGGCCACATCATAGATTTGTATAAGGAATTTACTATATTGCAATTATATATTATTTTTATTTATTACCACCATTTATGTGTCACCTACTCAAAGGACTTTCAGTCCTCTTTCTATTGATCAAGTCTTTTTTATTGCAGCTGCATACTGAGTAAACTTCTTTCACTAAGTTATCTATGACTTCTCTAATAACCTTTCCCTGCTATTTAGTTAAGTGATGTAATTAAACTGGCATCAAATGGCAAGTTTAATGCACTCTTCCCCTGAGTTTTGCAGGAAACTGGCATTCAATTGTTTGCACACATTTCTTCATTTATTACAGAACAAAAGAAGGTGGATACTGAGCAAAGTCCAAGAAATGAATAAAGCATCCTGCAGTTGATGGGACACAACAGGAAATATTTGTGGTATCGCCTGCTGCCTTTAATCCAGCAGTCTTGATCTCATCATAGTGGGTCTGGTGCTAGAGAGAGAAGTGGACCCAGGCTGTGTAGCTGCCATCTTCTTTCTCCCATTGTAAGTGGGCCTCACCCATTCTCAGCAGGTGAGTGTTCCCTTCCCTTCAATCTTGCTCCAGTGAGTTTTAAGCTGGTTGGGTGTGAACTGTGAGACAAGAGGCTTGCCAGCCAGGGTATCTCAGCAAGATACGATGGGAATAAAGGAACCTAAATGGTCACCTATTTGGTATGTTTTGCTTCTGAGGAGGCCAAAGAAGGTCTTCCCGCTTTCTTCTTTCCAGCTGTCTCCCTCTCTTTGTTCTCTTGTCCTTGCTCTTTCTCCTCTGAATGGGCTGCTCTGATACTCCCTCTTCTTGTGTCTGGAATGTGATGGCAGGGGACTGTGATGCTTGTGTAAGTGGCTGGTTAGGGCAAGTGTGTAAACAGAAAAGCCAGTTCACTAGATCAGACTATAGATCTGTTTACAAGTAGCACGATCCAATGATTCTGGTCTACTAACTGCCAGAGTGTTTTGTTTTTCTGCGAAGAAAGTCTTACCTAGGTAATTTGTAGGAAAACAATCCTCTTGCTTCAGTCGTCATTTGTAGTATGGCTGAAACCCAGCTGGTACACTATTTTCAAAATAATTGGGTGTTAGGCACAGGATAGTAGCAATACTTTATGATGGCCTCCTCTGCAAATATACATTCTCTGTACATGTTCCCTCTGGATATAAGACTAGTGTGTGTGTGTGTGTGTGTATACATACATACATATGCACATGCACACATACATACACACAGACACACACACACACACATATATATATAGAGAGAGAGTTTACTGGTTGACTTAAGATATGCAATTTATCAGAGTAGCAATTTGTCTCCAGGAAGGCAATTTTGTATTCTTTATAGATATTGGAATCTAGGAAGTTAGTGTACTTTGATTAATTATGCAAAGGCTTTTGACCTTTTTATCATAAGAAGCTGCCTAACTCCTTCAGTACACTCTGCCTGATTTCTCTCTCATTTTGTTAAATTCTTTATTTGCATGTGTGTGTGTGTGTGTGTGTGTGTGTCTGGCTGTATATGACAGCCATAATGCCAACGATGTACTCTCAACTTCTAATTCTGTGCCTGAGTTAGTTCGAGTTGTTAACCAGGAAACATTTTTGTCTGAGGAACTGCTATCTCAACAGGAAAGTCAATTTTCCTGATATTCAGAATGTAGGTTGGTTTGGAGCTGTGTGATATCAGAAGGTCAGATTCTAATACTAAACTAATGCTTCCTGTTTTAACAGTTAGTGGTTTGATAATAAGATGTTTGAAGTGCTCAAGTGAGAGGAGAACAGGAATGGAAGAGAGTGTATCTGTATTCTTAAATGACTGTGTATAAAAATATTACTTCTAGAGCACTGTTTGCTTCATTACTAACACCGTGTGGTGGCATTTGCTGCTTTAGTGTTATGCTTAGAGAGATTTATCTTGCCACCATCAGCCTGGTCAGTGATAACTTATCCTCTTCTGTCATTGCTAATACTTTGGGATAGTGTTGTGTTGCAGTTTAGGAACTGAACTCAAGAAGTTTCTGATTGAAAGCTTATCTTTCCAAGAAACCTTCAAGGTGTCATTTGTTAAATCGCTGACTCAAACTCCATTTCATAAGATTGTTGTAAGGATTACAACAAGGAAAGATAGTCATAGTTATTGATGCAGTCATGGAGACTTTCTGTGGTTGAATAAAACTATAAATAGAGCATAACTTTAAAAAAATGTATTACTGACTGGATGAAACTGTTTGTGATAATTCTACAGTACAGAACTGTATTCTAGGATTATTTACCAAATTTGTAACCAACATATGCAATGCTTTCTCTGTTAGCCTCAATTATCTTTTATGTAAAAGATATGGAGCTTATTATAAACTACTTATGATAGGGATTTGGGAATTTATTACATGGATGTCGTGTGAAGTGTTCTGGACCGGAAATTTGAAGATTATGTGGTGTAAGTATGCAGTTTATTGTTGTCTGGTAAGGTTCATATGGAGAGCCAGTTTGGTGCAGGAGTTAAGGCACCAAGCTAGGAAACAGAAGACTGTGAGTTTTAGTCCTGCCTGCTAGGTGACCTTTGGCCAGACACTCTTTCTCAATCCTAGGAAGAAGGCAATGGCAAACCCCTTCTGAAAATCTTGCCAAGAAAACTGCAAGGACTAGTCTAGGTAATTGCCAGGAGTCAACACAGACTCAAAGCTATTCCCCTCCCCGCAAAATATATAATTCTAGAGCTGATTCTATCTTACAATATTATGGTACAGTAGAAATACAAATGTACACTTTTGGCTAATGGAAAATGCAAACACAAAATCTTTACCTTCCTTATTCTAATGTGTTAAATAAGATTTAGATAGTGGAAACTTTGATCTTAAATTTGATTTATTCTAAAAATGGGTATTTCAGCTCTTTCTGGAAGGTGTAAATTTTTTCTTTAGTGCTGCAGCAGTTAGTCTACTGTACCCAGATTGCATTTCTCCCCACCTCTGAACTGATTTTGTATACTTATGAGTCATACAACATGATATCACCTCTTGTGCAAGGATTGCTCTGTTCTTATCTAATTTGTTTTATTTATGGGCAGAGTAGAAAGGAGATTGAGATTTCCTGTTAGATCACCTGGTGTGTTGTAACAAATTTGCAAAAGTCCAACTATAAAAAGTCTCCTCACTTCTAAACTTGACTGATGATATGAATAACCTGGAGTGCACTATTATCAGAAAGACCTGTGAAATCAGTCCAGCTGTTGAAATCAAGATACTGTTTTAAGTCACATGTTCAGAAGAACTCTGTTTCATATAGCTACCAGTTGTAGCTTAAGGCATCTCCTTGCACTTGAGCCCAATTAATTTTCTAGTTTTTTTTTAAAGTGTAACTCAAAGGATTGAAGTCTGTCCACCATCTTGCACAGTGCCATTTCAAACTTCAAAATGCCTCCAATTGCAGATCCAGAAGTTACTTTGTTTATTTCATTTGGAGTCCATGAGGTTGTTGCTGTGATTTATTGTAGATTGGTTTTTACCTTGGCTGGCATTACAGGATCTCTCTCTCTCTCTTTCCCCCCGCAACTCTGAGTTTCTACAATGAGGTGGGTAGCCGTACAGAGTTCATATCTATTTGCCAAACACCACTGAGAGCAGCCCCCTCCTTTTTCTAAGCATGTAGAGTTGTGTACCTCTGTGTGTGTGCTTTCTGCAACCCTGCCCACTCCATTTTATGGCTGATTTTTCTGTCTAGCTAATTACTCCCCCATTTCTTTGAACCCTTTCTCCCTTAAACTGCTCATCACACTGGCTTTCCCAATCCATTGCTGCTGCCCTTTCTACTTAACCCAAATGATTAAGTTCCTGGTGTGGAAACGTTTTTGTTGTTTTTTCTCCAGTTGTAAACTACAGGTATAGCAAATGTGGTTTAGATAGCATTGGATTAAAATCTCTTTCTCCCCAGAGATGGAACAACACAATGTCACGTTATTTGGTTTTTGCAAGCTAATGGTACATATCTGTGAGGGATCTTGTGGTACAAATATAATTAACCTGTTGTGACAGTCAGTTATTAACCTGTTGTGACAGTCAGTTATCTAATGGTCACAGGTCTGTGTGATCAGGGGTTACAAAATATTGCTTAACTTTACAGTACTATCATATTATCAGCAGAAAACTGCACCAGCGTTTCACAAGATAAATCCAAATCATCATACTAGAATTCAGTATCAGGCATCATGGAATTAACCTACAGTACAAAATCATCATCATCATCATCATCATCATCATCATCTGTCCGAGGATGGGGAAAAAAGGACGGAAACTTTCCAGGCATGCTCACACAGTTCTTCTCCATTTACCTTGATCTTTAATATTAATAATAACATAAATGTATAGGCCACCTGACTCACAGCCCATAGCTTAATAAACCATACATACATAGTTCTATTCTATTCTGTTTCGTTCCCTCTCTACAGAAGGCATAGGGCCTTGAAGGACAGGAGGAAGAGCCATTACAAGGGCAACAGTCAGATAAGCAGGGCTTGAGCCCCAGCCAAGAAACTGATTTGGGAAAACATTTCAGATGAGCCCTTCTGTCATGAGTACTGATGGTGAGCAGGAAGGGGCACTTATCCAGGGGGGAAAACGCATGCGTAGTTTAGAGACTTTGAACTGTCATTCAAAGAAACCCAGAACAGACCCTCCTTGACTTTTGAGGTTTATCTGTCTGGGTTTTCCCATGCTTCTTAGTTTGGTAGGATTTTCTGTCTACAATAGCAGTAATAAAACATTAGAGACTTTCTCCTCGTCTCGGCATGGTCTTTGCTTAGTCAGGACAAAATCCTACCAAACTGAAGAAGTGTGGGAAAAACCAGACAGATAAACCCCAAAACTCAAGGCGGGTCTGTTCTGGGTTTCTTTGAATGACAGCTCAAAGTCTCTAAACTACGCATGCATTTTTCCCCCTGGATAGGGCCCCCTCCTGCTCACCATCAGTACTCATGACACCTTCCCTTGTTCACACAAAGACTGACGGAGGGAGGGAGGGGGAAGCACATTCAGCCTGGCAAGATTCTTTTACTACACGTGACCGCACTGCTTAGTGATGGCAATTGCAGCAGTCCCGGTTGTCCTCGTTAAGCAAATCACCAGGGGTCATTAAGCGCAACATCACATGGTTGCCATTTGTGACTTCCTGCTGGCTTCCGCATTGGCTTTGCTTTTTGGAAACCAGGAAAGAAGGTTTCAAATCCTGGCTTTCTTAGCACCCCTTCAGGAGCCAAATACAATTCATAGGTACACAGACTGTTAAGGGGGAGACTTGTTTCTGCTGCCTTGCTGCTGGAACTTGCGTAAAGTGACAAAGAGGCAAAAGCAGGGAAGCCTCAATTAACCACAGATAAGAACTTAGCTGGGCAAAGACGAAATTCCAGTTCAAGCAGTCCAAAGTCAAGCCGAAGATTTATGAAGCCACACCGAGGGGGACATGAGGTCTTAGGCAATTAACAAGCTGGAGTCGTAAATAACTGGATTCCAAACAAGAGTGCCAGTACATGAAGCCAGATGCCTAAGTTGCTTCCAGCAAGAGAAGGCTGTTTCTGAGAAGTTAAATCCTGCCCCCCCCCAAAGTGTGCACAGCCAATCTTTAAGTTTTGCTGGTTAGTTCAGCATCTTGCTGCTTGCTTGTAAATTGCACACTTTGATGGGGTGCAGAGATTCCCAGAGGAATTGCCACAGGGTCCAAATAAGTGCCTGAAGCAGTCTGCGCTGTGCTGAATCTGACCTTGAGGGCATGACAGAAGGTCACAAACGGCAATCATGTGACCGTGGGGACTCTGCAACAGCTGGAACTCTGAAGACCGGTCATAAGTGCCACTTGCTCAGCGCCCTCACAAGTTTGAAAGGTCGCTGAATGAGCGGTTGCATAGCTGTTACAATAAAAGTAGTCCTGGTTTCTTAGTTTGGTCTACCTTGTAGGGCTGACCTTCCCTCCCTTCCTCCCATGCAGCTTCTTTCTGGGCTTTCACTTCTGGGCTGCTTGTATTCCAGCACCTTTGTCAAGCTGTTCTTGTTGAGACCTGGTCTGTTCTCTGAAAAGTGCCAGGCTTTCCACCAGCACATCTCTCTCTCTCGGGTCCTGCAAGCTCCTGCTGGGTCTCCAAATACAGATTCCTCCTCCTTGGCACACACTATCATCAGTTCAAGCCATACAGAAATAACCTTAGGAGTGCCCAACAACCTTTTCATCCATTAATTAATGCTTGGGTCTTTTTACAGCTATAAGGCAGGTGTTTTACTGAGGTCAAAACTTCTCAATTGTGTCAGTCTTGCGGAGTAGTCCAGACAAGAAGTACAACCAGGAGTACTAGCTCTATCTTTATTGTAAGATTGTGTTAACAGAATCTTGCAAGTCTGAAAGTACCCCTCCCTTCGTTCCACTTTTACTCTTCTGAAAACTAGCGAGGGTCCTTTCTGAGACAATTTCAGCACCTCTCCTCCTTTAGACTCAAATTTCATTTATCAGACCATTGTCTAGGCTGCGGCTCTTCCTCCTTTTTCCCAAGGTCCTTCTCACATGACACTCAGGCTGATTTTGGTCCACAAGGAGGGGAAAAAACAACCCTTTAACCTCAAGGTCATTGCATCATCCCAAGGCCATCAGGGTAACTCATCCTAATGGACTTGGACTCACATGTCCAAAAAATGATGTAGGGGTCTAGGATCAAAAGCTATCACAGATATTATTTAAATTTATTGATATGCAGCACTATGTTCTTAAAAGGACAAAGAATCAATCTGCCCTATTGCACTGAAAGCATCCTCAATCTTGAGAGTTGTATCAGTTTTTTTGCCATGGCATTTACAGACCTGAGAATGTTTGTAATTAGCAAGGGTCAGGCTTCATGTCTGCACTGAGGTTCTTTCTGGTAAATCTTACTGAATTTCATGATTCAGCACACCAGCTATGATAAGTGAATATTCTTCTCCTAAACAGAAATAATTCCTGCCATGAAACATGTTTCTCTTTGCAAATTCAGCATTTTATTTTTGTATTAATTAACTGGGAAAGTACAAGGAATGGAGCAAGGTGTATATGTGTTTTTTGCCCCATCATTGGCTGTCTAGTTATTTGAGTTATTGCATTGAAATGAACTTGTTATGAATATGTTAAGCCCTTATTAATGCAAGAAATCATTCTTGTTCTAGGTTCTTCCTTTGTGTGAAATACCTGCACTTCAAAAATGGATGTAGATAATCTAAACTATCTCAATGGTGAAAATTCTTTGTCTCTGCATAAAGTGATTATGGTAGGCATTGGAGGAGTAGGGAAATCTGCATTGACTTTACAATTCATATATGATGAGGTAAGAATTCATAATATTTTCTCTTTAAATTTTATGTTCGTTCTCAAGGTATATGAGAGCAGACAATTGAAGCACTATTTCTTTGCTGAAAATGTATTCAGTTATGTCACTGACTAAAATGACTTAGATACAGTTCAGGAAAGACTAACTTGGTAAATAATTGAGCATACATGAGCAAATGAAATTCATTATTTCAGTTAGGTAAAATAAATTGTTTCTGATACATTCTTTGTCTTTGAATGCTACATATAAATGAAAAGCCCTGGTGATAAAGAATTATTTCAGGAGACACTTGTACTCCTGTTGAGAACAAAAGACTGAAATACAATTATAGTAAATTTTGCCCTGATAGTTATTAAATATGTTTAAGTCCTGTAAGAGACTTATCATACTTATTTCTCAGTGAACAAGGCTGTCAGTATATTTTTATTCACAAGAGTTTTAATTTACACAACTTGGGTACAATTATACACACACATACAAACACACTTCTGTTAGCTGGTACAATTTCTTCTATTGAAACATAATGGAGCAATTTCCCTGCCTCTCTCCCCCCTCCCACCCCCAAATCTTTCCAGACACCTTTATAATTTACTTTGGTGGTTGCTTGGGGAAGAAGCTGAAGAATAAGAATTTCAGGTTAAGTGTTTACATGGTAATTTTTACACCATTTACCCTTGTGAACAAGGGACGCGGTGGCGCTGCGGGTTAAACCGCTGAGCTGCCGATCGGAAGGTCGGCAGTTCGAAACCGCGCGGCGGGGTGAGCTCCCATTGCTCGTCCCAGCTCCTGCACACCAAGCAGTTCGAAAACATGCAAATGTGAGTAGATTAATTGGTACCGCTTCGGCGGGAAGGTAACGGCATTCCGTGAGTCATGCCAGCCACATGACCACGGACGGGTCCTTAGGGACAACGCCGGCTCCAAGGCTTAGAAACGGAGATGAGCACCGCCCCCTAGAGTCGGACACGACTGGACTTTACGTCAAGGGAAACCTTTACCTTTACCTACCCTTGTGAACACAGTAAACACACCCTTACTCATTTTCTGAAAACTGTAAACTGAGAGCAAGGCCCACTCCCCTCTTCGCACTGAAGATGTTGCCTATTCTGGCAATGAAATGTCTGCAAGAAAACAACAAGGCTCAGAGAGCACCAAGGACTCCACAGTTCAACCCTGAGCTACAAATATTCGCTTCGGTTGGGAAATCCTACAAGTGGCTGGAAAGGGCTGGATTAAAAGACAGTGCTGGGGCACTGATCATAGCAGCACAAGAACAGGCACTAAGCACCCGATCCATAGAAGCAGGGGTCTACCACACTAGACAGGACCCAAGGTGCAGACTGTGCAGAGATGCCTCAGAGACAATCCAACACATAGTGACAGGGTATAAAATGCGGCAGGAACAGCATACACAACGGCATTGTGTACAGGAACATCTGCACAGTGTATGGGCTTGACCCTCCCAAGTCCAGATGGGAGATTCTGCAGAAGGTTGTGGAGAATGACAGGGCTAAGATCCTGTGGGTCTTCCAGATCCAGACAAACAGGCAGGTACTGGCCAATCAACCAGACATCGTGGTAGTAGACAAGGACCAGAAGACAGTGGTGGTGATAGATGTAGCAATGCTGAGTGACAGCAACATCAGGAAGGAGTATGAGAAGCTGGAGAAGTACCAGAGTCTGAAGGAGGAACTAGAGAGGATGTGGAAAGTGAAGGCCAAAGTGGTCCCAGTGGTGGTAGGAGCACTTGGGGCTGTGACCCCCAAGGTGGGAGAGTGGCTCCAACAGATCCCAGGAACAACATCAGAGCTTTCTGTCCAGAAGAGTGCAGTGCTAGGAACAGCTAAGATACTGTACAGAACCCTCAAACTCCCAGGCCTCTAGTAGAGGACCCGAGGTTGAGGAAGACACATACCACCCATAGGGGTGAGAAGGGAATTTTATGTGTGTGTGTGTGTGTGTGTATAATACAATTATAAAACCAGCGTGCATTTCCCTAAACTACTATATTTATTCAAAGTGAGTCCCATATTTCATTATACTTATCCACACAAAGTCCACATCTATAGGCAATCCTCTTATAGATAGCAAGTATAATCAGGTCTTCAATCCATTGAGTAAATGTCTTAACAGTTATTGGAAGATTTACGGTGACATAATCCATGCCCAATATTTTGAATTTATGAAAGCAGTACAAAAGTACTATTGCTGGTTCATTATAATTATATAATAATGTTTGAAATACTAATGAAAGTTTGTTGTTCAAGATGGGATTGATTATTTCATTTTGTAATAGTTCGTAGAAGATTATGAACCTAACAAAGCAGATCACTACAGAACAAGAGTGGTCCTGGATGGAGAAAATGTTGAGATCAATGTATTGGATACAGTAGGACAGCAAGACTATGGTGCAATTCAAGACTACTACATTCAAAATTCAGAAGGCTTTCTCTGTGTATTTTCAATTACAGATCTTGAATCTTTTGAAGCTACAGCTGATTATAGGTAATTGAATGAGTGGGAGAGTCCATTTTCTTTAATCATTTTTAAATGGTTTTTGTTGTTGTCATTTTGAATTATTGTACTTTTTGTTTTACACTTTTCATGCCTTTAATTCTACCTTGAATGACTTGGAGATGGATTACAACTGAAGGAGATAAGTGAAGGTAGATGAACAACTCTAAGACAAAATGTCATTCTTTAAATTTAGCCTTTTATGAGGAATAGGCAAATCAACCTTAATCTGAAAGTGACAAGATAGACCTGAATTTGTGATTCAATTGGAACCACCAATTAGAAGCTTCATGTAGCCTTACTTCGTACTGCTTCACTTTCTCATTTTTATAAGAGTACATCTACAAACTTGCAATTAAACTGATAAAATCGTTCAAGAAAGAGCAATTACACATAAATGAAGCATCTGATTAATGCTCCAGATAACCATGTTTTTTTATTTTTATTATTCTAAAAAATTTATACGCATACAATTAACAAAACCATCTTCAAACTAAAAAAAAACCTTTAAAACAATTATAAAAAAAGAAAACCCAAACAAACTAAAAATATAAGAAGAAAAGAACAAGAGAAAAGAAAATCTACCTTATATTTATACTTATTAAAAGTCACTGGTTTAGTAATAAATACAGTACTATAATACAATCTGTATAAAATATTATTTTTAAATATCATAAAATCTCTGCCAAAGGAACACATATTGTTGCATCCTTTGATCAGTAGAAAATATTGCTTTTTCCAAAACAGATAGATTACACATTTGTGAACTATTCCTTGACATCTGGAACCCTAATATCACATTTCCAATTTCTCAATATGATTCTTCTAGCCAGCCAAGGTTGACATAACAACTGTGACCAAAACAAAAAATCCCCATGGAGATACCTTTCTGGAAACTTTGGGGAAATGAAACTTTAAGTATGTTAAGTTGAAAAAATGCTGCTGCAGCTGCCAAATTTCCTCATTTGCTTGGTGACTAGATACAGTAGTTGAACTAGAACCAAGCAAACCAGACTGAAAAGTTGTTTTCTTGTTTTTGTTTCTTTTTACTGTTGGGGGAGAGGTGCTAAATAGCATATGATGATTCCCCTATATAAAATACCATATGATGGCCACACTTAGTATGAACTGTTTCCTCAGTGATTAAATGTTTGGTAGTGGAAGTATCAGTATTTTTTGTATCTCCAAACTTCTCACTTCACATACCCTTAATGCAAATCATAAATGGCAGACTATTTCCTATCAAAGAGAAAGGGTTCTTAGTTGACTTTATAGCATAGGAAGTCAGGTGACAGTTCCTGGCTTAGGTATGTAAAGATTTAACTGAATTAAGTAAGACATTGTAATCTTTGGTAAAATAATGGACAAGGTTTTAGAGATTAGAGAAATAGGGTAACTGTGTAGAGTTAGATATTTTACCATTAATCTGATTAAATGTGAAGCCTTTCCATACAATAGTGGAAAAACCTGCCTTGACACCACTTTATAAATAGTCTAGTTTTTCTATTTGAAAAAAAATGTCAGGATACTGTATTAGTTTTATTTATTTATTCTGAATATAACTATCTCCACTATATTTTCTATCTAGCACTGTTCTAACATTTTCTGTATCAGTGACAAAAATTACATTTAATTCCTCTTTCATTATTACCTTGTCTCCAATTTTCTCCAGTTTTCTCCATAAGCTCTTAGTAGGCTGTTTATAAATTTTTCCCATCTTGTCTGATGTTATTTTCATGCCAGATTTGTATCTATTATACTTGACTTCCTTTTTACAGTACCCTATTCTGCTATTCCTTGATCATAATATTCTTCTCAGTTATAACTAATTTTTCATAATTTTACATAATTTACCAGTTTTTTTTCCAGTGCTGTTATTTATGTTGGTTTCACAATTGTTTTAGCTAATTACCATGGAACTTATTTATTCTGTATGTTTAGTTCCAAATGCTGTCACAGATAAGTAGCAGTAAAAACATATTTTTAGTAGTTAACAAATCATCTAATTTTTGGATTGATTAGAATATTCAGTTGCATGCTTTTAAAATGTCTATGATTTTTTCTTCTCCAGAGAGCAAATTTTAAGAGTAAAGGAAAATGAAAATGTGCCGTTTCTACTTGTTGGCAACAAATTGGATTTAGAAGATGAAAGACAGGTTTCTGTAGAAGCAGCCAAAAACAGAGCCTATCAGTGGAATGTTAACTATGTGGAAACATCTGCTAAAACAAAAGCTCATGTTGACAAGGTAAAAACTATTTCCTGTTTCATTTTTATAGTTGATCTTTGCTTTTCATATATGATTTGCCAATACAATACATAGAAAAAATACTTTTATGTATTGTACAGTATAATAGATAAAAGGTGCTACTGCTTCAGTGGTATAGCAATAGTAAAGGAAAGGGCTCCTGGCTATCTCTTTTTCTATTTGTTTTGCTTATGCTTTCTCTGGAATTCTATTGTAGAATTCTATTTAAAAATTTTAAAAATAGTTTCAAACTTCTGTAATTTTTGTTCAAAGTGGAAATGGAATTGAGGAGGCTCCTTAGCTTCATAACTAAATAAACAATATGAATCAGAATTGAATCCATGTCATATTAAGTATTCATTCATATTCCTTCTAGGTATTTCTTGATTTATTGAGAGAAATCAAAGCAAGAAAGATGGAAGACAAAATTGAATTGTTCGAGTAGATGGTGTTAGCCCCACTAGGTAGACCAGACCAGGAAATCAACTCCACGGGAAAGTTAACACTACTTTTATTGAAATCAAGTAGAATAACAGAATCCTGCAAGTTTGATTAATTCAGTGAATTAAGGAGGCATCTGAATGGGCGGCTTCTGAATGTTATCTGGACATTCTGGACTTAAAAAAATGTTTTACCCCTTGTTATCTTGACAACAGAGCTTGCATATCTCTGCCATGGTCATCTTCCTTACTCTCTGCACATGGTGAATTCAGTCTTCATCTATGTCTGGGGGGGAGGGGAGTTTTTTTGTCCTTGATGTTTTTAATTCCCAAATTGTTTTTCAATTTTGAATCAGTTATAACAAAGGAAGACAACACTATTCTACTTGAACAAAAAAAGCTACTGCAAATAAATGTAGGATTAATAGCTCAGTTATCTCTCAAACTCAATCAGTAAGTGATTACTCAATCAGCAGATTTTAATCAGTACATGTATCTTAATCAGTAAATGTATTTCTTGAATACTATAATTTACAGTAGTTGGTGTTAAAGAAGGTTGATTGCTGGATGCCCATGTCACAGCACGTCTTCTTCAACAATCCAGGATTGGCCCTGGTACTTAGCATTGGAAATATTGACAAAATAAACTGAAGAGAATAAACTGTTCGTTTGTTAGTGCCAATAGTTTCACATTGTCATTGCCATGTCCCTTTTGAACAGATCCAAGTCTTTACATCGTTTTTACCCTCTTCTCCTGAAACAGTACATTGTAGGGTTCCTCTTCTCTGCCAATGGCATATTTCTATTCAACTTTGTCCAATTGTTTTCTATGAAGAATGGGGATAAAAATAAGAAAGTGCAACTGACACCAGTTTAAAGCATCAACAACTCCTATGATGAATGGATTCTGTTTAGTGATAATAATTAAGCTGAAAAACTTTAAAGCGCTGGGATAGTAGGAGACTGTGGTGCAGAAATTTCTACTTCCTAATCCCTGCCAAATCAGCTAGCAAGAAAGAACATGGGCGGGGGAAATACCTTTTGTGCTGTATATGCCATACTGTTTCATTTTCCTTCTCACTGACATAAACAGAATAAAAATGTATGCCAACTCCAAGGCTAGCATAACTCTTTAGCCTTTTTACAGACACAGCAGAGAGATACAAGGGGCTCTTGATGCAACAGATCCAAGTCATGACATCTTTTTTACCCAATTCTGTTAAACATATAGTTGGGCATTTCTTCAGCAGCAGCACAGCATTTCTATAAAGCCACACAGTTTTGGCAAGTTATTTCTTTCTATAAGAAAAATGGTACAGATGAAGTGAAACTGCCACCCAAATTAAAGCAGTGTTAAATAAAACCTGTGCTGAATAGTGACAAACATACATGCTAATCCTAACAAACTTCTTGCATGCTTGGTCAGAAAATACGAGAAGTCAAACTTATCATGAATCATATGCTGAAACTGAGCACACTGCTCCAGGTATCCAAGAATTGGGAAATACTCTATATTACGCTAGGAATGAATGTGTATAGTTCACTGTATAATTCAGTCACTCTGGGCACCCTTTTGCCTAATCTTCAACAATAGTATACTTTGGTTTCCATTGTCAGTGCCAACTACATTCAAGGTGTGGTTTGGAATGTACACTAAGGCAAATTATTTTGAACAGAGCTTTAGGGCCAAGATGTTAAAATGCAGCTTTTTATCACACTTGTATACACTTAGGTGATAATTTTATTATCTTTGAAGTTGTATATCCACTGCCCTGGAACTGTATTGGGTGACTTTGGGCCCATCACTCTCAGCTCAATCCATCTCATAAGATGGTTGTTGTGAAGAAATTGGGAAGATGAAACATCACATATACTGCCTTGAGTTCCTGCATGAACCGCAGGATACACATGTGAAATTTAAAGTAAGTAAATAAAGTCAGATGGGCCAACGTTGAACAGAATGTATGTCCATAGTACTGTGCCAACCACATCCAGGAAAACAGAATTTTAGTCTGGGAAAATATCCTGTATTGTTCCTACAGAAGAATGTTGTCTACAAATACAGTATAATTTCATTCAAAGCATTTATTTTTTAAGAACTGTGTATGTTGTTTTGCCTGGATACAAGCCACGTTGCTTCATCAGACAGGTAGTTCCTTCTTTTAGACAAGTAAGAGGTCTGCAACCTTCTGTCCTTCCACAGCATTCACCTTGACATGAATTGGCTGTTATAATCTCTGTAAATTTGTACTAAATTCACTATTTCCAGGATGTCCTCCAGAGCTGGATTCAACGGGTGAGAATTCATGAGCAGGATCGGGACCAAGATGCAGAGTATCTAGCAAGTCTCCAACGTGAGACTGGATTTGCACAATTAAGATTTTCAACCACCTGTTCTTCCTATTTCTTGAGTCAGCACTTTCAGCCCTGCAAAACTGTTTTGTGATGATACCAAGTCAGGAAAACACTGCAGTGTGAGTGTTTGAAAACGTTATTCACATTTAAAGTGCTAGAACAGAGTATGAATCTAGAAATCATCACCGTGTCAATAGATATGATTTTAGAATGGTATCTAAATGGAATAAAGACTGCAGGGAAGCAAGAACGGTTTGAGAGCACGTATGCACTGAAAAATCTTATAAAGAAGCTCTGCCCAAAAGTTTGGCTAAATCGGAGGGAAACCCCCAGAAAATTAACTCCTGACACTTGTGAGCGAGGCTGGCTGGGTCTATTCCATAGTTTAAAAAAAGAAAAAATCGAGCCTCCTTCTCAGTGAGAATGAACGCTGCCGCTAACTTATATTTCCCTCCTTCCGTTCAGCCGCTCACAGATTCACAGCAAACTCGCCAGCATCTTCAAAACGTTCTCTCGCTACGCGGGCAGAAAGAAAAGCAATTAGGGAGGAGCGTTCTGCGTTGCAGCGGAAGTAGAGGAACCCGAGAAAGTTACTTCCGGGGCAGTTCGGAGGGCGTGGGAATTGCGCCTGGGCATTGACTCCATCACCCCTCCCAGTTTTGGGTTCGGGGGCTGGAAATACCGTACGATGGTACGTTTGTACGTTTTGTGGGTGGGATCGAAGAGGAGTGTTGCAGTTTGTTTTTTCCATGGAAGTACAGTTGCTCGTAGGTAGGAGTCCGGGTGTGTCAGCATCATGTTAGCAACTTTCTTCAGCTGTTTTGCTTTCAGCCATTGTCGACCAGGTGTTTCCACCCTTATCTGGCTTTTGTGGCCCTCATTTTCACAGGGTTGTACAAAGAAAGCTTGGTGCTTGATTCACTCATTTCGTAAACTAAGTCAACGAACATGCAGTGTTCAAGCATTCGGTGTTGATGTTATTTGTTCACTTAAACTCCCTTTACAGGCACTAGGATCAGATGAAGTTCTGATAACATTCAACAGCAGTAAAAAAAAAAACAAACTTCCAAGAGGGGGAATTACTTTTTCACAAAGTTGTATATACTTTGTTTTTTAATGTAGAATACATTTTTGCTTCCATGCAAATGGATTTTTCTATCTGTGCATGTCTGTATATGGTGCAACTCTGAATATATTTTCTTAAAAGGAAGCTGTACAGAATTCAGTGGGCTTTATTTTCAGGCGCACACATTTAGAAGTGGAATGTGGGATTCACAAAACCCTTAAATAACAATCAACATCACATGAAGTAAGGAATACTGAGAGGGGTGTAGTTTATTCAGTGCAAAATTCCAAACAGCAGTAATAGATTCATGTGTGTACAGGTAGTCTTCAGTTAACTACCGTAATTGGGACTGGGAACTCCGTTACTAAGCAATGCAGTGGTAAAGTGAAAAGTCATGTGACCATACCGACTTATGACGACGGTTCCAGTTGCGGTCATTAAGTGAATTGTGCATGGTCATTAAGCATGACATCACATGACCACAACTTGTGACTTCCTGCCAGCTTCTGCACTGACTTTGCTTGTTAGAAGCTGGCAGTGAAGGTTGTGAATAGCAATCATGTGGCTGCAAGGATGCTGCAGCTTTGAGGACCAGCCGTAAGTCTCTTCGTTCAGCACCATTGTAACTTTGAATGGTTGCTGAATGAGTAGTTGCTAAACAAGGACTACCTGTATTCACCTTAATCCTTTCCTAATAAATGCATCCTAACAGAACAATGATTTTCAACAGCTGTGAGATCTATGACTAACCTTGAAAGCATTTCCATAAAAGGTGTTCATAAAATATATTATTAGAAAGCATATACATAGTGCTTAGCGTTGTGCAGTGCTTTGAATCCAAAGGTGATTTGGTGTAGGCATACATGCTGCCTTCTTTTTTTTAGTCGTTTTTTAATTTATTACAGTTTTAAAATACAAAGATAAAACACTAATATGAACTACAAGAAATATAAAAAGTAAAGAAAAAGAAATAAAAAGAGATAGACAAAGTGAAAAAAAAAGACCAATATATAAAAGATGACTCCCCCCTCCCTCCAGACGTGTATAGACAAGCACCATACCTTCTCTAGTAATTCAATACAAAAAGCAAAAAAAAAACTCTTCTTCCTATATCTCATCTTTTAACAATAATCAAATTATAAAAACTCATCTTTCAATCTTAATCAGCAAAAGTCTCTTAAGAGCTATCATATTTTTAGCTTAAACAAAAAAAATCATTTGCCTAAACCAACTTATCACTTACTCAAAAAAGTAAAACAAAAGACATCTCTCCCCAATATTCAAATCCTTAAGACCTCATCATTCAGTCCTGATCAAAGAAAAGTCCCATTAATGACTAGCAGAAACCACAACATATATATTTTAAGCCTGGTCAAATAAGTTCACTTTATAAATCTGTTTACTTTTAAAAAGCTTGTTCTTTAATCCTGTCAAGGAAGGACCCACAGATTGATTTCCTGTCATGCTCTCTATTTCCTTTCAGGAACAACTCCAATACTTTCTCTTTATCTCCTCTCAGAAACATCTTCATTGATTTAAGATAGTCCTTTTGTAAATCCAAAATAGAGAGGCTTTCCAAGTCAGTCTTCAGGTTTATTATTTGCATGTCCTTTTGATTATTAAGATATCAGCTGGTATCTTTTATAAGTCCATTTTGGCATCTTTTTCCAACTCATTCTGGGATTCTAGCATTTTTAACTCAATTTTCAGATCAACAACGTTCAAATCAGGTTCAGGTTGCAAATCCAAGTTAGCATCCTTTCTAGTATCTCACTTGTCACCTGGTATCTTTAAATCCACTTTCAAATCCACAGCGTCGTCCTCTGTTTTATTCAATAAAAACTCTCCCCAGACAATCTTAAAAGTAAATCCTGTGTACACTTTTCCCAGACAGCTTTGAGTTCTTCTATAGTCCCTCTTAGTGCCTTCTTGAAGAAGCTGCATCTTTTCCTGGGCTCACATGGTGTAGAGAGTAAAGAAGATGACCTTGATGGAGATAAGCCAGCTCTGTTCCCAGAGCAACAAGGTAAAAAGTGCAGCTCAAGCCCAAAACAGTCTGAGGGGAGGGGGGAATGACTCAGACAGACACCTCCTTAGTTTCACAGGAATATAAGAAGGTGGGGAGAAGTAAAGCACAAACAAACTTGCAAGATTCTCTTACGATAGTCATCTTAAAAAAAGTAGTTTTAGATTCTCCTGGAGACTGTTTCCTGGTTTGATCCACATTGTGGGGCTAACACATGGCAGCTGTGCAATCCAAGCAAAATACAATAGCATGCCTGTGCCTGCTTGGAAACACCTTGTTGCATCCTGTGGTACCTCCTTAATTAAAACACACATTTTCCTGGGATTGCATAGCTGCTGCGCAAGTCCAGGAAACAGTGCAACTTCTTTAATTAGGTGCTGACAAGTGTGGCCTGCACATCCATGCCCATTTCAGAGCATCTTTTTCATTCTGGATTCAAATCCAAAGCACCATACTGTATATCCTTAACAGAGTTATTAATATATTAGATGATAATAAGATATATATTCTGGCTTTGTACACAAATGGGTATGCATGCTTCTTATTACGCAGCAACTTCTTTGTGCTGCTGTGAGTGGCTTAACTACCACGCAAGATGTAACTAATGAAAGTAGTGAAGGAACCAACAGTTGCCAGGCAAGACAGAACCATTATGTTAGCATTAAGCAGATTCTTCTCAGCTTCACAGTGGTGAAGAGTATGGCTACATATGTGCAGACTCAAAAGGATGGGACAGAACAGCCTGAAATTTAAATATTGGAGAAGAGATATGAATATAGATTGATTTCTTTGTGCTGCAGTAGGCAGATCTTCTGCTGTAAGCAAATCCTTGAGTGTCTGAGAGTCATGTCTTTTATTCCTTATAGTAAATGATTTAAAATAAATGAATTCTGATTTGAAACAAATACACAAAGACTTGCAACCAGAAAAAGAGCCACAAGCAAACATGACCAAATCATGTGAGTCAGAGAGTCCTCAAATTACTTGCTATGCCAATATATTTCTTATGGTGGCATTAGGGATACGTCTAAGTAATATAGCACAAGAGTAGTAAGAACATTGCTGGATGTGATATAACTCTTGCAGATTTCCTTAAAGAGAACGGTGCCAGCCTGTAAGGTGTTACACATCAACTGATAAGTTTTAATCTACAATTTTTTACTTAAAAATGGAACTTGCTTCCTTCCTTTTGTAGCCCAATATTTCTCTTGTGCTTTAGGTATCTATGTAATTAGTGCAACAGAGCTCTAAGGTGATCTAGAATGCAATTTTATACAAACTTATTTGGGAATAAGTCCCTCTGGGTTTAGTGAGATTTGTTTCTGAATATAATACTGTACACATTCAAGCCTCATTAAAATGTTAATGGTCTTCTTGCTTCTGAGTCCTAAAGGGCCCTTCAGTTGTGGGGGTGGGGATGTTGCCATTAAAAATTCATCATTTGTTTAAAATTAGAATATGCTAATTAAAATCTATGTGTATTACAATAAGGAAAATAGCAGTCATCTGGTACCTAGCTTTCTGTTTGTGGTTACAGAAAGTGAAGTAAAAAAACATCTTAGAAAAATCCAAACCAAACAAATATATAATAGGAACAGTATATTGAAAAAAGCGGTGGGAACAGTTTTAGTAGAAATATGAAAACTGGTGGGAGAAAGTTACAATTCAGTGTTCGGCTGCAATCTTATATGCTTCAAAATTACTTGGAAATAAGGCCCATTAAACTCAGTGGATCTGAGTAGTAAGATTGTATTATAAATGAGTGTCCCACATATCTAATAATCTTTATAAAGTTATACTACTTTACCTGTCTAGTTCATAATTTTTGTCAGAAGTCAGTCCTTTATTGAAGAATTAAGTCTGTTTTTCTTTTCTGATTTGTATTTATATATTAACATAAGGTTTTGTTTAGCTTTGTGTTATTAAAAATGCCAAACCCATTAAGCTTCCTTATGATAAATCAGTATGAATTGGAAGTTAAGTAGGCCTGGAGAAAATCACTGACATCACTAATTAATATAATTGGGGTAGTCCTTAAGGTGACTTCCTCTTGGTTCAGTATTATTGTTATAGATGAAACAGTCTCTTATACTCAGCTAAGCACAGCAGAGTGGAAAAATAGTGCTCTCTTCAATATGTTGTAGTTGCACCAATTTATTAAGATCTTTTCCCTTCAATAACAAGAGATTACAGGAGCATCCAAAACCCTGAGTCTACCAAGTACATTAGTGTTTCCTAGCAACAAGTTAAGGACATCTATATTGGTATCAATCTTTTGAGGACAATTACATTTTTGATATTTCTTTTCTTCAAATACTGTCTTGGGGTATTTTTTTCCCCTCAACCATTAAAAAAAAGGATTTCTGAATCTATAGCTACTGCCTTCTCTGCAGTAGCTCCCACCCTTTGGAACATCCTTCTCCCAGAGGTGAGACAGGCCACCTTGGAAAAAGATTAAAGACCTGGTTTTGCCAGCAGGCTTGGAACAGGAAGAGGAATAGCCACTCCTGGGGATGGCTAGTGCCCTAGAGTGACTTCTGATGGACCTACTATACTCACAGTCTGATAAAGAACTCTTGCTCATCTAGATTCCATCTCATTCTTACTTTTATTGTATTTACTGTGTTTATAACTGTTTTGGTTTTAATTCCATTTTATTGTAAACCGCCCAGAGTCCCTTCTTGGGAGGAAGATGGGCGGTGATAAAGTTTGATAAATAAATAAATAAAATAAATAAAAGGTAGCTTGGATACTAGCCAAGATGACCGCTCTTAATCCTGTGGGAGGTTAATTGATTAGTTAACTAATACCCTGCCTTTATTTTTGTCCAAGTGACATATATAATGCTCCCACCTCTTATTTTCCCCATAATAACAACCCTGTGAAGTTGGTTGGGCTGCCTTCAGTTTCTTTGGTTATCCTGTACCAGATTGTCTACAGGTAACATAAGATTATGATAGCCATGTCATGCAGAGATGCCCACTGTATTCAGGAGGGTTTGGTCCCAAGAAACTATCATAGTTCTAGTGTGATAAATGCAGAGGACAAAATTGGCTAAAATTTCTTACTACCTTAGGATCAAGAAATTCAATGCAGTTTGATATGCTGAAGGGACCACTAAGGTACCAAAGAAAATTCTGGGTATATATTGTTTTTTAATAGGCATCAAAAGCAACAGAAAATTCTAGGCTTCTACACTGCAGTTTCCATGGTGAAGGACCACTTGTTTAATTGTGCTAACTCCAAGATGTGTGTGTATGTATGTTTGTGTGTGTATGTATGTCTGTGTGTATGTATGTGTGTGTGTGTGTATACATACATACATACATACATACATACTGTTAAACCAATTCTATTAATGCCAAATACATCTGACTCTTAACCACACTGCTATGTGTCTAAGCAGCCATTTCTTCTTTCTAGATAAGAAAAAGATTCTGATCAGTTTCCTTACTCATCTTACTGAGGGGAATTTTGCACAGAACAGAGATTGGTTTTTGGTTTTGTTTTTCTATAATGCAATTACAGAAATTTTAGGCTGTTAAGACACATTCTGTAGGACTTCAGTCTTAAATGGTCTGTTCAGATGTTCTTTTCCCACCCTGCTTTTGGAAGAATATGTTGGTTGGTTTTCTGCAGCAATTTCATTACTTGCAATTAAATGTTTTAAAATATTTCAAGTCAGTAAAGGTGAAGAGGGTAGACAACCTCCTAATGAAACTTAAAGATGCCTCTGTAATTGTTTTGAAAGGACATAGCCTCACGATACTGCTTTCATCTAATCACAATATTGCTTTCATCTAATTCCCAGATCACTGCAAATGCAGTGCATGATTCATATTTAACCATCTCGTTTTAAAGTAGAGTTTTCCCTTTTCTCCTGATATAAGTCTTGCTGTGGACATGATCTATGGATATTGCTGGTGATGATACAGCTAGAGGCTGGTATCTGCCTGTCTCTAACAGGCTACTTTAGGTTGCTCTGAGCATATCTCCTTCACCATAGTCCCTGGCAACTGTTTTTCAGGGCCATTCTGCTTTTGGCACCAGGAGCGTCTCATTTTTTCAAACTGGTCTCTCCCCTTGCACTGTGACGGTTCCTATCTGGTGGCAAAAGAGCTCTCTCCACTTATCTGGCCACTGCTCCAACCTTTTCCATGTGACCCTTAGGCTTATAGGGCTGGGAGGAGTGGCAAGAGAGGTATGTGTCTAGGGGTGCTGACCCTCTTCTTCTAGGTCTCTAATTGCACAACGCTCATCCATGAGGCCAGAGACCTGGCAGCAAAGGTGTCATCTCTCTGCAGATCTCCTGAAACCAGTTCTAGTTGGCAGATGATCCACAAGCTGGCATGACTGGGATGGGTGGCAAGAGAACTGAGAGAGCTATTTTTAAATATGGGGTTAGTAGTCTTGTTTAAAAGCAGCCTGAATAACAACTGATAGGATTGGGAGGCTAGTGAGATGAGGCAGGAGAGATCCTACTTCAGCACACAACCCCTGTTTGGGGAGCTGCTTTTAAACACAGGCTTAATACTCTTTCAGACATGCATTAAACCTGTGTTTAAAACAACTTGAAGTGGAATGGAGGATACAAGGTAAAACGGGATGTGCCCCCTCTCCCCATTGAAGGTTTTCACATATGGCTAAACTCATGAGGTCTAGCCATCTGTCAAAACTCATCTCCTCCTTTAACCCCAGTCCAAGTTAGAGATACTGGTACATATTTTTCCCACCAGCAGGTAAAGCTTAAGCCAGAGAACTTCACCAGTTGCTTTCCTTAACATGTCCAAATTAATCCTGTTGCCAACTCCATCACTGACATAGAGAGTTCACAGCCGGGGCAGAGCAAGTTGTGCCAGCTCAAAGACTGCACAAATGCTTGTTAATCTGGCTACTGGGTTGAGGTTTATCTGAGACACCTACTCCTGTACAAATCAGTATGCAGAGCTTTCTAAGTCTGAATACAGGCCCCTTTGCTTCCAAACTCAGAAAACTCATTCTTCATCCAGATAGTTTCTGAAGACTAAAACTATAGAGAGAAGCTACAGCTGGGGTAGTAAATCAATTCATTTCATATGTGGTATAGAAAATAATCTTATTTTATAGGGGGAAGAAGAATTCAATTTATTTTAAGAGGGAGAATAAACTTTATAAATAAATAATTATTAATTTCTTTTACCCTTGGAGAAAGTGGTGGAAAATAATATGTTTATTAGCAAGCAAGCATCTTTTAATTGTCAGAATGGTAGTTTAATATTTCAGAAGGTTAGAAGGGGAAATAAATAATTCATGAAATTAATCAACTGAATTCTGTATTCAAGTTATTATTTATGGAACGTTACCTCTGGCCCATAAAACAGCATATCCATGGGCTTGGTCAGTATTGTTTGTCATGGTTTCCCTGCTGTCTTCGTTTCTCCTTTGTGGAAAACACTGCGATTCAGATTTAGAATACAGTTTCTCCTTCCAGGACAAATCATTCATGGCACCAATTGAAAGCTGCCCCAATCTCTCACATTTTGCAAGCTTATTAGAAATGTAGGCATATTAGAAACTTAAGTCTCACAAGGAAAGATTGATTTTACAGCGGAACTTGGCCCTTGTATCATTTGAGAAGGTGGCAAACAGTGGTATACTGGTGCATATTATGGGCATTTCTCTAGGGACGCTAGATGTGCTTTGAGACCTGTGCTGTAGCAGAGAAGTGGACAGTTAATTGACCCAAGACTGAGTTTGTATTCTACAGCTACCTTGGTGGAATTAATATGTCAACATGAGATGCTCTGAAGCAACACTGTTCTCTCTCTCTCTCAGTACTGTTTCCAGATCATGGGATGCAATCTTGCAATTGTATTCTTGCATTAGTCATATACTTCATTGACTATTTATTATGCTCAGTTCTGGGCACCCTTTTCTTCTATTTCAAATCACAATGTTTAACATCTGAATTCTTGCAAGGCATGTCTCTTTTGAAAAAATTCTCCTTCCTAAACTACAACATTTATCCAATGAGTATGTAATTCCACTTCAGCATTCTGACTGTGTAAATGAAGAACAAGTGGAAAAATTTATCTGAGCAGGAACTGCTCCCATTTATTCACCATTTCCTCTTTTTGATGAAGAGCATGGCAGCACATAGATGTACGTGTTCTAAAAGAGTGTGAATAAATGTAGACGTCAGCTGCTTTCTGTAGGGGGAAGAGGCATTTCCATTTAATAGTGCAACTAAAATGCTTGGAATGGCAGCATTTTGTTGAGCTACGATTCCTTTTTTAAGAATAGCACACAACTCTGTATAAACAAAAATGTGAACCTTCTAGAAGCCATCCAAATAACTGCACAGTTTTTAAGGTAAACATAAAGACATCTCATGGCTGTCAAAACATTGGTGATGAAAATAGATTAAATAATAATCATGGCACCTAGGCAATGCTTCTAAGAATGGAAAGTGGCCACTGATCTCAGAATAGGAAAAGTAATGTCTGATTCCCTTTCCCTGCTGCCCTTAAAAATTCCATTTCTTAAAACCAATCTTTCAGGGTCAGGAAAGCCTAAAAAAGGATTGGGAATTATGGGAACTGTAGCAAAAACATCAAGAGTTTAGTAGCACCTTTTCCAACAAAATATATTAAAAAGCGTAAGCTTTCATCAGTTGCAGTTGTAGCTAAACATACCTAGAAAGTATCAAGTTGTGACTTGCTATGCTTACTTAAAACATGGACTAGTATGCCAACAGTAGCAGGGATTATAAAAAAAAAGTGAAGGAAGAAAAAAACCCCAAGGAAATCATTAGTCATTGGTCCCCCATATGGACATTCCTTTAGATCTCAATCCTATTATTCCAGATTTCTGCTTACTGGGTCACTTCCCAAAGCAGCTGAAATAGAATTTAGACAGTGATTTAGATGGCTGTCTGGATCGAAAAAGCTGGAGAAGGAATGACACATGAGTTAGGAATTATGTATTTTGATGCCAGCCTACATTCACAAAACCGATGACTGGGAATACATTTTCCTTTTTCAGGCAGAATAAACATTGGGAAAGGCATGATCTCTGCCACATAAAGCAAAACCATGTACCCCCAATTCCCTGCACCCCTTTGCTGTATTTAGGAGATTTGAAACATTTTAAAGATAGAATTCCAAAGAAAGAAAACAAGAAGCTGCTATATTTGAGCTGGAAAAATAAGGGGGTGTACTATCTCCCCAGCAGCTCTAATAAGCAGCTGGAATTACCCAAGAAACTAGGGATGTTTGGGGGAAATAAATAGAGGACTTTGCCTCAAGATTCAGGTTGTTTCTGTAGAAACAGGTAAATGTTTTAGCCAAGAATCTGTTTTAAACCTTTATTTTTTATGGTGTGTGCTAGTGTTCTGTCTCTGGTGCTTGTACCCTGTATCATCTGAGACTGACTGATCGCTACTGTAACTGAGTCTATCCACCTTGCTGCTGATTGTTTTTTTCCTCTCTTTCCTTCCACCTTTCCCAGCATTAGGGCCTTCTCCAGAGAGCTAGGCCTTCACTTAATATGTCCAAAGTAGGATAATTTCAGCCTTTCATTTGTGCCTTGAGTGGGAACTTTGGGTTGATTTGTTTGCTTTTTTGACTGTCCATGGTATTCTCAGGAGTCTTCTCCAACATCAAAGTTCAATTGATGCTTGTCAATACTCTTCCTAACCTGCTTCTTCAATTCCAACTTTTTCTTCCATAGACTGTCACAGGGAATACCATGGCTTCCACGATTCTTATTCTGATCACCTGAGAACTGTATATAATTTTCATATTTATATTTTGGGTTATGTTCATGAGTATATCTTTACAGTCTTTAAGTCATTGTTTTTCTTAATAAGCTTGGAGGTTGGTAAGGTCATGAAACAAGTAGTAAATGTACAATTGGTTTTACTGCCATTGTAGAGAGTTGAATTAGATGTTTTTTGTGGTCCCTTCCAAATGTACAGTTCTGGTATTCTATGAATTTGTAGTGGACCTTCATCTTTGGACAGCATAGTATACTGCTTTGTATGACTGGAATGTAGCATCTTTCAGACTTTATTTTTTACTCATTTGGAATTAATTTTTTTGAGGAAGCTCTGCTTTTCTCTCCTTTAATAGAGAATAATTTTTTAGTAGTATGGAGAGAATTGACTGCACTTCACAATTTCATTTTATAGCTTATAGTGTGCTGATCATAGTTCCTCATATTTATGCTTTACTTAGAGCTTAATATATTCAGTTATTCGTAATCAATTAGTGATATACTGGCAAATTATAATCTCTATGACATTTGTAAATCCCTTGTTTACTCATTTGTATCCTACTCTTTTGTTCTTTTCTAATGTTCTTTTTCCTTATTTATATCTAATATATTTAAAAATTATTGTAAGTTAATATGCAGAGTTAAAAAGGGAGTTATATATTTGATCTTTTGTCATTTTAATGAAGTTTGATTTTGTTTATCTTTTCTGATTCCCCCAAAATGGAGAAAGAAAAATTGCCTCCCCAAACTAATACCTCAGCACAATAACAGCTAGGTGGTGGTGCTATGGAAATTCCATTTTTTTTTCCATTTTTATCTCTTATTCACAGAAGGGCATGCAGATTGTAGGAGCCCTCTCTCTTACAGTTCAGAGGTAGCCAGAGGATGCCAGATGAGGCACCTTCTGAAAGATAGGTGGTGGCAGCAGTAAGTTCCAAGCAACTACACCAAGATAGGAAGATGGGGCCAGGATGCATAAACCCAAATAGCTTCTGGCAAAGGTTTGAGACCTCTAGGCTCCACTATATCACCACAATATGATAGCTAATGTTCTATATTTTCTGGTATTCTGTGACCATAATTATGTTTTTGTAAGTAAGTTTTCCATCATTCAGGTGCAATGGTTTATCTCAAGTGTAATATTTTGAGATTAAAAAAAAACTTGCTATTCACTTCTACACCGCATATAAATGTACATACAGTATCTTTGTCATGTTCCTCTCATACTTTTTGGTGCTAAAATATGATTTGTTTCAAACATAGTTTGTTGAAAAGCCATAGTGAGCTGATTTGTAAACAAATCTAGGCCTTAGTAATACAGTCCATACTCACTGACATCCCAATTTACACTGGGGTAACTAACCAAAATGTTAACCAAACAAATAACTATGGTTTAGTATAGTGTGTGAATCTTGGTAATTCTTCTAATGGAGTGATTTGCTCTATTCTCTAGATAATTTTGGCTTCCCTTTTCTGTACCTTTTCCAGATCTATAATACCATTTCTGAGGTGTAGCAATTTGACTATACATTCTAATTCTAAGTGTGGATACTGTTGGAATTATCAGGGGTCAACTCAGCATTGTCTCACAAGCATAGTAAGGGGGTTTCTCTGGTGGACATATCTCTGTTGTGCTTGTATGATGTTACGTGGGTCACCTGACTTCCTCCTCCTCCTCCTTGGGCTTGGGGATTAACAGTCTCCATTACCTCATGGGCAGACATGCAAGCAGGAGGTGCTGCAGGAATGCAGCCCTCCCCCAACCATCCTCTGCTACCAAGAACCAGTGATGATTAAGTGCTTTCTACTGTGAATGTACTTGTATCCAGATCTACTGAATAAAAGTAAGCTATCTCTATTTTTCTTCATCTAACTACTATGTGAAGACTGACTTTATTTCTGAACATAATTAAGCTTAATGTGCAAGTTCCTTTTTTGGTTCACACTTCTAGTCTGCAAGATTGCTGTTAGCTGCTTGGAGTTCTTTTATTAACCTTTAAAAACTCCATCAGATACATCATAGATTGATACACAATAAAACCTTTATGACATTGTAGTTGTTTTTTGTTGTTGCCTATGTAATGACTTTTCTTAATGATCAAAGAGCTTATGTTTTTCATAGCAGCTGTATCCCGAGTCAGTGTTTCCACTGAGTTATCTGTGATTTCTCTATCTTTTTTTCTGATACTTAACTAGGTGGAGTTACATAGAAATAAATGCACATAAAGTAGCAAATTTAATGCACTCCTCCCTTGGGTTTGGCAGAAAACTGGTATTTGTTATTCCTGTTTTATTGTGTCCGGGTATGTGTTTACAGAACAAAGTCTGTACAAAGAAAATAGGGTGAGAGGAAAGTCTTAGGCCAAATCCACCCAGCAGCAGTCATATGGTGCTGGTGCCTGATGGAGCAGAAGACATCTGATTTTCACATGTCTATACAGTATATTTACGCTTGATACGAACAGAGCATGAGCTCAGTGTCCCTGTCCAACACACCATTCCTCAAATCAGGCTGCCAGGCACTGTCCATTGTGTGATAGTCCCATTCAGAAGATTACCGGATAGTTACCACTGTGGCCTCCTGTGTAGGATCGTAATGTGTAGGGTTCTACCACATGATGTAGTGGTGTCAGTGTGACAGTATTCACTCCAAAACACAGCATGACCTCTCAGACCTGCATATGCTGGTGACTGGATGAGGTGGGTGTGGTTCATCTTCCTTCCTCTTCAGTGTGTTGTTGTGTTGTCTAGAGAGGAAGGGCTATGAGCACCCTGGCCTGTAGGTGCAAACTAAATTCAGGAGGGTCAGGGGTGATTTCTATAGGCTCTGCCTTGCCCAACAGGCCCCCTGATCCCCAAACATGAGAAGGTTATGGCTTATGTGGGTGACTATTGACTGGCCATGCTGAGCAGACTACTAGGCTGCAGCTATGTATGCCTGCACATGGCACTGAGTTGCAGCTCAATGGGACAGTGGTGCCACCTTGCATGTATAGTCTTAGTGCTGCATACCACAAGCTATGTAAGCCTCTGTTCCCCAATTGTAGTATCCTGTGCAAATTCTCCAGAGGCTGTTTCTATGTAAGTTGATACTGTTTGTGTTATTCCTTAATCTGTGGAATTTATCTGGCTATTCTACAGGACCAGGATGGTAAGCATGCATAGAGACAGAGGACTCTGAAGATTTTTGAGCTGGGGATGCTGCTCACTTCCATCTTTCCCCTCTCAGGGTACATGGAGGATGCTGGCCTGCATTTACTGACACTGGAGGAAGAGCGAGCTGTTTAGCAGACAGCAGATTTGTGCGGGAGGACTGTTTTGTTAGTTTAGTGGTCCTCTATGTTGCCCTATTTGCCAACATATTGATTGCCCACTTGCATCTTTTTTCCCCTGCATGCTCCCCGCCCTTACCTGTATGCTTCCCTTCTGTGCAGTTTTGGCCATACCATCAGCAGAGAGTAACACTACCTTGCATTAGGAACAGACAAGTTGATGCCAGAACACAGTCTGTAGCTGAGGCTCAACTCTCACTGGCACACCCAGGTTCACATTTTGCTTATGCACCTGAGTCAGTGGGGAGGCTTGCAAAACACCACACTGGGCCCATGATGAGTCACAGGCATATCCAATGACCTTGCAGCAAACCTCCAAGGTGCATCATGGGGGGAGGAGCTAATTGCTTGACTGCTTGTGCTTTCCTTCCACATGCCATAGGTGAAGCAGAGTTGCTTACTGTAACCACAATGAGGCTTGAGCTCTATGGGAAAATGTAAGCCATAACCAAGCAGGTCATACCTCTGGGTAAGAGGCTGCTACTCTTACTCTTGCCATACCAAATGCCCAGCACAAATGGTTGCTGCCATGGATTGGTACATCACCAAGACTACAGTTTCCAATTTTCCACAGCAAATGAACTTCCCTGGGCTGCAGGTCCTGGTGACAAGAATAATTGCCCTCTAAGTCATAACAGCCCACATTTATGCCATGGAGGAGCATGTTGAAGTGTGGAGGGGGAACATCAACACGAAATTAGAGGATTGCCCCTGACCAGACCCATCTTTCTGTTGCCTTCCCGTTCATATTCTACCCTTTTCCTAGTATTGTTTCACTGTGTTGACTCTTAATTAAGTAGGCAGTATGCTACACTGTGGCTAGTTTGAGGGTCTGGGTTTGGGCTGTTCAAGAGGGAGAAACAGAATTATGCACTGAACTTCAGAACGGGGAAGGACCATTTGGACATTTCCTGCTGGAGTTGGCATATGTGAAAGGAGACTGCCTCTGATCATGTGATTTTTCTCTTTAAAGCTTCCTCCATTGGTTCTTGTCCTATCTTTTGGCACTACAGAGAAAAAAATCCATATCATTTTCCCTGTGACATCCTTTCAAGTTTGGAAGACTGCTATCATGCCTCCCTTTAGCCTTCTCTTGTTTAGGCTAAACGTACCCAGTTCTTTTAACCAGATTTTAGCCTTCAAGCCCCTTACTATCTTGGCTATTTAATTTATTAAACTTATATGCTGCTGGACTGTGAATGACTCTGATTGCTCTTCTTTACACTCTTTACAGTTCTTCAGCATGATTTCTGTATTGTGGTAACCAAAACTGGACACAGTATTTCAGGTGCACTCTGACCAGTGTGGCATATAATGGAAATATCACTTCCCATGATCTTGACATTGTATCTCTGTTGGGGCAGCCTAAGATTGCATTGGCTGTTTTAGCAGCTGCAGCACACTGCTGGTTCATGCCTAATCAGTAGTCCTCCAGCACACCCAGATGCTTCTTACAAGTACTACTGTTGAGTCAAGTACTACCTGTGTTAGATCTGACATTTGATTGTTTCCTACTTAAGTGCAGAATCCTACATTTCTCAACAACTACATTTTGTTGGAAAGCCCCCCCCCCATTTTTTTCAGTTTATATGGCCCCCCCATCTCAAATACATAACCCTGGGCAGCTTACAATTAAAAAAAAAAACCTACAGGTACTCCTCAACTTATGACCATTTGTTTAGTGACTGTTCAAAGTTATGACGGCACTGGAAAAAGTGACTTGCGACTGGTCCTTGCACTTATGACCCTCACAGCATCCCTGTGGTTACATGATCAAAATTCAGGCACTTGGCAACCGGCTTGCACTTACGACAGCTGCAGCATTCTGGGGTCACATGATCACCATTTGCAATCTTCCCCACCGGCTTCCAACAAGCAAAGTCAAGGGGGAGCCAGATTCACTTAATGACCATGGTGATTTGCTTAACAACCACAGCAAAAAAGGTTGTAAAATCAAGTGTGACTCGCTTAACAACTGCCTCACTTAGCAATGGAAGTTCCAGTCTTAATTGTAGTCATAAGTCAAGGACTACCTGTATATAAAAGAACAGAGAACAATATAAAAACCATACAACAGAATCAGCAGCCATGGTACAGTGTTCAACTCTATCAAAGTCCTTTTGAATTTTGAGCTTGTCTTTTGAAGTTTTAGTGATTCCTCCAGCTTTGTGTTTTTTGCAAATTTACTGAGCATCTCTTCTAGCCCTTTGTCAAATTCATTTATAATAATGTTGACGAACACCAGGCCCAGGACAGAACCCTGAGGTGCCTCACTACATACCTTTTTCCATGTAGACATAGGTTCATTAAGGACCACACTCTGGGTATGGTGGTTCAACCATCTGTGCCTCCATCTGGTAGTGGGACCATCCATCCCCACATAATTTGGTTTTATCAAGGAGAAGACTATGGTCAATTTTATCAAATGCCTTACTAAAGTCTAGGTCTTGATCTAGATCATACTGAAGTCTAGGTCTTACTGAAACCTAAGTTTATAGTCACAACATTCTCTTGATCTACACTGTCAGAAAAAGCAATAAAATATGTCTAGCACAACCTATTTTGAACAAAAACCCATGCTAGCTTCTAGTAATCACCTTGTTCCTTGCTTGCAAACCCACTGCTTGATTATCTTTTCTAAGATTTTTCCAGGTATTAATGTCAAGCTGATTGGTCTGTAGGTTCCTGGGGCCACTTTCCCCCCTTTTTAAAAGATTGGAACAACATTAGCTCTTCTCCAATCTTCTGGCATATTCCTCTTCCAGGAGTTCTCAAAGATTACAGTTAGTGGTTCTGAGAGCACATCCGCCAGTTATTTTAGCATCCTGGAATGTAACCATCCAGCCCCTACAACTCGAATTCATTCAGAGCAGCTAGTTGTTCTCTCCCTACTTCTTTGCTTATATTGCCCTGCATTTCTCTTCTGTCCCCCATGGTGCAGTTTCCAATGGGTTGGACTACTTCTTTGTATTAGACTATTTTTGAAAAATAATAATTCAGCTTTCTCCCTGCTTTCTGTCACCATTTTGCCAACTTCTCCAACCAGCTGGCCAACCATTTCCTTAACTTGCTTCTTGTTTCACACATACTCAAAGAACCTTTTTGTGTTGTTTTTGGCATTTACTGCAAGCCTCAGTTCATTCTGAACCTTAGCCTTTCTGATCCCTTGCCATTCTGACAGATTCAGGCAATTTCCTGAATTGTTTTTCCTTCAGGAGTTTTATCCAGAGAAGTCTCCCTACTTCTTCCACTACCTTGTATTATCATTCTTGACACCATCACTTGAACCAACAGTTCACTTCCAGAGTCCTTTGTTCCTGCCTCAGGCCATGACCTTCAGTTGGAAGTACGGAGAAAAGCACCGCCTGTGTTCCAAACTTATTTGCCTTCCTGCCTAGCTCATTGTAGCTGCCAATTTGAAATGACAGTCGCGATTGTACTCTGTGTTCTTTGCATTATTTACAAATACAGTTATTCCTGTTCTATTCACATGTGTTTGTGCATGGGCCGGGGAGGGTTGGGTAGGTTGGGGAACAAGGATGTTCAAAATATACCATGCAAACTGACTACATCTTCTAATAGCACAATCTCTGATTGTGAGTTTACTGAGAGGTAAACCTTGCAAAGTTCAGTGGGATTTATCCTAGGCAGGTGTAAATATTGCGGCATGCTAAACCTAACAGTTTCTCTGTAATGGGAATGTGCTTTTAATGTTCACTTATAAAAGACCAGAATTTAAAAGACAAACACTGGGGTAATCCAACAACACAATCTTATAATAAGGCTTTTAAGGTAAATCAGTTGTTAAGCCTTATTGCCTTGATAGCATCTCTAAAATTCCAGATTGTAGGAAGTGTGGAAATGCATGTCTGTCCTGAAAGGGCAAAATGTCAATATTCTGCATTTCATCATGTGCCTTGTAGTTCAAGTTGTTCCCACGCAGGATTTTGAATGGTTATCATGGACAATGATCTAACTGGGAAATTAGGAGCTATGGGGTATGCCTTGTGGTTGGGGATATCTAACAGTCCAAATTTTATCTCAGTAAGTGCTATCTTTCCTGTTTATATAAATGTGGTATGCCTAATTCTTCTAACTCATAAGCACACTACTGTTGTATTTCTCAACTGGTTATTAGGGAACACGTGCAAGTGGAATTAGTTCCACCCCTCTGCCAAGTAGATGGCAGGCCTTGTGCTGAAAGGACTTTTTTTGTTGTTTATTCATTCAGTCGCTTCTGATTCTTCGTGACTTCAAGGAGCAGCCCATGTCAGAGCTTCCTGTCGGTCGTCAACACCCCCAGCTCCCCCAGGGATGAGTCTGTCACCTCTAGAATGTCATCTATCCATCTTGCCCTTGGTCGGCCCCTCTTCCTTTTGCCTTCCACTCTCCCTAGCATCAGCATCTTCTCCAGGGTGTCCTGTCTTCTAATTATGTGGCCAAAGTATTTCAGTTTTGCCTTTAATATCATTCCCTCAAGTGAGCAGTCTGGCTTTATTTCCTGGAGTATGGGCGGGTTTGATCTTCTTGCAGTCCAAGTCACTCTCAGAATTTCCCTCCAACACCACAGTTCCAAGCTGAAAGGACTACCAGGGCACAAAACTGCATTGTCTTATGAGGCCATCACTCACCCACCCAGACATAACCAGCAAGAGGTCTCCTGTAGGTACGTAGCCAGTTGTTTCCAACTCACAGACTATTGCATTGATGATGATGCACCTGGCTTCCATTGCCACTCTATAGTTGCCCTGCCCCTAGAATAGAACAGATTGCAACATGGGGCATCTGCCGTGGCTTCAGGGAGAGAAAACCATGTGAACATTGCTTGTGGCCACCAAGTGTGGTTTGTGGGCCTTTTTTATGGGAGGCTTAGTGGGGCATGCTGTGGTCAAAACTTTTACAGTGCCTTGGCTTGATGTGAGCCAGGACACAGCATATCCACTGAGTAGTTTGCAAGGAAGGTTGAGTTGTGCGTGGATGACTGTGAGCACAAGTGTGGCAGTGTCATGGAGAGCTGTATGCAGGTGCATGCAAAGCACATTTTGGGCATCATGTGCGAGGTCAGTTCTTATGCCATGGTTGATTGGGGCCCAGAACCCACTGTGAAGACACTTTATGAGTATAACAGACCATATGTTGCATTTTGACAGATGGATATTTATTGGAAACAGGATTGCATTTCCCTGGTGCAGTAGACAACTTTGCATGCTGCATGTAAAGACAGTTACAGCATGAAACTGTCAAAGATCTAAGCTAAAGGGCATCCTTGGCTCTGATGTTCCTCTGTGGCCTGGCTTGCACTCTGAAAGTCTTCTGGGAGCAGTGCTGCTCTTATGAATATAGTAATATAAATCAGAGCAGGTGCTGGATAAGTCCTACAGAGTAGAAGCAGAGGCCCCTTTCTAGAAACAACTCCTCAGTGATGATACCTGGCTGTTCATACAAGTGGTTCTGTAGCTGTAGCAGCTATTTCCAGGATATGACTCCGTAGTAATGAAGGTATAATCTCCACTTACAATAACTGTAGAAGGAGCCATTTTTTTGCACAGCAAAGGTTATGCTACTCCCAACTGGGCCAAGTCAAAAGTTCCTGCACAAGGTTCCTTTGTGAGTGCAGTGGAGTTGATGTGGCTATGAGGTCATCCTTTGATGATGGAAGGGAATGTGTGATGGAGATGGATTTTGATGGCCTTGGATGCCCAGAATTAGGTCTGCATGTGGACTGTAGTCCACCAGAATAAGAGGATGATTGGGGGGTTGCCATCCCACAAGTTTATGTCACTCATAATCTTGATGGCCTCTATGTGTGCAGGGGGATTGTTCGTTCCCCTCCCCCGCCAAAATAAATAATGCAATAGGTACTGTAGAGTCCTTGGTGCTCTCTGAGCCTTGTTGTTTTCATGCAGATGTTTCATTGCCAGACTAGGCAACATCTTCAGTGTGAACAGGGAGAGGGCCTTGCTCTCTGTTTATATATGTTTATACACTGTGGCTTGCCCTGCTTGTGTTGGTGGGGGTGTTGTTCTCTCCTTGGGAGTTCTTTGATTGGGCTGTAGTTTGCTGCTTGGTTGATTGCATGAGTTAATAGTTCCTTGATTTCGGTGTATTGTGCTGTTTGGTTGTTCATCTGGTGTTAATCCTAGTGTTGATTTTTGCATGGTGTTGATTGCTGGTGAGGAGGTATACTGGTCTTCTGACTTTTCTATTGTCTCTTCTGAATGGTATGTAAATGTTGTTTACCTCTATGTGTCTGTTGATGGCTGCTTTGTCTGAGTGGGACAAAGGACTCCACAGTTCAACCCTGAGCTACGAATATTCGCTTCGATTGGCAATAGGTACTGTTTGGTAGGTTGTGTGTCTAATCCCAGTTGGTAGCTGCTTGATTACAATAATATGCAGCAAGTTCCTAGTGACAGCTTGTGAGCTGGGACTGTATTGAAGGCATCTGGGGTAACATTATGGCTACATTTCCTGAAGGAGCGGGAGTTGATTCTTGAGGATCTCAGCACTCCTTATATTTTGCTGGTGCTTCCTAAAGTTCTGTGGTGACCCTGCTGAGCCTTTACACAAATATTTCCATCTTTGTGGTACAGCATAGTTTAAAGCAGGGGTCAGCAACCTTCAATGTGAGAATCAGAGACCATGCAGCTGCCATTTCCAGGGGACTTGTTTCTCTGCCCGTGCTGAGGTGGCTGGTGAAGCCATCACCAAAATGGCTGCCTGAGGAGACAGCAAGCAGCTTTTTCCCCCTCTTTGTGGGCTGAGTGAATATATTTCTTTTTGGGACCATAGGCCAGGTGATTTTGGATAGCGGCCCACATCAGGCCCATGGGCTGTAGGTTGCTGACCCATGGTTTAGAGCTTGGTACCATCTCATTAATTTCTGGCTAAAGTTTTTTTTCCCAGTTGGTCTCACCCCGTTAGTCTCAGACACCAATTTAAATCAACTTAACTAAAAAGAGCTACTAGCAAACTCCAGTCTTGCTGCCTGCCTTGTCCCACAGCTGCTGAATGAAACGTGCAGTGTTTCTTCGCTCAGTGGCAATCTCTTATGGGAGGTCAGCCATCATCTGCTCTGACCAGTGCAGAAGGGCCTCAACAAGACATTTTGTCCATGGCAGGCACCTCTTCCCTAAATGAAGCAGAACAAGCTGGGATCTCTACCTTCTATTCCTCAGGGTCCAGGTTCTGCTCAGTGGCCATCAGCAACTGATCATAGCTTTAATGCAAGCCATATTCTGTTAGGATGTGGGCGCTGGTACATGGGGCAAAGAGATGCTGCCTAGGGAATGGTCAGATAAGAGACAGCATAGCCTGCAGTTGGAAAAATGTGTGGGGCAAGAGGCTCAGAGGGCCCCCCCAGCGCTCATTTTGGCACCCCACCAGTGCAGCGCCCGGGGCACATGCCCCGGTTGCCCCGCCCTAGTTGCAGCCCTGAGCCCAATGACAGACCAGTTGGAGGCACCAGCACTGGTACCTAGCAACCAGCCCACCATGCTGCACAAGGAACACAAGCTATAACTAGTTTCAGTGGAAGTCACAGTATGACAGAAAACTTTGGCAGAAGAGTAAATTCCTAGAACTCCCAAGGAGAGGGTGGCTGTAGGATATGAGTGGTGGCATTTGGCTGTGCATTGTGGTACTGGTTGTCGGTGTGTCCCCACACCTGGGGCAGTGGAGCATGGGTAGCTGTGAGGATGAGCCTTTAGTGCAGTCTTTATGGGTATTAAATGGAATTGGTTGCTAGTAATTCTGATCTTAAGATCGTGTCTGTGTGTTACTTGCTGCCTTGATTTAGAGACTATTTTGAACATCTCAGGGGCATTTTGCTCGTCTCAGGTGGGAACACACAAATGAATCCTCATCCGACTAACCCCCGAAACTCCTCTTGCGCCGCTCCTCTGTAGAGCGTAGGGCTTTCACCATAGAGTTGACGGAGATAGAATGACATCACCGTGTCCTCTGGATGTATAACCAATGGAGGCTCCAGAGCTTCAAACCATTCGGCGTAGCCTCCTAAGTCCGCTCGTTCGGTGGAGGAGCGTGGCCTGCCTTCGCGCAGCACCACGCCCTTCCACATTCGCTCCCTGGATCCTCCTCCCTCTTTCTCCTCTCCCGAGGCTCCCTTCGGGAGACATGTGAGGCACATTGCAGGCCCCGCCCCGTCCACCTCCCTTCCCCCTCATCTTCTTTCTCCTCGGGGAGGAGGAGCCGACTGGCTGATGAGACGCGTCTGCCCGCCAGCGGTTGTGGTGTCGCCGTCGCCCTTAATCCAGCCGTCCCGGTCTCGCCCTAGCGGGTCTGGAGCTAGAGAGAGAAGCGGATACAGGCTGTGCAAGCCCCGCGCTTCCTTCTCCCACCCTAAGTGGGCCTGACCCATCCCCAGCAGGCAAGTAAGTGCTCCCTTCCTCGCCACGGTCAGTTGGAAGCTGATCGGAGCTGGGCGGGTGTGACCTGATGAGCCTTTCAGCATCTGAGTGGGAACGGGGACTTTCAAGCCCAGGGCAGCTGTGAGGGGCTGTGAGGGGAAGAAGGGGGCCTAGTGGAAGTGTGGCGGGGATGTGCCTTGCGCCTTGGGAGGCCGCCGGCGGAGCCCTCGCCGCTTTAGGAAGGCAGTTTTCCTTTTTCCGGATCGCCTGCCTTTCCTTGCTGCTCACTTGTCCTTGCTCTTTCCCTCCTGAACGGGCCGCTGTGGCACTCCCTTTCCCCATGCCCTGAACGCAATTGGGCGCGACCACGCTGCATGTGTGGGTGGCTGGATAAGGAGACTTCAGGGCTGCTTTGCTCTTCGTTATACCGAGGCGTATCATAGACAAAGGTGCTGGAAGATTTTCCGTTTGCAAGGCACTCGTTTTCTCCCTGCATTGCTGAACTTCTTAAACGAGGGAGGTGCTGGGCCTACCTGGGACTCCATCATACTGCTTGAGTCCAGACAGACTTGTGGTGGGCCCTAACTGGGAAGGGGTGGCAGTTCCCACAAAGAGAAAAGGAAGCTTGTTTGGTCATACCATGGCTCTGTTGAGGTGAAGCACTAGCTGATCATTCTGGGACACTGACCTCCAGGTTTATGAAGTCAACAGCTTTCTTCTGTTGTTCTCTGTTAGATGTGCTGCCTCTAAATGAGGTGCTGTTATAATACATATTGCTAGACCTATTCTCCACTCAACAACCAGTTTGATATAGAGGTAAGGCACCAGGCTAGAAACTGGGAGACCCTGAGTTTTTGTCCTGCCTTAAGCTCAAAACCAGCTAGGTGACTGGACCAGTCCTCCTCTGTTTAGAAAGAAGACAGTAGCAAATAACTTACGAAATTTTGCCAAGAAAACTGCAGGGACTAGTTCTGGCAATCACCAGGAGTGAAAGACTGACTTGAAGGTGCACATACCCGCACAAAATTCTCCACTTAATTATTTTAAGGGTTAGTTATGTTATTTACACATTATATTCAGGAGTTAAAATCCAGTAACAGAAAGTTACAAGACAGCTTCTGTTTTTCTAACTGAGAATAAGTCTGACCTATCTAATTCATGAAAAAAAGTTCCTTTTGTTTCAGTTTACACTTTTGGTATTGCTGAAACTCAGGCTTTTACTCTGTTTTTTTCAATAACTGGCTAATTGACTATTAAACATAGGGTGGTGGCAGTACTTTATGATGGCCTCCTCTGTGAATATGTGTTCTTTGTGTTCTTTCTAGATATAACATTTCTGAAGAATCTCAGTTTATTGTTCTGTTTGTTTTAGACTGCTTTTTCAAACCAAAGGTATTACAAGAACAAAATGACTGAGAACTAACTACAACTATTTCCAGGTTTATAGAGTTCATTCATACACGCACTATAGTCTACTGGTTGACTTAAGACATGTAATTCATCAGAGAGTACCAGTTTATCTTCAGGAAGGTTGTCTTGTGTTCCTTATAGACTCTGGAATCCAGAAAGTTAGTGTACTTTGTTTTACTAACCATGTAACAGCTTTCAATGTTTTTATTTTAAGAAGCTGCCCTTCTGCTAACTTGATTTTTCTTTTTATGCTTCATATGAATTTCTTGTTTGATAATTGAACGTGTCACTGTGGCAGTCAAATTGATGAACTGCCAACTCTCCCCCTTTCCAGATGACAGCCACAATGCCATCAATGTACTCTCAAAATTCAAATTTCTCTAATGTCCAGAAAAAATGTTTTTTGTCTCATGAAAGCCAGCTGGGTGACTTTGGGCCAAGCCACTCTTTCTCAGGCCAACCCACCTCACAGGATTGTTGTGGGGAAAATAGGAGGCAGGAGTATTAGGTATGTTTGCTGCCTTGATTTGACCATACATAAGGCGGGATAATATAATAATAATAATCCTTCTAAGGTAGTTCAGACAGCCTCCCTGATATGTAAAAAAGTGGTAGAAAGAAGCCCTACGTGATGTTCATACAAGTTAGTAGAATTCCTCCATGCAAAAAGACCAACCACAAGTCTCTTGAGGAAGAGCATGGATGTGCATGGAGCTCCTTCTCATGGTTGTTAAATTTATGGTGGAGTTGGGTCCACAGCCCTCTTAAGCAAACTATTATTGTGTGAAGGCATTTATCTGCACATTCACCTTGGTGTAAGTTACTTCCTTGACAACTGCAGTGGATACTAACTTTTTACTACTGGGTTTTGTATGTGTGCTGTTTGAAAAAAGTGAAAACATGTTTATTTTGTTGAATTGGAGAAGCATTAGGAAATGTGGTTTCTTAAATGTTTTGATTCCATAGCTTCTTTAGTTTATAATGCTTTTTGGTTCATTACCAATGGGAATTCTCTGTAACCCAGTTAATGTGAAATACAGTATTGTAAAGGAGGGAGCTTTGATGCAGAAGTATGGAAAGCTGCATTTCTAAAGAAATCAGATAGAACAAGGGTGCTTGATGCAGACCAGTAGTTGTCTAAATCATTGTGATTCTAAGTTGTTAATTCTGACTTCACAATTAAGGCCCTATCAACAAACTGTTCATGAGTCTTATTTGTGTAGTTCCTATCCATCTTTCTTTATATAGGCAGAGTGGTTCCTGAAACAGAGTAACTCTGTGAAATTGATATTTAAAAGTGTTTTAATGTAGCTGGGAGAAACTTCAAAGGACAGTTTAAAATATTATGGACTTTAGAGTAAGGTTGTAAACATAATCTCAAAAGGAAGTTATATCTAGAATAAGGGATAAGTTGGCAATAAATTATCTCTGCCACAAAATATCTTTAGTATTAAAAATATTTTATGGATTTTTTTGTAAACTACAAGTAGTTAGCTATAGTTTTTAAACTTACACCAACTGTGGTATTAAAAGTAAATCAGAAGATACACTATTTCTTTATGGAATAGACCAAAATTTACATTATCAAGCTAGTAATAGTAAATATTCAGTGCGAACTTTTTTTAAAAAAATATGATTTCTTATAATCCATTTGCAGTTTATCAACATGCAGCTAAGCCTTGGGTGTATATTCCTTTCAGATTAAAATATTATAAGTTTGCCATAATTTTTACATGGCAGCAATAACTTAAAGAAATTGTGTAAGTTTTTAGCAATTTTACTGCATATTCTAAACTTGGACTTCAAGTATAGTAAACATGTGAAGACCAAGAAACACAGTACATAGTCTGCTTAAATATGCACTATTCAAAATTATTTTGTGCAAAATAAAGGTTTCTTTTTAAATTGCATTTGATAAATGGAATGTTATTTTCTTCTATCAAAGTTTGTCAACTTTCCTTAAACAGCAGGAATATTTTTAATATTGTGAAAACATTCTAATAGCAAATACAAACTAACAGGATAAAAAACTGTAGACTTAATAGCTGCTTAGGCTTTAACCTAGAGACATCAGGTTACTGTAACAAAATGCATAGTGTAAAATGGGAGTGGGTGATCTGAGTGTGGCCCTAAATCAAAACATCTCCAAAATTTTGTGGCAAAACTGCCAATTTTTTTTATTTTTTTTTGTTGCAAAATTAAGGAGCAAGATAAATTAAGCCACATAAGGCTTAATATATTTATTATGCAACATGTGATCACCTAATATGTAGATATTAACCCCCCCAAAAGCTGTATTTTGACCCTACCCACAGTGACATTATTACTGTGCCCTACATAACCATCAAAGGCCAAAATAATTTTAAAAAGGAAAATGCTGTTTCTGATTGGCAGAAATGTTGCTCACATTGTTCATTAAAAAAAACAACAAAAAAAAAGATGACATTTATTAGGAGCTGGAGGTACCTGGTTAGAGGTGCAAGGATGATTTGATAATCCAAATGAGATATATCAATTCCCCTTACATTCATTTAAAAATTATTTCATTTGAAGCAACTTTTAGATCTAATAGAGGCAAGCAATATAATATTCTCCCTGTGATTGAATTTTAACTCCCATTAAACCCTGCTAGCATGGCTGGCTATCAAGAATTATGGGTATGGTAATACAAAATAGGAAAAGAATGAATGGTTGTCTACACTTGAATATAGATTTTGAAAGTCATAATGAACTGATGTTAAGGTATACTAATATTTTATACAAATTTGAGGATACCCAGTTCAGACCACAAATCAGTTTGAAGCTACATGACATGAAGACAGTGTTCTACTCCTAAACAAATGCTTCCTGTAGTTTTTAACCTAACATTTATTACCAAACCACTAAGATGGTTGAAGTGCTGAAGCAAGAGGAGAGCAGGAATGTAAGAAAACATATCTGTATTCCTAAATAACTATACATGAGAATACTATTTTTAGAGTAGAGTTTGCTTCATTATTGGCCAGCATGGTGGCATTTGCTACTTTAGTGTTCTGCTTAAAGAGTTTATCTTGCCACCATCTATGTGGTCAGTTATTTTAGTCAATGAGGAATTCCCCATTCACTCAAAAATCAGCTGTGCATAGGTCAGGCAGGCAAGTCACCCACCACGTTCCCTCATCTCAAATGGCTAAGACACAAATCAGACAGAGAATCAACTCCTTTGCTTCCCCCAAAAGGCATGTAAATAGGGGAATGGTTTTTTTTTTAATCTTCCCTTTTGGCTCCTCCAAAAGTTTTGTTTTGGAATTCTAGCCTCACAGAAGGAGGAGGAAAAGTGAGGCTTACCTGGACAAGCCCAAAGGAAGTTTCCCCTATCTCCAGCCTTTCTGTTTAAAATGCCTTGTCATGTGATATGAAGAGAGAGATTGATTGCTGGAAGAGAGCATGGAGAATGGAGGTGAGGGAGGGAGCTCTAGATCAGGACCACAGAAAGCCTTTAGGAAATAATTAGAGAAAGACACAGCTTTGAAAAGTGAAGAGCAGTTCCTCCTTTCTTTCATTTTTCATCCGTTTGGATAGTATTAGTGTTTTGGTTTAGATACCAAACTACTGCTCAAAATGTTTTAATTGTAATCTCACCTTTCCTATAAATTTTCAGGGTGTCCTTTGTAAAAGCACTGATTCCAATTCCATTTTATAAATAGAGTACAAGAGAGAACAGTAGTTATAATTATTGATGCTGTATTCTTAACATCTGAAGAAATGGGCATTTTCTATTCTTGCATACAGCTCTCACTGAATCATAGCATTAAAAAAAATCTTGTTAAACTGGAGTAACTGATAATTCTACCACGTAGGACTATATTTTAATACTATTGACAAAATTTGTAATAAGTTTTCTCCTGTACATGTGAAGCAACATATGTGATGCTTTCTTTGTTTGCTTTAACTATCTTTTAGGTGAGAGATAAAGATGAAGTTTTTTTGAGTGGAAATTTGAACTGGGATTTCCTATGTCAAATATCAACTTACTGCATAATGGTGATGCGTATATGCAGTATATTGTTGCCATGCATCACTACCTCTAGTATTGGACCCAATAAAGTTCACATATAATTCTTGATACGATTCTAATTTGGATAATGGAAAGCTTTGTGTTTCTTAGGTTTAATCTATTTATAGAAATGAATATGCTAGCTTTTTCAAGAGGATGTAAATGTCTTCTTTAATACTACAGCAGTTAGTCTGCTTTTCCTAGATTGTATTTCTCCCCATCTCTGAACTGGTCTTGTATACTTATGAGTCATATAGCATGATATCACCTCTTGTGCAAGGATGACTCTATTCTTATCTAGTTCTTATTTATGGGCAGAAAAGAAAGGGGACTGAAATTTTCTTTTAGATCACCTGGAAATTCTCCCCACTTATAAATTAGACTACTGATATGATAATAGTATTAAGAGGTGGTTAGAAGTGCACTGATTTGAAAGATCCTGAGCTTAGTTCAGTTACTGAAATCAAGTTATGTCCTGAATCATATTTTCAGAAGAACTTTGTTTTGCAGATCTACAACTTTTATGTTTAAAACATGGTTTTTAAAAAGTCCTTAACCTTGCTTTTCTAGGTCATACGAGATCTTAAACTTTTTCCAGACTGGTTAAGATATCTGGACAGTGGTAGTGTGTTAACCCTAATTTACCTGCATAAGGTGAGTAGAGTTTACTAATATTCTAAATGGCAAGCTTATTCTTTGAGAAGTTTGTCAGCTGTTTTAACTGTGATCTAAATGTTTACTTATTTGAGTTACTGTTTTGTGGAATTGCTCATAATTGTATTTGATTTTGAAATCTGTGGGTAAAGTGTGGCTCATTAGAAATATTCTCTAAAGACAGTTTTCTGGAAAAAAAGTGTTGCTGTGGTAACAGGTTATACAGAATGCAGAATTTATTTCTTTTTTAATAGTAATTTTATTAAAGATTACAATTTACAATAATAAAAACTAACACAAACTAAAAAAATAAAAGAATAAAAAGAAGAGAAGGAGCATAAAAAATAGAAAGAAAAATAGAAAAGAAAGAAAAAATAAGAATATAGTGAAGAAAAAGAAAATAAAGAAGTGACTTCCCCCTCCATCACAAGTATAAACAATTTTAGTAACTTATTATTTTCACTTAAAATACAACAAATGATATCTTCTTCCCATATCCCATCCCTTATTTATAAACAAATCCATAAAACCTTGACATTTCGGTCCTGATGTCAGCAAAAGTCCATTAAGGGTTACCAGAGATAACAACATACCTATTTTAACCTTGATCAAATAAACCAACTTTATATTCCTTCCTTTTACTTCTAACAATCTTGATCTTTAGTCCTTTCAAATAATGTCCTAGAACTTGATTTCTTTTCATTTTTTCTTTGTCCCTTCTCACAAAATTCTTCAAAGCTTTAACAAGCCTCCTTTGTAAATCCAGTATAGGAAGATTGTCCAGGTCACTCTTTTGGTTTGTTATTTGTATATCCCTTTTAGTTATTAAGACATCAGCCGGCTTCTTTTGTATGTCCAGTGTAGGATCTTTTTCCATATCATTCTTGTAGCCTGTCATTTTTAAATCCACTTTCAAATCAGTCTCAATCTTGTCAGGTAAAACTTGTTCCTCTTCCATAACGTTTTTTAAATCAGTCTATCTATAGAGGCAGACACTCTTAAAATTAACTTCTGGGTCCATTGGACTTATTGAAGGATATTTTTGAACAACGTAAAATAATTTGCTTCATTCTGTATTTGTAAGTCAATTTTTTTTAGATTTTTAAATTCCACCTTTATTGTTTTTTAAAAATAACTCAAGGTGGGGAACATACCTAATACTCCTTCTTCCTCCTATTTTCCCCACAACAGCAACCCTGTGCGGTGAGTTGGGCTGAGTGAGAGGGACTGGCCCAAGGTCACCCAGCTGGTTTTCATGCCTAAGGCAGGACTAGAGCTCACTGGTTTCTAGCCTGGAGCCTTAACGACTAGACCAAACTGGCTCTCTTTTAATTTAAGTTTTTAAGTGTTCTTCTCCCTTAACTGTAATCTTTAGTTCCTTCTAGTTCCCTCTAATGTCCAACCTTCAAAGTCCTATCCTATCATGTTTTTTTTTAAATAATTCGAAACAAAAGCATTTCCACATGGGAAGGATTCTTATAATTAATTTCAAAAGTCTTATTTCAAATCCATCTGGTCCCTTAGTCCATTTGTAACTTTCCAAAATCCAAGTTTTAATCACCCTTTTGCTGTTTATTCCAGATTTTTTTTAAGTCCTTAAAATTGAATTGAAAACTTCTTTTGCTAAGGATTGAAGGAAACTCGTCCAGTGTTTTCAGACTTGTTGATCTAAAGGTTCCTAATAGCTGAAAAGCAGTTAACAAGCAATTTCTGAAAGTGATTAGAAAAGGAAGTATGCAAACCCAGTGCCCCTTTAAAGGCGCCAACCGCGGTTTGAGCAAGATGGCTATTCCCTTGTCTCCCAGAGCTCTAAACCTGCTGGAGACTGCTGTCTTGTGGATTCCTCCCAGGAAGCAGCTGTCTGGAGCATGTATAGGTGATCTCAAGTCCTCTCCTTGTCTTTGGCTCTGCTTTACACAGAGCCATCTTCAGTTCACTATTTCTTTTCTGCAAGTCCCAGAATTTGTCTATTTCAAAGGATATTCAGTTCTTATACAATGTGAAATCAAGTTCTATCCCCAAAATAGTGAAATTCTACTCATCACCGTCTGACTTATATCTCACACGCATTGTACATTCATGACTTCTGAACCAGTTTATCATAACAGCTAGAAATCTGCCCTCTGATTCTCAGTTTGCTGAACCATGTGCCCAGAAATCACTTGTCCCAAAAGTGTGCCACTTCTTAATTTTGTGCTGCTATCTATTTAATGTTGTGTTTGGTTCTCCAAATCCATGTTGCTAATTTTCGTTTACAATTTTTGTTTTTTGGGAGTGGAGAGCTTCTGATGGTTTTAAAAACATCTTGGTACATGAATGCCTGCATTCTGAAAATATACATAAGTGCATGTTTACTCTTCATAGTGACACTTCAGTTCTGTCAATCTGTTAGTCATTTGGCAACCATCTGGGCAAACTCAAGGGCCTCTTATTTCAAATGATCAAGAAGCACATGGAAGCAGCTAAGTGGAGAAAAGCATGGTATTGGTTATATTCTTTCCTGCACAATCCTTTTCAAGCAGTAAGGAATGAGCTAATTTAGATGTTGATGTTGAATATTAGATGTACGGTATTTTTTATTTGATTACATGCTTCTGTTCCATGATGGTATGAGCCATGCATAATTCACTATTTAAAATGTTACTGTTTCTTTGCAGTTCTTCTTTCAGTCACCTGAATCCTCTTTATTCTAGATGGAGAACTTCATTCATTTGTTATGTGTTTACTTTATTCCAGTGGATAAGGATATGATACACAGTAACATTTTAAATATATGTGGCTCATACCATAATGGAACAGAAGCATCTAATTGAATTAAAAAAACCTGTACATCTAGTATTCAACATCTAGGATCACAAAGAAACCCTTTAACTGCATCTCATAGAAACTGCAGTAAAATCTTAAATAGTATTAAGTTATAATGTTCAGGTCAAAGATAAACATAATCTAAAATAGATGGTATGCAGAAGATATATAATTGGATCTCTGAAGCATATTTTCAGTAAACTAAACTAAGAGTTTATAACCCCCTTTTTTTAACTAGAACTAGTTCTGAGCTTTGAACTCTTTGGGACTATAAATACATGAACAGTTTTGAAGAGGCAAGCTGCTGAAAGTGAGGTTCATATTCAGTCAGCAAACACTGAGAGTAACCCTTTCCATGTACATTTGTAGACTTATGTGTGTGCTTTCTGTCCCATCCCCTAGCTTTAGGCTAATTTTTCTCTCTGATTATTACTCCATCTCTTTGAACTCTTTCTTGCTTAACATGCCTATCATGCTAGCTTTCTCAGTCCCTTGGGGCTGCCCTTCCTACTTATGCCTTTTTTTTTTTGCCTTTCAGTTTGACTAGTTATCAAGCAGCAGTGGCCAGCAGATGCTTTGCCATATTTTCCTTAGAGCTGGAAATTTGCATCCCTCCATATGTTATTAAATTAAACTCCCAGCAGACCCAGCCAGCATGACCAGTGGTAAGAAATGCTGGGAGTAGTAGTTCAGAAACAACTGAAGTGTAACCTGTGTCCATATCCCTGCCTTTGATAAATGATCTGGAACACTACTTGCTAGAGCTTTCCTGCTTGGAAGCCAAGCAAGATTTTTGAGGGGAGGTTTAAGAAAATTTAAGAAAAAGAATTTGGACAGCGTAAGTCCATCAATTCTTCCTAAGCCAGCTAGGACCACCAGGCATGAAGGTCCTCCCTTCAGGTGAAGTTCACTGCCAGTATCTTTTTTTCTTCTCTTCATCTAGGCTTATAGAAGCAAAGCTAAAATAAGGAAAATTCAGTTAAGTAAGAAATTCAAGGGCACTTTAATCTGTAGTCAGTTGGAAGAGATTTAGGCTATCTGATACACATTATCAGATTAGAAGCCCCTAAGAACAAACTGGCAATAAAAATATCTTTTAAAATAGTATTTAAGGTTTATTAGAAAGCATAAGTTTATTTGGAATTTAGAGAAAAGGATTAGATATCAGGAGAGACACAAGGGACAAAGGGTAGGCCCACTGAAGATGGAGATTAGCCTGCATCAAAAAATAGCTTTGAAGGAAGACTGAAGGAAACCCTTAGTTTGCCTTGAGTACATGCAATATAATCTTAACTAACCCTACTCTTAAGAATCGCTGGGAATCTGGTGAAATATAAATTTAATAAATGAGTATGATGATATATTCACTGCACATAGTGTGACTTTTTTTCCTTAATTGATAAAATCTGATAGCATTTGTTCTTCAAACCAGAGATTCTGATTCTAGTTTGAAAGGAATAGTCAGGTTGCTACTGAACAAGATAGAGAAAAGAAGACCAACTGCATATGTGACTAGAACAAGGAAATATCAGAATCCATTGCAACCCTCCTAAAGAGAGGATTGTCTGAAATGAGTCTTTAAAATAGAGGAGGTTGTCCTAAATGTATTCACTCACTGATCCATATACAATATTTCTAATTGTTCATTCTGTTGAATAATCTAATAAATAAATTTAAACTACCTTGCTTTAATGAACTTTGGTTACAAGTTTTAATGAGGCGTCTTGTTTCATAAGCTTTATATAGAAAACTTGCAGCCAAATTACTGATTATGTACTGCATTGTTCTGCTATTCAATGAATTTGTTAATTCACCATTTGCTAGTTTTGGGGGCTCAATCTGGAATTGAGATCCTGGTATGCAGACCGGAAGACTTTACCTTTTTACTTAAGCTTTGATTCTGATATCAGTTGAAACTCCCCTGGCTTCACCAGCTTGTATAGTAAAAGAAAGCTATGTTTTTATATTTATATTCTGAATTTCCTTTAAAATGTAAACAATATTTTTAAACACTTCATTTGGGACTGTAGCAGGTGCAGTGATCCATCCATTGCATCCAAAGATTGGATTATTTAAGTAAGCCTTTGCATGCTAATGGTAGATGTTGATGAGAGATCTTGTGGTACATCATATTTTAACCTGGTACGGCAGTTATCTTGTTTAATGGTCTCAGTGCTGCATGATTTGGTGTTATGAAATATTGGTTAACTTCCCTATCCTTTTTATACTATAAATCCAAATCAGCATATTCAAGAATAACATATCCAGCATGGAATGAATTTATGGTACATAATAGAAAAGAAATATCCAATATATGTTCTAAATGTAAACCATTATTTTTAATAGGTTTCTGGGAGCAAAGGCTATCACAGATGTTATTTAGATTTATTGTTACTAGGTTTTATCAAAGAGGACAAAAACCCAATCTGTCCTATTGCTTTAAAAAGCATCCTTGACTTTGAGTTGTATCACATTTTTTTCCTGTCTTATCTACAGATAAGAGAATATTTGTGACTTCTAAGAGTCAAGCTTCATATCTGTACTGTATTGAGATTATTTCTAAGTCTCACTGATTAATGATTCATCCAGAGAATATTACTTCATGCACTAGCTATAATGGATATTTTTCTTCCAAACAAAATTATTCTTGTTCAGAAAAGTGTTTTAATTTGTTTGTGTATACAACATTTACCATTTTACTAACTAGGAAGTTGATATAAGAAATGGAGTGGGGTATGTGGTTCTTTTGTGTCTGTCTATTCTGTTTGAGTCATTGAACAGAAATAAACTCTCTGTGAATATTTTAAATCCTTATTAATACAAACAACTGTTCTTGTTCTAGGTCTTACCTTTGTGTGAAATATCTGCACATAAAAATGGCAGCAAATAAGCTCAAAAGTCAAAATTCTTTGGCTCTGCATAAAGTAATTATGGTAGGCAGTGGGGGAGTAGGAAAATCTGCATTGACTTTACAATTCATGTATGATGAGGTAAGAATTCAAAATGTTTTTCTTTAAATTTCTATGTATATTTTCAAGATGTATGTGAGGAGGCAATTGAAGCAGTATTTCAGTACATTACATTCAGATATGTCAGTGGCTGAAACAGTATTCAGTACAATACATTACATCCAGCATTCAGTACATTACATTCAGTACATTATGGCAGTGGCTGAAACAGTTCAGATACAGTCTGAGGAAAACATGACTTGCTAAGTGATTAAAGGTAGCTAAGAGGGTTGTTTCAGTTATAATTTTGTTTGGAAAAGTCAGAATTTAAAACAAAGCTTCTGATACTTTCCTTGTTTCTGGTTGATGGATTTAAACAGAAAGCAGTGTGATTAAAATTGTTTTCCTGCATAAGGCAATTGTATACTTGGTGGGAGCTGAAGACTTAAGTTGAAGTAAAATGATAAGATGTTTACTGTTATTAAATGTGTTAAAGAACTATAAGAGACTTATAACGATCACTTGTTTCTCAGGGGACAAGGCTTTCAGTATATATTTGTATATATTTATTCACAACAGTTATAATTCACACAGTTACAATCTATCTATATATTTCTGTTGGCTTTTTCCCCAGATGTCTGGGCCAGGAGGTTAAGTAAGTTCTGTTGTGGATTGGATTATTAGGATTGCAGCATATTACTTACCTCTAGTGTCATAGGTTACTGTTTTTAACTGTTGGGTTTTTAATACTTGTACACCACCCAGAGTCACTTCTATGAGATAAGTGGCCATGTAAATTGTATTTATTTATATACATACGCTTAACAAATACCCATGTAATCTCCTGCCAGTGTTAGGATAGGGATGAGCAAGAAATAAATAATAGTGCTTGAAATCACAACTAAAATCTTGTTTAGTATAGGAATGACTATTTTGTTTCTTAACAGTTTGTAGAAGATTATGAACCTACCAAAGCAGATAGCTACAGAAAAAGAGTGGTCCTGGATGGAGAAGAAGTTCAGATTGATATATTGGATACAGCAGGACAGGAAGACTATGCTGCAATTCGTGACAACTATTTTCGAAGTGGAGAAGGTTTTCTCTGTGTATTTTCAATTACAGAGCTTGAATCTTTTGCTGCTACAGCTGACTTTAGGTAATTGGATGAATGTGAGAAACCATTTTGTTTAATTATTTTAGTATTTTAAATGGTGTTATTTTTTGTTTCATAAGTTCCTTGACTTTTTTAAAATTCTCCCTTGAATGGCTTGGAGATAGGTTACAGCTTGTCATTTCTGCTACCCAAATGTACTCTGTATTCTTTGTTTCTTTTGCTGAAATATTTTCTGTCTGGAAAAATACCCTGGATTGCTATGAGTAGAAAAACAATATTACTGTGTGCAAGAGGGTTTTGGCAGAATCCTTGCTAAAAAAAAAAATCAAAGATTTCCTGGAACCTATGTTGTGAAACATCTAGTCATACTATGAATAGGCACACTGCCATACTTATGAATTGGCATGTGTGCAAAAATTTTTCTTGAGACAGTGTGCGTAGATTATATTATATATCCTTCCCTTTATCCAGTAAGTTTATGATAGCATATATGGCTTTTTCAACATTTGGCTTCATTAGAGAAAAAGCAACTGATCTGGGATCGTCCAATAACATTAAGAATCTGAACTTGGGTGTTACTGATCAAGAGACATATCTACTATCTTGTTTTAAAGTACAATAATTGTGCATCAGAAATCCTGAGCTTTACTTGTTTGATACCCAAAAATGCTGAAGGTGTTTTCTTCTATATTAATGTTATAAATTAATCTTTAATACAGCTGGAAGGTGTGGGTGAGTGGAGAATGAGCAACTCTAAGCAAAACATTATCCCTCAAATTTAGTCTCTTACTAGGAGGTGGGAGTCAGCCATGACCTGAGTAAAAGTGGGAAGATTAAACTTGAATTTGTGATTCAGTTGAAACCACCAATTTAAAGTTCCATGTAGTCTTACTTACTACTGCCTTCACTTTCTCATCTTTATAACAGTGATTCTACAAACATCCACTTAAGCTGATAAAATGGTACAAGAAAGAGATACACATAACTGAAGCATCTGGTTAATGCTCCAGATAACCATGTGTTACATACCTTCTATATCACTTCACAGGTCTGGGGAGGAAAGGTAACATCAGAAACAGAAGGGAACGATGGGGGGCATTATGATTTTGGAAACCAAATGAGGAATCCAAAAGGAGTTCTTCCCTAAGCAGATTTTGTCCCATTAAGTTCATGTTTCTGTATCATATTATAGAAAGCAAACACTGGCTCCCATATATCTCCAATTACAGTTTCTGCAGTTTCAACATTATGTTCACTTAATACCTTCTCTCTTGTAAGTTTAGGCTGGTTCCATATTTAATTTTCAGCCTCTTTTTAGTTTATTATTGTATTATTTTGCTAATCATGGGTATTTTTTCTTCCTTGAAGATGAGATCAAGCTTGAAATGTACTAATCCAGTTATTGGGGAGTCTGAAATATAAAATGAATATTTTGTGCTTTGTTCCAAATGGTAATGTTCACTATGTGGAATTAATTCTGAAACGAAGTCATAAGTTCAAACCTTGCATTGTGTAGTTTGTTTGGATTATGATGGATCTTCTCACTGTGAACTGAAGTTTTTAGATTAATTGCAAAGTACACAAATTTAGCTAAATGTTACTAAATTATTGAAACAGATTATTATTTTCAGTTTATTTGTGACTTAAGACTGAGTATCTCATGATGACAAAGCTTGCCCCACTTGGAAATTCCACAGAGCTAGAGAAGAGCAGAAGAATGCCTCAAATGCTGTAATATAAACAAGCCCATTGCATGGAGAGAGTGACAGTTGTGATATTGCAGCCAGCAGACCATTCAGCTTCTTCTCTCTTTTTAGCATGTTTAGACAAGGTTACATCGGGACGCGGTGGCGCTGCGGGTTAAACCGCTGAGCTGTCGATCGGAAGGTCGGCGGTTCGAAACCGCGCGGCGGGGTGAGCTCCCGTTGTTAATCCCAGCTCCTGCACACCAAGCAGTTCGAAAACATGCAAATGTGAGTAGATTAATTGGTACCGCTTCGGCGGGAAGGTAACGGCGTTCCGTGAGTCATGCTGGCCACATGACCCGGAAGTGTCCTATGGACAACGCTGGCTCCAAGGCTTAGAAACGGAGATGAGCACCGCCCCCTAGAGTCGGACTCGACTGGACTTTACGTCAAGGGAAACCTTTACCTTTACCTTTAGACAAGGTTAACCTATTTTATAGTTATCAGTTGTATGGGGAATTTTTAAAGAAGAAAACAAATAGAATTCTGAATGAGTTTATGTAGATAAGAACTCATTCTATTGGGGCTATAAGAATGGGATCAAGGCACAGGCCTGAATAAGGGTGTATATTATATACCAGCTTGCGGGCAGTACTATAAAGAAATAAGAGAGGACAGAAAGCAAGGAAAAAGCGGGTTTTATTTATACCCGTTCAAATAATGAGATTCTCACTGCTTTACAGTAATTAAAAGCAAGCTAAGCATTGAAATAAAACATCCATGGCCAGAGCCAAAATATATAAAAACAGTAAAAAAGCTGTCCAATAATTCACTATAGGCCCTCTGAAACAACTCAGTTTCTAGAAGGCCAGGGGCATACTGCTGACTTAATTTCGGGGGGTGGGGGGCGGGCTTGAAAAGCAGCACCTATGAGCTTCCACTTGAGGGAATGGTACAATTTCTCCTAGATGTATGAGTTAGGTAGGTCGATTCTGTTTGGAGAAGGTGGTTCTGCAAGTATCTTGGTGCCAAGACATGTAGGGCTTTATAGATGTGGACAAGAATTTAAAATTGGACCTGGAAGCTAATAGGAAGACAATATAGAGCCTGGAGCACAAATGTATGTTCACAGTGATAAATGCCAGATGATAGCTGGACTATTACATTCTTGATTAATTGAAGTTTTCAAGCTGTCTTTAGAGGCAGCCCCACATACTATATAGCATATTGCAGTAATCCAAGCAACTGGTGATGAAGTCTTAAATGAGGACTTCGTTCCATTCAGTGTGACACAATCTATCCAGTTTTTTATGGCTATAATTTATAAAGTTTTTTATTAGCTGATGAATTTCTTGGGTCATAAAATTTCTTGAAATTCAATAGTTATTGCCCTTGCATGAACCTGAAATCTAGCAGCAATACTATTGTTTTTGTTTCTCATGACCACTGTGCAGCAGTTGCCTGACAAATGTCGATATCCTTCCTAAAATTCTAAATGGCAACCTGAGGATGTCACTGCCCAGGAATCCATTGGTGACTGACTTTGGTCTACTACCAATCTCCATAGTCTGGGACAGAGAGTACAAGGAGTCACATAGGATGAGGGTTCAAACTGAGGCAGAGGTCAAGAGTTCTTTGTAGAAGAAAGCTGAGTGAATGGTTCTGAGTGCAGAGAAGTAGAGAAGATGAAGAGAGAGAGTACATGTTGATAGGACAGAAGTGTAGAAAGAAGACTGGGAGTGGAAGCCAAAGAAATAAGGGAAATCAAATGAAGAACATTAGAAACAAGGATAGAGTGAAAGCATGCAGCAGAGAAATTGTGAGAATGTCTGAGGAGAGAGATGAAGATTCAAATGGACGATTGCTTTGTGTGAGACTAAAGGACACAATGGAGAGTGCATGAACTGGATGAGTGGAATAACGAAATTAGTGGAAAGCGGCAACCTCTTGAATTATTGTCGGTCCAGGGCAAGGAAGGCCTAGAATTAGAGAAGAAGGAAAGAAGACTTGACATAATTAATGAAGAGGCATTTTGGATTCATTAGCATGATAGCTTGAGAGATGCTGCTACTGCTGCCACCACTATTGCCAGCAATTTACTGTGCAGCAGCTGCTAAATGTCAACGCTATATTGGTGAGAGATTGTAGAACCTGGCATGAGTGATCACTTCTGGCAGCCCCCTGGTTCCTTCCAGAAACATATTTAACAAAGAAAGTTAATGAAGGAATTAGATTGAGGGCTCCCTGTTTTCCAGAATTGGAGGCAATAACTGAGTAGTGAATTAGAACTGGCTTTAGAGTTTGCTTATGATCTGAAGAAATTGTTTTGGGGAGGAAAAAGTGAAAAATTGAGGAGCTTGAACTAGCTAGACTGGAGGGATTAGTGGAGGGAAGTTGGGGAAATGCTGGTGTTATGAGCCTCCCCTTGGCTAAAAAAGCTGTCTTTAGAGTAGTAAAGTGTTTTCCCTCACAGTGATAGTCCTGAGGGAATCTACCCTTATTTGACTTGGATGGGGAAGGTTAGAGGATTGTGAGAGGTAGAAATTGAATGGTAGCTGTTTGATGACCTTGTCAAGCAGCCATTGGGTGAGAGTGTAGTGGGATTACCACACCAATTACCTTTGATTGGGGGGGGTGGAGACGGAAGGCGGTGAAATGTGGAAGCGTGGGGGTGGTTATTCTTCAGACTACCAGTTTGTGACAAAGTTCTGCTCTCTGTGAGAATGGGTCCTGCCTGGTAGCTAGGTGCATAGGTTGGAAATGGAAGTGAATGTTTGGATTGCCTGCAGGAACTGGATGTAGTTTCTGAATACTGGTCAGAAACAGCTTCCTCAGTGCACCTGTGAGCTGGAAGGTAGGTTGTGCGGAGTTGACAGAAATATCTGGGTATGTTGTGGTCCAAGGCCTGGTGTGGGCTTTCAGGAATTGGGGGATTGAGGCTAATAGAAGCAGGTGGATGGGCAGATAGGAACATTGTAGTGATGGGCATTGGGCGATATGGCAGGATAGACTGTTCTCAGGGAAGGCCAATTCTATATATTATATTAGTTTGGCTTTCTACCTCCCCCACCCCCTGGACTTATCCCAAATCTCAGGTCATCAGAGCCGCAGAGTCTCCATCCCATAAATTGAATGAATGGATGGGTGAGTGGATGATAGATAAATAAACCTGATCATTTTTAAGGGTAAATGGTTAGATGTATAAATAAACCAGATCCTTTTTAGGGGTAAAAACCTAATATGAACAGTCCATGTGACCAGAGACTCTAAGGCTACAGAATTTTCATTGACAGTTTTGAATGGGAGGTGGATGCACAGGATGCACACTCCCTTAGATCTAAGGGAGAATTTAAACTTCTTGCCAGTGAACTATTCCCTCTTCATTCAGAGTGAATCTGAATAAAATAAATGGTGTGGTTTGGGATGAAAGGTTGATGGAACAAATGTCAACAGAGCAAAAGATCACTGAGAAGATATCTTTCTGGAAACTTTTATTTAAGTGCAAAAGATTTTAAGTGCAAAAGATGCTCTAGCAGCTGCAATTCCTTTGTGATGTTTGTCAAATGTGTTCACTGGACTGGAAACAAGCAAATCAAAGTGAAAAGGTGTTGCTTTTTTGTAATATTGAGGGAGAGGTTGCTAAATAGCCTATGATGGTCACACTGGTCTAAACTGCTTCTTCAGTGATTTAATGTTTGGTGGGCATGGAAACCGGCTGGCTCTCAGCCCAACCCACATCCCAAGGTGGTTGTTATGGGTAAAATAGCAGGAGGGAGAATTATGTATGCCAGCTTGAGTTGTAAAAAATAAAAGGATATAAAATCAAATCAATAACAGTAAATTTTTTAGGTCCCAACTTTTCATACTTTTTGGGGGAAATGGGTGGTGATGGAAATTGAAAATATAAATAAATACTTCTCTCTCTCTTAATGCAAACCGTAAGTTGCAGGCTGCATTTCCTAGTAAGTAGAGAGATTCTTCGTTGACTGTATGGCATAGGAGGTTAGGTAAAAGTTCCTAGCTTAGGTATATAAGGGTCCAATGGACAGGACTGGTAGATTAGAGAAACAGGGTAGTGTGGATAGTGTATCATTATTCTGATTAAGTTAAACTTGAAGGCTAAAATGAAAACCCTATCTTAGTGCCATTATTAAATAGTCTACTTTTTTCCAATTGAAGAATAAGGTACAAGGTCTTTTCACTTAGTTATTCTGAAAAATAAGTATCTCTGCTGTGTTTCTTGTTTAGCACTGTTAGACATTTTCTCTATCAAGGGCAACATTTGCATTTAGTTCCTCTTTCATTATTACCTTGTTTCTAGTCATCCCAATAAGCTCATAGTATCTGTAAATTCTTCCCATCCTATCTCGTGTTGTCTATTATGTCACATTTTTATCTTAACTTATTTTCTTTTTAGAGTGCCTACCCTGTTGTTCTTGGATCACCATATCCTTTTCTTATAACTAATTGTTCATAATTTAAACTATACAGATTACCAGCTTTTGTTCAGTACTATTATTTCTGTTGATCTTATAATTACTTTGGCTATTATATCTCTTATAATATTTTACCATGGAACTTAAATATTCTGTATATTTAATTCCAAATGCTATCACAGATAAGTAGTAATAAAATGTATTTTACATTACTGCATAGGTCTAAAGTGTGTGTGATTTTTTTTTGTTCTCCAGAGAGCAGATTTTAAGAGTAAAAGAAGATGAAAATGTGCCATTTTTGCTTGTTGGCAATAAATCGGATTTAGAAGATAAAAGACAGGTTTCTGTAGAAGAAGCAAAAAATAGAGCTGATCAGTGGAATGTTAACTATGTGGAGACATCTGCTAAAACACGAGCTAATGTTGACAAGGTAAAAGCTATTTCCATATAATCCTGCTTTTCATATAGGATTTGCCACCGTAATTATGTCTATTTAAGTAATTGCATCCACATGCTATCGCTGGAGAAACTCCTTGTACTGTTTAGAAAACTTAAAATCTGAAAAGATATGTCAAAAAAAGAGAAGTGGGTAGAGATAATGAAAATAAGTGTACTATGATTTCAGTTTTCAATACTACATTCTGTTTTATTTTCTGCTGCAACTGCTTCCTTCCCGAGCATCCACAAGCAGAGTTCAGGAAATAAAAAGCAACTTTGACATGGAGGAAAATAAAACCAAGTGGTGCAGGCAGCCCATTCTCCTCCTCGTGCTTGGATCACCATTTTTTTTCCACATCTGACTTCCCGAGTTACTGTGTTCCTCATCGTCCTGTGCTCTGCAATCAGTTGCAAAGCAGCTTCTCTCCTATGCTTTCATGAAAGAGAAGGGAAGATTGGAAGTGAGAGATGGAAGGATACAGCCCTTTCTCTTCCTGGCAGCATGAGGCAGAAGCCCATCCTTTTTTTCTTTCTTTTTTTTTTTTTTTGGTTATCAGCTTTTTAATGCAAGGAGAACAGAAAAAGAAATCCAGGAGAGGAGCAGCAAAAGAAGGAAGGGGCAAAGCCTTCCTATAAGCAAGGGAGAGTGTGGCTTACATAGAAACTTGACTGCATAACGAAGAATTCCATTTAAAAAAACCTCGGGTATTAGAAGCAAATGTAATTTGGTTTGTTTGCTCTAAAAAGTGCAGTACTGAACACTTGTGTATGTGATGGCCAAGGAGTTCCTTGAAAGTTTATTGACTCCTAAACTGAAAGACTAGTTCTGTAGCCTTCAGTGGTATTTCTCATGTGTTAAGTTTTAACGTAACTTGCGACAGACCCATTGTCAATTTTGCAAGAGGATCTTTGTTTGCTGCAGTTGAGATGCAGCAAAACAGAATTTTCTAGGTTTGGACATGTAATTTTCCTGCCTCGTATGACTTAATACATGCTTTACATTTTTAGTTACTGTGCTTTCTGTACCTATTGTGTTTTTAACATCACCTCTGAAGAAATGCACCTACACTAAGCTAATAACAGAGGAGCCCTTGGACTACAGTAGGTTCAAAGAAGAGTTCCAACAAGAGCTGCTGTTTCAGTAATACGGCAAAAATGAAGAAAGGGGGATCTGGATGTTTGTTTGTTTCGCTTACGGCTTCTTTGGAATTCTGTTACAGAGGAATCTTAAAAATAGTTTCAAGCTTCTGTAATTTCTGCTCAGGGTGGAGGTGAAATTGAAGATACCTCTTGGCTTAACAACTAAATGAAATAGTATGCATGTTATATTTAAGTATGCAATCAAATGTATTAATACTAATATTTCCCCTAGGTATTTTTTGACTTAATGAGAGAAATCAGAGCAAGAAAGATGGAAGAGAGCAAAGAAAAGAATGGAAAAAAGAAAAGGAAAAGTCTAGCCAAGAGGATCAGAGAAAGATGTTGCATTTTATAATCAAAGTTTCAAACTCTTTTCATACTTTGACCACAATAAAATCCATTAACATAGAGCATGCCATTTGGAGGCTGTTACGACTGAAATCACTCTTAATAGTTTGGGAATTCTAATATACCACTTAAAACATGAATTGGGACAACACTGAAGTCTTTCACCGGAAAAAAAAATCTAATGTAGCTTCAAGAGAAGCAGAATTCAATCCATGTTGTAACTCGCCTCCTTTTACCATGGTTCTTCTGAATGTAGAAGGTTTTTTCCCCCCGTGGGCAGTTTCTTGAACTGTGAACGAAAAAGCATTACTTTCTATGTTTCTCTTAAAAGCATATACTTTTATATCATCAAATTTTCACTTTATCTCTTACTGCCTTGAAAACTATAGTGGTGGTGAAAACTAAACAAAGGTAGTATATAAGCTTTTCTTTTTGCTGTTTAAAAATTATGCAAATTAGAGAAGAGAAACTAGCTATGTTCTCTGCTTCTATTGGGAGTCATTTATACATGGACTTAGCTTAGATTAATGGTATAAACTTATGAGAATATTTGAATATGCCTTAATTTAAAGAAAAAACTGAGGAGTTAATGTAGTTAAGGGTATATCTTCCTTGCAACACACTAAAGTATATGTGTGCATCATTGTGAAATGATATCTTGTAGTGTGAAGTGCAGTTTTTGTGAGCAGTTTTGCTAGCTAACTAGCAGTACATTTGATCAGAAAAGTGTGCCATACGCTGGATCTTGAATTATCCAGAATATATTGTTTCCTTGCTTTAGTGAAAATTGCTTTAGTGAAAAAGCGAATTGATACATCTGAGATTAAATTTAAAAATGAAGAGGGTGCAGCACATTTCAATTAGAAGTGTTCACTTACTCCTTAATTCACAGATACTGACATTTACTTCTGTAAGTACTTCATGTCTATATATTTGTGAAGGATATTTTCCTCAGGTAGGGGAGCACTATGGATTTCAAAAGCACAAATAAGGTCCCACTCTGAAGGCTATCTAAAAATACATAAAAGTTGTCTGGTTTTTTTTTCCTCCATTCTAACTTTAGGAACATTTACTGTATATTGTTTAAAGGAAACATCTTCTGGTTTATATCAGTCAACTGACTACCTTCCTTTGCAATATCAAAATACTGATGGTATGCTTCCAAAATCCTCATTAATGTATTAAAAATGGATTGTCTTCAGTTCTTCATTGTAAGGAATACTACCACAATGTTAATATGTGGAACTGAGCTAAAGATAAACCACCATCTCTGAGGCTTTTAAGAATCTTGAGTTTCAGTATAAAAGTTAGATGACTTCCAAAATGCTCTTTTAATATATCTGTGTAAGCCTATGTCTGAGCAAAATAGACAACACATGTATCTAACATGCTAACTGATAGACCTTAGTGATGTGGCTGTTTAGAGAACATTTGTTCATCAAGAAATGTTGTGTGTACATCCTGCAGTAGATGTTATCATGTGCAGAATTAGTTCTTGATGTGGCTGACAAAGCAGATTGGTCCTCATTGTGTATTTGTTTTCAGTCTGACTAACCAAGGGAGTTCAACCACTAGCATTATGATGTTTGTGTAATGGGAACCAAGGTGTTATGAAGCCAATGGACACATATAATAACAATTGTCATAGGCTGATGCCTTACCAAACTCTTTTTATTTGCTATTTGAGCCATTGACTATGAATAAAGTTCCATTTTTTTAAAAAAATGTTGTAGAATGTTAATTATAAAACACATTCTTGCAGAGTAATGATCATTATTAAACTTTCCATAGACATGTCTGGATACTGTACAAAGATTTCCTGATATATCCCTGGGTGATTTGTAGTAAGGGTTTTAATTCCCAATTATTTAGTGAAAACAGTTAATGAAAGCTCCCCTCCCCAAACAGGATGCTGTAGAGAAATCTTGTAGGAAGCTTACAAATGGAATTGATGTAAAAGTGCTCTGAATGCTGATATTGAAACAAAAATGTTATTTTGAAATGGACACTCAGATATTCTGAGCTCTTACTGTGTACCCAACTCCAATTTATTCATTTCAGATTCTAAATCCATCTTCTAATTCTGACAATTTTCGACCTTTCCCATAAAATCAACTGTTTTTGCGTACTTATAATATATGATGCAATCCCAGACACTTTTACAAATGGAAGCTTTCAATCTATTGCAAAATATGTAGGTAATGTTTGTATGAAAATGGCCTTTACTAATAACATTTCTGATTAATAACATTGGCATCATGCCTGCATAACTCGCTATTTGCCCATTCATGCCTCAAACTTGACCTCTTTCCATCGATCCATCCCTCATAGCCCTTGCCAAAATTGCATCTAGGTAAGTAGAGTAGGAAAAAAAGAGCAAATTAATAAACACATGAATGAACTAATCAACCATTTTAAAAGGACAATTCAGTATTGCTATAATCATTTATGGTTAAACACAGTGTTTAATTTAGTCTTGGATTATGTTCTTAGTAGCTGAGTCAGGCCATTCATAATTCCTGTGTTTTCCTCTTTAGCCATGCTCCATACTGTAGAGTTGTTATTGCCCCGACAGAGTAAAGCTTCTACAAATATTTTTCTCCATAATAACCTAAGTATTCTATACAGTATAGCATTCATTGCCTGAATATTCCTGTGAGAACTGATTTGGTTAAGTTAAAATCTGGAGAGGTTCAAGTCCAATCTCAGCAAAGAAAAGTCACTGGATTATTCTGGCCAGTTATACCCTCTCAATCTTACACTTGCTCTGGATAAAATAGATTCCCACGTAGGAAGTGTTGAAAGATATAAATTCAACAAATAATTACACTTTTTTTTTTTTTACTAAGATCCTGATATGTCTACATCTACAAAGATACAAGGAGTGAGTGAGTAAAGTGCTAAAACAAATACATGGAGAATCCCTTGATGTTAAAAGTAAAAAAAAAAAAAACCTTCAGGGAAGTTATTACAAATGGAAGAGATTTTACAGTTCTTTCTGTGATAGCCCCCACTTGATGAAATACTCTGCCAGAAGATTATGCAGTCCCCATTTTGCTGCAATTCTGTAAATGGGTTAATACTGTTAGAGTATTACAACTTGTTTTTGATCCCGGTTGACTGTAGCTAATCTTGGATTTATTTAGGCTTTTATCTTTGCTTCCTGTGGTTATTTTTTGTTTTTAATATTCCGATTATGTCTGGTTTTGTTTGATGATGTACACTGCCCAGAGTCTTTGGGGCTGGGGCGGCTTATTATGTACAATAAATGAATAGATAAAAATAATATGGACTAGGTGCATTCCTATAAAAGGACATGGTATGTGGGGAAACTATATATCTCAACATTATATGCACATTTTAACATGTAACCTTGTCATGAGCGGGCCATTTTTCTAGTTCTGCTAATATATTCGTGTGTTCCAGTTACTGTAGATATGGAAAGGAGATACTTCTTTGATGCAAATAAAGATGCCTAAACAGCTTGTTTATGGGATACTGTTCAACCTATTCTGGTTAGGGGCAATAGTTTGGGTCCACTCATTAAATCCTTTTGTCAGCTTTCTGATTTTGGAATTTGCTAAAAATAGGGGAAAAAAAGCATTTGAGTAAGAACAAAAACACTAAAGAAACTTCTTTAAAAACTTCATTTTGCATTTTCACTGCCTTTATTGCATCTAATCTAAACCCTCTTCTTTCACTCTACCTGATGTAACGCATTTCTATCATTTCTTTAAATTTGAACTTAAATAATAATGCTTTTGTTGGTAATACATATTATACCCAAATAGTGGCAAATAACAGTACAGGAAAAAATAAAGAAAATATACTTTAAAGTCTGATCTAGTTTCAGCAGCTGGAAGCAGAAAAGAGAATATTTTATAAAACATCACTGGTTCACACTTGAGCTGATCAGGAGACATACACTTCATGTGGAAGGCATATTTGCAGTTGTGGCTATGCCAATTGCATGACAAGCGTATTTGGACTTTGAGAAGATTTAATATGGAGTGCAACTCTGATGTGCAAAGAAAAAAAAAGCAACCCTGAAAAATGCTGTTTGAATCAGCTTTTCAATCTGTGTAACATGGAAGAGCCAATGAAGTGAAAGGCGATAGATTTCAAACCTTTCCCAGAATACCACTGGATCAACTCATCCTGGCCCTCCTGTGTTGGTGTAGCTATTTGGTAGTTACTGGTGCTATTATTAACTTCTTGGAGGTGCCTCACCTAGTGTTCTCCCCTTAACCCCACTGTGTAAAATAGAATTACAGTTTAAAAGCTATAAAGAGGGATTCATAAACATATCCCATAGTATATAATAACACTGGGGATTATACACTTCTCCCCAATTTGTACAGAGTCATAAGTGCAAGAGATAACAGGAAAACAGGAAATTTCAGTAGAGAAAATAGTATTTAGTGAAGCAAAAACTCCCCAAACACTCAGAAATCAGCGATTAATATTGAATAATCCTATAACGGAATTGGAAATTTTAGAAGCTATAAAGAAACTTAAGATAGGAAAAACACCAGGACCAGATGAATTCTCTGCAAAGTATTATGTTTCAGTGAACAGATTATTGGACCCTTTAAGGAACTAATGAATTCAATTCTTTCGGGATGGTCTATACCAGATACATGGAAAGAAGCAAATACTAGTCTTATACTAAAAGAAGGACAGGACCCTCTTCGATTAAGAATTATAGACTAATATCATTGTTAAATAGTGATTACAAGATATTTGCATCGGTACTAGCAGAAAGGTTGAAAATAATTTTGCAGGACGTTATTCACCAGGACCAATGTGGATTTCTACCCGAAAGACAAATAAAAGACAATGTAAGAATCGTATTGGACACTATAGAATACCTACAATATCATAATGAGTGCCAAATGGCCCTTATATTTTTAGATGCTGAGAAAGCATTTGATAATTTAAATTGTATCTTTATGTTTAAAGTTTTGGAGAATATGGAATTCGGAGCATCTTTTATTAAGGGAATTAGATCAATCTATATGACACAAAGGGCAACTATAATTGTGAATGAGGAAATGGCAGAAGCCTGTAAAACTGAAAAAAGAAACCAGACAAGGATGTCCATTATCACCTCTACTCTTTTAGTTTTGGAGGTTTTTAATAGGGATATCAGAGGCGATGAGCAAATAAAAGGGTTGAAAATTAAAAAGGAGGTGTTTAAGCTAAAGGCCTTTGCTGACGATTTAGTTTTATTAATACAGGATCCAGTGGAATATTTAATGAGAAAATTAAAAGAGTATGGATCTTTAGCAGGATTTAAAGTGAACAAAAAATGAAAATGTTGACCAAGAATATGACACTTAATAATCAAGATTTACTGATGAGAAAAACTGGGTGTAAAATTGAGAAAAAAATAAAATATTTGGGTGTAGTTCTGACTACTAAAAATATCAAATTGTTTCAAAATAACTATAATAGGATCTGGAATGAAGTGAAAAGACTTATAAGATGGAAGAACTTAAATTTATCCCTTTTGGGAAGGATTTCTGTAATTAAAATGAATGTACTACTTATTTCTTTTTCAAACAATACCAATTATTACTGCAGATGTGATATTTAAACAATGGCAAAAGGATATCTCAAATTTTACTTGGCAAGGTAAAAAGCATAGAATTAAATTTAAACTACTACAGGATGCAAAGGAGGCTTAGGGCTACCTGGCCTTGTGTTATACTTTGAAGCATGTTGTTTTATGTGGATCAGAGATTGGATATCGTTGGAAAAAAAAAAAATGTTACAATTGGAGGGACATGAGTTAAGACTTGGATGGCATGCATATCTATGCTACGATAAAGCCAAGATAAATAAGGATTTTAAGAATCATTATATTAGAAAGGCATTATTAAGGGTCTGGGATAAATATAAGCTTCGGTTGGAACCCAACGTTCCCATGTGGTTATCACCTCAAGTGGCATTTGCAAGAGGAGATAGTACGAGCGAAGGAAAGTGGCTAAGGTATAAAGACCTAGTAATTTTTGAGGAAGGAAAACCAGTACTGAAAACAAGAGAGAAACTGGAGACAGAGGGATATATATGTCACTGGTTCAGTTATAGCCAATTGTTTGAACGTTTGAAACTAGACAAAAAGAATTTTAGATTTTTAAATGAAATATCAATTCTGGAAAAAACAATTATGTACGAATAATCAACACATGATCACTAAAATGTATAAGTTGTTATTACAAATGAACCAGGAAGATGAACAAGTTAAGGAATGCATGGTAAAATGGGCCAGAAATTTTGGTTATATTAAGTTGAATCAATGGGAAAGAATGTGGTCAAAAGGATTAAAATTTACGTTAAGTTATAATTTAAAAGAAAATTTCTATAAAATGATGTTCCGCTGGTACTTAACACCCGATAAATTGTCAAAATTTTTCAAAAATGTACCAAATCTTTGCTGGAAATGCTCTCAAGGGGTGGGAACATTTTACCACCTTTGGTGGATGTGTGGGAAGGCGAAAAAAAAATTGGAATCAGATTCATATTATAATCCAGAAAATATTAAAAATTAGAATAATAAAGAAACCAGAACTGTTTCTACTAGGTATTATGAAGAATTGGAAAAAAATCATGGAAATCTGCTTCTATACATGACTATGGCCGCTAGAATGCTATATGCTCAATATTGGAAAGATCCACGAATACCATCAGAAGAGGAATGGATAATTAAACTGTTGGACTTAGCCCAAATGGCAAAATTAATGGACTTGATGAGAGACAAGAACACTGTCAGTTTTATGGAATCATGGCAACCATTTGTGGACAATTTGCTAGACTGAAAAAGATTAATGATTATGGGATTTTCATAATAAGGATGTTATGGAATAGAAATAATGGAGATCTCTCTCTCTATATACAGTCAGTAGCAAGAGAATAAGGTATTATAATCTAGATGTTTCTATAACTCGGTTAGGCGGATGTCACTTTTCTTTTTTTTTTTTACTTCTGGTTTGTATGTATCAATGTGTAAGTTGTATGTACATGTGTTGTTATTCTTTTCTTTTTCTTTTCTTTTTTTTAGCGTTTCCTTAAGTTTGGGGTATTTGTTATTAATGTTGGTTATTATTGTGTTGACTGGTCTGTATTTAGAAATTTGTGGCCATTACTTTTTGTTTTAGTTTTTGAAAACAATAAAGTTTATAAAAAAATAAGTGCAAGAGATAATAAAGGTTAACTAGCACCACATAGCAAACTAAATAAAAAATCTAACATTCCTGGCTAAAGCATCTATTTCTACAGAACTAAAGAGTTTTGAAACAGGTGCTCCCCTTGCTTTCCCTTACCTGGATTCTCATTTGTCCTAGTAAAGAGGAAGGAGCACAAAATATCCTGTTCTGTATGTGACCCAGAACATACATCTGCCTCTCATGAAGAAGGAAGTTCTGCATCTGATATATTAAATGTGTATCCTGAATTTGGCCTTAGGGGCTGGTATCCTGTAATATTGGTGAATGCTAGCTGGCCAACAGTTCGGTTTATTTATTTCAGTTTGTACAGTGCCTGACTACCAAGAACTCTGGGCAGTTCACAAGAAACTATAAAACTAGAATTATGTATGACAAAAAAGAATTTATTCTAAATAAACTGACACAATCTGTGCTACCAGTTAGCAGGGAAAGAAATGTTTTAACTACAGGCACTTCCTCTTTTTCTTATAGCACATGGCTTAAAAAGTTTTTGAATATTACATTAAGCTTCTATATGTTTAATATGGCACTTCCGATATAATAGTAATATAGCAACCCAGTCCATCAAAAATGAGTACTGAAGAACAGAAACCGACTACCATCGAATTTCCTTACTCAGTGATCATATATGCAGTAGGTATTGTAATATGTGATATTAACAATTCAAAACTTACCAATTTTAGAATAAGAAAGTTTTTTTCTCTTAAAATAATTAATGGTAAATCAGTGCAGCATACAAACTGCTGTATACATAAATAAATGTACTCCACCTGCTGGCCAGGAACATTTATATTAGTGGAGTTCTATCTTTACGGAATGTTAGGATTATAAAATCTGAACAGTGCTGAACCATTGTCTGGATGCAATAAAGGGCTGATGAGTTCTAATAAACTCTGGCTAAATTGTTACAAATGGAACAACTGCAGTCAAGTGGTTCTCAAGTCCAGAATACTAATATTCAACCAATTCTTGCTGGGGTTGTACTTTATAAAAAAAAACATGTATACAACTTCATTCTTGATGAAGAATTGTTACTAATTGGTACTTAAGATAGGTATATGAATGACCAAATGAATAAACTTTTTTTTAAAAATAAGGTATGATATGTGTATGAAGTATTTTCTGCAGTTTGGGCTAACTTGCCAACTATACCTATTCCTGGTTTGTGATAGCTTGGCTTAGGTGATTTCCATTGAATCAGTGTAATGCACCTCAGGTAGAGCTATCCTTGAAGATAAGCTTAGAATTCAGCAGTTATAATTTTGATTGGCTTAGCTAAATGGAGCCATATTACAATTCTGAGATAATTGTATTAAATATCTATTAGCCCAATGAAGATGCTTTTACCTTTAAAGCAATAAATAGCTTAGGAAACATCTCAAGAAGCACCTCTTGCCCTGCCATCCTGCATGTGCATCAGCAACTTCAGCTTCTCAGGGTATCATCAGTTGTAGGCTATATATTAGGCTACTGCCTGGTGCAGTGGTTCTTGAGCTGGGGGTAATTTGGGCATATCCTGGGGGCATTAGGCAGTTTGTAACTGCTTATGAGTTGAAGATCCAGTTTGGGAATACTGCTGCTGAGCTGCTTTTTTCTGCTGTATTGGGAACACTCCACCTAAAGATAATCTAATATTTTTAATGCTAAATTACAGCAATGTATTTGTCCAGGCATTTCAAGTATTGTTTCGGTCTTTCTTAATAACTTTAATTTTTTTTAAAAAAAATTGATTACATTTCAGAAAAAGATAAAAGATACAGAAAAACAAAAAACTACAAAAAAAGAACTAAAAAAGTGAGAAAACACAAGAGAAAAATTTTAAATAGATTACAAAAAGAAGTGACTTCCGACTTTAAACATTAAGGATATAGAGCAATTTCCCATAATCAATCCCTTACTCTATATTAAACCAAAATCACATTATTTCTACACGTCAACCCCTTAGCACGTTATAAAAATCACTAAATACCATTGCTCCCTCCCCTTATATTAAAAGAAAAGAAAAAGTATAAATCACCTAATCAACTCCCCCCCAAATAACAATTACTTAATTATTCCCTTTCTACTACTATTCTATACATTCCTGTCTACTATAATAAAAATCAAAAATAATGAAGCATGTAAATTGTCTGCCATTATAATTAATAATATAATCAACATGAATTAATGTTAATTAAAAAAACCCTTAATAATCCCAATCCCAATAATTAACGTTAAGTAAAAGCATCCAAAGCCAAAAGACCATCCAGATAAATGTTTTGGTCCCTTAACCCACTTCAAAATAAACCAAAACATTTACATATCCCCATAATAAACACAGAGCTATTTTCTTAAAGAAATCAAACAGCCCAACTGCTCCCCTCACAAACACAGACTTCTCTTCAGAAAACCTCCCATACATAATAACCCCTTCTTTTCCATAACATTCCATCAGAAAGTCAAATTCACTCATGTCTTGCAGCTCAATTTCTCCCTTTAAGTTCTTCAATTCAGCATTGTCAATTTCATGCAGGATTTCAAGAGAAGCTGGAATCTCTTGGGAGAGACATTTCCATTGCTGTTAGATTCTTCAGATTCATCCACAACATCCCCAAACAGATGGCACATTTTAGACCACATATTTTCCACAATGGACTGAATGTCTTGCATAATAACTTGGCAGGAATCAGAAAAAATCTGCTTAATATCTGCTTTGATATCCTGGTGAAAGTCAGAGAAAGCCTGGTTAAGATCCTCCATGTCTGAGGCAGTAAGTTATGGCACCCCCTAGGTATTTAACCAGCAGAAGTGAAAGGTAATGGAAAATTTCCGAACTGCGTTAAGGTCACAGATAGTTCCCAGAGAAAGTAGCGGCAGGAAAGTAAAAGTTCAGAACGCAGATTCAATGTGTAGGAAAAATGCTAAAACTTCAAAATTATCACAAAAAATAATAACAGGGAGACAATAACATACTCTCAACCCTCCTTAGTATTGGATGGAAAGCAAAATCCAAAGCTTAATTTTTTTTAATCACAAAAATAACGATAAGCACCAAGAGATATTGTTTCTCAATGTAGAAAGCCTCTCTCAGGGTAAAAATACTTTAAATAAAATAAATCGGGTGCTTTAGAAATGGGGTGGCTGGAATAAATGTCCCTTTAAGGCTGCAGCGTGGCTTGGAAATGCTGACATCCCAGACTCCCAGCAAAGTCTTACCCATCGATTGTGAACACTGTTTACGATCTCATGGCTGCAACTCGCTGTCCAGAGAACAAATGGGTCATTTCCAAGTGTTTTCCTTGGTCTGGAAAATTGCTCCTGGGCTTCAGGAGAAACCAGCCTGAGCCCGAAAAATCTGCCACAATGCCAGTTCTGCCCGCGGAGCTGTTCAGTCCATATTCCCACCAGAAGTCTGCTTAATAACTTTAATTTTGTTGAGTTCTGTTATTGTTATTTAAAGTTTGACATGCTCTATTATTTGCACTATTGTACTTACAGTATGTTACCTTGGTAATCAGGATGAAGGCATATTAGATATTTTTGAAATAAATAGACAATAGCTACTGTATTTTTAGAAAACAGATTTGCAAATAGTTATTCATTTAGTCACTAAGACAACTAAATCTTAGTGCCAAAAAAAGACAAAGGATTTGCATATTAAGCCATAATGTAGTTTGCTTAGTTTTGGATTAGCTTGTTTTATGAACTTAGCCACTGCAGTATTTTATTGTAGTACAATATAATATATAAAATATATATAAAATCAAACATCTACGTTTAATTAAAGTGAACCTAGGTCAGATAAAGCAGTAATCTGCCCTTTTTTCACTATGACGTTTCATTCCAATAACAGAGTAATTTTTGTCTTTTGTTTTTTTTTTTAGCGGGAGGGAGATTTTCAATAGGAAACTGGATTTTAGTAATGAGTATAAAGAGGTAAGACTTTCAGTCTGGTTGAAACAGTTTGCCTTTCCAAAGATGCAGTTATCTTGGGATTTGATCATTAACTGCAGAAATTAAACTGGCAGTTTACAGAAGCATATTGTCCCTATAATTTGCTTTATATCACAGGATTTTATATTTTTCATTGTATGCAACTTTCTGTATTTTAACTTTGTTATCAAAGCCAACAACCATCTCCCTTACATGCACTTCAAAGAGCAATACATTTGTAAATGATTAAGTTATCTTTAACCTACAGCATTCTAAGTACAACCCACAAGATTGGGCAAGACAAAAGGTGTTCCTATTGTGAAACGTTATTCACACAACAGTAGCAGCAGTAACGATGGTAATAGTTACTATTTGCCAGTCTCATAATCTAGGAGTCTTCAGGCACCTTCTTGAACATTATTGGCTTCATGACAAAGAGACTCCTGCAGCAAGTTACAGCATGGATATGCTGCCACTACAGATTTTAGTTAGTTAGTTCAGTCTTTGTTAAGCAAAACAGCAGTTTTATTGGATTACTGACTCTGTTTTCACTGTTTCCTCTGGACTAAGAAGGACCTGGCGCATGCACAGTCAGAGAGAGTCCATGCTAGGGCTACAAGATCTGGGCAGCAAAACTCCAGAGGCCCAGGTGATGTGGCTGCAAAGAGATACAGAAAAATCTGTTATTTTGTGGTTATCCAGTTGCAGCGTAGATATGGCAGACCTAATCTAGGGTATATGACAAGGCTCAACTTTGGGCAAGCCTTTTAAAATTATTCATGTGTGTGTGCAAAACGTCTCTAAATGATGTACATTTTTAATCTCTGACAAAAAATCCAGATTGAATAGTGAGCAATGGTGTGGACATGGAGCACACACTCTGAGCAGAAGCACAGTGAACAGATAGCAGACAAACAAAAAGCTTGGTATGAGTAACAAGGGTTTTAGCTTGTCCTTCTCAGAGCGTAAGTTATATCTGAAAGAAAGCTAGGCAACAGTGCATTCCTTATCCAGAGTCTGGAGGAGCAGTTAGTATGATTTGGGGAATGTCAAATGGAGCAGGATGCAAAGGAGTTGGGAGGGAGGAAATGTATGTGTCCAGTACCCAGCCACTATCTAATTTTAATGCAGAAAGTATTAAAAAGCATTCCTTCATTATAATGTATATGTCCCCCTTGTTCTTCCTTTTTTACCCTTTTGCTGTTCAAATGGTCACTGTTGGATAAATATGAACCTAAAGGAATGGGGGATTTTGATCCAAACTCTGACTTCCCTATTTCTGCTTGCTTTTGTGGAAGAAGAATCTTTGCTTTAGCCTCCCTTCACCTTTAATCTTTGAGGCATGGGTGCTGCAAGAAACCATTATGAATTGCTTCTGTATTCCACTAAGCGATATGTGTCCTTTAGTATGACAATGCATACTATAATGCCTTTATATTTTCCCATATCCAACAGCCCACTGACATCCTCAATTTCCCTCGCTACTTTTGAACTAGAAATTTGTGCAGTCCTGTATGTCTTATGGAGAGGCAAGTCCCATTGCACTGGATTACAACTTGCAATGCTAGCTGGAATAACAACATTGAAAAAATATCAGGATCTGTGGGTTCTATTTTCTATTTGTTGTACTCTTTTAAGTATTCTTTAAAGAGTTTTTTTTAGACAGGATTTCACTCCTGAAGAATTCTAAAAACAGTTGATGCTGAACTGAAAAAAATGTGGATGGCTAAAAAAAATGTGGTAAAAAGAAATGTTCTATGAAGTGTTTATATTGGTAGATATGCAGTAAAGGATGTCTGTCCATCCATCCATCCATCCATCCTGTCAGACTCCCCGCTCAGATATTCACAGAACACCTTATTGGATCGCATCCATCTTCACTGCATCTGTGTCAGCAGACTGAGAGTCGCCAGCAGGGAGGGGGAGCCAGACTGGAGTGTGAACCATGTTGTTTAGGCTAAACCTTTATTGTACAAGGTCATCCGGCCATATACCATCCAAACTATCTGCTGGAGCAGGGAGGGGTACATACCTTTGAGGGTGAAAAGGGGTTTTTTGAGTTTAAACTGTAGAAGGCGCAGGAAAAAGCTCCTTCGCAACTTTGAATGTAGATCGGATGCTTCGCTTCATTTAAAGAGTTAAAAGAGCCCAAGCCTCTAGACTGTCACTGTGTATATGCTTGAGCGCCTACGTCCTTACACAGGCTACATATTTAGTATCTGGAACTTCTATTATGGGGTAAATTTCAGATAATTATTCCAATGAGATGTTAGCAATAATACAATCCCCTTTCGTGAGTTATTGACATGAATGGATACCTGTTATACAGGGGCATCACGGGTTGAACTGTTCAACATTTTCCAGTCATGCAAGTAATCTTCACTTATTATATACATTTGTGTAGTGAAGGTATATTTATACAATATACTAATATTGAGTATTATAAGCAGGATGGTAGACTATCTAGTTGCTAAACAAGCAACTGGATTTACTGAATTAAATTAACTGTCTAGATTTGACCAACACATTGAGCACAAACTAGCCAAGTATTGCTCAAACTAAGCCTATCTGGTTAGGTCTCTGTGCATGCAGGTTTCACTAATATCTATAATTCTGTGCTATTAACCACAGTGGAAATTTCATCTACACAATTGTCCAGATGGATAATTAATCTGTAGACCTTGGGGGGTGATGAGATCTGTGATATGAACCTGTATGACTGTATGGAAGCTCTTCATATGTAACCAATAAACAAGTTAGTAGCTTCATGTGGAAAATAAAGAAATTATACATATTAATGAATCTGCAACTTTTAAAAAGTGGTTAAACTACAATGGCAAAAAGAATGAAATATGCTAAAATAAGAGAAACATGTATGTATCCAGTCTTTTTCAAATGATAAAGTCATTCAATTTTCTCAAAGAAATATGCTCATACAGACTTTGAACTATATATATAATGTAATGGTGGATTTTTTATCTAAAATCCAACGTTTGTTTTGTTACTAGATGCATATCAGAAATAAAGAATAAACAAATTAATGAAAAGATTGAATAGGCATTATTAAACTTCAGAAACGTATATGCAACTGCTTTTCCAATGTCCACACCCCCCTGCCTGAAATAGGGCCTACTATTATATTTTGCATTTTCCTACAATACTGTATTTAAAACTTGAAATGGTAATAAGACATGTTGATATGGTAGTCAAAAACTGAAAGATGGATTTGGGCTCTCAATGTATACATAGCCCATTTCATGTAGTGGTAAGATGTTAGACCGGAAGCTAGGAGATTATGAGTTCTTGTCCTCCCACAAGAACTGGATGGTGTGAAAACTGGATGGGTGACTTTGAGCCAGTCATACTCTCTCTCAGGCCTGATAAGCTCATAAGGTGGTGGTTGTGGGGAAAGTGGGAAGCATTATATATGCTGTTTTGAGTTCTACAAAATATAGGTGGGATATAAATGCAGTAAGTAAAAATGAACTGTGTACTTCCTTCTCAGATTTGTAATCTGCCTTGAAACTCTAGATTAAAATTGGTATTTAACATTTCAAAATACAGTAACATTTAATTCTCATATATAATCCTGAAAAAGTTTTAATTCTGATAGCTCAGCCTCAGGATGGTTGCTGTATTATCATCAAGCTTATGTTAAGAGAAGCATTTGCTCATTTTACTACTTAAGCATTAGAAGTAACAGTTAAAGAAGTGCACACTTGGCCACGCAATGAGAAAGAGGCCTTTTCAAGTTTTTAAAAGACAGGCGGATGGATACTGTCCTGTCAGAAGCCTACAAAGGTCCAGTAGGGCCTATGATAAAATATATTTGATATTGCAGGTATTTTTCTGTACCTTTTAGAGTTTAAAACTTTGCCAAACAAGCAGAAATTATACAAGTGGGGCCTTCCTAGCTTCCTGTAACAGCGAAGGGTTATATTTTTAACTCGGTAATTTTCCACTTCTGGGTTGGAGGAGGGCTGGTATTTAAAGCAAGCTGAAACTCTTCGCCGCCGTCTCCAAATTACTACGCATCCGTACGCTAATTCTTCCCATCTAAGTAGTAGCTTTCTCGCGAGCAAGCAAGGTCACCTGAGCTTCTGCTTAATGCAGCAAAGAATAACAAAGGTCCGCCCCATTCAGCATCCTTTATAACTTGAAATGACTGCATTTTATCTGACTGGCTCTTCAGTCCTACTTAATACCGACACTCTTCCCCCGCACATGGAGGATTCGACTGACATCAATGCAAAACCGGAAGACTCACGAGATTACCACTTAGGACTGTTGTAGCTCTGAGCTCGAGAAGCAAGGATACTTTCCGAAGTTGCCTGCCAAATGTTCCGGTACTGATGGGCGGGAGAAGAGAGAGACGGAAAGTCTCGCGAGCTCTTGTTGACTGGGTTTGGAAAAGGAACAAACCGAACACTCCAGCTTAGAGATAGGCTCATTGCTTCTTACTTCAGAGCAGTCGCGCACGCGCAGTTGTGCTGGCTGCGCCGGCCGTCTCCCTTCTGTCTCTTTCTGTGTGCGCGCGAGTGGGAGAGAAGCGAACAGAGAGGACGACGGAGACTATTGGGCAATTGCTCCTTCTCTTCCCTCCCTCGCCCTCCCGGGGACGGAGCGAGCCGACGAGCCGTGGGCAGCAGAAGGAGCGGCAGGACACGAAGCGTTCGGGGAAAGACTTGAGCCGTTTGCGGCATAAGCACCGAAGGAAGAGGCGCGCAGGCCTCACTCGGGGCCCAGCCGGGAAATGGGGCCGGTTTGTGTCAGGCGAAGCGGAGGCCGCCAGCGCTGGTTTTAGGAGCTCGTGGAAGCGACAGCTGACGGCCCAGCGGGCGACTCGTAAGGAATTGGCCTTCCATGTGAGGAGGCGGAGGCCGGCAGGAGAGACTCGTCCTACGGAGCCGAACCTGGCAAGGGGGCCCAATGGCGGCTGCTTCTTTCTCCTCCTCGTGGGCGTCTTGACGGATTCTTGTTTGCCGGAGTGATCCCGATGCCGAGTACCTCGGAGGCGGCGACGTCCGGAGGCGGGAGCGGTGTCCGGGCCTGGGCCGGCGGCGGCGGCTCTGAATCGCCCGTGGCAGAAAAAAAGCGTTTGCATCACCGGCGGCGGAAGCGCTACGCTTCGGCGCAGCAGCCGCCCCCGTTGCCTCCGTCACCTGTGGCGGGTCCGCCGGCCCCTTCGCTGCTGTTCCCGCTGCTGCAGCCCTCGCTCCTGCAGCCACCGCTGCCGCCGCAGTCCCTGCTGTTCCTGGCGGCCACTGGCGGCGCCGCCTCCTCCTGCTGTGGGGAAGGGGGGGAGCGGAAGCGGCCGCGAGGCAAGCGGCGCTCGGGGTCTCGGCACAAACGGCGGCGCGGCAGGTTAGGGGGCGCTGGTGGAGGTGGCGCAGGGGCGGGCCTCGCAGCCTCGGAGCGGCGCGGGAGTGGGGCGGGCTTGGGGCCGCTGGTGGAGGCGGCGGCCGAAGAATACGACGACGTAAGCTCCCAGTCGGAGGGGCCGGTGGGAGGCGGGACGGCCGGGGCAGGGAGCGGCGGGGGGAGTCCGGCGTCCTCCGGTGGCGGCGGGGGCAACCAACAACGCTTGAGCCGCGCTGAGGCCGATCGGAGCAGCCGGCGACCGCGCAGGGAGCACCGAAGCAGCAGCGGGCGTCGCTCTCGGGAGCGGCACCGGGAGCACCGCAGGCGGGGGGAGGACAAGGACAAGGCGCCGTTGCAGCAGGAGGGGGCGGCCGCGGCTGCGGCTGCCAGGGGGGGAGCCGAGGCTTCCTCTTCCTCCTCCAAGTCCCGCAGCCGCCACAACCACAGCGGTGGCCAGGACCGAGAGGGCTCCCGGAGCGGCGGCGGCGGCGGCAGCGACGGCCGCAGGAAGGGCTCAGCTACGTCGCCTAGCAGCAGTCGGAAAGACCGGGAAAGTAAAAGCCACCGGAGCCGGACGAAAGCAGGCAAAGAGCCTCCTTCAGCTTACAAGGAACCGCCTAAAGCCTACCGGGAGGATAAGGCAGAACCCAGGGCCTACAGGCGACAACGATCGTCTCCCAGTCCTTACCGAGATGACAGCCCAACTAGCCACAGAGCTTCACAAAGCCAACGGAACCGCAAATCCCCCAGTCCCCGTTCTTCTCTTAGCCCTTACTGGCGTCGGTCACCCAGCTACAGCCGGCACAGTTCTTTCGAGTGCGGTGGAGATGTATCACCGAGTCCTTACAGACGCCGCTCACGCAGCCCTTATAGTCCCGCCGTCAGGTAATAAATGGGTTGAAGAGTCTTAAAAAACGCGGTATTTCAGGCTATTCTTTCAAAATATTAGGATAACACAATAATAGTAAGTGTATGTCCTCCAGCTGATTAATCAAAGATAACTCTGGTTGAAATACTGAGGGTGAGATGGGCTAAAGATAAAATGATGTATCTTTGGGAGCTGGGCAACTTTTAAAACTTTAGGGGAAAAAGCCTGAGTTTAGCATAGACAAATACAACTGCCCAAATGTTTTAAACATATGAAGCATCAACTACAAAGATACTAGAAATGGGTATTTTTTAAAAAATAGTTCTTATACTTGCATTAGCTACTGCAGCTAGAAATGGAAAATCTACTTTGGCATTAGACAGTATTTGAGGAAATACTGCTGTTAAGGGAGATGATCTGGTGTAAAACTCTTTTTTGCACTTAAATCTCTTCTTGACCCAATTACTGGTTAATGACATAAATATACGTATGTGGAAGCAAAATTTTCAGGTAAACTGAGTTCTGAATAATCAGGCTTGTTTGTTAGATTTGACTGAGGAATATTCACAATCTGTCAGTTGATTTTACTTCATGATGTACCTGATAATACAGGTTTGAGAATTGTTTCCTAACTGCTGGATATTTCTGTGTTTGTGTGTGTGAGAGAGAAAGAGACAGAGGGAGGGAGGGCCAACCACACATGCAGATATACACACACACAAATACTCTGACGTAAACCTCATTAGGCTCAATGGGATTTCTAGATAAAACAGTGGATCTCCTAACATGTCTTTGTATGCAACTCTCCAAGTTGGCTTTCATCAAATGAACAAATGATACAGCAGTTACTGTATCACTAGATAAACAGGCAGTTAATGAAACATTGAATGAAAATAAGCTGACCTCAACCAACAGTTTAGCTGTAAAAAGAAAGGAGGGAAAAGCTTAAGATAAAATGGAAAATAATTATTTACAAGGAGAACTAGACCTCCATTTCTCAAAGGTAATATGGGTTTGTCCGTAATTAGCCTACAAAATAGTTTTTCCCTAGTTCTTTATGTTGATGAAAGGCAGCTCTTTTTCTCCTTTCTCATGTGGGATACTAAGATAGTTGGTCTTTTCCCAAGCTTCAGACAGTAACAATCCTCTGTTATATAAAGTTTTATAGTCTGTATGTTTTAGTTCTGTTTAAGGCTGTCATCTTTTAGGGTGGTGGGTAGAAGTGAAATAGGTGAAAATACTTAGTTTCTTTAAGGTATTTTTTTCTATGCTGATTAGAGTTTTGGTCTTTATTATATATTCTTTTCATAACTAGTACTGTATTTGAAAATTGTATAAAGGGAATGTTTGTGAGTGAGTGAGATCACTTTTGAAACAATATACACACTTTTTATCCTTAGGTTACATGCACCTGCTCCATTGAATTTCATACATATAACTTCATCCTCTCAACTACTGACTGGATGAAATCTTCATACATGCTGAAGATCTTTTTGCCTTATGGGTAGGAGGAATGTATTATAAACTATAGCCACAACCTTTTCCAGTGTTGTTTATGACATGGTGTCTGATCCACACTGATTAAACAGATAGGTCTTGTTAGAAAGCAACTTCATGGTTGGTAATGTTCACATTTTGTTGCGTATCTCTCTACTATTTTAACCATGTGCCTCTTCTCTATTATGTCAGAGAAGTTAGTGATTAAAAGCATATATAAAACATAAATTATTCTGAAACAGTGTTTCTCTTGAAACTGTGTTTCTCTCGCAACAATAATTCTGTTGGAATGAACAACTTCAGTTTTAAATCTTATTTTTCTTTACAAATGTACTCATGATACAGTTGTTTGTTTAATTTCTCAAAGTCTGTCTCTAAGTCTAAACTTAATCGTATTTAGAGTGAATACATATATAACCACAACAATTGTTCCATTTCTAAAAAAATGCAGTTGATTTTAGGGACTCTATTAAATATGGTAATGTAGACCCTAGCAAATAATGGGCACTACTAAGTAGTTTACATTCTGTCTTCCTTCTGCCTTTGAAATGTGTAAATCAGTTCGCTAAAGCTTTTCTTTGGTCAGATTTTGTCACTGGATTTTAAGGAGTGGAATATTCTAGCTTCAATTTTGATTTTATTTATGTGATCTTTGCTTTGTGTAATTATTTTTATAGAAATGTGTTGGAAGCTGAAGTAGGCAAAAACAAGATAGAAAAAAATTATCCATAATAATCTGTAATTGCATATTAAATACCAAAATTTTTGTTTGAGTATCTGTGTAAGATGCTAATGAAAACAGATTAAAAGGTGATCTTTTTCTTGTTATTGACCTGATTATCCTTAAAATGCCGTGGGAATGATTTAATACCAGATTTGACCATTCTTTGCTAAGAAGGTCAAGTGATTTTGTGTTGTTCTTGAACTGTGCCTTGGGAATATTTCTGGGCTTTACATTTTATTTTGCTGAATAGGGACTTGATTGCTTTTGATACTGTTCTCTAAGGGATAGTTCAGAAGACTTTCTGTGAAGAATGTAGTATCAAGGCAACAGTAACTTTGGTATGAATGAGCATATACTGATAGAAATTTTGGGTTGTAGTGTTTTGTATTTATGCTCAAAATATGGTTTGATTAGTTCTGTCTCGTTCTGGTGAATGCTGTCACCGTTAAGTAATATGGCGGTAATATATCTCAGTGTATGCTGCACCTAGCTAACCCTGTCCGAGTGTGGAAATTCAGCAGGTCAGGCGTCGTTAGTACTTGGATAGGAGACCACCAGGGAATTCAAGATTGTTTGTTAGTTACCAGAAGTTGCTTGACTTGTGGGCAGCTTTACCTTTATAATGTAGTATACTCTATTCAGTGTTATTGAAGAATTGAACGAAGTATATTGTTTTGTCTCTTAACAGATATGTTAGATACGTTTTTCTAGCAAGGTGAGGAATGATAGATATTCCTGATTTGTCAGTTTGGTTTTCTGCAGTGCTGAGAGTTGAAAGGTATAATTAGATGTTTAGAGATTTATTTTAAACTCTTTAACCTCTTAAGTTTAGCTTCCCATTGAAGGAATAGGTGAAAATGGGTTATAAATGTGTTACACCATTGATAATTTCTTAAAGCTCGGGATGCCCAGTTACCATTCCTTCTAATATTTAGGATTCTAGCTACTTCTGTATGGTCACATAAGTAGCCCCAAAATACAGGCATTCTTGAACAACATAATTTAAATAGTAGTGGATTTATAGTTAAATCTATAAAATTAAAGTCTCCATAGACATTTCATATAATTTTTGATTAGGGGCATATGTTTTACTCTGTCAAAATGAGTTTAGTATATTGGTATTTGTTTTCAGGACAGGCATTTAGGGGAATTTTAATTTTGTTTTGGTGTAAAGTTGGGATGGTCTATGTGTTGTTGAAATGGGAAGAAACAAATAGGGGAAAAAAACCACAAGAAAATGCAAGTTATGCGACTTTTTCCTGATGATTTTTTATATCTGTTTTTGACTGTTACCTTTCAAGAGATTTTCTGAGGTTCGTAACAGGAGTCCTCAGTGGGTAGGAATAGGCAAAAAATTCCCCCCGAGAATATCCTCTACTCTTGTAGACTCAGAGTCTAAACTTACCTACATGCATAAAGTTGAAGTTATTTTCTTCAGAGATTCAGTACAATTAGTTTTTGGAACCATTGTAGTTTTGTATCTTCTAACTTTCCATTTGTGCTATTTCCCCCCCCCCCCCATAATTAGGGCAGTTTAGCATTTTAAGTTTACAATTGTTTTGAGAAAGCAAGTTAGAATTGCCTCTGAGTCTTTGAGATGTGCTATATAGCAATTTAGAACTGTTCAGGAATTTTCACTTTGGGCATTCATGCAATTGATATGTTTCCATGCATAATCACTGTTTTAATTCACATGCTTTACTGTAAATATTTCATACCTGAATTGAATAGGTAGTACAATTTCAAATTGTATACTGGGGTATTTGATTGTAATACTGACTGTGGAAAAATTAGAATATATAAACTGTACAGTATAAGATTAAAAAACACAATAACAAGAAAAAGCAGCAACTGAAGATTAAAAAATCGCAGTGGTGTTATTATTAGAAAAACTTGGGAGAATAAAAATGTGACTGGTGCCAAAAATAAAATAAAGATATGTGCAAGTGCATCTCATTGAGGAGGACATTCCATAGTTGGAAGGCAGCTGAAAGTTCCTGCTGCCATATAGCAACCTGTCATATCGCTCCATGGGAGGACATCTGGAACATCTGATGATTAGACTGGGATTCAGATAGGAATATAGGAAGAAGCCCACATTGTGAACGCTTTATAAGTTAAAATCAGCAACTTGAATTGAGACCAGAAATTAATGGCTGGTCACTGAAGATTGTATGCTTAGTTCTAGACAGTACTCTTGCTGCAGCATTTGTTACTAACTGAATCTTCTGAATTATCTAACTGAATCTTCAAACAAAGCCCCACATATAAAATACTGCAATAATCTAAGTGAGAAGTTGCCAGGGCATGGATTATCAATGCAAGACCATTGCTGTCTAAGGAGGGCCATAGTTCAAGATGATGAGAAGTGTCTTGCTTGACAGAGGCCTCTTGTGCCTCTAATGCCAAAGCTGGATTCAAAAGTACCCCTAAACTTAATGAGGGATGCCACACCATCTAGAATAGGTTAAATCCAATGGTGTCAAGGAAAAATGTCTCCGCATGGATAGATCTGGTCACCAAGATATGAATGTAACAGCTTTAAAGTTGTTCCACCATACCTAGCAGGACACCTTCTCTAGAAGAATATTATGCTGATGATATTGCTGCGAAAGCCAGGAGAATTGACAAGGTTGCATTCCCGATGTCTCTTGCAGGAAAGATAATCCGAATTGGCAATTCCATGCCAAATCCAGCCCTAATCCCTGCTTGAGGCACATCTACAATAGGGGTTGCAAACATATTTTTTTGTGCAGTCCAGGATGGCTTACCTATCAGGTCCTGCTGTCTCATCTTTTCTGTCCTCACTGTGCATTTGTTCTAGATTTTTGAGCCCTGGGTAATCTCTTCCTACGTCCTTCACCTCTGCTGAGCTGTCTTCTCTCCTGTGGCACCAGCTTGCGCAATGCTGGCTTTACTTCTCCCCACAGCACTGGCTTATGCAGTGCTGCTGTGGAGGAGATGCTAGCACTAGGTGGGAGAAACAACACCTGTGCTGTTCAAGTTGTAATATGGGGAAGAAGGTGGTAGCTGTCCAGGGACTTCACAATGGAGGTAATAGGAAAGAGTGCCTGATGCTGCCTTTACTTCTCCCCTGCAATGCTAGCTTGCACCCTTTCTGCTTCATCTGAGTCAGCTAGTTCATCCATCTGCCAATGATGTGAAGAACCAAAGCAAGAACTGCCAGAGGTGCTACAGGGATAGGAGGTGAGGTCAGGGGCAAACAAGAGGAGAAAATATACATACATACACACAGACTATGATGTTATGGTATAAGCATTTTAGAATCCCCTATCACTCTCAAAAGTATCTCAGTTTGGACAATAAATTATATAGTCATCGACCACATGGAATCATAGCTGACTGCAGCAGCAGAAACATGATGTTGAATACACAAATGCGACGTTTGGTGGGCCACAGATGCAAAATGCAAGAAATACTGAAAATGAGTTGAAACCAATTTATTTATTTGGAATACATTGGTTGATAGGTTATATATTATATTTTATATCATATCATATCAACCAATGTATTCCAGATAAATTGGTTTCAACTCATTTTCAATATTAGTTGCATTTTGTGTCTGTATGAATGTGGCCCACTGGTTGTTGCACTTGTGTATGCATTGGTGCATTTGTGTGTGTAATGTGGCCTCCATATTCATTTGAGATTGAGACTACTGATCTAGAAAATCTGTTTCATCCAAGATTGCCTGGATCTCATCAGTACCACATTCTTGGGCCCCTTGGCCAGGAGGTAGATGTTGGCCACTGGCCTATAATTATTTATATCTTCTGGTTCCAGTAATCTTTTTCTTTCTTTTCCTTTCCTTTCCCTTCCCTTGAGAACTTTTATTATAGCCTCTTTAAATAAGGATGGGACCAGTCCTTGTTAAGTTTTGATAATGTATGCTAATTTGAGTATCCTACTAGATGTAATAAGCATTAAGGGTAAAGATTCAAGAAGATCCAGTAATGCAGTTCGCTGAATTCACCCAAGCACCAGACATCATCAGGCCTTAAAACCTGAAACTCATCCAAAGAAGTCTGACCTGATGGAGCCATGAATGTTTTACAGGTTGAATTGCTGAAACTGTAGTGTTGGTCATGATGAATTTGATTGATTTTGAGGTGGTCAGCTGTTTAACAATATAAAATGAAATAGTAATTTAAAAAGGTAATGAACACAAAAAACATAAGCTTTATAAAACCATATTCAAAATAAAAAGGGGATGGCCTGGTTCAAAGAAGAAAGAAAAATAGCACCGGTTAAGCATTTTAAATCCAAGATAGTTCAGTGGAAAAGTTACTTTTATTGTTGGTAGTAGTTTATCTTGTTGAAGTGAACCAGATGCATGGAAAAAGGCCTTAGAAAATGATGACAGTGTATGTCAGGTTCATTTGGGGAGATGTTTCTTCATATAGTTATGCTTTAAGCTGTATGCAGTTTTACTTTAAATGTATCAGCACTTTGAATTGTGTTCAGGTAAACCAGGAGCCAGGAATCAGGTAAACCAGGAGCCAGGGAAACTGTTAGGTGATCTTAGTAGCAGAGTAATAGTTTTTAAAGGTGAAACTAGGGTAGTTGAACCTGGATTTCATTACAGGATAGGTGAAAGGTATTCTGCTGCAGATGTTATGTGGGCCTCCAATGATAAATCTGAATCTACGAAGTATTATAATAATCTCTAATTCACTTGAATCACTAATTCTGAAAATTATTCAGATAGGATTATTTCTGCTTAACGAAAGAGCATTACTGATCTTAAGTAAAGTGGACTTGACTTAAATTACTAGTCAAAAAGATTCTATAATTTCTATTTTTGGCATACAATATTTTTTATGTTTAATCTGAACCCATATTTTTCAGCACTTGGATATTTTCATTTTTAGATGGTACCTGTGATGTAAAGCAATTTATTACTCTGTTTTTTTCCAGATTAATTTTTAATTTAAAAAATGGATGTATTAATAACTATCATCAGTTCAGTTAACTGATAACGGACATTTTGAGAACATTTTGCGATGTCCATCACCACCTTTTAAACTGAACTAATGAACTTATTTAAGGAAATTATCCCAAACAAATAAAATAGTTTATTAACAGAACATATGCACATGATAATTTGTTTCTTAAAAATAGCCAAGTTAACCCATAAAACTTAATTTTTGTTATAGCTAGTGAATTAAATCTTTGTCTATGCCTTTTTTCAGAGCCTTTTCTGCTTTTTCAATTCCCAAATTGTTTTTTCAGTTTTGAACTAGTCATACCAAATGAGGAAAACATTCTTTTTCTACATCAACAGAAGAAACTGCTGCTGTTAATAGTTAGATTAGTATTTCAATGAACCTCAGCTGAAATTAGTGACTTCTACCAATTCACTTCCTTTAATGTTAACAAATGTATATTGTTTGAATAGATTCACTCTTTGTGCTGCAGTTTATGAAGTTGGTATTATGGAAGGATGATCACTGGATGCCCATGTCACAGTAAGCCCTCTTTAACAATCCAGCAATGACCCTGCTACTCAATATTGACAAGGAAATAAGCTGGAGCGGGTTTCTATTAGTTTTTAGTGCATATAATTTAATTGTCATTGTCTATTTCTTTTCAAGGTTATATTCAGCTCCTCCCAAACTTGAACAGAAGCAGAAAGAAAATGGTTACTTCTTTGAGCTTTTTTGAAGGCCATAGAAATAGATATTGGAATAATTACAAAATACTCGTATTTAATTTTTTTTTGATCCTGTACTGAGAATTTTGGCCCTGACATTTTCATTTATTTCTTCATGATTTTGTTCACAAATTGCCATCAGAGTAGTCCAGTTTTTGATACAGCGGTCCAAATTGACCACTAATACATTCTATCAGTCATCTTCTGGAAGAGTTAATAAGTTCCCACTGCTTTTGTCAGAGCAAAACAGTTACTACAGAAATACTTTGCATTATCTCCTATATCTCCTATATATCGTTTTGGATTACCAAAGACTTTTGTTAGGGTGCACATTACATGAGCATTCTAAGTAACTATTAGTTTAGGACTTTGTTTTTTTCTTCAAAATTTCTCCTAATCTTGGATAAATTTCTGCATTAGCCACAGTGAAGCTGAGTGCTAGGCATTTGAAGTTCTTTTGGCAGTTTGTTACAGCTTTTACTGTTGCTACTTTTAAATATTTAGCAATATGAGCATTTCCCGATATGTCAGTTGGTTCAGTAAAGAATTAACATGCAAACATGTATGATAGAATCACTGTGAACATTATTATAACTATCAAGATAATTTTGCTTTTCTTCTAAATGATTGATACAGTTCTTCTCCCCCCCCCTTTCAATGCACATTACATGCACATTTTCCATTTGGTAGACTGTTGGGTAAACTTCGAAATGACTGAATCATACTGATGAAGTATGAATTCTCCACCATACAGAAAGGATAGTTTATTTCATAAGTGGAAAAAAAGAGTTTTCCATACATTGCTTATTGCTATAATCTATTCCTTTTTATTATAAATTTACCTATGAGTTTTTCTGCATGATGGGATTTCTGTTTGTTTTTTTTTCTTTTGCTACTTGTGATATACTAGATCTTTGAAGCATTTATGATGTTGCTGGAATACTACAGTGATGTATCATAGACAGTGATGATGCCATTAAGATGGTACAAATGACATCCTTCACAAATGTGTAGTACAGATACTACTAACACATTTTGATAAATGTGAAACAGTAAAAGGAGTATATACCTATTTTATTCAACTGCATTACATGGCTGTAATATTATAACAACTACATATTTCTTGATTGTGAAAAGTCCACTATAACTTCAGAAACCCATCCATAAATTGTATATGGGTTTGGGAACGTTAAATCATATGTGGAATCCTTGGTGCTCTCTGAGCTTGGTTGTTCACTTGCAGACATTTCATTACCTGACTAGGTAACATCATCAGTGCTACTGAGTGTGGGGTTTGCTTCCTCTTTATATACAGTAGCTTGCCCTGCCAGTGTTGGTGGGGGTGTGGTTTTCTCCTTGGTAGTTCCTTGATCAGGTTATTGTGTTATGCTTGATTGTTTGTCTGGTATTCATCAGACAAACAATCACCACTCCTGTTTTTTCTTCTTGGGCTACTGTGTCTTTTGGTTTACTTAAGATGTTTTTGAAGGCTTTAGTTGGTTTGTGTGCTGTGGTGATGCCTTGTGGTTGTAATAGTCTGTTGGTTGTTTCTGAGATGTTTTTGATGTATGGCAGTGTTATCCTTTTCATAGCTTGTGTTGGTTGTGTTGTAGTGGGTTCAGCGGTCAGGCACTTTGATTAAATTGTGTGGGTATCCATTTTGTAGGAAGCTGTTATATAGATTTCCTTTTTTTGGTGTTCTGGGTTGCTGCAGTGCATTTGTACCTGTCTGAATAATGTTCTTATACAGTTCTTCTTGTGGGAGGTTGGATTGTTACTTTGGTAATGGAGCACTTGGTTAGTGTGGGTTGTTTTTTGATAGACTTGCATTTCTAATTTGCTGTCCTTTCCTCTGCTGATGAGGATATCCAGGAAGGGTAGTGTGTTATTGTTTTCTTTCTCCCTTGTGAATTTTATTCCTTTGAAGATGTTGTTAATTGTTTCATGTGTTTTCTCTAGTTCATTTTTTATTATGACGAAGGTATCATCTACATACTGGATCCATACTTTTGGTTGTGTGTATGGGAGTGCTATAGTTTCTAGGCACTGCATTATGTCTCTGCTGTGAGTCCTGAGAGTGATGATGCCATTGATGCTCTTCTGATTTGTTGGTATATTTGTCCATCAAACTGAAAGTAGATAGTGAGGCAGAGGTTGATGAGGTCCACAATTCTAGGTATTTTGATCTTAGCATATTTGGTTACATCGGGTTTGTTGTGTGGTACTGCTGCCATGGATTCTTTTGCTAGTTCTTGGTCTATGGACGTAAAGGGTACTGTGACATCGAATGAAACCAAAGTGTATTTGGCTAGATCGGGTGTGTTGTGTAGTACTGCTGTCATGGATTCTTTCGCTAGTTCTGGATCTATAGACATAAAGAGTGCTGTGACATCAAACGAAACCATAATTTCATCTTCTATTTTTAGGCTTTTGATTTTCTGCAGACACTGTAGTGGGGAGCCGCTATGTAGGATGGACAGGCAGAAGACTAGCAGAGCACATCCACGAACACCAACTAGCAGTCAGAATACATGACAAAAACTCCTTAATCTCACAACACATGGACAGACTCAACCATAGTTTCAACTGGGAAATTGTGAGCGTCCTAGACCAAGCTAAATCCAAAAAAGCTAGGGAATTCCTGGAAGCTTGGCATTCAGACAAATCAGCCATCAATAGACACATAGAGATAAACCACATTTACAGACCATTCAAAAGAGACAATAAAAAGCTAAGAATGAAACAAAAAGACCAGAACACATCCTCTCCAGCAGCCAACACCCTGATAAGCAGGGATTAACATCAGTCAAACAAACAGAAAACAAAACCCTAATCAAGGAACTACCAAGGAGAAAACCACACCGCCACCAACATGGCAGGGCAAACTACTGTATATAAAGAGGGAGCAAATCCCACACTCACTAGCACTGATGATGTTACCTAGTCAGGCAATGAAATGTCTCGAAGCAAACAAGCTCAGAGAGCACCAAGGATTCCACAGTTCAACCCTGAGCTACATATATTTTCTTCTATTGGAACATTAAATCATAGTTATCCATAAGATATATGCAGCCTAATTTTATACATCTTCTCAAATCCATTAAATTATTATGTAATCTATGTTGTTTTATTTGCACATTTATTACCTCAGTGATTGAAGCATGAAATTAATAAAATGATAAAATGATACAAATTTTCATTTCTAAACTATCATGTGCCTTCCCCAGTTGGTATCAGGTTGGGCTAGTTTGATAAAACACATGTAGAAGAGTTATAAAGGTGATCTGAGCAGAAACATTCTGCTGTAGTACTGACTTCAGACATTCAAGGCATTTGCTCAGTAATACTGTGCATAAACTTATTTCAGAGAATAAAAACACTTGTGGGGAAGAATGTAAACAAGTAGGAGAATCCATACATCCTAAAAATCAGTATGTCTTTGATTTTGTTCTTTCAATTAGACTTTTATCCCAAGCAAGGATAATGCTGACAAATTGTGTGTGTGTGTTGTAGCTGAATGTAATGATAATTTCAGTTGCTCATACTGGTTAGATACAGAGAACATTGTGTAACACTGTAGATGCTGTTGGATGTGCACTTCCTTGTATTTTGGAGATCTACCTGAAGTTTCTGGAATCTTCTACCTTAACTCCCAAGACTCCACAGCCCATCTAATTTCTTGTCCTTTAAGGAAGCCTTTTTTGGAAGAAAAGTGGTGCAAATGTGTTTTGAAATTCTTGTAAGATATAGAATATTGTAGTTAATCCTCTATTTAGAAATCTATAATTCTAGAATTGTTAGATAGGTATAATACCATTCTATTTGTGTATGGCCAAATCCTCACTGCATAATAAGTATATTTAGAAGATGAACAATTAAATTATAATGGATTGATACAATGAATTAATGACAGATTATTTTGAACCTAATTCTGTGTTCTAAATATTTTTTTTTTATTATGAATTTTATTAAGAGCCTAGTGTGTCGCAGAGTGGTAGGCGGCAGTATTGCAACCAAAACTCTTCCCACGACCCAAGTTCAATTCCAGCGGAAGCTGGATTCTTGGGTAGCCGGCTCAGGTTGACTCAGTCGTCCATCCTTCTGAGCTTGATAAAATGAGTAGCCAACTTGCTGGGGAAGATGATGACTGGGGAAGGCAATGGCAAACCACCCCGCTATAGTCTGCCAAGAAAATATCACGAAAGCGGCATCCCCCCAAAGGGTCAGACATGACCCAGTGCTTGCACAGGGGACCTTTCACTTTCACATGAATTTTATTAAGTTTCAAGAGAAAGATAAAAGCTATGAAAAAACAAAAAACTACAAAAAAGAAGAAAAACTTAAAAGGTGTGAGAACACAAGAGATTTTTTTTTTGTCAACATGATAGAAGGATGTAACTTCCGACTTTTAACAGCAAGGATATACAAAAATTTTCCATAATCAATATCTTACTCTATATTAAACAAAAGCCACATTATTTCTATAAATCATTCCCCTTTAGCACATTATAAAAATCACTAAGTACACTTACTCCCTCCCCTTATATTAAAATAAAAAAAAAATCATATAAGCCTCCTAAACAACTCACCCCCAAAATAACACTTATTTAATTATTCCCCTCCTACTACTACTTTATACATTTCTGTCTACTATAATAAAAATCAAACTAAAAAGCATATAAATTGTCTGCCATTATACTAAATAATACAACAGTTTTAATAATCTTAATAAACCCAAAAAAGAAAATTCAAAACAATGACCTTAAATCAAATTCTTAAAACCATCCAAATAAACATGTTTATACCCTAATAATCTTATTCCATATCCTTAAAAACAAATAACATCAATCAAAACCTAAGAGCAATCCAGATAAATATTCTTTAACCCTTATCCCATTTCAGAATAAACCTAAGCATTTACATATCCCCACAATGTGCACAGAGCTTTTCTCTTGAAAAAAATCAAACAGCCCAACTGCCCCCCTCAAAAATTCCAACTTCTCTTCAGAAAACCTCCCATACATAATGACCCCTTCTGTTTCATGGCATTTCACCAAAAAGTCAATTTTACTTACTGTTTGCTGTTCCCTCTGTCCGTTAAATTTCTCCAGCTCCACTGTCAGATCTTCATCCAGCATCTCAACAGAAATCCCAATCTCATTCTTAGAAGAAACATTTCTATCACTGTTGAATTCCTCAGTTTCATCCACTACATCCCCAACCAGATGACATATTTTACAGCTCATATTTTCCACAATGTCATGAATGTCTTGTATAAAAACTTGATGAAGAGTCAGAAAAGATATGTTTAAAATCTTGATGGAAGTCGGAAAAAATCTGTTTAAAATCCTCCATGCCTCACACAGTAGATTATGGTGCCCCCTAGGAGCTTAACCAGCAAAAGTTGAAGAAATGGAAAAACATATCTGAAATATGTTTACACAAAGTGAAAGTGAGATAAGCGGACAGTTCCCAAGGGAAAGTGGAAACAGAAAGTTGAAAGTTTAAATCAGCTGATACAATGTGTAGGAAAATGCTAATATCTTCAAATTTAATACTAAAATAGTAACAGGAAGACAATTGTTGGCTCTCAATCCTCCTTTATATTTGGAAGGAAAACAAATTCCAAAACTTAAAAAAGAATTTTTTTAAAAAATAGTCCCAAAAATAATGATAAGCACCAAGACAGCCAGCTTCTCCTTGCTGTAAAAGCATCTTAGGGTATGCATACTTAAAAGAAAAATATAAATTTGGTGATTTAGAGATGGGGTGGCTGGTCTTAGTGTCCCTTTAAGGCTACAGTGTGGCTTGGAAAATGATGACATCCCAGCCAGCTAGCTCTTACCAGTCGAACACGAAACACTGTTTGCAATCTTCTGGCTGCAGGCAGCTGTCTGGAGGACAGATGGGGTGATTCCTGGTGTTTTCCTTTATCCAGAGAACACTTCTGGGCTTTAGGAAAACCTGCCTGAGCCTGAAAAAAATTGCCACGTTGTCAGTTCTGCCCGCTAAGCCCGCGGGCCCAGCTCCTCAGTCTGCGATGTCCCCACCGGAAGTCCTGTTTTAAATATTTTCTAAAGAAAACCTTTGTATTCAAACTGGTTGAAAGTTGATAACTAAGTAGAGCTTTAAGTTGGTTACAGTGATTCAATTAAACACATTAGAATATGACACATGATCTTGAATCTCTTTCAACTCTACTCCAATTATGCTTTGCCAGTCCTGTTTTTACAGTATTATATGTAATATAATAACAAGGTTATGATTGAGTTCAGATAGTTTACTTGTATGTTTGTTTATTTGTCCTGTGTGCGTGTGTGTGTATAGGTAGGCTTTAGTCAATATTAATCATATTTGGGATTATGAATTGGTCTAAGATCTTTGTTTTAAATGTTCTATCAGATGCAGATTTAATTTTAAAACATTATTTTTAAATTACTATATTTTTGCAATTTTAATAGAGGACTCAAAATGATTTTTAAAAATCTGATATCACAGAATGTTTCTATGGATCTATCAAAAGGTTTACAGCTGTTATTATAGAAGGCTTTGTATGTTTTAATGATTAGGCTGAGGTTTTCAGATGCATTTCTTTAAAAGCTTGCTTTTTAAATTAGAAGTGAAATCTTTAAACTGTAAGTCATTCCAAAGCTCATTTTAATTTGGGGGATGAAATCTTAACCTTGCGGGATATTGTAATTAATAACTATTTAGATCTACACAAAATTCAGTTGGAAGTATTCTTAAATACAAACAGTTGAGATTTAAACATTTAAATTTTTTTAGGTAACATAGCAACCTCTTGTCACTGAAGATTTTTGACAAAAAAAGCTAGCTATTCAGCAAACATGTTAACGGGATGGCTATAAAAGTTGTTCATTATAGTACAAAAATATAACAATAGTTACTCACTAAAACTTTACTTTTGTAAGCAGAAAATCAGCAAAATCCAGAAGCAGAAGTCCTTACTCATCAAGACACTCAAGATCTCGTAGTAGGCACAGATTGTCAAGATCCAGAAGTCGGCAGTCGAGTATTTCACCTAGTACTCTGACTCTAAAAAGTAGCCTGGGGGCAGAGCTGAACAAGAACAAAAAAGCAAGAGCAGCAGAGGCAGCCAAAGCCAATGCAAAAGTTTCAAACACCTCTACCCCTACTAAGGGAAACACTGACACAGGAGTCACTGTACAACAAGTGAACAATGTAAAGGAAGTAAAAAAGATAAAAACAGAAAGTATTTCTTCCCCTTCAAGTAGTTCAACCTTGAAAAATGACAAGACAAAGACAAAAGTTTCTGTCCAGGAAACTAAAGTGGAAAACAATGTGATTGTAGAGAAAGTGGCTAAGCAAAAAGTTTTAGTGGTGAAAGAGAATAAATCAGCCCTTGTGAAGCCATCACCACAACCTGTTACAGTAAAAGAGAAGAGTAAGCCTCATGTCCCAACTGCAGTATTTAAGGAGAAGGACTGTAGTATTACGCTAATCACTTCCACTCTGCCACCCCTGCCTCTTCCTCCTATGCTGCCTGAAGATAAAGATACAGATTGGTGAGTTGAGATTTTTTTTAAAGGTATAATTTTAAACTGCAAATGCCAGATGGGTTTTATTGAACTGTAAATACTTCTTGCTATACTAGCTTCTTGCTATACATTAACTTCTATAGTTAAATCTCACATATGCTTAAAAAAAGTGTTCAACACATTTTTGCGGGCAAAATGTTCACCAGTCCATTTTGATATTACTTAACTAAGGTATATAAACTACATGGACTAGTACTGAGGTTTACTGCCTCGTTTGTATATTAAACCAAACTCTTGAGTTTAACTCTTGTCCCTTCTGTTTATATTAGTCTGGTTTTGGAACGGCGTATTAGAACCTGATGCCATTGTTTTGTTTAGAAATTTGCCTTTTATGACCTAAAAAGTCTTTTTATTTCACTACAGTTTGCAAGGTAGCATTTCAGTAAAAGCAGTGAAAAAAGAAGTGGAGAAGAAATTACGCCATTTGCTTGCAGACTTGCCATTGCCACCTGAGTTGCCTGGAGGAGATGATATATCCCAAAGCCCTGAAGAGAAAACGATGGTAGTGCAGTCACATCATAAAAAGAGACCGAAGTATGTATATGTCTTTTTTTATATATAGTTCATAATAAATACGAAATGCAAACATCATTTTAAAATCCCTGTTTCAATCATTGGGTATTGGAGGAATTGTAACTGACACACTGTAGAATTCTATTAAGATTGCCTTTAGTATTTTGTGTATGAACAAATAGAGGAATTAGATTTTAAATACTCAGTGGAATTGTACTTCAGTAGATAAGTCCTTTGTACTCTATTTGTCTTTGTCTTGCATCTAGAATTATAGTCTCGGGGCAGAAATATCCCTCTCCATAGACAAATCAGCTGTTTTGAGTGCTGTGGCTAAATAAATAAATATTTACATATATGAGTGCTGTGGTAAATTTTATTTATTTATTATTCTCTATCCTGCCTTTATTATTTTTATAAATAACTCAAGGCAGTGAACATACCTAATGCTCCTTCCTCCTATTTTCCCTACAACAGCAACCCTGTGAGGTGAGTTGGGTTGAGAGAGTGACTGGCCCAGGGTCACCCAGCTGGCTTTCATGCCGAAGGCGGGACTAGAATTCTCAGTCTCCTGGTTTCTAGCCTACATATATTTATATGCTAAAGGCAGGTTGTAAAATAGAGTAGTTTAAGAACAGTATTTGGATTCAGAAAACTAGGTATATCTATACGTTTCTGGTTGGTATTACATACCATCCTACTTCTCTGTTTTGTTCTACCCATTAAAAAAAGACCACGTACAGTCTTCATTTAGTTTGTGCTGTGGGAACAGACAATTCTCACAGTATATTATAATCCATTTTTTAAAAAACCCATGCATTAAAAAAAAACAAAAGAAAAAGCGATTGATGGAGATTGATAACATGAACCCAGAGTCACCAAATATGTATGGAAATGGTTGCATAAGATTTCTAGCATAGCACATAACAGAAGGAAGATATAAAAGTAATAATTCACTGAATGAGTGACTGATATGTTAAAAATAATTTAATATGTAATAGCATATTTACAGAGAAGTATATTTTTAGACAGAAATATAAACATATTCTTGTGGAACAAAATCTTACTAATTGTTTGGTTAGGATATGTGGACCACGTCATGGTGAAACAAAGCAGAAAGAAATTGACTGGGGGAAACGGTGTGTGGATAAGTTTGATATCATTGGCATTATTGGAGAAGGCACATACGGGCAAGTTTACAAAGCAAGAGATAAAGATACAGGTAAGTTTAAAATTATGATTCACAACAAAAATGCTAATGCTATTCCCGATTGCTTGCAGTTTCTGCTGGCGCCTTTGTCAGAACACATACTTACTATGAGTTATGCTACAGATCTTCAATAAGTAAATGTTTGGGAATCTAGTAATAGAGATTTTATGGTTTCTTCATGTGTTCCATTTTCTGTTGGGAAGAGTAATCTGCATGTACAGTAGGAGGTATTAAACTGAGTATTTGTGCTATCAAAAAGCTGAGACAATTGATACGACAATGCATATATAAATGATTATATTCTGGAATTACAGTTCCAGCTATATATGGAGGCATGAAAGAGGAATTGAAAGCTGGCTTAAGATGCCTTCAAGTCAGTGCTGACTCCTGGCATCTGCCTGGACTAGTCCCTGCAACTTTCTTGGCAAGATTTTGGAAGTGGTTTGCCATTGCCTCCTTCCTAGGGCTGAGAGAGAGTGACTGGCCCAAGATCACCCAGTTGGCTTTATGTTTAAGGTGGGACTAAAACTCACAGTCCCCCAATTCCTAGCCTGTTGCCTTAACTGGTATACCAAGCTAGCTTTCCAGTCTTTAAAGTTAACTCAATCCTGATTGAGATCATTGACAAAATACTTGATTTGCTGGATCAAATGAAAGCCCTTGGTGAACTTTACATTTTTAATATACAAATATAAATCTTGCAGAGATTTTTAATTCAAAATAATCTATTACATAACCGCAAAGCAATTTTTTCTACTTGCTAGGCAAATTTCAGAATTCTATTTATGTGGCGAGTTGTTTATGGATCATCTTTTTCTCTGTTATGTTCTAGACAGTGATTTTGAGATTAATTTATAAACTAATGTGTATGTAATTGTAATACTGAAATTGTTTTCTGGATATGCCAATAAATCAGTTGTATCTTTTCATTTTTAAAAATTATGTGTTAACTTAATAACATGCAATCTAATAAAAGTTTGACTATTTTTTTTCCTAGGGGAAATGGTGGCATTAAAGAAAGTACGGTTGGATAATGAGAAAGAAGGTTTTCCTATTACAGCTATTAGGGAAATAAAGATTCTTCGACAACTAAATCACCAAAGTATAATCAATATGAAAGAGATAGTGACAGATAAGGAAGATGCTTTAGATTTCAAGAAAGATAAAGGTATGTTCATAAACACTGTTTTGTCAGTAAATAATTTTAAAGTAATTTAATTGTTTCCAGAAAAAGATGACTGAATTTAAACATGCATGTATTGAATTGTAATGTGTCCATTCCTTGTATATAAAAGTAATATGTTAAAAGAAATGCTATTAGCCCTTGCCTGCATTAATTCTGTTTTTACTGTAATACTTTATATCTATTACCTAGTTACATTTCATTCTTTTGGCCCTATTTGTTATACATTTTATTGAAATATTTTTATCCCACTTTTCTGTCTGGTAAAGGTATTTTAAGAAAAGAAAAAGAATCACAGATACAACAAAGCTCCAAAAAATACAAGTTATAATAATAACTCATAGCATAAAAAAATAACAGAAGAATTTCAGGACAGAGCATAATGGTAAAAAGTAGATGTATGAAGAAAAATCGATTAACTCATAGTTCATAAGGTATTTTTGCTGCAGTAAAAATGTGTTTTAATATTTAAAGGAAGAATTACTAATAACATTCACACCAATACTGGATTTGGGACAATCCTTTCTAATTGTTTGTTTTTTCTTTTTACATGAAGTTATGAATGGCAAGATCTTGCGCTGCTATGCTGTCATTCAATAACTGCAAGTGGAGGTTTAGGTACAAGTGTAGTGATAGAACCTTTTGTTCTTTATCTTACATACAGCTGCCATAGGATGGTGGGACAGTCAGACAAATGGATATATACTTAAATTGACATTAAAATCTTTATGGACTTCCTCATAACATGCAAAGAGGCTGTAGAGTTACACAAATGTCATGACTCTGTCCTTGTTTGGTGTTTATCATTACTATAATTCTGCTTAACTGCGGTTCACCCTAGAAGTATAGAAATGCAGTAATGATGATATGGAAACAAATTCTAGCTTGTGAATGCCATTTATGCTGTTATTTCAGTGCTAGGACTTTTATTCTTAATTCTCTGGATTGGAAAATGGCTAGTTTAGATTGCAAGAGTAATAAATGGCTGTGTAAGAATTAACCATAACTGAAGATATAATGGTATGCTTAATGGATCTCGTTTCTTGCATTGTTACTTTTTACCATATACATTTGTCTTTCTGATGTAATCCAGAAGTAGGTTAAACAGATTTTTATCTTAGGTCTATAAACTAGGCTGGGTTTAGATTTAGCAGGGCTAAGTTGAAAACACATCTCAGAAGAAAATGGCAAACCACTTCTGTACTGTTGTCAGAAAAAACCTATGTGGAGTATCCATGTAATAATATTTAATGGAGAATTCCCCTTTATCTTTCACAATATATTCCCAAAAGGAAAATAAGACTGAATTTTAAATAATCTCCCCAGAGAAAAAGTAGAAATGAAAAAAATTAATATAGGTATCAAATAGATTTACAACCTTACCTTGATTTTGGAGAAAAACCTAACCTTCCTTTTGAGGTGGAAAATGTTATACAAGTTCTGTGAACAGCTCAAGAAAGAGCAGATTGAAAATGGCTTAAGTATTTCAGTGGTTGAATTGGAATTATTTGATCAGTGCTAATAAATAAGGAGCTTTGAAAGCTTTGAAAGTCTCAAAAGTTATGCCTTCAAAAACCATTGTCAGTTTCCTATTAATAGCTCTGTGGATGTGGAAAAGTGGAATCCCCTCGCTATTATGGCCAATATATAAATACAAGCTTCGAGTCCTCAATGGAAGTTTGTTCTGTTTTTTTGTAAATTGTTGGAGATAAGGTGCTCTCTGTTAATCTTTCTCCAGTCTTTCTTGTTAGATATGTAGTGCATGTAGTTGTCCATCTATGTTTAGTACATAACCCGAATGGTCTGTCGGAGGAATGATGGATCAATTTATCCCTGCTTTGCCTATCACAGGATTCCTGCTTGCTTGTGACAGTGAAATATTTAAATATGTATATTTCATTAAACATGAGATAATTAACTATTGCAATAAAAAAATTCCCCTGAAAAATATTGGCATGCACATTTGTGTGATACCATTATGTCAGTGTTTTCCCCTTGCAACCATGGCTAATGATTTTTTTTTAGCTTTTCATATTCTCCCTTACCACAAAAAGGTTTAAATGCTTTAAAATAATTCAAGGAAAATAACAAAACTGACAAAAACTAAGGCTCTTTTTTAAAAAAAATAAAGTAATAAATTGTGATAGAAACCCATGTATTTAGTAACCCTTGTTATAGTCTCTGAAATCATATGGAGAAATTAAGAGTTAATCAAACTGTGGTGGTTCGGTTTATTTTTGTTCAAAGCAGTGAAATTAAGCATTCGGTAAGTTTAATATGTCCAGCTTGCATAAAACAAAAAATCTATACCCCAAACTGCTTCCAAAATGGAAAATGTGAGAGAAAATTTCAGCCATGCCTCTGTTAGTGACACTTCTGCTGTGCACCTAACCAACCCCCAACTGAAGATATAAAAACATAATCAAGTGCTGTCCGTGGCCACAAAAAGGTTTTCCAGCTCTGCAATAAATGGATCCATTAATATACAGTATATGCTGTTAAAAGTGCACTCCAGATTCTGTCAAGCTAATAGATACAAATTCCAGCGGCTTAAGTTTCTAAACAGTTTCAAGGTACGTAGAGTGCAGCAGTCCATACAAGAGATAATATTCAAGCAATACCTAAGGAAGGAATATATGCAGCACATACACGGAAGAAAGGCAAAAGCACTCCTGGCCACAGGAACAGTATTAGATCCAAGAACACCCTGTTCTGTGAACCTCTTTCTTCAGTTAGAGCACTGATCCATTCACAATATTTGCTTGTCTTCTGAACCACAGTCTCTCTAGATGGCACCCTAGTTGGTTTACTCATATCTGGTCCATCACTTATCTAGGTTTTTAATATTCAGTGCTATCGTTTTCTTGTATTCATATAAAAGAATCATTTGGCTGAAATGAAGCAAAAATGTAACAGTAAACTTCTTTATTTCACTTTAAAAAAATCTTCCTTTTCTACTATGAAAGCATAAACATAGTATTTATTTACTTGAACAAGCTAATACTATTTTTTTAGAAATTACAGATTAAGATTGGAATAATATGTGCTTAGCCGTCGGAACCCAAACCAAAAAATAGTATCAGTGGTTTTGCTCTTGGAAGGGTTTTGAGCCTTTGCTATGTCAATTAAACTGAAATGTCATTCTGGTAATTCTTACTGCTTTTAGTAGTAACTGTCAGACTTCTCTCCTTGAAGTCTTGACTGGAAACAATGAATCAAAGAAATGAGGATCTAAGAGGTCTGATTAATAGTATTGATTAGAATGGAGATTAAGGTTACAATACAAAAATCCAGCAAGTACTCTAATTTCAAATGAGACACATATATATTAGCAGTTGAGCGTGGCAAAACTGTTGTCCATTTCCTTGGCCTTTTTCAGTGTAAGAGATGGGAGACTTGCCTTTTTTGGTCTGCATCTGTTTCCTGTTTTGATAACTTCCAGACCTTTTATTAGTGTGTGAAGAAACTCACAGTAATTTGAAGATACTCTATGATATTGCTGCAATCTTGCAGTTTGGAATTTTCACTGACAGTAGTCAATTAACCATCAGAGAAAGTTTTGCTGTGATGTTATTTTTCTGTTTTCATCCTATATGAATTCTTTTATACAATCCTCTCAGAACTAATAGGTTAAGAATGGGTAAATCTGTTGAAACTGATGATTGGCTATTCATTATCCAAGATGACTGCTTTTATTTCACTAGTTCTTTTTATACTTAAGTGGATGGAATTAGAGAAAAAACAGTTATCATGAAACTGCATTTATTTAGATTTTTCCTAGCTTCTGTTAAAGAAATTGTGAATTATCAATTACATAGATATAAAATTATGACAACCTTTTGCCTGTGACATTTTAATAATGTATTTCAGTAGGTCATATTTAATTTCTTTGTCATTCCAAACTCTTAATTGATTGGATCTTGAATATTTTTAGCATGAGAAAACACTCATAAATTTATGACTTTCCTTACTTTTCCATTACTTCTGATTGCATTTCCAATATCCTGGAATTGTCTTTTTTTTCTTTTCCTAATTAAGGACACTCAGTAAGCTATGAAATTAAAAGGTATGTTAAAAATTGGAAAGGAGTTGGAAACCAAAGGTACTCTTTGTTAAAAAAAATACTTTTTATTAGAGGTGTTAATAATAGAAAAGATAAAACAAGTGAAAAGTGCATAAAGAAAAAGAAAAAGAAAACAAAAAAATATTTATAGAAGTGACTTCCGATCTTTACAACTATAAGCAAACTTATATTTCTCTACCCCCTTTGATAGTATATTACATAAACCACTTCTTCCCATATCCCAACCCTTATCCATCCACAAATCCAAAAATCATTAAATGTTTCTGCCCAGCCAAAAGCCCATAAAGGGCACCCAGAACTTTATAAAAGTATTTATTTTAACCCTGAACAAAAAGGTTAACTTTATATTCCTTTCTTTTGCTTCTAACAATCTTATCTTTACTTCATTAAGAAACTGTCATAGGATTTAATCTCCATCCAAATTTTCTTTCTGCCATCTCCAGAGTTTCTTCATGGCCTTAACAGCCCTCTTTTGTAAATCCAATAATGAGTCATTACCCAGGTCATTTTTCATCTCTTGGCTTATCGTTTGTATTTCCACTTTAGTTTTCATTTCTGTCTTATAGTCCACGACTTCTATTCTATTTTCCAGTATTTCTGCATGGGTTAGAATTTGTTTTACCTCTTCATCCTGTCAGTCTGTAAATTCTTCCAAATTATTATCCTTTGCATCTTTTATTTCTTCTTTAAAACCTTTTTTGAATAACACATTCAGATATTCAGATATTGTTGCTGTCATTGTAGCTGAGAGCTTCTTTTCCATTTCTTCAAAAATCCTTTGAAGTGTCTCCAATGTAATATCTTTATCTGTCATTTTTACAAGTGTCACTGCTAATCATTGCTCTGTATGTGTCTGTGTGTATAGACACACACAAAAACTTCATCCTATTTGATATTAACCTACAGTACTTTACCTGTTACTTTAACTCATTTTTCTTTTTTTAATCCATCTCACAAATACACATTTCCCTTTTTTTAAATTTGATCATTTTACTGTGATTTTTAAACCCTCAAATTAATATATTTTGGATTTTTTCCCTTAGTATTTGAAGATGATAGTTGAGATAAAGATATTTAAACTTGAAATGTCCTACCTACAAAGTGTTCAGGGGAATTACGTTGTGTATATATTAAACACATGTAACAATATGTGTATGAACTTTGTTAACTAAGCAAGATTTACTGCTATAAGCAATGACATTCTTTAAAATGAAGCTAGATATAAAGTTATCTTAATTTCCTCCAGGTGCTTTCTATCTTGTATTTGAATATATGGATCATGATCTAATGGGGCTTCTGGAGTCTGGCTTGGTTCATTTTGATGAAAATCATATTAAATCTTTCATGAGGCAGTTGATGGAAGGCTTAGATTACTGCCATAAGAAGAATTTCTTACATCGAGATATTAAATGTTCTAACATCTTACTAAACAACAGGTATGTATCCAGTTTTATAGACATTATATTTGCAAAATTTAGAAATAGAAACAATATTTGATAAAGTCATTTCTAAATTCATCTTCAGATGATAACATTTTTATTGACACAGGTAGTGCACTTTGTTAAACCTGCCGGAGATAATGAAAATTATTTTTTCAAGACTGGCCTCAATATTTCATTTATTTGAATGCATAGCTAATACAAATCTAGAGTTTGTTCCAGGCTTACTTATGTTTGGAATAGACATACTGAAAGCAACAGGACTTAAGTATGTCATGACTAAAGTTCCAGTTATTTTAATCAGAGTACTTTTAGGCTAAATGTAACCCTTAAGTCTTCTGTGGAGATCCTATGCTATAATTTTAAGATTAGAGATGTATGTATCTCCCATAGAATTAATAAATTACGACAAAAAATAAGGCTTCTCCTCCATGTCCTGGATCTATGCATTTGAGTAGTAGGACTGTGTTTTCCATTCCCCAAAGAGCCTTTTTTTCAGCTGTACATAATGGTACATACACACACAGCTAGATTAATGACATACTATATGGTTGTGTTTATTGAGAACAACTTGCAGTCCCCCAGTGCTGATACTAGGAGTGAGGAACATAGGCTAAAAGTACCATTCCTGGTATTGCTCACCAACACCTATCATGGTTGAGGCTGCTGGGTGTTGGTTTGATTAGTCCACCATCTATGATTTATACAATAAGACTTTTACAGTAATTCATGGAAAATTAACTCTTTTCCTGCTCTACTGCAATTATTTATTTTATTTGTATTTGTATATATGCTTTTAAAATATTGTTTTAGTTACATAGCAGTTTGAGAATCAAGTTGAAATGTGGCATGTAGGTGTTAGAAATATTGGCAACTGCAGCATTATGTTGTAGAAGTCAGTAATCTCATTTGTTATGTTAATTAATCTTATAACAGTAAAATGTTTATAAGGATTAAAATGATTCGTTACTAGGTTTTTTTAATGCTTGGTTTATTTTTCTGATTTCTTTTTTTTAAAGAACTTTATTAATTTTCAGAGTATAGTAAAATACAAAATGTAGAATATTGGAAAGATAGAGTAGAAAAAAGAGAAACTATAAAAGTGCAAAGTTAGGAAGAAAACAGAAACAGAAAGTGACTTCTGACCTTCTCCAATACAGATATAAATGCATTTACAAATATAATATCTTACCATTAGTTAAACCTTAGTAACATTATTTCTTTCAAATCAAACCATCAAAACCCAAAATGGAAACTTCATTTTTTTCTGACACAAGCGAATAGTCTAAATGTGGTTGCCAAATAGAGACAAATCCAGACATGGTATTTTCTCTTAACAACGCTGTTAACTTGGCCATTTGGGCCAGTTCCATCAGTTTAATCATTCATTCCTCCACTATAGGAGTTTGTGGATCTTTCCATTATTTTGCATATAAAAGTCTTTCTGATGTAATCATATATAAAAGCAAGTCCCATGTTGTTTCTCGAGCTGCTTCTCCATCAGTCCCAAGAGAAACAGTTCTGGTTTTTTTTGTCAGTCCACTTAAGGATCTTTTGAATATTAACACATATTTGATCCCAGAATTTTTTGGCCGTCTCACAAGTCCACCACAGATGATTTTTTTCTGATTTCTTGACTGCATGTTTGCAACATTTAAATAATGAGTACACAACTTTTTATGGAGGAAGAATAAAACTTAGGCTTTGAACTTTATGCATGAAGACTGCACTACCAAGAGTTTTGGGTGGGTCTAAGGCAAAAAAAGTTTAAAATTAAAATTGAATTAAACATAGTTGTTATGAATATTCTTCAATTGTACATTGAGTCAAAATTTACTGTTTCCACTAGAGGGCAGATCAAGCTTGCAGATTTTGGACTTGCTCGTCTCTACAGCTCTGAAGAGAGGTAAGTTTAATATTAATCTAAAACTATGTGTCTCTTTCTTGGAAGTATTCTGAAAATACCTCATTAACAAAACTTTAAAATGTAATAAAAGACACTGAATTTTTTAAAAGATTTCTTCTGTGACTTTAAAGGCTTTGGTTGTACTTGTTATTTTAAAGTTTTATAGTCTGAATTAAAGTTGAAAGCATTTTTTTATTCTAAGTTGATTTACACTAGGTTAGCTTCAGACTTAGTTATACTTAAGGTAGCTGATTGAAATCAATGGGGTTTAAATTAGCTAAGATTAATCCATAGACTTAGTCCTTTTTTTTTACATGAATATATATATATAATATAACACCTTTACTTATTCAATCGTATTTAAAGTGTGTTGTACAATCTTGTTTAATTTATTATAATGGACTTTGGACTATAAGTTAAAAATATATCATTTTTTGTAACGGTACTTCAGGTGCAGCATAAAAGTCTGAATACAACTGGAAGCATTAATTGTTGTAAAATCTTTGATTCCTGTAGAATATAAATGGAGATACACTGTAATTATTTTGTAGTACCAGTGCATTAACTCAGTGGCCTACTTCTCATGAAGATACAGGTAGTCCTTGTTTAGTGACTGCCTTGGACAGTGACCATTCGCAGTTACAACGGTGATGAAAAAGTAACTTTGTGAACAGTGTCTGCATTTACGACCTTCTCAGGGTCTTTCTCAATCACGCTTGCCATTACAGCCAGTTAGTACATGTTGTCCTATGCCTGACCCATTTTTTTTCTTTTTCCTACCCTCCCAAAGTGGGGAGATTACCTAAACAAGCTATCTCTTCCTGGGCTGCTTTTCTCTGCAGTGAGTGCGTCCCTAAAAGTGCTAATGGCAAGTTAACAAGTTCAATTCTGTGACCTCAATTGGTGGATTAGAACCTTCTGGCTGGCAGGCAGCTGCTGTCTGAAATTGACAAGACCATAATCAGTTTCACACCAAAGGCTTTTTTAAATAAGAACTTTATTAATTTTCAAAGTATAGCTAAAATACAAAATAGAGAATATAGAAAAGCTGGAAAAAAGAACTAAAGAAAAAAAAAACTATAAAAGTACAAAAAGACAGAAAACAGAAACAAAGTGACTTCTGACTTTCTCCATTACAGATATAGATAAGTTTACAAATATAATCTCTTACCATGAATTAAACCTTAGTAACATTTCTATCAAAACAAAACATTTAATTACTAAAACCCAAAATCAAAACTTCATATTTTTCTAACACAAGCAAGTAATCTAAAAGTGGTTGCTAAGTAGAAATAAATCCAGAAAGAGTATTTTCTCTTATTAATGCTGTTAACTTAGCCATTTGGGCCAAATCCATTAATTTAATAATCCAATCTTCCACTGTAGGTATTTGTGAATCTTTCCATCACTGTACATATAAAAGCCTTATTGCTGTAATCATATATAGAAGCAAAGTTCCATATTGTTTCTCAAGTTCCTTCTCCATCAGACCCAAGAGTCCTGGTTTTTTTTTTATAAATCCACTTTAAGGATCTTTTGAATAATAATATATATTTGGACCCAATTTTTTTTGCCTTCTCACAAGTCCACCGAAGATGATAGAAAGTTCCTTCACCCTGGAAACATTTCCAACAAACATTTGTTACACCATTATACATTTTTGACAACTTATCAGGGGTTAGATACCAACAATACATCATTCTATAAAAATTCTCTTTTAGATTATAATTCAAAGTAAATTTCAAACCTTCGTTTCACATGTTTTCCCATTGCTCCAACATAATATTACATCCAAAATTCTTAGCCCATTTAATCATACATTCTCTAACATGTTCATCTTCTAAATTCATATGTAACAGCAATTTATACATCCTTGTAATAACATGTTCATCATTTATACAGAGTTCCATTTCAAATTGAGTTATTTCATTAACAAATTTAAAATTCTTATTATCCACTTTAAAACATTCTGACAATTGCACATATGTAAACCAATGACAGGTAAAACCTTCCAACTCTAACAGTTCCCTTGTTTTAAGCCCTCTTCGAAATTCAACAGATCTTTATAATTTAACCAATGTATTCCTTCCACATTTTCCCTTCTAACAAATGCTTCATGAGGTGACAGCCATAATGGTACATTAGGAGACAATCTTGCTTTATATTTGTTCCAAACCCTCAATATGGCACTCCTAACAAAGTGATTTTTAAAATCCTTGTTAACTCTAACATTATCATACCACAAATAGGAGTGTCACCCAAATCTCAATTTGTGTCCTTCAAGTTGTAACAGTTTCTTGTTCTTCAGAGTTATCCATTCCTTCCACCAAAGGAAATAACAAGCATCAAAATACAATTTTAGATCAGGCAAACCCAAACCTCCTCGTTCTTTGGCATCTTGTAACAATTTATATTTAATTCTTGGTTTCTTGCCTTGCAAAATGAACTTTGAAATATCTCTCTGCCATTGTTTAAATGGTAAATCTGTTGTCAAGCTTGGTATAGTCTGAAAGAGAAACATCCTAGGCAAAACATCCATCTAAATCACAGATTCTCCCCATAAGAGATAGTTGCGATTTTTCCCATCTTAACAAGTCCTTTTTCACATCAGTCCAAACGTTAACATAATTATTCTGATACAACATACTGTTCTTAGTTGATAAAATCACCCCCAAATATAACTGTTTTTTCAATCTTAAAGCCAGTCTTACCCATCAACAATTCTTGATTGGACAAGGTCATATTTTTAGTTAACATTTTTGTTTTTTGTTTATTCACTTTAAGACCTGCCAGTAAAGTAACCCAAATTCATTCAATTTCTTCATCAGCTGCTCTGCCCTATCCAAAGGATCCTGTAAAATCAAAACTAAGTCATCAGCAAAAATCCTCAGTTTAAAAACTTCCTTTTAAATCTTTAATCCCTTTATTTGTTCATCTCTTCTAATATCTCTATTAAAAACTTCCAACACCAGAATGAAGAGCAAAGGTGACAGGGGGCAGCCTTGCCTTGTTCCTTTTTTGTATATGACACGGTTCAGTTGACTCATTATTCACAGTGATATTTGCCTTTTGTGGTATATAGATTGACTTAATCCCTTGGATAATATATTCTCCAAAGTTCATAATTTTCAAGACTTTAAATGTAAAATTCCAGTTCAAATTATCAAAGGCTTTCTCTGCATCTAAGAAGATTAGAGCCGCCTGACACTCATTATGATATTGTAGATATTCTAAAATGTCCAAAACAACTTTTACATTATCTTTTAATTGTCATTTGGGTAAGAACCCACATTGGTCATGATGAATAAATTCCTGTAAAAAAATTTTCAGTCTTTTGGCCAGTATTGAAGCAAATATTTTATAATCATTGTTCAACAATGAAATTGGTCTATAATTCTTAATTAAAGAAGGGTCTTGTCCTTCCTTTGGTAAAAGTGCCTTCTAAGGCAAACAACCCGCATTAGTGCATTCCTTTCAGTGTGTATTCCCCATTGAGTGTCTGCGTACTCTCTTGTAGTCCCTTTCTTTCCACTGAATGTAAATAACAAACATTTTTAGGTTTAAATTAGGTTTAAATCTGCTTAGCTTTATCAAAAGAGAATCCCTCTTTTGGGGGAGATGGGCGGTAATTAAATTTGAATAATAAACAAAGAAACATTAATTTTCTTCTTGCTAATTATCCCAGTGCCGGGGTGAGCATTCCAAAGGGTGGGGGAGTGGGGAAAAAGGTCTATATGATTTGCCCTTTTACCCAGCTTCTTTGTGAGTCAAGTTCCAGAAACCTTCCCTGCCATTTGGGCTCACCTGGCTGTTTGGGTTTGTATCCTTCTGACTCTGTAAAGCAAAGGAAAGCTGAAGTAAAATCATAAGCACAGTCATGTGATTTTTCACTTAGCAGCTGCTTTGCTTAATGACCGAGTTGTGGGTCCCAATTGTGGTTGCTAAACGAGGACTACCAGTAGTAAAAATCTTTCTGTACTGTAGCACTGTACTGCATGGGGAGATCTGTGCGATAGAATATTTTTCTACAGATTGTAACAGAAAGCTATTCAGGCTGCAAGCCTCTACATAAAACACCATGTGCTAAGAGAGGAACAGTGGTGAACCTTGGAGAATAGGGGCTGAGTATAGTACAGTGCAGCCCCCTCTGTATTTCCTAAACTAGGCTGTTCATCTCAGTGGTGACAGGCTATCCTAGAGCCAGTGTTGAAGTAAGATTTGACTACCAGTCTGACTGATTTTGTACATAGCATTTGAATAGGCAGGGATGCCACATTGAGATTTACTCTGAGCAGCAAAAGATGGATTCAGCCCTGATCTTGGTTTGAAAGGAAACCTGCCCAAGAGCAGTGGCATCCAGTGACATACTAGACATTATTTTCTGAGATTAAAATTACTCTTCCATAGAAACTGATTCAGGAAGTAATGCCAGAACTAGCAGTCACAGAGCAATTACTTTGTGTAAAAACGTGTAACTGCATTTGAAGAACAGCACTTCTCTTATAACTTGGTTATCAATCTAGTATTATCTGTATGATGACTGGCAGACTTTGGCTTAGATGTTAATGTGCCATATATGAGTGGGCCAGAGTGATTAAGTGAGTTTGGATGTTAAATTTGGGTTTTCCCAGCAGTACAGCACTTCAACTGTAAGTCTTTTCTAGAACTTATGGAAGGATATTTATTTGTTTAATCATTTCTTTAAACTACCCCAGTCCTAAAGGGTAGTATATAAGCATAAAAACTAAACTATAAAACAAAAATAGAAATGTTATAGTAAATCCACAATATAGGGGCCACTGCTCAATCAACAGGGGCCAAAACCATACTCTTATTGAAACACTTAAGCTTTTAAGTTGGTTCTGCAAGGCTAATAGAGTAGAGGTTGCACATACTTCCAGGGATATCTAGCCACTGAAATTAGGTTCAAATCTGCTTAGCTTTATCAAAAATGTTGCATTATATGCTCTGGGATATTTAGGATTATAAGTCAATTTGGACTCTTGAAAAAAAGAATTCTTTGGCATCTCTAGATAGGGTAATCGGCCGGAAATCCTGGTGGATTATTTCCAGTCTTTGTTGACAATGCAGAGCTAGAACGACCAGGATCTGACTCAGTTTAAGGCATATTCCATGTTTTCATTGGTTATGATGGTTTAGAGCAGAGGGGGCAACTTCTCTTCTATTTTAATGTTATTTGCCTATGTTGGCTGGGATGAAAAGACATAATGGGAACTCAGAGGCAAAAGTGAGTTGAACATCTTTCCTTCCCCAAGTAATGGGGGTTAAGATTGATTGCTTTTGCAAGAGTTCTGAATTGTTTTCTTGCAGCAGGTGGCCCACCCTTGTATCAATACAATAAATTTTATTATGGTCACTGACCAATATAAAAAGAAGAAAGAAGACATTCTGAGACAGCAGATAAAATAATAATAATAAAACTGAATAAATATAAAATTGAAGTGCTAGAAATGCTTAATTTTTCTAACTCATCAAATAGCATAAAGTCTTGCTGTGGTTCTACTATAAATGTTAGCAATAGTTGTGTCCAGCAGTATGTTTATATCAGTTGCCAGTTAAAATATACATTGTTTCAATTTAATTGGTGTGTTTATACCATTAATAATGAATTGTAGAATATTATTTTCTTTCCAAGAAAAAGGGATCTTATAGGGCTTGTTTACGTTAGAATGCTCGGGGTTATGTAAGAGGAGGTAACAGGCAGAAAAATATAATTGTGATGATGATGATGTCAATTTATTAATTTATTAAATTTCATGTTACGATTTTATATAAATTTTACTACATTTATTAAATGTATATGCCACCCACCTCCCAGCAAGTCAGTAGCAATTCAGGAAGACAAATTATGGGAAAGAAATCTGTGATTGCATTGAAAAGTGCAGAAGACCTATGGGATGGTTTAATTCATTTTGATAATATGACAAAGACACAAAAATATTCTTTTTTTTTTCCAGTCGACCATACACCAACAAGGTTATCACTTTATGGTACCGTCCCCCTGAACTTCTGCTAGGAGAGGAGCGATATACACCTGCCATTGATGTCTGGAGCTGTGGGTAAGGCATTTTTTTGCTAACAAACGTTATGCAACTTAGTAATTTTAGAAAAGGTACTGATTATGCGGTAGAATATTTTAAGGGTACATTTGAACTGAGATCAGGACACGTTACACTGAAGCACACGTTGGTTTGTTGACAGCATTGGAGGCAAAGACAGCCTAAAGAGGGGTGCAGTTACAGTCCCTCTTTAAACTTACGTGAATTAGAATATACATGTGATTGGATATAACAGCCAGGCATTTCATTGGATATAACATATCATGGACCTAATGGTGTTAGTGAGGCCATTAGAGTGTACTTATGAGGTAATGGGACAGGACTACAAAGACAGTTGGGTTTTCAAAGATTTCGAAGTATTTTGTGGACATAGTTTTTTTCTAGGGAGTTGCTTTTTCCTGTTTTTCCAGAGCTTTTCAGCATTCCTTGGCCTTCTAAATGTTTTAAGCTGAGAGTGTAGTTTTTCTGGGAAACTGTTTTTTAATGGGGAAGTTGCACAATTTGATACCATAAAGCTGAGCCAATGCTTTGTTTTCCCTGGGAAATTGTATTTGGGTTAGAGACTTTTAGTTTGGCCCCCAAAGTCTCTTATAATTGTTTGCTCTCTTTTTGTAGATGTATCCTGGGTGAACTTTTTACTAAAAAGCCAATATTTCAAGCAAATCAGGAACTTGCTCAGCTGGAACTGATAAGGTCAGTATATCCTGGGTCTCTGAAAAATTTACTTTTCAGCAAATGGTCACCAATTATTTCTCCTCATCCTAAGTAAAGCATATTACTTGCCAATATTTGAAACTATGAGACTGAAGATTTAATCTGTTAAAGGAAATTTGCCATATAATGAACCCATTTAGCATTAACCTTTTACAGTGCAAGAAAGCCGGCTGGCTGACCTTGGGTCAGTCACACACTCTCAGCCCAACCCACCTCACAGGATGGTTGTTATGGGGAAAAATAGGAGGCAGCAGTATTAGATATGTTCATTGCCTCAAGTTATATATATATAAAAAAAAGGGAAATAATAATAATAATAATAATAATAATAATAATAATAATATGAAAATCAGCAGACAGGAAGCTTGAATTCCACATTACAGGGAGAATCTCTAATTTCAGTTGAATCAGAAACATTTCTACCAATCATTCAATGGAGAGACTGCGATGAACCAGCCAGCACCTGACAAAGAAGAAACAGTGCAGTTCTGCATGCAGCTCTGGGACAACCCAAAGAAAAACAACAAGAATTCAGCTTGGATAAAAGAGGTAGAGAAGGAAAAAAGAAGAAGCTGAAATGAAAGAACTTGTAATAGCAGCAGAACTGGTGGAGAAAAGGGCAAGGAAGATAAAAAATTGGTCAGCACGAACTGCATGGTTTTTGGTTGAAACATCTGACTGGTCTGCACCCACTCATCACCAAGCAGTTTAACAACATACTGCAAGGAGGTGAAATTGAAGATAGGTTAACATCTGGCAAAACCTACCTGATAATGAACGATCCAACACAAGAGACAGCACCAGGCAACTACAGGCCAATTACCTGCTTACCAACAACTTTCAAATTCCTAATTAGTGCAGTAGCTGATGCAGTCCAACAGCATATAGTTGAAAACAAGCTCTTTCCATCTGAGCAGAAAGGAAACTCCCCAAGCAGCAGAAGGACAAAAGAACAGCTCCTGACAAGATGATTTTGGAAAATTGTAAAAGAAAGAAGACCAACTTGAATTTAGCTTGGATTGATTACAAGAAGGCATTTGACTCCCTGCCACATGACTAGATAATCAAGTGCCTAGAAATAACAGGAGTCAGCAGAAACATCAGAAGCTTTGTGCAAAGATCAATGGCACAATGGAAGACACAGTCAATGGTGATAGACTGGGAGAGGTTAACATCAAGAGAGGAATCTTTCAAGGAGATTCGCTATCACCACTACTGTTTGTCATTGCATTGATTCCTCTGTCAACAATACTGAACAAGTCAGGCCATGGCTATCAAACATCAAAAACATCTACCAAGCTATCCCACCTCCTTTACGTGGACAATCTGAAGCTGTATGGAGAAACACCATCTCAATTGGAATTGCTGCTCAGCACTGTCCAAATACATAGCCAAAATATTGCAGTGGAGTTTGGACTGGACAAATGTGGCACCCTTACCATCAACAGGGGAAAAATAGAGAAAAATGAAGGAATCAAGATGCACTATGGAAATGACATCAATAATCTAGATGAAGATCACTACAAACACCTGGGCATCCTTCAGGCTGACAACATCAAGCACACTGAAGTCAAGAAGAAGGTTAGTAGTGAATACATCAGAAAAGCGAAGAAGATCTTAAAGTCCAAACTTAGTGGCAGAAATATCATCAAGGCGATTAACACCTGGGCAGTCATTAGATATACAGCTGGAATAACGGACTGGACTCAAGCTGAATTAGAAGCCCTGGATAGGAAGACCAGAAAAATAATGATAATGAATCATGTCCTTCATCCATGCAGTGATGTTGACAGACTCTGTTTACTAAGGAGCATAGGTGGGTGTATAATGTTGCAAGTACACCAGACAGTTGAAGAAGAAGAAAAGGCATTGGAAAAATATCTGAAGGACAGAAGATGCACTGAAGCTAGTATACTATGAAGGCTTACTGAATACCAACGAGACCAAACTGGCCTATAAGAAAGACCAGACGAATAGAAAAGAGACATGGCAAGGCAAAGTATTACATGGCCAGTACATTAAAAAAAAAAATCTAGCGAGCAAAGCAGATAACAACAAGACCTGGCAATGGCCAAGAGCAGGAAAGTTGAAGAAAGAGACAGAGGGGCTAATTCTGGCTGCACAAGACCAAGCCTTAAGAACAAATGCTTATAAAGCCAGAATTGAGAAGACAGTAACAGACAGCAAATGCCATCTCTGCAAAGAAGCTGCAAGAAGACTGCACAGACTGATTACAAACAATGGCATGGCAACATAGCAACAACGGTGCATTGGAATATCTGCAAGAAATACCACTTGCCTGCAAGCAAAAACTGGTGGGACCACAAAATGGACAAAGTAATAGAAAATGAAGAAGCTGAAGTGCTCTGGGACTTTAGAATTCAAACAGACAAGCATCTGCCACACAACACCCCAGACTTAACATGTTGTTAGAAAGACAAAAAAGTTTGGAGAGTGAACAATGCAATAGCTGGAAACTGCAGAATAGAAGAGAAAGAACTGAAGAAAATCACAAAATATAAAGACCTGCAAATAGAAGTAAAATGACTGTGGCAAAAGAAACCAAAGATAGTGCCAAGAGTAATAGGAACCTTGGGTGCAGTTCCAAAACATCTGGAGCACCACTTGAACACGTTTGGCATTGACAAAATCACCTTCAGTCAGTTGCAAAAAGCAGCTTTACTTGGAACACCTTACATCCTGCAACGATACCTTTAATATTATTAAACAACAGCATCTGCCTATTCCAGGTCCTTGGGAAGAACTCGATAGGTGGACAAAAATGCCAAATCCAGTCTAAACATCTGGCTGACTATGCGATCAACAACAACAACAATAACAAATAGTTTTAGAAATCTTTTGGCTTAGAAGAAACTTTTAATTTGACTACAACCAGGCACTTTTCTCCCTTCAATGGAGAGGGGAAGACAGTAATTTTCCCCTATCATATACTAATACATATTTTGGAAGTAGCATAATTTATTTATTTTTTACTCACATTTCTATATACTGCAGCTTCTGAATTATTTTACTATTTTTTAGTAGCAATAAAATGAATTCCAATTATAAAATTCCATCCATTAGAAACTTTCCTAGGCTTCCCAGCTCATAAGAAACTGAGTAAAATGTTCTGTGACAAGAGATGAAATTAGTCTTTTTGTGCAATAATGATTTTTTTCTATTGTCACTTTACAGTATTAAAATGAAGTTCTCATAGAATGTTTTAACTAGATGGCAGTAAAACAAGTCCTAGAATTGGGGCAGAACAGACTTGTCTCTTGTCTATTTCAAAAACAAAAACAAAAACAGTTGTGTCTGCTCTGATTTGATTCACATGACTGTGAATGTGACAGCTTGCTGTGGTCACATTTAGAAGTCCTCTAGTATTAAAAAATCCAAAAGAAATACAAAAATTGGCCTTTTCCTTCTGTAGTATAGATCTGCCTATTGCTCATTAGGCTTGCCTTGTCAAAATATTTCTTTTTGTATTCTGTTCCTAAACATATATCTTTGAAGTAAACTTGACTAGTGTGGTGGATTTCGGCAGAGCCGCTGGTTCTCAGGAAGGAGGGAGCACCTTCCAAGGAGGTGGAGGAGATAAGAGGAGGCACAGTCTGGGAGGCAATAGTGGGAAAACAAAGAGGTTCGGGATAGCCCCGCCCTAGAGTCTCCCAGGTTATTTCCCCTTAGGTTAGGTAGGGTAGCTTTAGTCTGGCAAGATTCTGTCTATATGGTGTGAACAAATAAAGAACTGGAGTTTGAATGGACTGACTCTTTGTTGTTCTTGGGCTGAGCCTGACAACTGGCATGTTTTCAGTTACAGAAAAGGAAGATAGTATATACAAGTAAGCTTGTGTATGAAATGAAAACTCTGTTTAGTTTTAAATTCAGAACAAAACAGCCTCATGAAAAATGTTCTGTTGGAACAATTTGAGATGGCTGAATTCCAGTGGAGCAAGACTTAAAATGGCTCATGTATTCAGATGTAACGACACTGAATTTTTTTTAGTGATCTTGCCATTGGAAACAATGGAAACCAAAAATAAGTCCTTTGTTTCTTTGTTTTCTTCTCTACTGCTATAAAAATAATTGGGATTGGCAGACAGTACTTTTATGTATTGTCAACACACAAATAATTGTCCCAAAAATGATTTCTAGTATTTTTGAAAAATCCTCAGTGGAAACAAAATTAAAGAATAATCTCTGTGGCCAATTATTTGCAGTTTGGATAGTGTATAACAACCAGTATAGACCAGAGTTCCCAAATATTCTTGGTTCACAGTTCGTGGTACCCTTAGGGTCTCAGTAACGTTTTCATGGCGCCCCTTGGCCAAAGCAGTGAAATACAATCCTGCAGGGCCCCTGGGAGTTTGCTGTAGTGCCTTGAGGTGCTGTGGCACAGTTTAGGTATTACAGATATAGATTGTCAGTCCAACAAAACAGGATATTTGAGTAACAATTTGGGATACTTCATTTTGTAGCTTGCCTACCTAAGAAACACAAATCCAGCAAATTTTAGTTGCAATCCCACTGGACTTGAGTTGAAAAAAAGACTGCTTCTTACTAACTCTTCCACACGTAATATTAACATCTCAGCATATAGATGTTACTACCAGTAGAACTACTACATTTGCAGTTTCTAGGTTTTACAAACTTGCATTTAAACCCACAATGTAAACTCAGCATGAGCAAGACTCACAGGGATATATTGAACTCATCCAAACAGCCAAACCAATATAAAGTTGCTTCATTTTTAAATGCATTCTGAAGCTTAACATTAGTAAGGTGCCAGTATGCAGATGGTGCATGCTACGCCAAAGCTCAACAACCAACCAAACCAACACAGTATAAGTAGTTTTTGCATTTACAATTTACATAATCCTAACAGCATTAGCAACACTTGTGTGTGCATGCATATAGCCCTTTTCATTTATTTTTTTAACCTACCTATAAATGAAGCACAATGAAGAACGTACATGCGGCCCTCTCAGATGAACTCTTAACTTCCTCCTAGCAAAGGATTTTTTGAAAATTAAGAACTTCTTAACACGTATGTTTTGGATTATATTTTTATTTAAAAATATTGTTTCATTGCATTTTAATGATTATTTCTTGTTTTATTATAAACCTCCCAGAGTCACTCTTTGAGTGAGATGGGCGGTGACTAAATTTGAAATATAAATAAAGAATAAAGAAACAAATAGCAGTAACTTACTAAGATTGAGACAAGACCAGAGCCCAGAATGACTCTTTAGGTCTGAGCTATGGGCTTTCCCCATCAATCATCTGCTCCGATCACCTTATCTAATCTAAGATAACGGTAGCAGGGACATTCCTGCCCCTGGGTGCTATGCTGGAATGTTTGTGAATACAAAAATAATCACAACTGCAAAAAAAAAAGTCTAATCACAGTGCTCAGAACAGCCTTGAATATGCAGAACAGCACTTTTGAAAACAATCACATTGTATTCCAAGTACAAAACAAATGGATATGCTTTGTTTTCAAACTCGGGGGGGTGGGGAACCTTTCAGGATGCAGAAGTTTTATTTTGACGTCAGACTCTTTTGCTAACTCCTGTATATAAAGGTAATACGTTATTTAAACAAATAGAAAAACTTAGATGTTTTTTTTTCTCCTCTCCAAAACTCAGATACTTTTATTTATCCATTTTCAAACAGACATACATAAAATAATGCAAAATAAAAATAACCGATTTTTACAAAAACAAAAGGAAAGTTTACACAAGAAAATACATAAGAACATTTTTTTCTTTTTATGTTTATTTTTTCTTTTTTGTCCGTTTAAAAAGTGAGTAACTAGTGTTGCAATAAACTCTAATTACAGATTCCAACTCAGATGATTTGATGCTGCTGTTTAAATACTTCTTATAATTTTTGTCTTCCTTATGTAGTATTTTTTAATGAAGAGAAAATATTGTAGCCAACAAGCTGCAGCCTTATTAGGGAAAACAGTAGAGTCTTCTACTTATGGGAAATTCTTGTAATTTAAGTTTAGTTTTTTTTTTAAGTATCTCTAATTAGGTAGATTTGAGTAGCATTGTTTTAATCAAATCCATGTTGATTCATAACCTTTGTGGTACTTGTTAATTTTAAGATATGTATTAATTAATTGTTTTTATATAGCCGCATATGTGGGAGTCCTTGTCCTGCAGTATGGCCTGATGTTATAAAATTGGCATATTTCAACACCATGAAACCAAAGAAGCAATATCGTCGAAGACTGAGGGAAGAGTTTGCTTTGTAAGAATTGAGCTATTTAAATATATTATCTCCCCCATTCATGAATTTATTCTATTCTTCTTTATGATCTTCATATTCTGTATCTATGTAACAGTTTTGGAGAGAAGCAGAATTTATAGCTAACGAAAGGTACTCCTGTCCCTTATTGTAAGCCCTACAAGGTAGACCAGATCAGGAAACCGACTACAGAAAGAGTAGAACTAAATTTTATTGCGCTCAGCTGTAGTAATAGAATCTTGCAAGTCTGCTTGTCTTGTACATTCCCTTCCTCTTATACCCCATTGAGTCAGTGAGAAGCCAGCCTGAGTTTGTTCCTAATACTGTCGCCTTTCCTAGGGCTTAAGGAATACTTCTGCCCTTACTTATGTAGGCTTCTGAATATTCACTGCAAGCTATCTCCATGACTGTCTAAACATAGCTTTCTTTGTATGATTCAAACTTGCAGCAGTTTTCAGCAGTTTTAAACAGTGGTCTTTATTTAGTTACGTTGATATTCTCTATATATTAAGAGAAAGAAATAATGCACATGAAAGCACTTTTCAGGGTTGAATTAAAAATAATGCCTCCACTTCCATAACTTTAGTTCAGGTAAGGTCCTTTCAATAAATGTAACAGGAAACTAATCCTTGAAATGAGCTCTTTTGTTATCTATTTACTTTTCCACATAATCACTGTCATTTCTGCCAATGATGGATGAGCTTCTTAAAGCCATCACAAAAGAACTTCACACCTCTCTCCAACTACGTCCAGATAGTCCTTTCTACCTCTTCAAATAAAAAGATGCTCATAAACGTATTCCTTCAATATTGAGAAAAAATGGAATTTGCAGTTGCTTCTTGGGTGGCTCATGAGGTGGGAGGCAAAATATTGCACCAAAATTTCGTTCTTGTGCCTCTGAACTCTGTTTAATTGTTGTTTTGGGTGTTGCATAGTAGTGCTCTAAGTTGATGGTGGTGCCAAGTTCCAAGAAATCCATGTGAATAATACCATCTACATCCCCAAAACTGTAACCATGAATTTTCTGGTCCAAGCCTGGGTTTTGAATTTTTTTCCTGTGGTTAAGTTCTGTAATTATATTGCTTTGACTGACACCTTGTTTCTGGGTTGTAATTATGAACCCATGTTTTGTCAGCTGTTACAGTGCTGTAAAGAAATTCCTTACCTTCATTCTCATAGTGTGGTAACAATTGGTGGCAAATTTCAGTTCTTAACAGCATTCATCTCTACCACCAAACATGCAAGGAATCTATCTTGCACAACTTTCTGATACTGAAGAAATCAATAACATGACCCACGTGTTCCTGTGAAATGTCCAGTTTGACAGCAATATCTCTTTGAGTGATTTGCTGATTGTCCTTTATTGGTTGATCAACATTTCTCATATGAAATTCATTAGCTGTTGTAATCAAGTTGTGCTACTGATCACGCAAATCAGCTTTGCCTCGTTTACCATATTTACATTTTTTTGGTCCAGCAATGCACAGAACTCAAGCCACCACTGTCACCACCATAAGCAACCTGCATTTGGAATTGAATTTCAGTTGGAGGAACTTCTTTAATAGTCAAACATTCAATAAAGGCATGTTGCTTGAAATACTCTGACAAATGCTCACTTGCAGGCTTCCACTTCACAAACAATAACAACATAACCTTTTTTCATAGCAATTTCCACCAACTGAAGGGAAAGAACAGATGCTAAAGAATTTGTCAGAGTTTCTAGTGTGTCAGTACTGCCCTCTGTTGGCACCTTACAACATTGGAGGCATTACTTTTTATTCAACCCTCAGATAGTTTTACATTTGACATATATACAATATTATCTTTAGCATATTGACATTGTATAGGCAATCTGTGTGGTAGATTTAAATTGAATATTAGTTTATGTGAAAAAGAAGTCAATCATCTGAGCAATCACCTCTAGTTCAGGAGGTACATTTGTTTTTCAAGTATTAATGAAAATCAAGTATAAATCTCTTTAAATGCTATGTCTAAAAGGGAAGAAAGATTTTGAATTTATTACAGGCTGTGAAGTCTTTGAATGAACATTACTTTGTTTTCTTGATTTCATTTTATCTATTTTCTTACAGTATTCCTGCAGCTGCACTAGATCTCTTTGATTATATGCTTGCTCTCGATCCCAGCAAACGTTGCACAGCAGAACAGGCGCTTCAATGTGAATTTCTGAGAGATGTGGACCCTTCAAAGATGCCTCCACCAGAGTAAGTGTCTCTTAGTTGAGTTTATTTGCTACAAAACAAAACTGTAGTACTCTGATTCTATCAGCAGAAGCCAGATGCTACATTTGTATTCATTTTTGTTGCATATGGGATCTGGTTAAATACATAATATACGGTAAATATGTTATATGAGCATACTGTTGAAATTGCATTCAGGTATTTCATAAAGACGTACAGTACCAACAACCATAGAACTGAGCCTGGTGAAGAAGCAAGCAACTCAATAGATTCACCTCAACGTATCACATGAACATGGCAGCAAAAATATACTTTTTGTTTTTGCGCACATATTTTACTTAACTGAAAATGATGGAACCAAGATCAGCTCCACTTGTCTCCAAATTTGGTTTTGAGTGGTGGAATTTGTTTCCTGCGTTTTGTTGCTGTCAAGTATTACACAACTAGACCTATGGTTTTAGGAGTCCCTCTTATAGGCAAGCACTTTCCTTTTTCTCTAAATTTTGAGGATGCACTGCAGCTTCTCCCATTTACTTTGATCAACTGCTTAGTGACAGTGACTGGGTCTTGTAGGAACTAATTTTGCACAGTTGAGCTAAAGAAGATGGGATTTTATGATGAGATAACATGCACACACAATTCAGTAAAACTCCTTTCCCTACATTCCCAAAGGCAGTAGGTAGAAGAGCAGCTAGAATCTTTCAGCAAGTTAGGAGCACATGGTGTCTTGTAGGTTACCACACCTTATTGAAAAAGAACATCCTTTGCCCTCACTATCACACACACATCATTCCTCCTTTCACTCACCTAGCTCTTGCAGCTCAGATTTCGCCAAACACAAGATAGAGAAGCTCCAATGAAATCTTTTGTTGCAGGTTCCTTATAGTCTTGCCAGTAGCTGGGCGAATTGCCTTGCACCACTTGATTTATATGCTGTCCCTTTAAATGTTTACCTGTCCATCCAACATCCTCATTCTGCTTCTTTAATCCCCAGTTTGTTTTCCTGTATCTAGGATTTTGGTCTGGCAACTACCTGATATGTTGACATGCCTCTCTTGCTTCAAAATAATGGCTTCTTGAGCTCTCTTTCATAGATACTAGCTCTAGCTCTTTTGTGGCCTTTTTAAATTTTGTCACACAAGACCCTTGTGGTAAGCATTTTGTGCTGAATAACTGTATTCTCTTTCCTACAGCCTTCCTTTATGGCAGGATTGCCATGAACTGTGGAGTAAGAAACGTAGAAGGCAAAAGCAAATGGGCATGACTGATGATGCAACTAAAATTCCAAGAAAGGATTTATCTTTGGGGATGGATGATAGTAGAGCCAACACCCCTCAGGGCCTGCAGACTTCTTCACACCTGAAAATGCAGGGCAACTCTAACATAGCACTTGGTAATTTTTCATTTCTTCTTTACGAAATACAACTTCAGGGTGCCCATTATTTTTTCCAGGAGAGGTCATTCAGACCAAAAGAAGCACTGGAAAAGAAATTAATTAGCATAAAGTACAAAATGACCCAAAGATCTGGCTTTCAAAACTGGAAGGTGTTTAACGATTAGCCTAAAGATTCGTTGATGTATGCTATAATAGATTTGCCGGGTTAATTTAATGTTTTTTGTAATAGGAATCCTATTTTCTGTAAAACCCCTAAACTGGATTTTTTTTCTTTTCTTTCTTTTCCTGCTATTTTATAGCAGAGGAAGGGGGAGGAGTATGTGTGTTTTGTGGGTAACAGTGGGAGAGAAAGATTGGTTGATATGATAGGATGAATTGTTTAAATGGGTATTTTATTTTAGAAGCAAGTAATATTAAACACTAGTTACTAATTCAGTTACTTTACCTTTTTTTTTGTCCTTGCTCCTTTGCTGGCATAACTCAACCAGTCCGCCCATTCCTTCCTTGGTCTTTCTAGTGTCTTTCTTCCCTTTTTATTAATATTATAGTATTTTTTCCACTTTGTTTTATTTATATTTTTTTTCAAATGAAATTTGCAAAATTATTTCACCTTGTTGCCTCTGAATGCTGGAAAATATAGTCTGCCTGATAGATATATAAAATCACTTTATTTGTATTTTAGTTGATTGTGAACAAGGACAATGAACTTTCATGTGAAGGGGAGGATAGTGAAAGCTGGTCTCATTTTAAAATAAACTTTAGTTCCCAGTCTTACCTTGGAAAACAAAACTGTGGTTCTAAAGTGAAAGCAAAATGTTCATTCTTCCATGCTAAGGAAAAGGCAAGAAATTTCTTCCTATCTAACCACTGTTTAGGTAGTCATCAGAAGTGGGACATAGTCAAATAAATTTTGCTTTGGACCTTCAATATGAACATACTAAGTCCCTCCTTTCTGTTTTTCTTGCTATTTTCAGTGAAAGCAGGTAGTGGTCAGCCGCTAAACCAAAATGAAGTGGCAATTCTCCTAAACCTGCTCCAGTCTAAAACTAGTATTAATATGGCACAATTTGCTCAAGTGCTGAACATTAAAATGAATCCTGAGACTGAGCAACAGCTGAATAAAATAAACCTTCCAGCAGGCATTTTGGATGCAGCAGAAAAACAGCCTGAACAACAGCAGCAGCTGCAGCAGCCACAGCCGCAACAGCAGCCGCCACCGCCACCACCACCTAAGCCACCACTGCCTCCCTCACCAGACCAGGAGCCTTTAAAACAAACAGCAACACCACAGCTTTCTGTGCAAGCCGCTCCATTGACCCAAACTAAAGTTGACACAGAAGTTACCCAAGCAGCTGTGCAGAGCGCATTTACAGTTTTGTTATCTCAGTTATTAAAGGCTCAACAAGTGAAGCAGAAAGAAAACTTCCTAGAAGAAAAGGAGAATGGGTCAGGAAATGACATGTCATTACAGCCCAGGCAGCCTCCAGAGCCCAGTACACCTGCATCTGGCAATTGGGAAGACGCAGAATCACCAGCATCTATTTATCCCCACCTTATTAAATCATTATATGCATGTGCAGGTATGAGTTTTGGTATTGGGAAAATTATATCTAGACAGGTGGGGGATATATATGATTGAGAATGTCAGGCTTACTATTGCTTCTATCAAACAATTAGAGGTAGATATTACTTATTGGGTGATTTACTTAAGCTTACAGGCTGCTTCAGTTGCTAATGACTAAGTGGCATACTAAAGTATCATATTCGGTAATGAAGATTAACTTACATTTCAATAACTCCTGAGATAACAAATGAAAAATACGTTAAGAATTTATAGAATTCCCTTATTTTTGCTTCATTGATAATATATACTATCCTACTAGTTATAGTTGTTTGTGATCATCTTACAGATATGTTTTCTAGATACTGTGGATAGAAGATTGATGCATTTCTGTGATCAGACTTCTGTAATTGGCTGTAGAGAAAATTGAGCAGAATGGTATTCATACACCTCAACTTTCCTGATTCCTCCCCTCAACTCCCATGTGTCTTTCCAGCTGCTTGTGAAGTCTAGAGTCTCATGAAGAATGTGAGATAGGGTAGAAAGGGCTGCGAAACAGAAAGTTGGAGGAATTTGGCAGGGGTGTTTCCTATGTATATTTATTTATTAAATTTATAAGGCTGCCAGCCTCCATTGAGACTCTGGGCAGAATACAATATTAAAACAATTTAAAAATGCAAATTAAAGAACCACAGGCATCTGGAAACATTCCCAGCCTCCCTTTCTTCAACTCTAAAAATAGCCATATAATAGCCACTTTAGTCCAAGGCCAGGGGATAGAGCCAGATTTTTTTTTTTAAACAAGGTCAGGGTGGTACCAAACAAAGCCTTGGGAGGATGTTGTTTTGGAAGGCAGGTGCTGTGACAGAGAAGCACACTTCTAGAAGTAATTTTGCTTACACAAGACCTCTCTGGATCCAAACCTTTAACATTTAATAAATATTCTATATTGTTAGAGTAATTAATTCTAGTTGCAGATTTCATTCTAAATTATTTCAAAATTAATTTAGGGCAAGATGACTTGGCGAGACCACCTGAAATGAGACCTCAAACACCAGAAGAACGACCTCGTATCTTGCCTCCAGATCAACGACCCCCTGAACCACCAGAACCACCACCAGTTACTGAAGAAGACCTTGATTATCGGACAGCGAACCAACACTTACCTTCAGTTAGTAGCTCTTCAGGGATGGATCCTCATGCTGGAGTGAAAGCAGCTCTTTTACAACTGCTTGCTCATCACCAGGCCCAAACATCTGAGAAACCAGCAACATCTAATGTGGAGTTTCAGTCAAGAGACTCCTTTGTAGCAGGTCCAGACTATAAAGATAGTTTTGGATCGTCTACATTCTCTTCTGCCCATTACAGTAGTAGTGATGGAATAGGAAGTGTATCAGCTGGGACATTAGAAAGGGCAAATTTTGTTGGAAATTCAGATGTTCAACCCTTGGAGAACTATAATACTGCTTCATCTCATTCAAGTGGTGCCCTTCCACCTCCTGCCTTTTCAGAACCATTTCATAGCTCAGTAACTGGTTATGGAGACATTTACCTCAACACTGGTCCCATGCTATTTAGTGGTGATAAGGATCATAGATTTGAATATAGCCATGGTCCCATCACAGTACTGGGAAACAGTGGTGATACAGTTGGAAGGTCTGGGTCTGAAAGTACTCATTCTCATTCTTTGTCTTCGAAGATGCAGAACTATAGCTATGGAAGTAATTTACAAGAACCTCCTGCCAGTGCAAGCCACATGCATGGACAAACTTGGACTTCTCCTGCCCAAGGACCTGGATATTCACAAGGATACAGGGGACATATTAGTACATCAGCAGTCAGAGGTCGAGGCAGAGGATTGCCATATTGAGCATCTGTCCCCCCTCCCCCCGCCTCAGGCACATCATTTTTATCTGGAAGAACTTTGTAGCTGTGATTTCAAACAGCAATCCAACAGACTTGAATAATGTTAATTCAACAGCTTTATTTTTATGCAGAAAAGGGTCTTGCATACAATAGGAAATTGCTTACAATTCATGCTGTTCTGAAAATCCAGATAATTGATTGTACATCTTTCAAATTCTAGCTATAAATTTTATATTTTGGCAGTTTTAAGTCAATGCTAAATTTAGGGACATCAGCTTTTTAAGGCACACTACTAAGATCTGAACTATGCACACACTTTGTGCTTTTTTTTGTAAGTTTGGACCAACTTTTATGTAAAAATTTTACAAAAATCAAAGCAGGGCACTGATTTATTTGGTATTTCTTTTTACAAAACTACCTTTAGTCAAGAAGTCTCTATCAGTCTTTGCACTGCTTTCAGTGTTATCTGTGGAAGGTGTTTGTGCTCATTTCAGACAATAAAATACAGTCTCTTGATACTGTTTTATAGATATTTTGACATTGATTTGATTCACGTTCAGAGTTGTTTGTCTAGTAAAATATCCAGTCCATCTTCCCGGCATTTGTATAAATATCTGTTTTACTTGAATGGTAAGTGCCTTAACGATGTAATCTTAAGGTCTGAAGAACATTTCATTAAATTCATAAGCCTGTTTGAAGGTAATTTGTAGTTTGATACAAAGCGTTAATATTTACAGTACATTGATGCTAATTTAAGGACAAATGGGATAGATGGTGTCTTAGGAATTTACATATCCTATTAGGTGAAACACTTACCTTTTGTTTTTCCGAAATTACAACCATCCCCATCTTGAATTAAATGAAGTTACATGAGAATGTATGAGCAGTAATGAAGAAAGGTAGGTTTCCTTCAATTTTCTGTAAGACCTTTTATTTTAACTACTTTACCAAATAAAACTTAGTGTCCTGTTTTATTCAAAACAGTCTTTTTATTAAAAATAGATAGCATTTTGTTACTGTCTTATAATGAGTACTTTTGTGCTGCTTTTTAAACGTAGCTGCTGTAGAATGTAACTTTGATTACATAAACAGCAATTAATGCAACTGAAGCTTAAAACAGTTTAAATTTATAGAAATTGGAATGGTGTCAACCAATTCTGTATTAAATTATTCTAGTAGCCTATTCATTTAATTTGAATAGGTTTCAAATCCATTATATGTTGAATTGCAAAGGAGGGGAAAACAAGGTTCCCAGAAAATCTCATTCTGGCTTCCAAAGATGCTTTCTGGCATTATATATTTGTTCCTTGAGAAGGAGACAAGCCTCTCCCTGAAAAGACAGGCCACTGGCTATGTTTTCTCTGTATTAAAATGTTTTTAAATGACCATATTGGAAAAAAAAACTTTCCAACTGATTATCCAGTTGACAGGCTAGTGCATATATGTAGCTATTTTCTAAAAATGTAATTACATGTACATTTACATGTATTGTCAGCTGTGACTTGAATCTATTAGAAGCAATTCTACCATTGCTTCAATTTTTTTTTATTTGAGTATTGCATTTGTACAGTGTCAAATATGTCCAAACTCCCCTGTAAATACAACAGTGGTCATCCTCAGTAGAGACTCCTGATTGAAAATAAAAACAGCTAAACTGGAATAAAATATTTTGTAATCTTAGCAGTTAATGTTGACATTTCAGATAAAAGAATGCTGGCCTGGAATGGATGTTCCTGAGTAAACTTGTTTAGTAAAGGCCAACATCAACATCAACATCTCTTTGATAAACATCTCTTTGGTTTTCAGATTTCTGATTGAATTCCTAAAGTTCCTTTTGATTGTTTATTGGTTCTCACATAACTATCCTTAATTACAAGGGCTGTGTTAAGAAAATACTTCAGAGATTCCAATCTAGATGAAATCTGCTTGTTTTGTTGTTTATACAGTATTGATCCTTCATGATACTGCAATGGTAACGGGAAATTTAGAAGTTCTAATATATCTGCAAGTACACTTTTTAAAATCCAGCAAACTTGACTACGACCAATTTTTCTGACAAAGCATTAAATGGACTACTTCCATTCTTTAGTGCCCTGTTATATACTCGTTGGAAACAAGGTCAGCTCCCTACTCATCTATTTATACAACAATTAAGTTGAGTGAACAAATACACTATTTTATACAAGGAAATACAAAGAAAATAGTTTTTACCTCTTACTGATCAGATCACTTGGCTTCCTATTTCAGTATCTTTTAAAAGTTTCAAAATCTGAAGAAAGGTAAGTGCAAAAGAATGCAAGGGAAAAAGTGCTAAATGCCTCTAATAAAGCTGTTTTCTGTGTTCAAGATGAAGTGTTTAAGATATCCATGATCATGTAGACAATTGGAACCATTAGGGAACAGCCTGCCAGTAACTTGTGATTTTCCAGTGTTGTGTTTTAGTCACTTCTCTTACTAGAATCTGTTTCACATAGTTGGTCAGTCAAATTCCGAACCTAATTTCCATTATATTCAATGGGTCCATTCTAAATAACACTGTAAGATTAAATATGCAAGTTAGAATTTAAGAACTTCCTCTAGCAGACAACCACCTTATAGAAAAGTGTTCCAAAATCATTTCCTCCTCCTCCTGCAAACATCAGGGCTCTCTGAAAAACTTTTAAGACCCTTTAGAAAACCAAGGGGCCTAGTTTTGTAAACAATAACTCCTTCCTTCTGCAAAGTCCTAGGCTTGGCACATATATCCACTGCTAGGTGAAAAGCTAGATCTGTCCTATAATCTTTGGGATTCATTATTTTAACTTGATGGGAAAGCAGCTGTTTGCAATATACTGTTTTTAAGTCGAAAAATACAAAATGACAAAATACTGCTTTATCTGGTTTTTTTAAACAGATCTTTATGCTTATTTCACTAAAGGCTCACATATTTAGTAGAAAACACTCTTGGCAATCATTCTATTTTACTGAAGAAAATTACTGTATTTTGTTTAATGGGACTGGAGATTAAGGACTGAATCTCATATTTTGTCTACAAAGGTCATGTACCATGCAATCATACGCATTTATTTAGAAGAATTAATGCATTAAATAGACTGCTAAATAGGAAAGTCTTAAAGGCCCCAGCCTTCTGTGTTCTCTTATCTTTTACACGTATCTAGCGCTGGACTTTCCCATATAGTGATTGTGGTTACAGAGACCTAACTTAGCTGCTCTTAACCTCCCTTTTTTTTTTTAAACGAGCAGTTGGCATGTTGTAATTGCAAACCACTCGTTTTCATTTTTATTCCCAAAAACGCTTCTGAGTCTTAAAAAATTGACTACAGTATAGCCAGCTGTGTTACTTTTAAGTAAATACAGCAGACTATAGGGAGAAAAAACCTAGGTGATGATAAGAGAATATATAGAACTTGGATCCTCGAAGACACATCCCTTGGTGTAACCAGATTCCATTTTTGGGCTTTTTCAGTGAAAAGAAGGAAGCTAGTATTTTTATTTCCAGGAATATTTCTAGGGCCTCATACACTGCAAAAGTTTTAGGAAAAAAAATGATGGCAGCTATAATCCAGTGCTTTGCTTGGTACTGTGCTTGACTAACAGAAAAAAAGACTAAGGTCAGCTGAGATACAACAATCATAATGAGGTAAGATTGGATGAAAGTGATTTGCCACAATAATAGTCTTAAAATACTTTTCTTGTAAGCTTGGCACTAAATCCCATTATCCTCAGAACTAGTCCAGTGGAAACTATAGGCTTTGATAAGTTTATTTTTAAACCTAGCTACACAAACAGCTATAATTTTGGATCCACTAACCACAGGATGGCACTAGTGACTGGATGTGCTACAAGCTGCTATGTGATTGGCTTTTCTGTGATCTCTCTGAGATTTTTTTTTTTAATAGAAGAAACAAATGCAACTGCTGAAATATAGGAAAGTGGTACAGGTCGACACAGAGACTGTTCAAAACTTCAGTATCTTAAGTTTATTTTATTTATTTATTTAATATCATCTATAGGCTGCCTGACTCTGGGTGACTTACAACTCAAAACCAACATCTAAAAGAATGCAAATGATAGATACCAAAATACCAAAACAAAACCAAGGCAGACCAAACCAAACCAGAAGAAAAAACATGAAGATGCCTACAACTTCAGATAATACATGCACCTGTCACCCAAAGCTGCCATTGATCTATAGTTTTTAATGTTACAACATAAAAAATAACAAAATACATGGAGTAATATTAACAATTTAATTTGAATTAAAACAATTGTACCTCTGTTACGCCTGTGCCCACTGTTTATAGTTCAACCCTTGGCATGAAAAAGGTTGCTGGCTGAACATTTGTCAGGCATGATACTACAGCTTTCCAATATTAACTGCAGGTTTGAAAGTAGGTTTAGTTCCAGCTATGAATAAAGATAAATATATTTGCAAGAGTGTGTGTTGTCCAACATTGCCACATAATGTGAAAAGCAAGTTTCAATTCCAAGAGTATGTTTATTAGAAAACTATTTGAAATACTAAGAAATCAGTTGCTCCTAAACTGGTTTTTATACTAAAGATTTAGATGATCTGAAGAGAAACCAGAATACTGATTTTCAGAGACTTTCAAAAGAGTAACTTTGAGAGTCATAGTTTTAATTTTGGGAGAGAAATATGGGCTGTGGAGTATTTTCAACAACATATTCTCAAAATTATTTGAGAATCTGTATCTGAACCAGACAAAAACATTCCTGGATGTATGCATCCACAGCTGGATAATAACCTTGTAGTTTTTTTTTAGATTTCTAGTCGATACATTCAATTCCTTCATTAGGAATAAATCAGCAAAACACAAAATGCCTGCTTTACATTACTGTCACAGATATATCTAGCGCTTAAAATAAAATAACAAAAGAATAAGCCAAATCGTTGACAAATTCATTATGATGTCTTTTTTAGTAAGCTGAGATTTGAACAGAAAGAGTAAAAGTCATTTTATATGCCCAAACAATACTTAATGCTGTAAATATTTTTAAACAGAAAAATTGAGTGAGAAACTTAGTTTGTATTTCTCATTAAGAACTTGGTTCACATTTTGAAATGAACAAAACCATACTGATAGTTCATCATTAATCCCTTAAACAGTTTTAACTGATGTTTCTATCCAATATGAACGCGCATGTACTACTATTGAGCAGCCACCAGTTTTATACTTCATTTTTAAAATTCAGTTTTTTCTATGCAGTTTCAACCTGAGTACTTTATATAAGGTATTTTGCTATAAAATTAGCATTTTTTTCAATATCAATATGGATCATATTCTTGCTAACATTGTTAGAATTGTTTAACTGTACAATGCTATACCTTACTACAAGTATTTCAAAAAATCCCCATGGTATTTTAGATCAATTTCCTAATAGGTTTTAGCATAAACAGTAAAATACTTGTAAATAATATAAAATATTATTTCAAAGCAGGTAGGAAAACCTTTGATGTTTGAAGATGTGTGGAAATTGTGGTTAAGAACTAGAACAGCGGTTCTCAGTGTTTTGGGGACCCCTGAGCTCCCCAATACCTTTTCAGGGGGTCGTGAAGCCAAATATTTTAATGTTTCTCGGGTTTAATTTCTAATACAGCAAATGTCAACAGAATACATATAAACGAAAGCTATTTGGGATCCTCAATCATTTTTAGGAATGTAAAGGGGTCATGGGACCAAAACATTTGAGAACTACTGAACTACAACATTGCCTATCATTGTTGAAATAAGTGAAGCGAAATGGGCATGGGGACTCTGTTGGGATTCTTGTTTTGTAGAAGTTATCAGAGCTGTATTTTATTAAAACTGTAGATTATGAATGAGGGTGGGTAGTTGGGGGTGTGTTTATTTGATTTGGTTGTTGAGATGGTTGGATAGGTTGAAAATAGTTTTATCTGGCGGATTTTTCAGTTTCTCTCAGTGTTTACAGAGGAATGGTCACCTGACTGACAGCTCCTGTAGTATGGAGAAGTTCAATAGGTCTGATGCTCTCTGTCTGGCCCAGTCATCAGCAAAGGGGAGCTGGGGAGGCTGATTAGCAAGCCTCTTATTTCTTCTCTTTTCCTAATCAATGCCTGCTGCTGCTAAGATGCACCTCCTAGGTTACTTGATCCAGGCCAGTGAGTTGAACTGGTTTGTGTGACTGAGACCTGACTGGGGGAATTGGGTGAAGTCTTCTGAGCTAAACTCTCCTACCAGGTTTCTGTGGGAAAGAATAAAATCATATAAAGTTTTGGAGTGTGGTTATCAGGACTTGGAGGGTCAGACAGGATGGGGTATCTGCTGGTATACCCGAACCTGTCTGACCCTCATGTCCAAAAGTGTATCTGCCTGAGTTGGCAAAATTGGTCTTGGAAGTGGTGTGGAGTGTTCCAAAACTTGTCATTTATGCTGAGGCTGGTCTTTCATGACTATTATGGGTCTGTCTCATAGTATCTGCCTTTACTCATCAGGCAGGACATACTGTCAACCTGGCCTTTTTGTATCAAAAATGATTGTAAGCGATTAGAGGAGCCAGAATTGAGTGTTTTGTCAATGGCAGATGACTACTTGGTCACATTCCCGTGGTTGGCTTGCCCTTGCCTGCAAAGGGACTGAGCCAGGTCAGATGATCCATCCTTACTTATCATTCTTTGTATCTGATAGAATTCTAGAACTCACTTGGACGGAGGTTTACTGATAGCCCTAATCTTTCAATCCAAGTCTTGGTAACTGGAATGATTGCTGGCTAGGCTTTCTATTGTTAGACTTCTATACAAAGCGAAGGTTTCCTTCGTTTACTGGAGATCTGCAGATGATGATACATGCAGGGAGACAGATTGTTGATGGCCTAAGTCTAAAGTGTATTTATTCAATTTCTATAGCCAAAATATGGCTGATTACAGCTTACAATTCATTGGAAAGCCTACTTGTTGGCAGTCAAGTGTTTACGCTTTATCTGATCATCGCTGAAGGGACCCATTCTGAGTGGAGTGGGGGCTGTCACAATCTGATTAGGCTCTGAAAGGTCACCTAGTACCTTCGGCAGTGAACTCTGAAAGCTTCATGGATTCTTTTCAGGTAATGTTGCTCGTGTCCACTGCTGAATTGACATTCCTTTCAGCGATAATGCCAAGAATGATGGTAGCACACTTGCTTATCCTGTGCTGTTGGATCAGTTTCAATCTGTGTGCCTTCAGTATGTGGATAAGATGCTTGGACAAGTTTGGGCTCAGCTCTCTCTTGACTGACACTGGCTAGGAAGGATGTGTTAAGCTTGATCAACAATGCCTCCCTCAATAGGTGGGAAATGCCATCTGCATTAAGGGAGGCAGGGGATATATCTCCTCCTGAAAAAAACAGTAGATTCCCCCACCCCAAAAAATTAAAACAGCTTTAGGCTAGTAGTGAAGGGACGCGGTGGCGCTGCGGGTTAAACCGCTGAGCTGTCGATCGGAAGGTCGGCGGTTCGAAACCGCGTGGCGGGGTGAGCTCCCGTTGCTCGTCCCAGCTCCTGCACACCAAGCAGTTCGAAAACATGCAAATGTGAGTAGATTGGTACCGCTTCGGCGGGAAGGTAACGGCGTTCCGTGAGTCATGCTGGCCACATGACCCGGAAGTGTCTATGACAACGCCGGCTCCAAGGCTTAGAAACGGAGATGAGCACCGCCCCCTAGAGTCGGATTCGACTGGACTTTACGTCAAGGGAAACCTTTACCTTTACCTTTTAGGCTAGTAGTGAATTGTGAATTTATCATTCCTCATCAAGATGGTCTAAAGAATGGCGGCAGATCAACCCCAAGTGTTCCTGAATGTAACTAATTTTCTAAAGCTGTTCAATCTGATTTCAGGCCAGGTCATGGTATGGAGATGGCTTTGATTGCCAGTACTGAGGGAACAGGATAGAGTCTTTGCTTAAAGTCCTTGATCTCAGCTTTTGACTGAGACCACCAACTATAGAATTCCCTAGATCATCCTAAGGAGCTAGCTGGGAGGCAGGACCACAGCCCTGTTGTGGCTTTGGTCCTACCTTGAAGATAGGTTCCAAAAGGAGAGAGGGATTACTTTTCCATCTTGCAGCCCAAGCTGGGGGATGCCATAGAATTCTGTTCTATTCCCCCCGATACTCAACATCTATGTTTTGAGGGAAGGGACATCAGTGATTGTAGGGCTAGGTGCTACATTTATATGGATGACACTCAAGACTACCATTATTTTTTATCAGTGTCAAAATCCTTGACTGATTCCTGCTTGGACCAGATTGCATACTAGATGAGGTAAAGATGAAACTGAATCCAGACAAGTCAAAGGGATTGATGACTAGGGATGCCTCAACCAACTGGAAGGGGATTTTCCTGCCCTGAATGGGGCCTTTTTTCCAAAAGGATTAGGTGCCTAGTTTGGGGGTGTATTTTGATCCTCTGTTGTCCTTGATTGCTTAGGGCAGCACACTGGCAATTGAACATGATTTATCAGTTGTATCTCTTCTTTGGGCCTTTCTATTTGAAGGGACAGATTTCTCCATATATACCAGGAGTTGTATTCACCAGAATACCTTTTGCATATATCACCCCAAAACAGATTTATGTACAGTCTACTAAGACCAAGGTGTTTTGGTGGTGGTTCCAATGCTGTGGAATTCTCTCCATTAACAATTTGATTCGACTGTTCTGTGGGGTCTTGGAAAAATTTAAAAACCTGCCTCTTTTTATAGTTCATGCTGTTTGTTTTAATCTGCTGTCCTGAACTTTTAATATTAACGCTTTTTTTTCCTTCTGATTGTATTATGTTACTATGCTTTATGACACTTGCTATAGTGTATTTTCAGATCTATTATTAGTGGGTGGTGTTATAGACCACTATGGGCTGGCTTTGTTGGGAGAATGCAGTGTACAAATATGTTAAATAAATAATTCATAACCTACAATATCTGCAAAAAAACCAAACCAAACCAAAGGATTTTAATTACATTGGCTGAAGTATGATTTAACAAAAAGTACTAAAATATTTGTGATACAAAATATCTACTTTATTTTAAAACTCTCCTTGTTCTGAAAGTATTCAAATGTAAAAGGATGTCATTTCCTCAAGAAGCTTATAATCATGAACAATATGCCAAGGAAGAATCTTGGAAACAGTCTCAGATGAATTCAGTGATGGCTAAAGAGTGTGTTCTTAGTATTTCTCTTCTATACATCCAGAAGTTTAAAGAATTTTGTAACTTCTTTCTTCCAGTATAAAAATATTCAATTTGTCAAAATGGCAGAATAAAAGTATGGGAAATTAAAAACATACCCAAGTACTTGCATAATGGTCATCTTAAGGAAGGTGATTCTATTTCAGTTCCTCACAAACATGTTATTTAACTGGTAGGTTCTTTAACTGAAATATCTCCCTTTTTTACCACAATGTGTTGTTTGTTCAATGCTGAATTGCTGGTTAACATCAGTAACAGACACTGGTTCTAGGCCTGCCCATGGGTCCTCAAGCATTGAAGGTTTATAATAGTTCTCCACATTATCATTAGATGGTGTTTTCTCTTTGCCATGTGATGTACCAAATGGAGTCGATATCCTGGGTGATCCCTTTGAGAAAAGCCATGAGGCAAAAGAAGAGTAAAGAATCTAGTTAAAATGTACATTTTTACTTTCTGCATTTAGGATCTGCTATATTTTAAGTTCTTCAATACCTCTACCCACCCTAAAAGAATGTAATTTGTGCACTTTAGTTACTAGCTGATTCTCTGTATTCTCACTTGAAAGTTATAAGCAAAGAAAAATGCTGGGATGATGAAGGTCTAAAGAACTATATTGAAACAAGTACAGAAAGTTGTAAATAGCTGTATTTTCAAAATCTCAAAACAAATTAGTTGATACAAAAATGTATAGATCTTTCTGGTTCCTTTTTCCCAGTGCAGCATGTGACACACTCAGGGCCAGTGAGGTATAATTATTAAGACTTTGGGTGAATGCCTATGGGATTATTGTTTTGTGGATAAAATGTTGTGAGATCCTTATGTAAGGTCCTTGAGCTCCTAGAGCAGTGTTCCTCAAAGTGTGGCTTGAGGATCTCCAGGGGTCCCCCAAGACCCTCTCAGGGAAAGCAAAATCAAAATTATTTGCCAGCCTATGTTGAAAAATAATGCAATATTAAATCCCATCAAAAAATTGTGACAAGTGGTAGTGGCAGTGAATGTGTCAATTTTAATTTTTAATAAGGTAAATATTGATAAATATAACCCATACAAACAAAAGGTCTTTTGGGTCCTCCATAATTTTTAAAAGTGGGAAAGGATCATGACAGAAATTTTTTTTAAGAAACTCTGTACTAAAGGAAATGTAGAATTCAAGTCTTAAAAAAAAGACTGCTCCAAGAGTACTCTTAACTTTTGGGGGAGACACAAGGATCTGCAAAAAGAAGGCAGATGTGGAAATCACTGAGTTATGGGAATGTTAAAGGCATCCTTATGGATCCTGATCACTTATGGTAGACCTTAAGAAATATATTTAGTAATCCAGGCTTCTAAGAACCACCTGCATAGTCAACTTCAGTAAGAACTGTCTCCATATAACCTAAAGTTCCTTCATCAAGGTTAGATTCTATTTCTGAAATGGGTAACAAAAACAGCTCTGCATTTCAACTATACATTAAAAATGGCAACATTTGGTCTCCGACCTTTTGCCCTTTCAAGCTGAGGATTATGGTGGAACACTGTAAAGTAATTTTTATTCACTCCTCTTCTGATGACTGGAAAATGAGAACAATAGCAGCTGCGAGGCACTGGCACCAGAGTAGTATCCTTGCTTTCCTTTTCTTTCCTAACCCTTTCTGTCTGTGTGTGTCTGTGTATGTACGTATACAAATTAAACTTAAACATTTAAGCATGAGAACTGAGCATGCATACCTGCAAGCTAGCCTCTGACCCTTTCAGGCTAAAGAGAGGATTTTAAATAAAATGGACTGTACTGTATACTCTGCAGCTTTTCTCCTAGGAAGGGCTAACTTTCAGACAACAGTGCTGGTTTGAGCAACACAATACTTCAGAGAACATGCAGAAAGTAGGTATTAACTAGCAATGTCACAATGGAAAAAAATATTTAATTTTTATCCCGCCTTTATTATTTTTATAAATAACTCAAGGCGGCAAACATACCTAAGACTCCTTCCTCCTATTTTCCCCACAACAACAACCCTGTGAAGTGAGTTGGGCTGAGAGTGTGTGACTGGCCCAGGGTCACCCAGCCGGCTTTCATGCCTAAGTCGGGACTAGAACTCACAGCCTCCTGGTTTCTAGCCCGTTGCCTTAACCACTAGATAAAACTTGCTCCTTTGCAATCCTGCAAATTGCTACATTTCTGTAGAAAATGTCCCAATTTGTATTGTTGCATAAAGTTAATACATCTGGAATAGCTATAATGCCATTTTTTTTTAATTTGACAACCTGTTCACAGACTTCAGCCATATTAAAATTAGGGACCTAAGAATTCTCAGTGCATTTCTTTTCTTAAATCCTAACTAACAGAAGGGAAATTTCTATTATTTGTCTCTGAAACCCCTGTCAAAAATGATTTCTTCTTTTCCCACCAGCCTACTTGAATGGGAACCTCACAGGGTTGCTGTAGTGGGGAAAATAGGAGGAGGAAGGAGTATTAGGTATGTTTGCCGCCTTGAGTTATTTATAAAAATAATAAAGACACGATAAAAATTAAATAAATAAATAAAAGACGGGAGAGGAAAAAGAGTGGTTCTACCCATTTTTGGCTCTGGCGCTGTCCAGCTATTGACAAATTATCACCCAAGGAAATGCAGCCCTTGACAGAATTTTTTTCCCATTATACAACATTAATCTCAAAAATATGGAGTCAAACAGACAGAATCACTGTTACTTTGCTCTCTCCAGCCCTCCGGTGACTAGAACACAAAGCTAGAGCTGTGTGAAATGCTGTGGCAGGTTAGCCACACTTTCTCCATCCTCAACAATACTTGTGGTGGTAGGAACAGAATCAGACATATGGTAGGGAAGCTGATCAGAAAATTAATCATCTCCTACATTTTAATTTTTTTGCTGTGGTATTCATCTATAGAAAAAAAGTAAATGCTGACTGGATTCATATAGCATTCTAAACTATGCAGTCACTCCTCCTTTAGCAGCTACCTTGTTTAGTGACTGTTCGCAAATAAAGCGGTAATTACAAAAAATCTGACCAATGCATGCATTTACGAAAAAAAACTATGCGCCTCACACTGGAGAGAGAGTAACCCTGGCTTAGCTGTATGAGAGAACTTTATCTAAATGGGACAGCAGCAACCAGTGATCTTCACAGCAACTCTCTCTGTCACATGTTCGCTTAGCGACCATTTTGCTTCTGATTTAAGGAATTGTCACTAAATGAGAGGGTGTAATTCAGTCTGTATGGTTTTAGTTTAGTGTGTTCTGTGAATCCAGTCATTAGTTGGAATAACACACCACTTTTTTGGCTGTAGACAATGTTTCAGCTCAGACATGTTTATAAGTCATAGTTTATGGCTAATAATGACATGGTAACCTAGTCACTAAATAACAGAAGAGGTACTAAGTTTAATTCAAGAAATTATGGTAACACTGGCACACAGTCCATATGATTTCTTCACTCAAAATTACAAGACAAACTAGATCTATGACTAGTTTCTAGTCTATGATTTATGTAGTTTAAGATTAAATGAGTACAAAGGTACCATAGTTCAAAGATACCTACTCTGCATGCAAAGACCTATATTCAGCCCTTGCTAGATACAGCACAAAATACTTTTATGAGATCTTGGGTGCTGTCATACAATACAGAGCTAAGTATACTTATGTATGAGTTGATGTAAAATTATTTCCTGTATTTCTCCTCTAAATCTGCATTCTTACAAAATTTAAGCAAAACAATCACTTTTCTAGGCAGAGGACTCAGTCTTTGTTGCCTTTCAAGGACAATGATCCTATTCACAATTACAGAGAATAAAGTTTTAAATAAATCAGTGGAAAAATGGCTTTGGCTTAAAGTTTATTTTTATTAATCATTAAAAGATGTGTGCACTAAAATATGAGACGTATGTCTTGTGCATACGTACTAGATTCACAATTCTAGATTTCAAGTATCAACAACCTAATAAGAAGTACCTTATTTGCTTTGCATTCTGTTGTGTAATACCACTGCCAAGGCATTTGAGATCTGGTTATGAAATGAACAGTGGTGGAATGAAGTTTTTGAACCCTTTAGAGTTATTACAGTCCTGCAGTACTGTGACCTAGAACGTGATGAGAGCTTCATAGAAGTCTTATCTGCACTGTATCTAAACTTGGGGCACACTTCACAAGACTGATGACCAATGAATTAAAATGTAATCTTACATCACGAAGTAATGATTAAACACCCTTTCAGGTAAATATTCTTAAAATAACTTGGGTAAGCCACATATTATATTCTAGTATAGAAGGTCTCTCTCTATATTCTGTATGTCTCTCAAACAACCTTTTTGTATTTAAAAAAATAACAACTTTAAGGAAGTAATGGGCGTATAAAATTTAGAATGTAAATAAAAACCTGGAAGGTTTTTTTTTAAATCACTCTAAGAGGAAATATGTTATAAAGTAATTACTAAATTAAGATACGGTATGTCATAAAAATCACCATATAGATAATCTAATTTATTTTCAAGTTGAAACACAGGTTTACTGCCAACCTGCCTTTGTACTGGTTGTTATACTGAGTTAGAAAAACTTTTTGTAACTTTAATATACTGCAAGAAAAATAATGGCAAGCAAATATATCAATCTCTGTTAATTTTTAGACTGGTGAACAATGTGTAATTAATTAAATCATCTCTACCAATAGGACAGACAAAAAGGAGAAGGACTCCTGTGGTTCTCTCAATGTAGTTTTCCTCATTATTGGTCACTGTAGTACTAGCAACGTATGCTTTAAAATGACCTAAGGTAGAGAAGCAATAATGGGTTGATTTCAGTAACATCTGATTCAAGTAAACATGTGGTTTCTGGGAACAGTTAATGAGAGGGAGCTGTCACTACAGTATTCTATAATAAAGTATTATGGCCTTACTGTCAACTGATTCTTCTGTCTTATTTTCGTTAACAGCTGCCTGAGTCATTTTAACAATATAGATAAATAGTCATAATAAAAGAGTATCTGTAGTTCCGGGTTGAACTGTGTAATGCTTGGTGTTCTCTGAGCTTGGTTGTTTGCTTGCAGATGTTTCATTACCCAAATGAAATGTCTGCAAGCAAACAACCGAGCTCAGAGAGCACCAAGAACTCCATGGATAAAAAATAGTTACTATAATGGGACTCTAACTTTTAGTTTAAACTATAATCATCCCTTACATATTCTTTTTCTTTATACAGTACATCACCATATCTTTTCTGGATAAATTAAATGCATTTTTTCCCATGGATTTTTAGCATTAGAATTGTTCTATACTTTAGGTAAGTAATTTTACTATTCTATTGTTCTAAATTATGAGCCTTGTGTGGTGCAGAGTGGTAGGTGGCAGTATTGCAACCGAAAACTCTCCCCACGACCCAAGTTCGATCCCAGCGGAAGCTGGATTCTCGGGTAGCCGGCTCAAGTCGACTCGGCCTTCCATCCTTTCGAGGTCAGTAAAATGAGCACCCACCTTGCTGGGGAAGGTGACGACTGGGGAAGGCAATGGCAAACCACCCTGCTATAGTCTGCTAAGAAAACGTCATGAAAGTGGCATCCCCCCAAAGGGTCAGACATGACTTGGTGCTTGCACAGGGGACCTTTCACCTTCATTATTCTAAATAATCATTTAATTGCCTTATCCAAATTGCATAATGTCTCACTATATTTTTATGCCCAAAAATCTTAAACTTATAATTTTAGATGTATTGCTATATGTTTTATAGTTTGTTTTATTCTAGTCAATTTCTGAGGTGTCTAGGCTACACTGTTACTTGGTGAGGTAAATGTGACTGTTTTTTAAAAGATCTCTTCTGCTGGTCAATGACCAAAATAAAATGACAGACTTAATGAGAGGGATAAGTTTTACACATAATTTTAAGCTGTTCTATGGCAATCAGCTACTGTACCGGTATGTGGGAATGACCTTGGGAGAGGAAGGGAGAAATACTTTTAATCTTGCAAGTTTCTGTTAATATAACGTTATAATAAACTAGGATTAGTTCAAATCCCTCTTTTTAGTCTCTGGAAACTAGGGAGGGTCCCTTCTGAAACACTCCCCATGCTATTCCCCCACCTATGGACTGAGCTGCCTCTTATCAGACCATTGCCTAGGCTGCAGATCTTCCTCCTGTCTCCCAAGGTCATTTCCACATACCATTACAGGTATTTACTATGGATTTGCAAAACTGGTCCAACATCTTATTTTTCTGCTAGCAATACAGTGGAGTGTAAATTTAGAGCTGAAATCTTTAAACTAATTACGTACAAGTTTATTCATAAGTTAGAGGCTTCCATGTCCAATAGGGCTCATTCTTATATGAGTATAAAAATAACTGAACTTTAATAAATCAATATTGTACATATTGATGCTGAAATCCCATTAAACCCAAAGAATTCACAAGTTTGTATAAATTGCAGCCTAAATTTCCAATTCCAGACCAAACTTCTTAAATTTCAGAGTGTGAAAGGCATATGCCTCAATTTAAATATACGAAGTCTGAAGATTTTAAATAGAGACAAATGAAGAAAAAAAAAACCCTCTGCTGTTATGTTGAAAGATAGGAGGTGAATATTCCCTTCACTTTCAAAAAGGGATTCTTTTCTGATTTTCTCAAAGGAATTAGCTATTCCAAGAACTGTGTCAAAGATACTGTATGGTATATCTTAACAAATCTGGCTGTTAGGATTTCATGGAATAGAAATTGCCCAGGTTTGTTCTACATATCTAGTGGTCGGATTCTCCAAGTTTTGGGAGATCAATAACAGCACCAAGGTCCTTATCAGCTTTTTTGCAGATGTTTCCCTGAGAGCCTAACAAAAACCTGTTTATTCGTAAAGAAGGCTCACTAAGTTTCAGATTTACTCCGAAGTAAAGGTACTTAGAATATCAGCAGGTGGGGCAAGTGTGAACCCATGTTAAGGAGCGTCACTGAATGTAACGTGTCTGCTGACTGGCTACCAAACGGGCGTGCAAAAAGGGCACACTTAATTCTATGCGCACTTAACTATACTTCGGATGGGCAGGCCCCGGCGCGCAGAGGCCTGTATTACTGCACCGTGAACGGCCCCGATTACGGCTAACCCTACCCGCGCAAATACCTGGCTGTATCTCTGGTAACCCCCCGAAGGCGGCTGCTTGAAGGCTTGCTGCTGGTGAAACGCTCCTCCGGGGGACCTGCCGCCACTGTAGGGAGTCAAATACCTGGGGCTGGCACTGTGGGGCCTACCCGGCGTGTGCGCAGCCGCCGGGCCTCCAAACCAGCCCCGACCATCCCCACACGGCTGGAAGCGGGGAGAGCGCGGGGAAATGTCGTAAGGCCGCGAGCTGTATCCGTAAGGCGGCGTCTGAGTCGGGCTTCGGTAGCCTTGTGGAGAGGCTCCTCCAGAGGCAGGGCTCAGAAACCCGGAGCCGCCCGAAGACGGCGGGGTGGGAGGCCGGAAGCTCTGCCGATACATGGCGACTTTCGGAAGGCGGCGGCGAGCGGCGGTTCCCCACACCTAGTAACCCCCGGAGGAGGAGGAGCTCCGGGGTCAGTTGGTTTGCAGCCCTCCTTCGAAACTGCTCCGCCGAGCGCCTTCCGTTCCGCAGCCTGGCTGCAGGCGTGGCGTCTGGCCCGTTCCGCGTGAACTGGAGAGCGGTTCCAGACAATCCGAGACCTTTGTCTTGCACGTTCTTACGATTCTGTAATATGTAGGGTGCATTATTCGAATCTAGATGGGTTTGAGTTTATCCAGTTGAAATCCTCAGTACGGGGGTGCGATAGAAATCTAAGGCTCCAATACAGTTGGAATGCCAGTTGCAAACTCCACCTGGTATTTATTCTACTATATTTGGGGTTTCTCTTCCAGCGTATTTGGAAGTTCGGTATTGGCTTCTTGCTACGTTTGTAAGTAGTATCTCACTTGCTAGGGTGTGTTCTCGCGTGGAATTTCCCTTTAAATAAAGTGCGCAATATTTGCACCTCGGACAATCAACCTGCGAACCCGGCTTCGGAGCGAAAGTGTGGCTGATTTTGGAAGGACGAGCTTCCGAGTTGCCGTGCGTGGGTGGGCTGCCAGGCTAAACTAGTAAGGTCCGATGTTGTGTTTCCATTGAAAACTCCACTTCCATGTTTTGCAGAATCTGGGGAGAAGGGGGCTGCAAAACTGCAGCCTTATTTTTCTATATTTCCTCTTCTCTCCTTCCAAGTTCCCCGTTATGCGTCGCCGTGGGTGATGGGGGTTAGGAGCCGATTTTTCCCGGTCATGGGGAAAGTTGATGGAGGAAGCTCACCTGTTTTGCTTTATTATTCTGCTTTGGCATGCAGTTGCCTCTAGGAAAAAGCGGCATTCTTACTCACGCTGGCAGGCCATCCCATCCTAACGACACCTAGAACGGATAGATCTTTAGCGATCCTCTGAAAAAGGAGAGAGGCGGCACCTACTTCTTAACTGACAGCCTCGAGGACATAGTCTCAAAGCTTGCGCTTGCGTATTCTCTCACTCCCCCCCCCCGCGTGGCGCGCTTAGCCCAGCGGAGGCAGAACTAAGGTGTTCACCGCGTCTGCGCAGTGCACGTCTCTGAAGACTTGGTCGAAGAGTCCAAAGTTTCCTAAAGCGACTGATGTCCGCTGCCCAGTAGCTTTGCTGGTCGGCTTCAGCTGTGACCACTGTCAGCAGCAGGCATGCTGGGGGCTGAGGTGGGAAGAAGCAGCCGCAGCATGTACCGTCTGAGGAAGGGTCTGTGCCTGGCTCTGGCCAGCGGCGTCGGCTCCTCTCTCGGTCCCCTGGGCTGCCCTCAGCTCATTCGACTACCCTCCTGCCCTGGCAGCTTCAGGGGGCTGCAGCAGGGAAACTGCGCCCTTCCAGGTAGCCGCTTTTAACATTCTTCATTCAGCCAGGCCGCTGCCGAAGGTTGTAAGTTGGGAGACGCGATCGTGCGGAGCTGTACACCGCAGCAGAGGAGAGCTTAGGGAGGGCGTTCAGGAGAAATTTCATTTCGGAACCTTTCAGTTGCAACAGAGTATAAATAGAAGCGATTCATGGAGAAAATCTGTGGTCGCCAGCAGTCGAAAACGACTTGATGGCGCATAACCAATCAATCTAATGGAAGCGATATCACAATTGTTGCAGATTTGGGGGAAGTTCTGCCAATCTTGCATTTAAAAAAAAACCCGACTGAATCAAAGTTTCCAAAGAGACGGCCGGGCTAGTCTTCTGTCAGCACAAGAAACCGCAAGGCATCTTGAAGAAAAGCCAGGGTTCTTGTTGCTTACTGTGTCACCTCTGTTTCCATCCATGAGATGGTTTTATCAAATGAAAAGTGTGTTAAGTGTAACTAGATATATTCCATAGAAAATACGCTCACAGTTGCTACCTAATAAATAACCTGCTTCCACTGGAGAATTATTTCCAAGTAAACTACAGTGTTTTTACAAATTACATTAAATGGTGTTTAGAGTGACTTAAATATTCATTGCAAGAAAATAATTAATTGGTTGTTTTAACACAAATTTATTGCCCAGTTAAATCTTGGCTAATTTCAAAAAGCTAAGCAGAATTCAGACCTGGCTATACTTGGCTGGAAGACCATCATGAGATCTCAAGGCTGTATACTAGACTGGGAAGTTGAAAAAAAAAAATCCGGAAAGAAGGCAGTGGCAAACCACTTTTGTACTTTTGCAGGATGTGTCCATGGATTTATGTGTCCATGAAGTCATCAGGAGCTGAATTTGGCTTGTGGGAGTCTTTATAGTACCTCATAATGCAGATTGACATTTTCAACATATCTTGTTTATTAATTTTATTATTTATTTATTTAATTAATTTCGACCCCCACTTTTCCTCCAGGAGTTCAAGCAGTTTACCCATGGCTCTCCATTTTAACTCTCCCCCCAACAACTGAGGCTGAGGCTTTAGCCCTTCTCTTTTGGAGAAGCAGGGGATGCTTGATATGAATTTAAGTGGTTATCAATGCTATCGTTAGATGATTTCTTCATGATTTCCCGCAGGTGCAGGGTCCACTCTTTGGATCAGTGGGCACCATTATATGTGGCTGTTGATCCATTTGTTGCAACAGTAATTGACCAACAGGCTTGTCTCCCAAGCCTGACATCGGTTGGTCTATGTTCAGCTCAGCACCACCCTTGTGGGAGGGCAGTTTCCACTGGCACCAATGAGGAGGAATGGACCTCACTGCCAATGCTATGATTAGATTGATTCGTTTAAATTAATCAGAATACATGAAGTTGCCTTGTTGAGTCAGACTACTAGTTTATCTAAACTGGTATTCTCAAGGTGAATCAGAAAGGCTGTGCAAGGCCTATGGCAGAGGTCTTTACTAGCTCTCCTACATACTATCCTTTTCACATAAAACTGCATAGTCTAAGGCCTCCAGGCTGCATGTAGCCCCAAGAAGTGTTAGGTCTTTCCCTGGAGTTTCCTTCAAGAGTTTCACTGAATTGAGATTTTCCAAATGGAGTAAGATGTGGAGACTTATGAAATACAGGGAGAATAATCATATTAACTATATTTAACTTTAATTACATTTAAATGAAAATCAAATTAAATCACAATTGATTCTTTTTCTTGCCCCAGTCAGTTGTTTGCTGTGGTCTTGCTCCCTTAGATTATAGGGCCAAGCATATAACTCAAAAGCTAAATGTATCTCTTGGCTTCAAAAGAGTGGCTGATCCATATTTTAACAGTGGATACAGATTGAACCATTCCTCTGTAAGGCCCATTCTCCCAATTTCCAGTGCAAGGACAGACCACTTACCATTTTGGAAAGGCAGGAATGGATGATATTTTCCTTAGCCTTAGCCTGCCCTTACGCTGCAGGGAAGGTGACCACCACTGGAACTTGCTTGCTCACCCTCAAAAGTGTTTCAACTCTTTCCACTGTACAGATGCCTCCAATTGCCCACCCTACCCCTGTCCCTGCTCTGTGCCCTGAGTAGCCATTTTGTACTGAGCTGTTGGCTTGCCTACCATGAAAGGCTGGACTTTTTTTTTTTTAAGTTGTTTGGTTTGGTGAAATGCTGGTCATTTCTTTGTATATTTATTTTTTTAAGAAGTACAGTGGAACTTTGAAATGCCAGCTGTTTTCTTTTGGTTTAAGCTGGTGAAATCAACAAGAGTTCTGCCAAGTTTGGACTATTGTCCTTTTCTTTTTCACCAGTCCTCCAAAGATCTGTCCAAAAAAGGGAAAGCAGTTGGCACTTGCTTTCTTGGCGTGGGAGGGAGAAAAAGTAGGAGAGTCCATCACATGGGGCTGTGTTAACCGTGGTCTAGACACACCACCTTGCCACCACTAAGGCCCAAGTGAAGGAAGGAGTTGCAATCCAGAAAGGGATTTCTTAAGCTGTTTCATTTCCAGCTGTTTTCTGCATGGAAGACTAGCAGTTCAAAGCTAGTGTGGAAAAGCTTTAAGGCTGCTAATGGAACTATAAAGGATGAAGTCAAGAAAGTAGTCTACAGTCAGCTGATTCTATGCCTCTTCATTCTTCTTTGTCATTTTTTTTTTTTGCCTTCATTTCCTTTCTGTGTCTTGGCCTTGTCAGTTCAAGGCTTTGCTGAATCTGTTTTTCTGTTTTTTCTTCTGTTTTTCTTCAGGTTGAGAGAATGGTTCAGCTTCACTTAATAAGAAGCCTGGAAAATATCTTGCAGTTTTCAAAACTGTTTTTTTTCTAACTTGGAGGAAAATTAGTTTGAAGAAAACCATGTTAAAAAGCTAAGGCAGTCATGAGTTTAAGAAAAATCTATATGAGAGCAGTATCTATAGATCAGCTCAAGGTCACAAAAATGTGCAAGCTTTCAAGGCTTTCAGATTTCTTCATCAGACAGAATGTTACAAAAAGCAGGTGGGGAAGCAGAGGAAAGGGGAAAAGATAAATGTGGCCATGATGTTTGCAGGGTTTGGATTTCACAATGGAAATTATGTGAATTGGAGTTAAGGGGAAAATGCAGATTTTTCCAATGGGCTGTATGATAGAATAATTGAACTAAAGTTAAGTTGTACCTCATTCTGTAAGGATTTCAGGTAGCATCTAGAACTGCCTCTGGATTACTAAAATGAGCAAGTATCCTTGGGTTTTATCAAAGTTAGGGAAAAGAACTGTGCAGTGGTTCAGTTTCCAGGAGAAAAATGTGCTTTGCAGCTGCAACACAATTTCCCCAAAATACATGTTTGGTTTAAGAAGTTGTTGATATGCATGCTCATAACACATTCCAAAGCATCTTTTTTCCTTGAGATTTACAACCCTGCAAAGCCCTGTTCCCTAACTTAGATCAAATCCACTTGTATTTGAACTCATCTCCATCCTTAGGTGAAAGACATGGTTTTAGATCATATGCTAGGTTACAAAAATAAATTAAAAGCCTATACTTCTACCCCCAAATAAGGCTACCCCATTGCAGCTACTCTTGGTTTTCTTCTGCCTACCAAAAAATCTCTCACTTTCGTCTAACAATGGATGTGGGTCTGAGCACAGTTAGATGTTTACTCACTGATACACAAATGCTTAAATGTAATTTAAGAAAATTCTGATTCCTAAATCATAAAGTCTCATTGTCTCTTTCCAGAGGCAATGTTATTTCCAGAGAATGTTATCAAGTATTATCTTTCTCTTAAAAGTCTTTGACGGAGTAGCAGACTTACAGACTTACACTCTTGTGGCAGGAAAACAGTTTTGTCTCCCCTCATAAAATTTGGGAGGTGCTCAAAATATTTAAACAAAGGAAAGCCTGACTGTAGAGTTAATGTAAGCATGTGTAACAAAAGCATCTTTCCAAAGGATGGCAGGATTGGATTAAAAAACAAGATCTTTCTCCAAAAGAAGAAAGGAAGTTTTTCAGTACAAGAGACAATTGTGGTCAAGATTTTTAATACTAATCATCGCTAGAAGTTATCTCCGCTTCTGGTCTTGTACCCGCTGAGGAAATTTGACCTTTATGATCTGTGTTTAGGAGTTCTAAATCATGTTAATTAAGGTGAACAGTAAAATTTTCTAAAATGTGACATCAGCCTGATAATGAACTGTTGATTATAATAACATTTCTCTACCAGGTGCTGATACAGTGAAGCCACTCAACGGTGTGAGAATTCTTGATCTAACAAGGTTTGTGCTTCTTTTTGCTGTAGTTCAGAGAATTATTTAAAATTCCTCATGGAAAGTCTTTGACAAAAATGATGATAATTTTGGAGGAGGGACAATAAGATTGTAATTATCTGTTGAAAAGAAGGTTGGAAGTCATGTTTTTCTTTTTTGTTTCTTGCTCTTTTTGTTTCTTTCCTTTTTTTCCCTCTAGATTGGTCTTTTATTGTATGAGAACATTCTTAATAAATATACATGAATAAATAAATAAAATTGATAATATTTTTGTTACTTATGGGACTGCCTCTCCCTGAGGGTATCTCCCCATCCCACTAGGTTACATAGGGTGGACATGCTCCAGGTCCCCTCCCTTAAATGTTGCTTCCTGATGGGACCTTGGAGTTGTGCCTTCTTGGTGGCCACCCCAAGCCTTTGGAACAAACTCCCCCCTGAGATCCAAGGGATCCCTACCGCTTTAGCCTTCCAGAGGGCTGCGAAGACCTGACTCTTCCCCCAAGCATTGGGCTAAGATGTGCTGGGAGGATGTTTGGTCTGGCACCTGGAGGGAAGGGTACTTTTGTTTTTAGCTCTGTTTTACGGATTGTTTTATGCTGCCTAGAATCATTATATGATCTGGGTGGACATATAAGTCCTGCAAACAAACAAACAAACAAACAAATAAATTTTATTATTAAATGTTGCAGAGTACTTGCAGGACCTTTTGCCACTATGAACCTGGGAGATCTTGGAGCTGAAGTAATTAAAGTGGAAAAACCAGGTAAAAGAGATTTATTTTTAATATGAAAGACACATTTATTATGGGATGACATTTTTTTTTAGTCTCTAGGCTACTTTAGTTTCTCAAGAGAAGCATATTAAAAATGCACTGATGGTTAGAGGAGGAAGGAAAAGTAAAAGTAAAATTATGATGATAATATGTTATGAAAATAAGGTAAGTGATGCGGTGGCTGCCCTTTCTCAGTGCCTGGGGGCTGTGGGGGTCTGGATGGGGAACAACAGGCTTCAGCTGAACCCTGATAAGACAGAGTGGCTGTGGGTTGATGGCTTCTCGGTATCCAGGAAGTTGTCATCTTTAGTTCTGGATGGGTGGCACTGCCCCACTCAGAAACGGTGCGGAACTTGGGGGTCCTCCTGGACTCATAACACCTGCTCGAAGAGCAGATGGCAGTTGTTGCCAGGAGGATCTTTGCACAACTTCATATTGTGTGCCAGTTATGCCCTTTCCTGGATCGAGATGTCCTCTGGACAGTCATGCCCTGGCAGTGATGAGTGCCCGAAGATCAGCACATGTGACACCACTGCTGTGCGAGCTGCACTGGGTGTCAGTTTGCTTTCACATCCAATTTAAGGTGTTGGTTATGACCTTTAAAGCCCTTCATGGCATCGGGCCAGGTTACCTGTGGGACCATCTCATTTCCATAACATCGACCCGTCCCACCCAGTCATGCAGAGAGGGCATGCTATGGACTCCTTGGCAAGGGAGTTTCACTTGGTGGGGTCCAGGAGTCGAGGCTTCTCTGCAGTGGCGCCCACCCTTTGGAACATTCTGCCCCCCAAGGTGAGGCAGGCCCCTTTGCTCCTGACCTTCCGGAAGGGTTTGAAGACCTGGTTCTGCTGCTTTGCCTGGGATGGGAAGGGGAACAGCTCTTCCTAGGGGTGGCTGGTGGCGTAGAGGTCTCCCTACCAAATGTAAATTCTCCCAGCTGGATTTTATATTTATTTCTTATTTTAGTATTACGGATGTTGACTTTATATCCTGAGGTTTTAAGGGATAATTTTATTGTAAACTGCCCGTAGTCCCCCTTTTTTGGGGGAGATGGGCGGTAATAGAAATTTGAATAATAAACAAACAAACAAAAAATATGAATAGAGGTTTTTCTTCCTGTCTCAAAGTATGAAAACATGGGATTATCCACTAAAATTAAATTCAGGTAATAATTTAAGTGTGGGATTTGTTGCCATTGGATGTGGCTACTTGTTGTGATGGATGTTTGCTACTTTTTGAAGCACAGGTTGCATACCTTAAATCATAGTTGTTTGGGAAATCAACACTGAACGAGGGCTATTGTTTTGATCTTTTGGGTTGCATTTGGGCTGGCTGTTCTTAATAAATTTCTGCTCACTGTTTTTGCAGTAAAATCAGTATTTATAATTTCTTGGTTTATTATTGGCCACACTGAGGCCAGTGCTAGAGTATTCCAAGAAGGGAATATTTCCGTACTGATTTTTTAACTTTACTATTTTTTTACTTGTGTCCATTTATTTGTTCCTTATTTTTCCTTTGGGCAGTTGAGCACAAATTGTGGCATTTATCACAGTGGAAGACAAGCAGAAATATGAAACTCTGATGTCCTGAGTGATATTATTAGACCCTTAGTAGTCAGGATAAATATGGGGTAAATTGCCATCTGTTTCCAATTAAGTGCATTTTATGCCAAGTCTTTTTGGCTTTGTAAGATCAGTCTAAAAGCAGAAATTTATCTCATACAGTGGCCACAATCCCACATAGAGTAAAAACATATTTAAGACATTTTATCTCAAGGGCTTTAACTATGCTTGGCTATGCCAATAGTTTTTTCACAAGAGTGTGTACTTTGGTGTAGCCTGCTGTACAATAACTAGATATACAAAACATTGATAATTGAAATGAAACCAAATAAAGAGAAAAAATAAACACATCTATCTTCAGTTTCTTAAAATACAGAGCATTCCTTTTAGAATACTAAAGCATTTTTATTTTGCCCTCCTAATTCAAGACAGCTTAAAATATCTGCTTCAAGTAGGAATTAAATTTTGGTAATAATTTAAAAATTGAACTATCATTTTTTTTTGTATAAGAGTTTTTATTAGATTTAAAACAAAGATAAAAACTACAAAAAAGCAAAAAACTAAAATAGTGAAAACACAAAAAGAGAAATTTTTTTTTAAAGGACACATAAAGAGGTGACTTCTGACTTTTAACAGCAAGAATATACAATTTTCCATAATCAATCCCTTACTCTATATTAAAGCAAAATCACATTATTTCTATAAATCATTCTATTAGCACATTATAAAAATCACTAAATACATTTGCTCCTTCCCCTTATATTAAAAGAGAAGAAAGAATATAAACCTCCTAATCAACTCCCCCCCCATAACATTTATTTAATTATTTCCTTCCTACTACTATTCTATACCTTTCTGTCTGCTCTAATAGAGATCAAACTAAAAAGCATATAAATTGTCTGCGATTATAGTTAATAATACAACAGTTATAATAACCTTAATCATATTAAGCCTAAAACCAAGCATTTATTATTATATCTTATTAAACTTAATCTAGATCAGTAAAGAGAAATGAAGTCAAACAAGCCTTAAAAGCAACCCAGGTAATTATTCTTAAATTCTTACCCCACTTCAAAATAAACCAGAGCATTTACATATCTCCACAATACACCAAAGCACTTTTCATAGAAATCAAACAGCCCAACTGCCCCCTTTAAAGACTCTGACTTCTCAGCAAAAAACCTTCCATAGATAATAATCCCTCCTTTTCCATATTGTTCCATCAGAAAGTCAATCTCACTTATGACTTGCAAATCTTCTGTCCCTTTAATTTCTTCAAGTTGACTACCCAGTGGTCGTCTGGCATTTCAACAGAAGCCTCAGTCTCGCTGTTAGTAGAAACATTTCTATTGTTGTTAAGCGCTTCAATTTCTTCCACGACATCCCCAACCAGATAACACATTTTAGAACTGATGTTCTCTACAATGTCCCAAGTATCGTGCATAATAACTTGACAGGAATCGAAAAGAATCTGTTTAAGCTCACAATGGAAATCTGAGAAAGTCTGCTTGAAGTCCTCCATGTCTCAGGCAGTAGATTATGGCGCCCCCTAAGTACTTAACTAGCGAAAGTAGGAGTTAATGGAAAATTTCTGAAAAATGTTTACACAAGTGAAAGTACAATAATAGGCAGTTCCCCGGAGAAAATAGCAGCAGAGAGCTAAAAGTTCAGAACAGCAGATTCAACGTGTAGGAAAATAGTAAAATCTTCAAATTTAATGCAAAAATAATAACAGGGAGATGATTACATGTTCTCAGCCCTCCTCCTGTCCTGACTAAGCAAGGACCACACCGAGACGAGGAAGAAGTCTCTAGTGTTTTATTACTGCTATTATAGACAGAAAATCCTACCAAACTGAAGAAGCGTGGGAAAACCCAGACAGATAAACCCGAAAAGTCAAGGCGGGTCTCTTCTAGGTTTCTTTGAATGACAGCTCAAAGTCTCTAAACTACGCATGTGTTTTCCCCTGTGGATAGGGGCCCCCTCCTGCTCACCATCAGTACTCATGACACCTCAATATTTGGATGGAAAGCAAAATCCAAAACTTAATTTAAAACAAAATTAATCCCAAGTATAACAATAAGCACCAAGCAAGCTTGCTTCTCCTTGCTGTAAAAAGCCTCTCTTAGGGTACATAAACTTAAAAAGAAATAAGTTGGGTGATTTAGAAATGGGGTGGCTGGTCTTAGTGTCTCTTTAAGGCTACAGTGAGGCTTGGAAATGGTGATGTCCCAGCCTCCCAGCGGCTCTTACCAGATTAATGTGAACCCTGTTTGCGATCCTCTGGCTGCAAGTCGCTGTTCAGGAGGACAGATGGGATGATTCTAAGCATTTTCTTTGTCCATGAAAATGTTCCTGGGCTCAGGAAAAATCTGCCTGAGCCCAAACAAACTGCCGCATTGTCAGTTCTGTCCACAGAGCCCACGGATACAGCTGTTCAAGTCCACTACATCCCCACCGGAAGTCCGAACTATCATTATTAACACCTCTATAATCATGCTTTTCATCTGAAGTGACTGCTGAAAATAAATGTGATCTATTGGTTGGAGTACCTGATAAAGATCTACAAGTGACCCAGTTGTCGCTCAGCATGATCTCAGTTATTGTGAGGTTATGAAAAGCAATGAGGAGAAGGATGTGGACAGTATGTGCTTCTTCTGGTGTTATTGGTTATCATGGATCATATTGAAAAGAGTTGATGGGAATTGGCATTTAGTAACATCTGGAAAGCCATATGTTGCTCATCATGGTGAAGGTGAAATGAAATATACCCTTATCTACAGATTTCATAGATGCTGTTTGTAGAATTGATTATAAACTTTCCCCTGATTCTGTTTGCTGAACTCTGTATGCATCGTCCTACTTTTCAAAAAATGGTTGAATACAAGTAACATCTAATTTGGTTTTCTTTAAAATAGATTATAAATATATGCACTTTCAACATGTTATATATTTATCTGTAAGCTATAATCTACATAGTGTGCTAAAAATTATTACAAATAACTTTAGATAGTTGTCAGCATTGTTCTGCAAATTTGCCTGAAGTAACTACAGATATAAAATTAGTTACAAATGTTAGGTTAGAAAAACATAACAGAACCAATGATGTCACTGATAAAGGATGTTATTGTTGCTGTTAAGTCTTATGAGTTGATAGCCCTTAATTTGTGCTCTCTTGTACCAAAAACATTTCTATGCACTGTTTCCTAGTCTTGCTTCCCAGGCAATAGATGACTGTACAAACACTCATCTAACCTCTGGAAAGGGAACACAGCACCTGTTTTTAGTTTTTGCATCTGTCTTTGATGTAATGAAGACTCTTGCTCTGGCATGATAACTATGCACATGTTGCTTATCGAAGCTCCAGATGTTGAAGTAGTTGCTATAGGTGTTTATATCATGTATATCTGTTATTGCAAGAGATTCTTCGCAATATATATTATAGTATGTTATGTTATATTATATTATATTAGCAGCTGGATAGCGCAGTGGTTAGAGCACCGCCCTTTGACATGAGAGACTGGGGTTCAAATCCTGGCTGGTACCTACCTTACCAGTAGGGGTCCTTGGGCAAAGACCCCCTAACACTTTACCTGCCTACCTCAGACATGAGAATGACATGGACTAAGAAAGTCATGCCAGCTTGGATGTTGCCCAGATTAACAAGGTCCACATCAGATGTTGGGGAACCGGGACAATCTGACGATAAGTGGGCTACTGGATCAAACCATACACATATGAGACAAGAGAACTTGGAATTGATGGAATGCTACTACAACAGTAGACCTAATGAGAGGGGATATATGAAATGTATGAGGGAACTATGGATGGACTGAAGACCTGCACCCACACTAACTGAGAAACAGCTAGCTACCCATCGCTTCAACGTAGTGAAGAGGAAGCTGCTCTCACAACTTGAGATAGACCAACTACACATTATATCCCAGACTTAAGAAGACCCAGAAGAACAACTGGAGGTCCAGCCAACACCTGAAGCTGGAATGTCACTGCCACCCCCTCCATTACAGAGCACAGCAGCTGAGATGAGGCACAAGATCATGAATAAATTAGCTACAGTCAGCCCTTGAGACCAATTACCAAGGCTCAGTGGAGAAGTACCATCAGATCATATGCTAGAAGATGCCAGTAGAGCTCTCATGACAATCCCTGCTACCACCATAACTCAAACCAATGAACTTGTATATGCTATAGCTGCTGTAATCCTGGAGATGCTTGGCTACATGATCAAGAAGAACAGTACATTATCCCCCTGGAAAATGAGGTTGGAGACTAAGATCAAGGTAACTTGGAGAGAAGTTAGTCAGCTGGTGGAACTACAGAAGGGTGTGGAGATTAAGGATAAAACTCAGCTATTGAAAAAATACAGGGGCCTGACTCCATCTGAAGCCCTAGAGACTGCTAAACAAAGGTTCACATCACTGGCTACCAGGCTAAGGAGATACACTGGACACACAGAGGCCAAGAAGATAAATGTCCTGTTCTCCAAAGAACCATCCAAGGTGTACTCCCAACTACAGTGCAACAACACAGTAACAGCAGAGCCACCAACAGCAGAAACTGAACAGGACTGGAAGAACATATGGGAGAAAGAGAAGATATATAACATCAGTGCAAAGTGGCTGCAGGACCCAAGAGCAGACCACAACAATCTCCCAGAACAGGAACCAGTCACCATCATAGTAGCAGACATCCAACAGTGGGTCAAGAACATGAAGAGCTTGATGGCACCTGGCCTGGACATAATCCACACCTACTGGCTAAAGAAACTCACAGCAGTGCATGAGTGCCTAGCAGCACAGATGAACCAGCTGCTAGCAGCAGGCTCCCATCCAGACTGGCTAAGACAAGGAAGGGCAGTGCTGATTGTGAATGACTGCCGCAAGGGAACAGCACTGTCCAACTACTAGCCAATAACCTGCCTCCCCACAACATGGAAAATCCTATCAGGCATCATAGCCACCAAGCTACAGGACTATATGCACCAGTACATGAATACTGCTCAGAATGGCATTGGGAACAACCCCAGAGGCTCAAATCACCAGTTGCTCATAGATAGCAGTCACCCAATGAGCACAGCCTGGATTGACTACAGGAAAGCCGATGCCTCAGTGCCACACACATGGATCTGTGAATGCCTGGCATTACACAAAGTCAACAGGACACTAAGGACCTTCCTCAAGAACTCAATGGAACTGTGGAATACAACACTGGAAGTCAACACAAGACAGCTCACAAAAGTGGTCATCATGTGTGGCATATACCAAGGTGATGCACTGTCCCCACTGCTGTTCTGCATAGGCTTGAACCCCCTCAGCCAGAAAATCACAAGAACTGGATATGGATACAAGTTCAAGAATGGAACTACCATCAGCCACCTCCTCTACATGGATGACATCAAGCTGTATGCTAAGAGTGAATGAGACATCAACTCACTGATCCACCTGACACGGATCTACAGTGAGGACATTGGGATGTTATTCGGACTGGAGAAGTGTGGTCAGATGGTAAAGTGTAAATGGAGGGAAGGTAGTTAAGACTGATGGGTTGGAACTACCAGCAGATGTACAGACCAGCTACAGTGTCCCACAGTCAAATGGGAACCACAATGGGGAGGCAAGGAAGACAGCAACATCCACGTACCACCAAAGGATAAGACAGGCCCTGAAGAGCTAGCTTGATGGGAAGAGGAGGATCCACACCATCAACATGTGTGCCCTGACAGTCATCAGATACCTTGCTGGTATAGTGAGCTGGCCAAAGGAGAATATTGAGGCTGCTGATGTTGAGATGTGGAAGCTCCTCACAACGTACGGCGGCTTCCACCCCAAGTCCAACTTCTAGAGACTGTACACCAGTTGGAAAAAGGTTGGGTGGGGTCTGGTGAGTGTCAAAGCCACTGTCCTGGATAAAACCCAGAATATCCAGGAGTACATCAGTAAGATGGCACCCAAAGATGAGCTGCTGAAAGAATGCCTGAGGCAGCAGCAGAGATGGATGGAAGATCAAGCAGCAGAATGCCATGGCAAGACAAGACCCTGCATGGGATGTACCATCAACAGATAGCTGAGGTGGCTGACCTTGGGAAATACTACCAGTGGCTGGAAAGGGCTGGACTAAAAGACAGCACTGAGGCACTGATCATAGCAGCACTAGAACAGGCACTAAGCACCAGATCCATAGAAGCAGGGGTCTACCACACTAGACAGGACCCGAGGTGCAGACTGTGCAGAGGCCTCAGAGACAATCCAATACATAGTGGCAGGGTGTAAGATGCAGTCAGGAACAGCATACACTGAACGGCACAACCAAGTCGCTGTCATTGTGTACAGGAACATCTGCACAGTGTATGGGCTAGATCCTCTCAAGTCCAGATGGGAGATTCCACAGAAGGTTGTGGAGGATAACAGGGCTAAGATCCTGTAGAACTTCCAGATCCAGATGAACAGGCAGGTACTGGCGAATCAACCAGACATTGTGGTAATAGACAAGGACCAGAAGACAGTGGTGGTGATAGATGTAGCAGTAACAAGTGACAGCAACATCAGGAAGATGGAGTATAAGAAGCTGGGGAAGTACCAGGGCCTGAAGGAGGTACTAGAGAGGATGTGGAAAGTGAAGGCCAAAGTGGTCGCAGTGGTGATAGGAGCACTCAGGTCTGTGACTCCTAAGCTGAAAGAGTGGTTCCAACAGATCCTGGGAGCAACATCAGAGCTCTCTGTCCAGAAGAGTGCATGCTAGGAAAAGCTAAGATACTGCACAGAACCCCAGTAGAGGACCCAAGAGGACTGAGGAAGACACATACCACCCATAGGGGTGAGAAGGGAGGGAGGGAGGGAGGGGGAGAGAGAGAGAGAGAGAGACAGAGATTGTGTGTGTGTGTTGTCTGTATGTGTGGTTCTCTGTGTATATATGTGTTTCTGCATAGCACATCATTTCCCAGGTACAAATTGTTAATGTTTTCTACTACAGATTAAAGTTACTATGGTAACTAATCATTTTGGCAGGGTGAAGAGGTTGAATTCAACTGTCCCCTTTTCGAATGTTAATTTTTGCACCTGGAAAAAAAAAACTTGCCTGGACTTGTTTTAGTTTCTGTTTCCCTTCTGTGTAGGCATGTAGAGAATTTTTAGCAGCTCTCACTGAGAGCCTGTAGAATGCAGAAGCTTTTAAATATGTTTTGCTTTCTGTAAATAAAATTATTTTTATAGAAATGCCTGGTGTGTGACTTTTCTGATCTCTCCTGGGCCAAAGGCTTTCCTAGCAATCTGCCAACACAAATCTAAGGATTCTCCTATGTATCTTTGGGAATAAGGAATATAATAGGGACCTTTTAAAACTTAGCATTTCAGAAACATGAATGATTTCCTACATCAGAACTTCATGGTTACTAGAAAGTTAGCATATCAGAGAAGGTATTTTATCAAGTTTGATTTTTGTATTGCACAGAGGAATTTTGTGTGGGCCTGGAGAACTTGGAAATGTGTAGTCATGAGCTGTGTTTTGAAGTGTAATCCTTGGGGACTTGAATCATAAGATAGTGTGAATGCAGAAATCCTTTCTTACCTAGTTACATGCTTTCCTAGAGAGGTTGACAGAGGTTACACTACTTTTGGTATTATAGTAGTAATATATCTTCATCCATGTATCAAATTAATTGGATTGAATCTTATCCAGCCATAGTCTTCAGTGCTAAAACTTTGGACATTTGAAAATGAAAAGATAATTTTTGTAGGCAATTAAAGTGTTTGAAGGCTATAATTCAATTTGGAACTTGGGATAGGAATGTGATCTGTGATCACACAAGTGTACGGGATATTGCTGAAAACTTATTAATGTTAGTCATTGTTACTTTTAGGATCTGGGGATGATACACGATCTTGGGGACCACCATTCGTTGGAACTGAAAGTGTTTATTTTCTCAGTGTAAACAGAAATAAAAAGGTAACAAAAATGTCCTCCTTGTAATGCTAAATATTTTGAGCAAAATCATTTTTTCTACTAAGGTCGTTCCTGTTGCATATGCATATATACAGTATTGTCAAAAGGAGAAACAGCTATTAGATGCAACTGACTCATTCTTTAAGTAAAGTTCAAAGTAGATTTTTTCAATAATGTTCAAAGTGGATAACTGAATGTAGTAATGTTATTAAGAGAATTACGTTTTTCCTCTTTTACTAGAGTATAGCTGTTAATATGAAGAAGCCCAAGGGAGCAAAGATAATTAAAGAGGTGAGTTTAAACTGAAAAATAAATTGTTTATAAAATAAATCCTTGTTACGAGGAAATGGCATTCATGTTGCAAAATATGCAATAGATATTTTGAGGGACAGGTCGTCATTTAATAGCAGAACATAGAGTTTGCTAATTAATGGTCATCATTCAATCTGTGTCAACTCCAGGGTCTAAAGTGCTGAAGTGCTTCTGCCAGTCACTGTAGATATTCTTAAACTAGATAGATTAATGGTTTGTCTGGATTTAAGCTGTTTCCTAATATTTTATATCAGGGGTGGATAATCTGTACTCTTTTGTGCTCAGAAATAAGTTCCACTGCGTTGAATTGGGCTTACTCCCAGGTAAAAATATCTAGCACTGTGGCCTAATATTAGGAAGGTGATTCCTCCTCAGTCTTCAAGAAAGATCTCTAGTTACTGCTGTTTTCTCAGTCAATTATAATAATAGGCAGTCATGGTTGAACAGCAAGAAAGCTTTTGTTTTGTTGTTCTAACCACTGATATCTGCACGCTAATCTACATATTTATCAGAATAATGGAGTGCTATTTTTTGTATTTGTTTAATTGCCTGATGTAATAAAGACTCTCTTGGATTGAGCTCAGTACTCGAAGATTCCATGGACATGTACAGTAATTCTATTAAAAATAATATGGAAGTGGTTTACCATTGTCTTTTCTGACATTTTTATGTTTACTTCCTGATCTAGCCCTGTGGTTTCCTGGTGGTTTCCCATCTAACTAACCAGGTCTAACCCTGCTTAGCTTTTTTGAGATCAGCCAGAGTTAGCCAATGGTTAGAGCTGGTTCAAATCCAATTTTACTTTGTTTGCTAAATAAAAATGAAAAATGGTTTCAGAGAATTTGAGCCCTGGTGAGAAGAACTAAAACTAGAAAAGAAGGAAGCAGAAGGGATAGTTTAATTTTGGTTTCACACCCATAGGGATTAAAGAATGCTTAGGGCATCCATCTACCAGAAAAGAATAGGTCAAGAGCCACAAATATATTTACTTTTTTGAAGTTAGCTTCCTATTTATCTGCCAAGCTCTTTACTCTTCAACTAATGGGAAATGTCCTGCTTTGAATGAAACTAGTAGGAGCTTCCAGAACTTGTCAAATACAGCATATGACTAATTCTCTTGTTGATTATTCCTGGCTACTTATGATGTAGCATAAATGTATATAGAGAAAGCCCTCAGCCAAATATTTTCCACTGTATCAAAAGGTATAGTTCAGTATATATACAACTATATCCATCTAATGTCTTAGAGGTTGACTTATTAAATACAGATTTCCCAAAATGAAGAAAGCTATAGCTTCTTAGAAAGTAGTCAAATATTAATTTACACCTCATACTTGCTTTCTATGAGTCTATCCACCTTTTTCTCCTTAACATCTTAGCCTTTCAGTAAGTTTGGCATGTAGAAATGAGTGAATTAAGTACAATTTTCAAAATGATGTTTTGGAGTTTTCTACCACAGTGGTAGCAATAGGAGTAACAGTAAACTATCATTATTTAATGTCTTCATATGTCATTTTTCCATCAAGTGTAAATTGAATCATTAAACTGTTCTCTGGCTCCATTTAGCACTTGCTGGATGTAGTATACTGTATATCTCTTAGTGATTAGATTATTCATAAAGTGCATGCATCTGTTGTTTTGAGTTTTTGCTGACCTGAGATTTTTTTTGTGTAAGTGTGTTTTAGACTTAAGTATAATAAATAATCCACAAAAGCAGTAATGCTTGTTATTGCTGATATGATGACACCAGTTTATTAAACCCATTCCAGTGTTTTCTTACTAATCAGCTAAATATATGTTTCAGAAAATGATTTCTTGGCCAATTTAAAGTATTTTTAAACAGGTCACTTCTAAACAAAATCTCATTGGAACATAGGTACATACATTTGTACATTCCCATCTGTATATATGTGGTGTGAAAAGGAAGAATTATTTGGGAATAAGGAAACATAAAATAACCCTACAGTGATGAAATAGTTGAGTATTTGGGGGGAATATGAGTTGTGTTCCCAGAGTAATGAGAAATTGTATCTTGCTCTTGCTTGATCCAGATAAATGGAGAAACATTCATTATTGCAGAATGGCCGCATACTTGACTATTTAAGATCTTACAAACACTAAATCTGAATGGGATGCAGTATTAGCTCTCTCATCCTCCCATCTGAGGCTGACATAATTCTTTTGCCTGTTGCAGCTCCTGATGACCAGCAATACAACTATATAACTTTATTGTATATTGAGAGGAGGGGAAGCAAAGCAAAACTATATATTTTTCTTGAATTTCTAAATATACTGTATATTTTACTATCACTGGGATAGGGCCATACATGTCCCTCCTGAATTAACAATTGGGTTCTGCTTTTTTTTTTTTTTATCGTATGGCATAGCAGTTCAGTGTTCATGCTGCTTTTTCTTGCTGGGAAATCCTTGTGAGGTCCAGCAGCCAGATGTGTAGACTATTTAGCCATGATAAGTCCCATTGCCCAGGGTGCACCACAAGGAGGCTAGTCTACCTTGCACCGAACCTAAACAACACAGTACAGTATAAGAAGCAGCTTTTCATGGAACAGGACTTCTTGGTTGATGTTTCAGTATAATTGTATGTAAATTTGTATAAAGTACTTCTCTGTAGTTCATCCTCATTTATTGATGAGGTATAGAGATCTTACATATTGGGTATGCTTTTGGTAAATGAAGAGAGCCACAGTTGCATGGAATGATAAATGAAGGCATGCAGTGTTTACTACCCTCATGAATCTAGTTCCCTCTAGATGGAATATTACAGCTTTCTTCATTTTGGAGCCATCAATACATGTTGAGAAATAGGCTCAGTGTGTATGGAACTATCAAAACCAGCTGTGATTGTGGGGTACCCAAGGAGGACCAAGCATGCTAAAACACACAAAAAAAACAACACACCAGCTCCTCCATACTAACAGACCACCCTCCTGGATGCCATCTTGGATTTCAGTTGGATTTAACAACTGACTTGCAAAATTCCTGAAAATTTATCAATTGGCTCTTGCAAGCTGGTACGAGCCAACTCCAGCACACTACCAGTTATAAAAACTGAGATCCTATAACATCTGTGGGAGGATCCTAGGATAGGGAAGACTACCATAGAAGATAGGTATAATATTTTGATGCTACAAGTTTAGAACTTCAGATACAATCCAGAAAAAGTTTTGAAAATCTGTGAACTGTGGATTATTGATATGTAAATGCTATTATGTTTATTTTAGTGCTGTGCATATTTACTTGGAAATAAGTTTCCAGAATTCCATGAATTCTATACATATTTTCTTGGGAATACAGTTCGTGGCACTCATTCCAAGTATACATGCTTAGGATTGATTAGCCTGATGCTAGAGTTACTTTTGGAGGAAGTAAGACTACAGTATGCACTGAAAGCTGCTGCTTTAATTTTGTATCTGAGCACAATAAATAAAACTTAAGCAGGATTACTTTCCTCCATCAGTGCTCAAATTAATTCTGAAGGACTGTGTATAGGTTTTTATTTCAGAAGTTGTGAATGTTTACTCTGATAGTTCTGTTGTATAAAAGATTACATTTACTTCAATGAGCTGACTCCTTAAACAGCCCCAATCTTTTCTTATGCTTGCATAGAACCTTGAGAAAAAGTGGGCTGCTTTAGTGAATGGCAGAGAGATCCTGTGCTTGCATGAATCTGAGGCATTCTTCAGAATCATTTTTAAAAGCATGCTCAGCCATAAGAAGGTTACAATGAGCAATTTGATGCTTTGCCTGAAGTGCTGCTGGTGGGCAGGTTTCAAATTACAGTGAAATCTCAGTTTAATGGACCAATTGAGGGGGCAGGGTTAATGTCTTTTAAATTGCAAATAATGTTCATGTCAATGGATGTTATTTGCATAAATGATGTCATCATACAAATTCACAATTGCTGTGAATGATATAAAATTAATGTAAATTTTACTGTCTTAACCTGAATACTTCAGACTTCCCTCTTGGGGGCGGGGAATCCAGATAGCAATTTGGTCCATTGTATCTGGGATCCATTAAATTGTATTCCTTTTGCTTTTTGTAATTATCCCTGTAAGATTGGAGAAATAAAGGTTATGGGCCATGTTCTTCTGTGAACCCCCTTTACAAGAATATTTATTGTAACTTTGTAGTACTCATTTTATTGAACAAGGTAGGTAAGGTGGTTGAATTTTATATACTTTACCTTTTACCACATCAGTATCCAGTCATTCTTAGTAGAGTAGCCAATTTTTGTGCCATTGTCTGTGTTGTTGTTAGTTGCCGTCGAGTCGTTTACGACTCATGACGACCCTAAGTATAAAAGAACAAAATGCTGTTTGGTCTTGTGCCATATGCCTGACTGTTCCAATGTTTGCATCCATTGTTGCTGTAATTGTATCAATCCATCGCATTGAAGGTCTCCCTCTTTTCTGCTGGCCCTCGACTTTACCAAAAATGATGTCCTTTTCAAGCGATCCGTCTTTCCTGATGATGTGCCCAAAGTATGAGAGTCTAAGCCTAGTTATCTTCGCCTCTAGGGAACATTCTGGTTGTATTTCTTCTAAAACTGATTTGTTTGTTCTGGCAGTCCATGGTATTTTCAATAATCTTCATCAACACCACAATTCGAATGCATCAATTCTTCTTCTATCTTCCTTTTTAATGTCCAACTTTCACAGGCATATGTGGCAATTGAGAAGACCATGGCGTGCGTCAGACACACCCTTGTTTTTAAACTGACATCTGATTGTCTGTGTTACAAGATAGCAATTAATTAAATCTGAAGAGTCAGTTCTCTAAGTTGCTATGGTAAATGATAAATATCAAGAAATTTGCATATAACACATATTACTGGAAGGATATGTTCTTGTTTTAGGTATTATCTTTGAACGTTCTGTATTAGTCTAACTGACTACAATAATCTAGTGTAAAAATGAAGAAGGTATTTGTAAAACAAACAGGTTTGTGCCTAATGAGAAAGTTAAGACATGTCTGGATATAACAGAGAGAAAATCAAGTATTTTTTAGCTCATTGCTATATAAAGGTCTAACTCAGCAGTGGGAAGTTAGTTATGGAAAGCAGTCGATCACTAAGTATATTGTGCCTGTCCAAAACTTTGTGAAGTTCTCATGCTGCTATTCAGACATTGAAGGAAAAACAAAGGTTGTCTGTCTGTCTGTCTGTCTGTCTGTCTGTCTGTCTGTCTATCTATCTATCTATCTATCTATCTATCTATCTATCTATCTATCTATCTATCAAATTTATAACCGCCCATCTCCCCCTGAGGAGGGACTCTGGGCGGTTTACAATAAAAACGGAATTAAAACAGTACAATATAGAACTATACAATAAATATAGATACACAATAAAATATAAATATGATAAAAACCAAATGGCTAAAGGTTCTCCATTAATCCGCAAATAGAACAGGGTCCTTCTAGGGAGCTAGCCATCCCCAAGAGTGACTGTTCTTCTTCCTGCCCCAGGCAAGATGGCAAAACCAGGTTTTCAATTGCTTGTGGAAGTCCAGGAATGAAGGGGCCTGTCTCAACTCTGGGGGAAAAATATTCCAAAGGTCAGGCACTACTGCAGAGAAGGCACACTTCCAGGACCCCAGCAGATGGAATTCTCTGGGGTCTGTAGCATGCCCTTTTTGCCTGCCCGGGTGGGATGGGTTGATATAATGGGGATGAGACGGTCCCTCAGGTAACCTGGTCCTATGCCATGTAGGGCTTTAAAGGTCATAACCAACACCTTGAATTGGACCTGGAAACAAACTGGAAACCAGTGCAGCTCGCGCAGCAAAGGTGTCACATGTGCCACCCTTGGGGCACCAAAGAATGCTCGCGCGGCCTCATTCTGGGCCAGCTGTACCTTCCGGGTACTCTTCAAGGGTAGCCCCATGTAAAGCACATTGCAGTAGTCTATATGGGAGATAACCAGGGCATGAGTGACCATTTGAAGGGCCTCTCATTCCAGGAAGGGGCATAACTGGTGCACAACACAAAGTTGAGCAAAGGCCACGACTGCCACCTCCTCTTCGAGCAGGAATTGTGAGTCCAAGAGGAGCCCCAAGTTACGCAACTGTTCTGTACAGGGCAATGCAACTCCATCCAGAACTAAAGTTGATAATTTCCCAGATACCGAGGAGCCATTAATCAACAGCCACTCTGTCTTACCAGGGTTCAGTCAAAGCCTGATGTTCCCTGTCCAAGCCCCAACAGCCCTCAGAAACTTGGAAAGGGTGGTCACGGCAACACTTACTTTACTTGGGATGGAGATGTGTATTTGAGTATCATCAGCATATTGATGATACCTCATCCCACGGTGATGGATGATCTCGCCTAGTGGTTTCATGTAAATGTTAAAAGGAGTGGAGAGGTTGCCGAGCCCTGCGGCACCCCACAAAGTAGGGGCTGCAGGCTGGATCTCTCACTCCCTATCACCACTGTCTGGACCAGCCCTGAAGAAAGGAGGTGAACCAGTGCAGAACCACGCTGCCCACCCCCATTTCCCTGAGTTGGTCCAGAAGGATACCATGGTTGATGGTATTGAAAGCCGCTGAGAGGTCAAGAAGAGCAAGGATGGATGCACTGCCTCCATCCCACTCCCACCAGAGATCATCCATAAGTGCGACCAGTGCCGTTTTCATCCCATGACTGGGCCTGAAACCTGACTGAAAGGGGTCTAGATAATCTGTTTCATCCAGAATCCTCTGGAGCTGCAATGCCACCACTTTCTCAACCACCTTCCTCAAAAAGGAGAGGTGGGAGACTGGATGAAAATTGTCCAATATGGTAGGGTCCAGTGATGGTTTCTTGAGGAGAGGGCACACCAGTGCTTCCTTGAAAGCTACTGGAAACACCCCTCTCTTAAAGATGTATTTACCATTGCCTGGACTCAGCTACGTGTTGCCTCCTGAGCTGTTTTCACCAGCAGGAGGGACATGGGTCTAATTGGCAAGTGGTGGCATTTACAGTCCAGAGGATCCTGTCCACTTCCTTGGGTTCAACAGTGTCAAACTGTTCCCAGATAACATGGTAAATTCATTCTCTGGGTATCCCACCAGACTCTGTCTCATGCTCGGAGTCCAAATGGAAAAGGATCAGAGCGATTTTATCCTGCAGATGCTCAGAAAATTCCTCAGCATGGCCCTGTAGATGGATTTCTGAATTCCGTTTCCCCAAAAGGGATTGGGTAATTCAGTTCAATTTTATTACAGTCACAGATTGGGTAATTTTAAACAGGGCTGCCGGGCAGCATTCTGCAGATGCAGTAAGAATGGAGAAATACTGATGTTTCTCCGCTCTTACCACCACAAGCTAGGCCTTAATAGCAGCTCTAGCTTGTGTTTGGTTGGACTTGGTCTTTGTCTTCCTCCAGAGGCACCCGAGGCTTCTCTTAACCCTCTTCAAGATTCTCAACCCCTCCATGAGCCACGGGGAGTGTTGGGTTTGAGCGGGCAAGAGAGGCTGCACAGGTGCGATCCTGTCCAAGGCCCCAGCCACCGCTGCATTCCAGGTGGCAGCTAGAGCCTCCGCTGGACCCAGCAGCAGATCCTCAGGTATACCCCCCAGCTCCCTCTGGAACCCTACTGGGTCCATCAGTCTCCAAGGGTGGACCAATCAAATGGGTCCTGCCTCCCTGCGGATGGGGGTGGCATAGGAGATCTCAAGTTCACCAGGGCATGATCTGACCTTGACAAAGGGGAAAGATGTAACTCTTCCCTCAGATTACATTGCCACTGCTCTGACAAGAAATTTAAATCTGGAGTGAGGCCACTGTCTCGAGTCGGGTCCTGAATAATCTGAGACAGGCCCATGGCCACCATGGTGGCCATGAGCTCCCAAGCTTCTTCCGAGGCCCGTCCCAGGGAAGGCAAGTTAAAGTCTCCCAGAACCATAAGTCTGGGGAACTCCACCACCAAACCTGAGATGGCCTCCATCAGCTCAGGCAGGGAGGTTGCTATGCTGCAGGGAGGCTGGTACAATAGCAACACTCGAAACTTGAAGAAAGGGTCTCACAGCCAGCCACTTGTGGAGCAGAGGCCCTGACAGCCACTAGGGATTCTCGGATACCAACAACCACCCCTCCTCCCCTGCCCTGAGGTCTCAGCTGGTGTCAGACTTGAAACCCGGCCAGGCATATCTCCAAAAGAGCAACACTTCATTCTGGGCCCAGCCAGATCTCGGTAATACACACCAGGTCTGCCCCCTCCTCTGTGATCAAATCACATATGAGGGGGGCCTTGTTAATTGACCTGACATTACAAAGCAGCAGCCAAAAGTCAGGGCCACCACAAGTCTGCTGTCCAGGACCTGGGTTTGAGCATGGAGGGCTGGAACACGCCAAAGGTAACAAACACCGGGGGCGTCTTCCTCTAAGATGACCCATCCTCCGACTCCTGTCATATTGTCCCCTGTCCATCACCACCCCAATAGCCTGCCCCACCCTACAACCTCCAGAGTCTCGAAATCCATTAGTCTCCACTCCTGGACCTCCCAAGATCACTGGTTAAAAATAGGGATCCTTCCATTCATACATACAACCTCACTCCCTCTCACTCAATTACAAGGTGATGGTGCCCCCCCCCCCAGTGCACCAGCTCACACTCTCAGCACTGACAGCCCAACCACTGCCCATGCATGCACTCACTGTGCCCCCCCTTGACTTCTCTCACTGGTCGGCGGGGGGGCAACCCATCCGCTACTCCCCACCTCCTGTCTCTCACTCAGGAGGTGGGTGTTCTCACACTCACCATCCAAACCTGCGATGCCTCTCATGCCTCTCACACCTGGGAGGGAACACACCATTCACGAGAAAGGAACCCCCAATTGTCATGTTCACTAATTCAATGTAGTTTATACATCGTAACGTTTCACATGCCATGGCGCTGATGCACGTTTCTGTTTGGGAGGGAGCTGCTGTGAGACCTTGTACCAAGCTCTGTATGTGAAATCAGTACAATGGAATGTGTTTGGGTTATTTTCTCTTCTCAAGGACTTTTCCCGCAGACCATCAGAAACCATTAGGAGTACCTGGGATTGTGAACTTAAGAAGATTCTATGGGGGGAGGAATTTCATTTGCACCGAGGGTTTTTAGTTTGAATTTGGCGCGCTTTCATCATTCTCAGCTTTCTCTGTGATCCTGCATACTATTCTTTAATAAATCAGATATCTTTGAATTCCTACTCATGAGTCTGATGGTGTTTTTGAATAGGCAACCATTACATAAAGCTGAGAATCCCCAAAGTTGTATCATTAGCTCCTCCCAAGATCACTCTCTTGTGAGGGAAAATAGTTAACAATGGCTGAGTCAAAATCCATGACCGGGGGACTCGAGGAGACGGCTAGCTTGATGCCTGAGTTGACGGTCAAGAGCGGAGAACTGAATCTCACCACAGAACCTTCAGAATCCCGAGACTTGTCAAGGGATGAATCGAATTCCAATCCTGATTCAGAGGAATCTGACAATGGGGAAGAGCAAAAGCAACCGGCACCCAGCGAATTGCTCGCAGAGTTGATCATCTTGGATGAAGTGGGGGAACCCCAACCAGGGATGTCGGGGACGTCCTGGAAGTATCGGTTCCTGCTAACCTCAGAAAAAGAATCTACTATGGTGTCAACTGAGAGGAAACCGGGCACGCGAAGGAGAGGGGACTCTCGAACCCCTGAGAGACTAAGAGTGGTGGAAGCCAAAATAGAATCAATGGAGTACATGTTGAAAAACCTGTCTTTGTCACTGGAGGGGCAGGGGAGACGCGGAGGAGATCCCAGCTTCCTGCAACCATCCCCCATCCTCCCATCCAGACTTCCGGTGGAGCGGGGCCGGAGACGGCTCTGGGATGAATCTCCACCCTGCAGAGCCCAGCCATCAGTAACCCCACCCTGTAAAGGGAAAGCTACTGTAACCTGGGGCCAAACCACTCAAGCACCTGCTGGTTCCACTCCAACCGGAGGCGGAGTGAGAGACTTTTCTGTCAAATTTGACGGGGATCCAACAAAGTTAACTTTCTTTTTAACTAATGCTAAAAGTTATATGAGGCAGTTTGGGGCATGCTTCCCTTCCAAAGAGGCTAAAATAACTGCCATTGCCACCAAGTTGAAGGGTTGAGCGGCTGACTGGTATGTTCAATTAAGTGATGCTGACTCCCCTGCACTTGATTATTTCGATGATTTCATGTGGGTGTTAAAGCTGCATTTTGAGGATCCTCTGGCCAAGGCAAGAGCTAAGAAGGCACTGAAGGATCTTACCCAGGGCCAAATGTCAGTAGCTGATTACGCCCTAGAGTTTAAAGTTCTGGCTGGGAAAATCACTGACTGGTCTGAGTCAATTCTAATAGAGCGTTTTAAAGAGGGACTCAACTGGGACGTCCTGCGTTGGGCATTGTGTAGAGATGACCCCAAGTCATTGTACGACTGGATCTGTCTGGCAAGAAAGGCTGAGCATGCTCAGCATACCTTCATGCAAACTAGAAAATCTGAAAAACCACCCGCCACCATGAGAGGACCCCGAAGTGCTGCGACTGCTGCCTGGCCAAGCTATAGACCTTGGGATGAGGAGAGAGATCGGTGCTACGCGAGGGGTCAGTGTCTCCGATGCAGAAAGGAGGGCCATCGAGCAGCTGATTGCCCCAAAGCCAAGGCTGGAGATCGAGCGGGGAAGCTGCCGGCCAAATCGCACCCCCCCCTCGCTGCGAATGACAGCAGCCAAAGGGACAGCCGACGCTGAAGAAGTAAACTACTTCTCAGGAGAGGCTGAAGACGACTCTAAGGAGCCGGCGGGAAACGCCAGCCACCTGCCATGAAGGGCGCCAGCGGGCAGGTGGAAGAGGATGGGCGCGAAGATGCTATAGTGAGTGCTGACTGTCCCACTTTAGCAGTAAAAGTGAAATTGGGTTCCCGCACAAAAACTACAGAGGTATGGGCTTTAGTTGACTCTGGGTGTTCCAGGTGTTTAATTCACCCTGATCTGGTTGCTGCTTTGGAACTGCCTAGTTTCCCCCTCCAGCATCCTTTGATCTTCACACAGTTGGATGGTTCAACAGTGGGGGGGGGGGCAGCAACCCATTTCACTGGAACTGTGGCAATGCAAATGGGCAGCCACCGTGAGACTTTGAAATTCGTTGTAGCACCTGTTGGCAATCCCTTGGTAATCCTGGGGATCCCCTGGTTGACCTATCGAAGCCCCTATATAAACTGGGAGCACAGAACTGTGACTTTTAAAGATGGATTTTACCAAGCTCCTACAGCGGAGATAGTTGCACGTGTGGGGGTTGGAAGGGCAGCGATCGCCATGCCGCGCCCTGACTTTCTACATTTAGAAGGCTTGTGTCCTAACAGCCAGGAACCACGCTGAGACAAGGAACTGGTCTCTAATGTTTTATTGCTTGTACATAACAGGAATCCTAACAAACTGAAGAAGCGTGGGAAAAACCCAGACATATAAACCCCAAAGGTTAAGGCGGTCCCGATCTGTGTCTGTTTGAATGGCTGCCCAATTCCTCAGTGCTACGCATGCGCTTAACAGTCTGGATGGGAGCCCCCTGCTCACCATCCTTACTCATGACAGCTTGCCTGCTCAATACCAAGAATTTGCAGACGTCTTTGGGGAGATGGAAGCAGATCAGTTACCCCCCCACTGGAAAACTGACTGTGCAATAGAGTTGGTCCCCAATGCTCAATTGCCCAAGCCAAAAATTTATCCGATGACTCAGAAGGAGCTCGAGGCATTACGGGACTTCATTGACAAAAATCTGTCAAGAGGGTTTATTGAACCTGCTAATTCCCCAGTTGGGGCTCCTGTGTTATTCCGGGAAAAGAAAGATGGCACGCTTCGACTCTGTACGGACTATCGAGGGTTAAATTCCATCTCTATTGTCAACAAGTACCCTCTGTCCCTCATGAAGGACATGTTAGCTCATTTGTCAAAGGGCAAGATGTTCTCCAAGCTTGATCTTCGCAAAGCCTACTTCTGCATTCGCATAAAAGCTGGGGATGAGTGGAAGACTGCTTTTAATTGCCCACTAGGATTGTTTCAATACAAAGTCCTCCCTTTTGGGTTGACAGGGGCGCCCGGAATCTTCATGCAATTGATTAATGAAGTATTACATGATCATTTGTTTAAAGGGGTCCTGGTTTATTTAGATGAAGTTCTCATTTACACTGAAACCGAGGAGGAACACGAACGCCTTCCCAGACAGGTGTTACGCAAACTTAGAGATGCCAAACTCTATGCCAAACTTTCCAAATGTGAGTTTCATGAAACCCAACTTGATTATCTGGGCTATCGAGTGTCTGACCGGTGTATAGAAATGGACCCTGCAAAAATTCAGGCGATTCTAAGTGGGGAATGTCCCCGCACCCGGAGGCAATTACAAAATTTCCTAGGGTTCAGTAATTTCTATCGGCAATTTATCTAGGGGTTCGCTGAGATTGCTCTGCCCCTCACTGATTTACTCCATACCAAGGGCTTGGGGGAGACATGCAAAGTAAAAAACCCTGGGGCAGTGCTGAATTGGACGCCTGAATGCCAGGCATCATTTGAGAAATTAAAAACTCTTTTCACTGCTGAGCCTATTCTACAGCACCCTGATCCTGAGCGCCCCTTTGTGGTCCAAGTTGATGCTTCTGACTCCTCAGTTGGGGCTATATTGTTACAGAGAGATTCTGAAAATCACTTAAAACCCTGCGCTTATCTGTCCCGGAAATTTTCTGAAACAGAACGCTGTTGGCATGTTTGGGAAAAGGAGGCGTTTGCTGTAAAAGCAGCTTTAGAAACCTGGCGCCATCTCCTTGAAAGCGCTAAATGCCCTTTCGAGGTTTGGACCAATCACAGGAATTTGGAAGCCCTCCACACCCCACAACATCTCAGCCCTAAACAAATTCGCTGGGCTTAGTTTTTCAGTCGCTTTAACTTCCAGTTAAAATTTATTCCGGGAAAGAAAAACTTTCTGGCTGATGCTTTGTCACAGTTACCTCAGGATCTTGACCAGGTGGCAGATGTGGTTGGGACTGTTCTCACTGAACCACAACTGGGCTTGGTTGCTGTCACTCGGAGCCAGACCCGTGCGCAGGCAACCCCGCCCCCAGCACAGCTTGGGAAGTGGAAAGTGCAAGTTCCTTGTTACAGAAGGACTTTCTCCAGGCACTGAAATCTGACACTTGGCTGCTAGCTAATAGAGACAATGTTTCTTTTGAAAACGGTCTGGCGTGGGTGGAACACCGCCTTTATGTGCTTGAAACTTTAAGAGCTGATGTTTTGCAGCATTCCCATGATGATAAACTTGCTGGACACGTTGGTTTTGTCAAAACCTTGCATTTGGTTCGCCGTCAATTTTGGTGGCCAACCTTAAGATGTGACGTAAAAGACTATGTTGCTTCCTGTCCTGTTTGTGCCATGTCAAAACGAAAAAGGGGGAAACCACTGGGGCTTCTACAGCCAGTGGCCAGCCCATCCTGCCCCTGGGACGTGATTTCTATGGATTTCATTGTGGACCTACCTCCCAGTCAGAAGAAAACTGTCATTTGGGTTGTAAAGGATTTTTTCTCTAAACAAGCTCATTTCATTCCATGTGCGTCCATCCGGTCAGCCCCACAATTCGCGTGCCTATTTCTCCACATCTACTGCCTCCACGGTAGCCCCTCCCATTTAATTTTTGACCGCGGCACATAGTTTACTTCCCAATTTTGGAAATCATTTTTAAAATTGGCACTAAACAAGCACTGTCCACATTGTCCCATCCACAGACTGACGATTCTACTGAGATTTTAAATGCCACTCTTGAACAGTTTCTTAGAGCATACATTAACTACCATCAGGACGATTGGGTGGAGTTGTTACCTTTTGCTGAAGTTGCTTACAACAATGCTGTCCATCAAAGTACCGGACAAACCCCTTTTCGCGTAATTTCTGGTCACAACTTTGTTTCCATCCCTGAACTGCCACAGCCCCCTTCCCAAACATGTTCTGCGTCTGACTGGGCTGTTAAACTGTCTGATTCCTGGCCAGTAATCCAACAAGCTTTGGCTGATGCCCAGGCTGCTTACACGTCTCAAGCTGATAAGCATCGTTCTTTCCAACACGACTTCAAAGTTGGGGATCAGGTGTATCTATCTACTAAATTTATCAGATCACCTCAGCCCTCTAAAAAACTTGCTCCCAAATTCATTGGTCCTTTTCCTGCTGTTCATCGTGTCAACCCAGTTACTGTTAAATTGGAACTGCCTCACAATTTGAAACGCTTGCACCCTGTTTTCCATTGCAGCTTGCTTAAGCCTGTGCACCACTTACCTCGTTGGCACCCTCAACCTCCTCCTCCTGCTCCAATTATGATTGATGGCCAACAACACTTTGAAGTCCAGGACATCGTTGATTCTCGCAAGCTTCGAGGCACCCTGCGGTATCTCGTCCGATGGAAACACTTTCCTCATCCTGAATGGGTGTCTGCCCACCATGTTAACGCTCCTGATTTAGTTAACCGTTTCCACCTTGCTTATCCTTTGAAGCCTGCTGCTTAATGTATTCTTCATTTTGGGGGGGCAGTATGTCATGTTCACTGATTCAATGTAGTTTATACATCGTAACGTTTCACATGCCATAGCGCTGACGTGCGTTTCTGTTTGGGAGGGAGCTGCTGTGAGACCTTGTACCAAGCTCTGTATGTGAAATCAGTACAATGGAATGTGTTTGGGTTATGTTCTCTGTTCAAGGACTTTTCCCGCAGACCATCAGAAACTGTTAGGAGCATCTGGGATTATGAACTTGAGAAGATTCTATGGGGGGAGGGATTTCATTTGCACCGAGGATTTTTAGTTTGAATTTGGTGCGCTTTAATCATTCTCGGCTTTCTCTGTGATCCTGCACAGTATTCTTTAATAAATCAGATATCTTTGAATTCCTACTCATGAGTCTGATGGTGTTTTAGAATAGGCAACATTACACAATAGCCCGATAGTATTTTGGGACAGTTAGGGAGGGATGACCAGTTTAGATTTTGCTGCGGTCTCTGTCCAACTGTTCTAAAGTCAATCAGATGGAGGTAACAAGACCCTCGGGGGGTACCTGGGTCGGGGGTCCCCAAAGAGTCCCCAAGAGTTCGTTCCACCACTCAGGTTGCCACTCCATTGAGGTCACATTCTTAAATCTCTCCCAAGTCCAAGATATCATCCAAATCCATTGCCTTTAGTACATCCTGGGTGGCTAGCCAACTAACTACAACATTCACAATAATGTCTATATAGGTTTTCTTTTCCACCCTTAAATATACCAGGAAAAATAATAGCCATCATAATTGTGGGTATAGTCGATTCTTTAAAACGTGGGATGAGGATAATATAAGACACTTTTTGAAATCACTGAACATTTCTCTCTATTACATTCTTTAAGCATCTCCTCCAACATTGTCCTTTTTGGGGAAAGAAAATATTTGTTTTTGTGGCAAACAAAAATGCTTCTTTATTACTGGCTGGACAGAAAACCACAACTAAATTTGAAACTGAAAAGAAGAGCAGATATTTTTTGGCCCAATAACTGATTGACTTGGAGGAAGAATATTTGTGTACATGGCCACAACCAGTAGTGAGCAGAACATCCTAATTTTGAGATGCAATCCCCGATACATTTTCCCATTGCTGCACAACACACATTATTCATTCCTCTCCTCTCCCCTAATCTCCCACATGCAAAGAAAAATAATAGTTAGAAACAGATTCAGTTCATGTTAATAGACTGATTTTAGCTGGTGTGTGTGTGTGTGTACACATATGTGATATTTTTCTGCAATATTGTGAAATAAAAGATTAGCTCTCCTCCTTTTCCCAATAGCAAACTGTTCTTGAAGATGCCTTGCACTGACATCAATGGAGGCTATTTTCAGGCACCATGGAATTAGAGAAATGTTCTTAACTCTGATCAACTGCTGCATACTCCTTGATCTATGGACTAAAAGTTCTATATGCATTGATTCAGTAATCATAAATTAAATGTGATTATGAAAAAGCAAAGAATATTTTGAATGAGCAAAAAAGACATATTTGTTAGGCTCTTCCTGTTCATGAGTTTCAGTTTCAGAACTGATATTTTAAGAATTGGTTGCTGTGTTTTATCCCTTCCCTTCCGTTCCCTCCCCTCCCCTCCCCTTCCCCTGTCATGTTATCTTTGTCATCTTTTTTTTTCTTATTCTTTTCTTTGTTATGTTTTAAATTGTGGGCAGGGATTATGTTTTAAAATCAAATGTGCGAAAGATCCTTTGGGAATATTTGTGACTAGTGGGAAAAATGTTTTTGAATAAATAATAAATAAAAATCAATTCTCAAAGAGAGATTTTTCATTTTTGCTAGCGTTGAAATTCAGATACTTTCTGATCTACCTAAATCACTCTGGTTTATCCAGATCTATTTTCTACTGCTGAAAAGTGGCTACTACTGTCATTTCACTGTGAGTAATGAACAAGTGACCAATTGGAGACTTTACCAGATAATCCATCTCTAAAGCACTTGCCATATCTGCTATATAATTGGACTCTATGGAATATAATTTTTAATTAAGCAAGACACATTTGTTCTATTACCTATAGACCACAGCAATGCCAAAACTGTCTTGTTTACTGAGATTTTAAATCACATTTATGGAGTGGTAGTGTTGAACTCTTGGAAATTCATTAAGAGTCTGACTCATCTCCACTTATGATTTCAGCTTGCAGCTGTCTGTGATGTCCTTGTGGAAAACTATGTCCCTGGAAAACTAGCTGGAATGGGCCTGGGTTATGAAGACGTTAACAAAGTTGCACCTCACATTGTTTACTGCTCAATAACAGGTATTTTAACTTCAGTGGTACAGTATTCTGTCACTTGCTTCATTTTCTTTGGTATTTCATATGCTTCTTTTATTTTTCATTGTTATTCTGAAACTGAGATGATATTCTGTTCCCCACTCCCAGAATGTCGAATGCAGGGAAGGGTGGGGAAATATAGATAAGTTTTAAACTATGATTTTAGGCCATGGTTCAAAGCCTAATCATATTGTTGTAATGCTAGTTTTAGATACTTAGCATCCTGCTTCCTGCAAGCCTTGAAGGCTATCTGGTACACAGTTACTATATGTTACTGTTTCAGTCTGTAGGACTGATGCTATAATGGAAGAATCCTTGTTCATACAAACCACATCTCTCACACATGGCTCAGGAGAGTCTTACAGCCTCAGTTTGGCTTGCAACCTGACAGCATTCATGCTAAGGCATTATTGGGGTGACAAATGGCCTCCATGTGAGGCCTACAGTGCTTCACTTTGTGTGACTTGGACTTGAACTGTTGTTCTGCTTAACATTTTTCATGTAAATGATTATTCTCTTGTTTGTGGAAGGAATTCTTAAAATTCCAAAGAAATAAAACACATGTTGCAAAGGAATTTACTTGTTTATAAAGAAAGAGGAATCATTTTAAACTGCAAATATACTAATTCATGAACAATTTTGATTACCATTTTTTTCCTTTTTGGCCCAGACACTTAAGTATTTGTGTAAACTTAGTTTGTGAATCTATGCATTTCCACTGACCCTGGGGAATCTAAAGGAGCTAAAATTAAACCCATCTGTAAGTTTTACTGCTTGTCGCTTCTCTAGTTTTTGGGCTCAGTGTCTCCTTAAGGACCTCGGCTTTGCTGATCTCTGGGGGGAAATGGGCAGTGGCAAAATTTGATAAACAAACAAACAAATATAACATCATGACATCAGAGCCCTGTGGTGACTGAACAAAGCTAGGATATTGCTCACTGTTGTTGTTTTTTTACTTGCCCCCATTAACTTTGATTTCTTATGTGTTTTATGTTAAATTCCCGTGTTTTTCATGTGGACTGCTTTGGTGCTTTATAAAGCTTGGTGCCAGCCAAAAGAACTCATCTTTATCTGAAAATGTATTTGTTTTTTTGTCTTAACACAAATGTATAATTTCTGACACATATATTATGGTCTGGCTGCTTGTATTTACTGTTTCAGCTACAAAGACTGCTTGTCTTGAGCAGTCTGTTTGAGAAAAAAATGGGTACCAAAAAGTCTAGCCTAGCTGCTGCATACATGTCTCAAATATTGTGGTTATTCCAGGAGCTTATGCCAGCCTGAATGATTTTTCTATTTGAAAAACAGGATTCATTGCATAAGTGCAAGAAGATCTGAGCAATTTTACAACAGGAAAAAATGCAACACACATGCCCACATATAATAAATCACATTGCCACACATTTATCTGTAGCCTGTTTACATGTCCGAAGAAGGTATCCCTTTGGATTTTTTTTTTTAATCTGTTCAGTCATGTCTGATTCTCAGAGGCTGCCTAGACAAGACCCTGCAGTTTTCTTGGCAAGGGGTTTCGGAAGTGGTATGCTATTGGCTTCTCCCTAGGGCTGAGAGAAAGCAACTGGCCCAAGGTCACCCAGCTAGCTTTGTGCCTAAGGCAGGACTAAACTCACAGTCTCTCAGTTTCTAGCCCAGCGCCTTAATGACTACACCAAACCGGTTCTCATCTTTTTGGATAATCTACACTATACCGTATTCCAATAGAAGAGAATATCTGTAGTTCAGGGTTAAACTGTGGAGTCCTTGGTGCTCTCTTCCCTGCTTATCTTCTGGGAAACTGTGAACATCCTAGACCAAGCTAAATCTAAAAATGCTAGGAAATTCCTGGACAAATCAGCCATAGAGATAAACCACATTTGCACAGTATTCAAAAGAGACAATAAAAAAAGCTAAGAAGGAAACGAAAACACCAGAACACCTTGTCTTGAGCAGCCAACCCAGATAAGCAGGGTTTAACATCAGACAAGCAATCAAGCAGAACACAATATCCTAATCAAGGAACTACCAAGGAGGAAACCATACCCCCACCAACACTGGCAGGGCAAACTACAGTATATAAAGAAGGTGCAAACCCCACACTCACTTGCACTGATGATGTTACCTAGTCAGGTAATGAAATGTCTGCAAGCAACCAACCAAGCTCAGTGAGCACCAAGGACTCCACAGTATGGCATATTATTGGGAAAAATACTTATTTCTAATTTAGGAAAAGGTACATTACTCTTTTAAAGGAACACAGAGAAGTATTTTGTGTCTATATTAGTTGAATGCCTATGACAGCTAATAGTTTATTGTGATAAAAAGAGGATTTCAGGATATATGGATGTGAAGGCAATCTGGCTGTGACATCTGTCACCCCACCCCAGGGTTGATTTGGCTGATCTGGCTGGCTGGGCAGGTGTCCCCTTCCTCCCTTACTGCTCCATGTGCATCCCTCCTGAAGCTGTGCGCTCGGTGAAAGAGGATGACTGTTCCGGATAGAAGGAGTGTACCAATCTTTGGTCAAGGATATATGATAGCTGCGCTCCTCTGCTAGAACCTCCAAACAAGCTCAAGGCTATATAGTGAACAGCAAATGGAACAGGAAAGAAAGAACAGGGGAAGGGATTCAGTACCAAGACAAAATGAGACCTTGAAATAAGAGAAATAAAAGTTTACAGGGATAGTTTAAAATGTCATGATGAAAGAGCTGGGCAGGTATTTGTGACTTGGGCACATAATTGATAAAGGAAGGAATGGAGAGGGAAATGTAAGATTTCTCACTGCACCAGAATAGAGCTGGGCAGCCTGGGGCTGCATACAACCCCAGTCCCATTTTTTCAATAATCTGCTGGGATCCAATAGATTTCTTAGGATTCAGAGGCAAGAGGCTCAAACCACACTGAAATGCCCAAAAAAGTTTTTATTGAATAAATACTAAGAAAATTACGGGGAAAAAGAAAAGTTATACCAGTCAACATGCCTTCAGCTTGCCCAGAACCTGAAAGAAATGACAATGGATGGACCCCCTGGAGGAGCCGTTTGCATAGCACCCTTTCTTTTTCTTTAGGTCTATGCTGAGATTTAAAATGCCTGGGAGTTTTGGCACCTTTTTATACATTTTTCTTAAGGGGCAGAGTATAAACAATAACACTTGTAGATGGCTTGGTAGCACATCTTATCAGGGACTAGGTCACAACTTCAGATAGTAGACCCTCTGCCAGAGATATTTTAAATAAGATATCAACTCTAACAGTCAACACCTTGAGTGATCTGATGCTATATTGTGTCCATAAGTAGGGCAGTCAGACTGTTGGCCTTGCTGACTCTGTGCTAAGAATATTTTTATGGGAAACATTTCTAGTATGCAGCCTCTTGCCCCCTCTCTTCCTGGCAAGTGCTAGATTAGGGAACTCATGTGTCCTCTTTATCTTAATTGATACAAGTAAGAATACAGATAAAAGGCTCAAAGGTGAGAGTGATTTACAATACAGTGATGAATGTTCCTCATTAAGTATAATTAATAATAATAATTGATAATTAATCTAAGTAAGAATAATTGCACACAAATTGCCTCAGCTGGCTAAGTAACCCTTTTAACATAGGTATATTTTATATGTGGAAAGAGAAAAAATGGACCATACTTCTGTCCTTGCCAGTTTTCTGTAGTGCCACTATATGCTCCAAAAATGCTTTGTTGAAGATTAGTGGCAAATCACTAATTTCCAGTAATGGAATTTCAAGAATTTAAAAATATAAAATATAACATGAAATCAATGTCTTAAGGCTCCACTACTCCTGCTGAACTGGAGCAGCATATATAAGCCCCAGTAAATTAAAAAGAAGGAAGAAAGAACATGGTTGTTTTGCTTTTTAAAACATAGCTCTCCTTTCAGATGATGTAAACAGAGGTCAAATATTTGGGCTCTGTAACCCGCCCCCTTCCTTGTTGGCATCTTTGCATTGTCACTAACCATCACCACCCTGTGACTCTCAGAGGGTATTTAAAGATAGTTTTTTTGAAGAAAGCCTTTCTCTGCTGTAGAAAAATAACACTGAGGACAAAAATTAAGAAAAAAATGAGAGATGATTCTTTTCAAATCCTGGTTTATATTGTTGTTCATATTGACTTCCACAACCCATTTCTGCTTTATAACATCTGGGAAAAGGATGAGGAGCATTACAGTGGCATTGGCTATAAATCTAGGAAGCCAATTTGAGGTACCAGGGCTGGACGTGTTCCCCAAATCCCTGTTTTGCAACTCCGGCAATCTACCTCAATCACAGTGGTTGAAAATCAGATGTGTCCTTTCTTGCAGTTTTGAAATGGGAAAGAGATAAAAATTGTAACGGAAGAAGCTTTAAGAAAAAGGCGAAGGTGCCCTTGAATTGAGCGCAGCTCCTAGTGACTACATGGACATGGACACATCCATGCAATTTCCTTGGCAATAGTACTGAAGCGTCTTGCCATTGCCATCTTACGAGATGTTTGCTAAACATAATTTTAAAAAACTGAGTTCCCATCTCCCAGATCCCATTGAAAAGCAATGAAAAACAAAATTCTGAACTTGCCCATGTATGTGACATGGTCCAGCCTGTTTTGCATCATTGACTAAACCTTTGTGATACTCCAAAGATATTGTACAGCCCCCAAAATATTGTGCATCACATAGATTAGGGAAGGTGAAATGCTGAAGAAATGCAATACTTAAATTAGTAGTAAAAACGGCAGTCTTTGTCAAGATTCAGGCAATTATTATATGTAAAATAGTTATCCAAATATGAACCAGTTACATTAATTTCAGTAATTTCTTTCCAAGTATTTGGGACCAGAGTCAAAGCAGAGATATTCTTTTTTCATTTATTCCAGTAGGGTTAAGGTGTTAATTGTTGACAACCATATGGTAAGTGACATTTCAGAAAGTCATGTATGTGAAAATAATTAATGCATGTTTAACCAATTATGAATTCCCCTGGGAAAATTTAATTACTCAGCTTGGATTCTTTTTCGAGACAAATCAGATTCAATCTACATAGCTCTTTTCACTGGTGATTACTCTTGATGCTCAAATTGCCTAGATCCAATGTAACATTCTTGCTGTTTTGTGAATGGTTTCAATGCTCTGTCTTCCTGTTTTTGCTCACAAGTTGGCTCAGGAAATGAAGAGTGTAAACTTAGAAGTAGTATTACTATAATCTTTTTTATGTTTATTATGTTCAGTTTAAGAAAAACACAGATGGTCACTGAGAAATGAACTTTTATTGATGCCTGATTTGATCTGGTTTAATTAGAGAGTGAACAAAGAAAATGGGTCTGCCTACTTTAAGGAGCAGCCTTTGTATGAACAACAGCTGATAATGTTCCCAGTGATCCAGTATTCTGAAGAAAATGGAGATGACATCTGCTCAGATTTTACAGAGTTGAGGAAGCTCTAGAGGTTTTGTGGTATCACATGGTGAGGACCAACACAAGGGGATAACTTTAGATGTTTTATGATTCCTAGCTCATAGTGCTAGCACAAATAGGGGAACAAGATAAACTGCAGTCCGAAAACACTAAATCTAAAGGCCTTTACAGAAACAAATTAGCTTTAAGCAAACTAGTCTCTTAGTTTTGCAAAAAGGTGAAAGACATACATATCGAGCTACTCATAACAGCTTTCTAAGTAATTAAGTAACTAGAATTTACTAACTAGGATATATGTGATGGTGCTTAACCCTTGTAGCTGGGTGACACACTGCACCTTAGAGTTTAACTCATAGCTTGCAGACTTAGTATGAATTGATATCCCCCCCCCCCCCGCTGTTCACCCTTAGAGCAGGAGTAAACAACCAGGAGCTCTTCAAGAGTTTTGTGTTAAGAGTTTTTAATCCCAAAGTCAGAAAATTCTATACTGATGGTACTTAACCCCATGCTGATGGATGACCTCACTCAGCAGTTTCATGCAGATGTTAAATAGGAGTGGGGAGAGAGTTAATCCCTGCAGTACCCCACATAGCAGGCACCTATGGCTGGACTTCTCTCCCCCTACCAACACCTACTGGAACCTACTGGAACTAACTTTGACGGAAGAAGGAGAACCACAGGAAAACAGTGCCTCCCACTTGCAACCCCCTCAGCCAGCCCTGGTATCAGAAGGATACCATGATTGATGGTATTGAAAATTGCTGAGAAATCAAGTAGGGTCAGAATGGATACATTACCATCCTAGGCCTATCAGAGGTTATCGAAAAGCACAATCAATGCTATCTCAGTGACTGTAATCTGCTTCCTCAAGAGCCCTTTGAAGCTGTAGGCCTAGCATCTTCTCAGCAACCTTCCCCAGAAGAGATGATAGCCTCTTGATGAGGGGATGGACCACTACCTCCTTCACAAGGCAGGTAGAACTGTCCCTTCCCACAGAGAAGCATTCACCGCTCCCTGGATCCAGCTAGATGTCTTCTCTGGGAGGCCGTGACCAGCTGGGAGGGGCAAAGGACTAACACACAGATGACAGAACTCAACAATCCAAGCATCCTGTCCACTTCCTTGCGAGTAATCAGATAAAATTATGACCAGATAAGTAGACAAAACCCAGCCCCATTCACCTCCACAGGATCAGCACAGCTAGATTTAAAGTCTGAGCAGATCTGAGCGACTTTATCCAACTAATGCTTTGCATAATCCTCACAGCAGCCTGCCAAGGGTTCCTCTGATCCCTCCTTACCAAGAAGATACTGAGTCACTCAAAACAGGGTCGCTGGGTTGCTATCTACAGATGCAATAAAGGCAGAGAAATAAGTACACTTTACCATCCTTATCGCCACAGGGTAGTCCTTAATACAGGCTTGTACCCTGCTTGGTTAGACTTGTTCTTTATCTTTCTCCAGCAGCAGAATTATTAGGTTATATTGTAGGAAGCAATCTAATTTTCAATTAATTAAATATTTTTATTTATTTAAAGAGATTTCCCAGAACTGCAGGTATCTGTACTGTGGAATTAAACTTCCATATCTGTGGGCTCAGTTAGACAGATTATATGATACTTTTCAGCCTGCAGTGAAGTTATAATGGAATAATGTATTTGAATGGAAAGATGCAAAAAAATTAGCTACCTTGAAGAATTCTGGGGCATTTTACTTTAAATAAACAATGTGCAGTTTGTTTTCATTGCAAGCAAATAGGACAGCATGGGAATTGAGTTGAATGCACTTTATTATTCATATTCAACTGCTTTTGTTCCTTGTATTGATTTGCTCCTTTTCATTGTTAAATGAAAGAGTACATCTGGTAATGTATATTGGCAGAGGGAGATAAACAACATTCCTGTGCTGCTGAAGAGCCAACTTTCTTGACATGCAGCAGTGGATTTCGGTATAGTTGTTCTTTCTTAGGATTACTAGAAACCAAATGTGCTTTGATATTTCTGATAATAAGCAGAATCAGTTTCTGATGCATGTGTATCAGGGCTGATCTGAGAAGCAGCTGAGAATCATACTTTCAATTTTTATTACGCTTTCAGGAGTTGTACTGATACATTTTCAATTCTAACCAAAAGTTGCAAACAGTGTTGATTAAAGAACTCAGTTGAAATCACAAAGCTATTATTTGACTTATGTCCACACAAAATGGGTGTCCTTTGTGAGAGTGAAGAAGCCAGTTTCTGAATCCTATTTTATTTATTTCTGAAGACCTTTACATTAAAAACTTCATATGCATTTTTTGACAGAAAAATACAAAACTATGTAAATCTTCTCCCACTGAACCACCGCCGCTGTACGCTCAACTTACTGTATTCTGCTAGGAATAAATGGAGGAAAGAATCTTCATCTTTTCTGTTTAATTTTTAATAAAGGTACATGAACGAATGAGGGATGTGGTGGCACTGTGGGTTAAACCGCTGAGCTGCTGGTCTTGCCGATCGGAAGGTTGGCGGTTTGAATCCGCGTGACAGGGTGAGCTCCCATTACTAGTCCCAGCTCCTGCCAACCTAGCAGTTCGAAAACATGCAAATGTGAGTAGATCAATAGGTACTGCTTCGGCGGGCAGGTAACGGCGTTCCGTTCAGTCATGCCGGCCACGTGACCACGGGAGTGTCTACGGACAAATGCCGGCTCTTCGGCTTTGAAAAGGAGATGAGCGCCATCCCCTAGAGTCAGACACGACTGGACTTAATGTCAAGGGGAACCTTTACTTTACATGAATGAAAAACTTTCTTTCCAAAATATTGGGTGTCCAGAATTATTCCAAATACATATTAAAATTATGATGTAATTTTAATTATATGTAGCAATTTAATAGCTCACATTGTGTTTTTGAGTGTCCTTTTTTAAAGATGAAAAATGGAATGCAAATATTTTAAGTAAAGAACTTGATACTGCAATTAAGATATGGTAATTTTTCAATACTAATTTTTTCTGTGCGTTTCAAGGATGTACACATTTACCAAAATTCATGGCTAAAGCAGTGGCATATTATGAGACCTCATGGAAAATGAAACAGAAGAGCTGTGTCATGAGTCCTTTGGATAAGGCAAAGCCTCAGGAGTTTGATAAACCAGCCTTGCCTGGAGTCATTCCTTGCATCAGGAGAAGTGACATCTGACTCCAGCCAAGAAGCAGAAGCTTTGATAAGTCACTAGAAACCCAACAACATAGAATTGTAGACTCAAAAATTGGCAGATGTAGCAGTGGTCACTTGCAGGGGAGGCTTATGTAAAGTGACAGGTCTAGTCCAGAGTAGGTTTTCGTTCCCAAATAACCTATTTTGCTGGCTAATGCTTGATAGCCACAGTTGGGGCTGGAGCTGGTTGTGGAAGAAGGAACATAAACATTCTCAGATCATTGCAAGAACAACATCTAGTATCAACCCTGCCACTCTGCAATCACTGAATAACTCAGATTCTGCCTGTTGAACTTCATATTTAAACTCCTGGATCTCTCGAGTTATATTTTTGCCATCAGCCTAGTATAGATTGCCTGTTTACTATCCTCTTTTGATTGCTGATCCTTGGACTCTCGCGCGTGCTATTCCACTGCCTCAGACCGATTTATTATACACTTTACCTAACAGGCTCTGGATTGTGGCAGGCTGTTTGCCCATCCAAAAGATTTTAGAACGGGACAGGGCCTATTTAGATAGAAACAGAATTTCTTGTCATGGTATAGAAAGGTAATCGCTTCAGAAGAGGGGTGGGAAGTAAAAAGCAATAGATGGCTAGGCCAAAGTTCAAGGCCAAGGTTGGGAGAGGGGAAAGAGGGAATGTTCTTGTAGATTGTGTGGAATGCACAAGGCAATTCATGAGAAAAAGGAATGGTCTGATTATATGCAGATCATTGGTTGGAAGGTAAGATGGAATTCATGTTACAAAGAATGCAACAAGTCTCTGAATGAGGCCTGGCATTGAAAATATATTCAGCACAAATTCAAACTAAGTTCAAACCGATTATATAAATTTTGCGACAGTCCATTTAGATTTCTGCCTATCCAGGGCTTACTGTTATACAAAGAACAGTAAGCCCTGGATAGGCAGAAATCTAAATGGACTGTCGCAAAATTTATATAATCGGTCTGAATGTAAAAGATTTTCTAGAGGAAGTTTTTCACCTTAGCATATTTGGCAGCTCTTTTCCTACAGTGCCCTACTTTACATTCGGTTTTTTTGATCATCAACTATTAGTCATTTTTCTTTGCTTATTCCATTAATCTTTATTTTCAAAAGATGTTGCTTATTCATAACGGATAAATATGATATTTGGCAGAACAACGAGACTAAAAGTGTTTTTTATTAGTCTGTCATTATGGGTGATTTCCAGTTTTCTGAATTCAATCTGTGATGATACCCAGCCCTATATAGAAATATCTTCACCAGTTATTCTTATATGCACTCTGTTGGACATTTTACAGAATAAGGATGGTTCCTTACACAATGTCTTGGGCTTGATAGATATTCTGCACTGCACTTCAGTTGTGAAGGATGTCTTTGTTATTTGCTATTTTTACCTTTTAAATGTATAGAAGCAGCAACTTGGGAGTGGGCAAACTGAATTCTTAGGTTTGTGTATTTCCAAACACGTAAAGAATACATGCTTGCACTATTGATTAGTTTTTTACTTATATCTAAGAAGAGAAATATTTTAGGAGGAAAAAAACACCCAAAATCCAACTAAGATATGATAAAGCTTGCAGAAAACAGCTTACACTGATGCATTGTGTCTTTAGAGACTAAGTTCTAGTAATATAAGGAACATTTCTGTTCCTTGCTGTAAATGTTGGTGGAGGACTCACTCATCCCCTGTCCCATGTGTATATGAAATGGAAGATCTGATAGCAAAGTGAATTGACAGTACAAAAAAACATGTGGCATGCTGAGGGATAATGACATCTGGATCTCTTTTTCAGTTGATTGAGCAGTCATTTGACATTTTGTGGAGCAAGGAATAGTGCTTATGTACAGTATACTTCCTATTCTTTATCAATAAAAGATATGCTATATTTTCACTTCTCAGGGTGGGGTTGCAGAGTGATCACATTTGTCTAGGAAAACAGACATAATTGTTTTATGATCTTGTGTATATACAGCTCTGTGCATTCATTCAGTGGCCATGAAATAATTAAAAGGCAGCTGTTGGGATGTAGTGGTGAAATTCACATGATTTTCAGATGTTTCCTATTTATCCCAGACCTTACCTATGGCCCATCGTTCCTCTATTTTGCTGTATTCACTGAATGCTTTACAGATGAAATGATGTACAGATCTAGTGTACATTCTGCTTAGGTCAATACAGAAGAAAAAAAGCATGTGGTTTATATAGCCTAAGGATTTATAATACTTTGAGATAGCATAATGGTTCTATTTAGTTGCAGAAAAGTTGGCTGCTATGAGTCTTTACATTCTATCTCAGTTAGTTTTCTTTCATTTTTAAGGCTATGGTCAGACTGGTCCAAAATTTCAACGAGCGGGTTATGACTCAGTTGCAGCTGCTGTTTCTGGACTCTTGCATATCACAGGGCCTGAGGTATGTTACTGCAAATTTATTTATTTGTTTGTTTGTTTGTTTGTTTGTTTAATTTGTCCCCGCCCATCTCCTCCCATCGGGGGACTCTGGGTAGTTTACAATAATTAATTAAAACAACAACCATACAATAAATAAAATATACAAATATAAAATTACTCTAATAGATATAAATAAGAGTAAAAAAGTAAATAAAGTAAAATCCTGTTGTTGAAATTGAAAACTTCACTGGTACATATGATAAGTCATATAGTAATGAACAGAATTAATGAAGTTTAGGAAATAAAAATCAGTGGAAATAACATATGGTAAATCTGTAAGTACAAATGATCTTAGCATGTTTCAATTATATGAGAAATTGTAAATGTTGCACTGCTTTCCGATTATCAACAATCTGTAAGATTTTGATGCTAGGGAAAAGTGCTCTCTCAGCCATGAGAATTATTGCCAACTTGTACCTGTAATCATTTGATTCCTGTATTTGCTCACATATACAGAGCAAACTATATTTGATAACCAGTTTGATATATATTTACAGTATGTCACTACATCTTCACTACCCTATTTCAAACAGAAGAAAAAATTGTCAGAGAATAAGAACATGAGACAGTAAAAACAATACACTTATAAATGCTTCCCAGGTTCATCATCTGCTCCAAAAGCCTATTGGAATAGGATGATCTTAGCTGCCAAATGCAAGCAAGGTGGGAGCTTCTAATACATCTAGGGGCAAAATATTTCATAATATAGGGCTTCCACAGAAAAAAGTGCACCTCTGAGCTCCCTCAAATTTTATTTCACATGAGGTGGAGACATGAAACAGTCTGTCTTGGGACAGACTCACAGGGTGGGTTGATTCTGGTCAAGAGGGATGATCTTGCAAGGAGATAGATGTCATGCTCCTTAGGAATTTAAGATTAAAATCAGTACCTTGAATTGAGCCTATCAGCTTATTGGCCACCAATGTAATGATTTCAGCATAACATTATGATGCCTACTTCCTCCTGTTAGTAGTAGAGTGCTATATTTTTAGCTAAATAATTCCATCTTTCTTATCTTCAAGTGTAGCTCCCATTGTAAAGCATGTTGCAGTAGTCTAACAAGGAGTAATGAGGACATGAATCTGTTTTTTCCTTTTCTTTCAATTACTGTGAATAATTACTGTCACTAAAATGGGATGGATCAGAGGCTGCTGCAGGCACCAGCATAAATATTTGGGAGCACCAGAGTGCCTGTAGGTCCTGTATTGGAGCTCCAAAAGCCAGAGGATAGTTGTGACTAATTATATAAGCTAAATTTGTATTTCTCTTTACCCGGAAGTTCATTCTTAAGTAAGCCGTACCTCTCAGTCTCAGTTTTCCATTTGCAGGATAATCTCATCAGCTGATCTTTATTTTTAAAAAGGAAGATACTTGTAAGAAGCTGCTTTTATATGTCATGATCAGATATTCTGATTATTCTAATTTTGTCTTTTTCTTTCTCTGATTTGGTTGCAAATAGCTTGATAAATATTTTTTCAAAGCTACTTATTTCTGTTTTGGGGATAATTTGAGCTTTGGAGTGTGATACAGAATGCCAGACAAGAGAAAACGTTAACTTTCTGTTTTCAGGAAAACATATGAAAATCCATTCAGTGTTTTATAAATTGGAAAATATTAAGAAGAGCAAAGAAAAGCATGATAAAATATTGTCTAGTATCAGAATGGAGACCTAGAATTCTCAGATATTTTTGAACTCTCTCATTGTTGGCCTTACTGATTGGAGCTTCCAGAACATGTAATTCAGCAACAACTGAAGGACCACGTATTCATTATACCTAGACTAACAAAAAAATATCATTAAAAACCATATGTGAAAACAACATATAAGACAACACTATGTTTCTTTTAATTTCTAAGTATATTATGCATTGAAATTATAAACTTTCCAGTATGGGGATTTTTTTCCAAATGATTAATAATCTTTGGCCACTATGAAAATGTTTCAATCCATATTCAGCTAGATCATTCTCCAAGGTGAAGTTATGGGCAACAATATGTTGACTTACAGTTCAGTCTCTCAACTAGAGATGCTAGTTTACATAGTACAGAATAGCACAAGCATACATAGGTCAAAACTCATTGTATTTGTGGCATACTGGCCAAAATGTACAAAATGTCCTTACCATTATTAGGGAATTCTGCCTGTGGCAGAGGTATGACCAAGGCTGTACCTTAGCCCATAACTTCCCTAACCTAATAAAAAGTCTTACTGGCCAAATCCTTGATAGCTAGTGGAGATCACTATTTGTGAGTCTGCTGATGACTGTGGCGTAAGGGAGGTTGCAACTTACAGTGTAAATGAGTAAATTGTAAAAAGTATGAATGAATGAAATGAAAGTAAAATAGATAATGTGTATCTATGAAAGTAAAGGAAGTAATAGATCTGAATGAAGATGTCTTGATCTTGCAGATTGGAGTTGATGAATTCATGTGGGGAACTGAAGGTGAGATTCAGATATGAGTAAAAGGGCTAAAACACATGTCAGAAGGTATGAATTAGTGGCAACTAGGTTATCTTGGGGATGCATGAAAGTAGGAATTCATAGGTTGGTTACAGTTGCATGGAAATAATGGAAGAACCAGATATTAGTTTGGGGGAAAATTAAGCTATGTTTTGAACAATATGATCCACAGGAAAAATATATATGAGGTAGTCCTCATGCAACGACCACAGTTGGGACCAGCAACTCTGTTCTTAAGCGATGTAGTCATTAATGAAACATCATGTGAATGTGCCTGACATAGGTCAGTTCCACTGCATTAAATGAATCACCTGCACTTGTTGAGTGTGATGTCACATGACCATGACTTGTGACTTAAAACTTACTGCCGGCTTCCCCATTAACTTTGCTCATTGGAAGCCAGCTGTGAAGGTTTCAAATGATGATAATGTGACTGCGGGATGCTGTGACCATCATAAATGAACATTGGTTGCCAAGCGCCTGAATTGTGATCACGTGACTATGGGGACGCTGCAATGGCTGGAAGTTCAAAAAAACAGTTGTAAATCTACTTTTTCAGCACTGTTGTAAGTTTGAATGGTAGCTGAATGAAGCAGTCATTAACTGAGGACTACCTGTAGTCAATTAGGTGACATGAATGGATGGGTGGGAAAGAGCTGAGATTATTAAATAAATGACTGGACCATTCAGACTTTCAAGAATAAATGAGAATAATGACGTGTTTATAAAGAAGTCTATTTGTTTCACATAAGCAGTTAAAGGATAAGCCTATCTACAGCTGGTAGAAGAATGAGTACAAATCTAAATGCATGATAGATTTGATTGTTTACGATTAAAGTTTGAGAGAAATATTGACGAATACCAGAGTGATGAGTCTTCTCAATGTAGGAATATCAGGTTTTGGTAATGCAAAGATTGGATCTTGGGAAAAAATGGAAGAAAAGAAAAGAAGGGAAATAAGTTAGGGAGAAAGTAGAGTAAGTACAGGAAGAGAAAGTATGAGTCCTATATGAAAAATAGTATGACTAGAAAGTGAATATAAAGAAAAGTGGTTGTGGAAACTGCTTGGAACAGAGTGAAAACAATTATGTTACAGAATGCTGCAGAAATATGTGGAATTATGCTAATGAAAAATATAATAAAAAGGATGCTTGGTAGAATGATGAATGATGAAGTAAAATAGGTGGTAGGAGAGCAAGATGTGTACTTTTGTACTCAGATGACACTGTTTTGAGTTGTGACCCAAGGATTAGGAGCAAATGTTAGTTAGATTGTATGATGCTGTGAGGAGAATAGACACGTATCGAAGATCAAGATAATTCTATTTGATAAGGAAAATAGAGTGAACACTTGTGAGCAAATAAATGAATGTGTGTAAGAATCTGACACTTTGGATCCCAATAATAGTCCGACTCATGCACAAGTAAAATATGCAGAATTCAGTTTTATTGAGAATGTGTACAGATCAAGGAAAAAGCTGTGATTGAAGATTCCTGCCTAAACCACCTGATTAAAAGCAAGCTATTACCTTACTCCCCCACTTTCTACTGTTCCCACCTAATCCAGCGGCCATGCATGCCAAGCACAGATGTCTTCTGATGGTACAACCTTGATTTTCCCAATTAGCCCAAACAGCATAGTTTCACACTCCTTGATGTTTCCCCCTCCCCACTGGTTCTCAACACGCGTTGACTCATCATGGCAGATGAACACAGTCAAATGATTCATCAATGATTTGTTCGTGGATTCTGACAATGTGTATATTTTAGTAGAATGTTTAATGCGGTAGGGTGTAGTAAAATAGAATGAGAAATTTTAAGGTGTGTAAATGCTGATAGAAAGATAGATAGTATCTGGCCTATTGTGGGAATGAATGTTTGTCAAGAGAGTTGAAAATGGCTGCATATAAGAGTGGACTTTTGCCCACTTAATTATATGGAAGTGAGCATTAGTTATGTTAGGAAAAACATAAAAGTAAGTTGAATTCAGTGGAAATGAAGTAAAGTATGTGCAGTAAAGGAAGGGATGGGGTCAAGTGTTATTGGGTGCTGAATGAATGTTAACTGAAAACAAAAATGAGCAACCAGTACAAAAAAGTATATTGAGGTTGTTTGATCAGATAGAATAAATGAGGATTGCAAAACAAATATATCAAATAACAGTGTTGAGAAGAAGGGCAAAATGAAGAAGGTTGTGGTTGGATGGAGCTTATAAGATCTTTGAAAAGAAAGGTGAGAAGTTTACAAAAGAAAAGGAAGTGTATTAAGCAGTAGATGGATGTGAACAGTAAATCCTGGCACAATCCTGGAGTGTGGAAATAGGACATTCTCTTTCAGATGCAGTAGAGACATAGAAGAGAATGCAGGCTTAATCTTTCCTGATCCTTCCTCATTCATGTCCTGAAATGACTAAAAATATGGATGGTTTTCTTTCCTGCAAATATCCAGCCAGAGAAGGAATACTGTGTAACACTGAAGGTTGCTTTTGGAATCTTAAAACATGAATAAGATAATGCATGCATTTCTTTGCCTAAAATGATTTACTGATGTTGTTGTTTATCTGAAGAAAGATACCATCTCAACAGCTGGTGCAAGCATACTGAGAATTACCTTTCATAATACAATGGCTTATTCAGGATGTTACATCACAGAGCAAGTGGATTGCTTCATCTTCTTTCTACTGAAGCAGTTCTTCTGGAATGCTTAAACAGCTAGCTTATTTTATTTTTTTGTTTATTTAGCAAATTTATATAGCCGCTATCTCACTGAATGTGCAACTTGCTTCTGAAGAAGTTTCATAGTTGTATGTGTAAGCAGTGTTGTCTGTTTTGTAGCTTAAAGAAGAAAATATTTTGGGAAATATTTTGGCCCAGGTATGATACGTCAACTCTGTCTTTGTGATACTTTCTTTCTAGGACGGTGAGCCAGTTAGGCCAGGAGTAGCTATGACTGACCTGGCCACAGGACTATATGCATATGGAGCAATTATGGCTGCACTTCTTCAACGACATAAAACAGGGAAAGGAATGCACTTGGACTGCAATCTGCTTTCCTCTCAGGTAAAGATTTACTTAATGATTTGGATAATAATAAACATATTTTGAATAGTTTTTGTTGTGAATTTCACTCAAGCTTAAAGCTTATTGTATGTATAGTACTTATTCCAAAGAAGAAGAATGCTGCCTCCACAGGAATGAAAGCTTTATGGGGTTAATAGCTCTAAATGTTCGTAAACTCATCAAAATGACCGTATATGAGAATTTGGGTCCTAATGATTATCAGTCTGTTCTTCAAAATAATAGCGTTTAGGTATCTTCATCTCTGTGGTAAGGAGTCTAATTGAGTTCTGATAAATAGAACCCAAAAAGAACCTTTAAGATTAAGGAAGGTTGAGAATAGGAGGACAGAGAACTGGGACTTGTAAAATCTTTGGATGAAGGATTGGTGTACCCTCCACCCAGCTCCCTATATCTTTTTTACTCTTATGAGTTCATGATAAAAGTCTGAAAAGAGCTGGCTTAATCCTGTGCTTTCGCAAAAGTAAGTTCTATTGAGTTCATTGGAGCTTTCTTCCAGAATCTAACAAGTGCCTCCATTTATGAATACTGTAAATAATTGTGTACCTGTCCTTTCTCTGCTTACAAACTCATGCATTTTAAAGATGTCATGTCCATTTTGATACTTTTTCCAAACCTATAAGGGTAGACAACATTGTGGTCATAGAGCTATAGTATTTATCCTCCAAAATGAAGATTAAAGTAACTTTTTAAAAATTGCATGAGATTTGGGTTCTAACATGAGAACTTGGGGTGAGATCACCAAAATCTTGCAACATTTTTTTTTTAATTTTGTGAAGTTAAAAGTAATTTACAGGGAGAGCATTTTGGATCTGAAAAGGTTATTAATCCATGAGTTATGATTTTTGTTTTTTAAAAATCTCAGATAAAGCAAGCAAATAAAAACAAAGTCTTACATTTTAATATGTTCTTCTGGGCTTTGCATCTGAAGCTGTAATAACAATTTGAATTTAATGTTTCTTGTTTTAAAGCCAATAGACAACATACACATGTAAAATCTCCAGCATTTTTAATTTTCTCAGAGCACCCTGTTCGATACTTTCAAAAGAGAAGCAACATTGCACAATTTTCATAGCAGGTTCACACACTGCATTGAGTGATAAAGTGGTTTGTTTCATTTTGGCTTCACATAAAGTATGAATCCAAGCTCTGTGGTTTAACATTATGTATGAAACCAGGCCACTAAGGCTTGTAAAACAAACTACAACTTTGCACAAAGCACAAATGTTGCTTATATCTCTTAATACTAAAATATAAACAGAATAAAGTATTATAGAAGTAGAATCCAAAATGTTACAATTCAGACTGCTACGATTGAGGGTTTGAAACACTCTGTTCCAGACATTACTCAGCTTTTCATGACTATTAACTAAGCTCAGATATCCTTGGACTGTTTGGTTCCTTCCTGTCCTTTGTTATTCCCCCAACTCTGCTGATATTTTCAGGGAGCTGAAGTGTGTGATAATATAGCTTCAATTTTTATAGTTGTTTAAAAATATCAGTCCATGGTGACCTGGATTCTTTAGCTTTGGTAAATCAGTCAGCAACATAATAATTAGTAGTCACTAGCTAAAGGCAGTGCCTTATCTGCAAGAAAATGAAATCAAGATCTCTCCTGAAGATGGATCTAAGTTAATGGATGCTGGAATCCAGCGTGAACTTGCATCCGATTGTTCTTTGTCTATGAACTTTTTACCCTTGATATAAAATGTCTTTGAACCTTTTCCTCATTTACATGATTTATAATTGTCAATTCCAGTCTTTTTAGCATCAACATCTAAACAATAGTTTTGGATGATAGTAAATAAAAAGGAAGTGGTTTCTGGACTTGTTTCCAATTATGAAACTGATCTGTGTCTTCTGTTGTGGCTTGAAAATATTTCTTGGAAGTTTTTAATATCATTCCCGCCTCTAATTGTAGCCAGTTGAGAACAAACAAACAACAAGAAACTCAGACCATTCCAAATTCTGCAGGCTGACATTAAGCAAGAAACCTTACACTTCAGCAATTTTTATTACACATTTTTCTCTTTCCCCAAACAAAGATTTTTGCTTTGATCAAGAGATTTACGTGAGTAATCTTTGAAAGCCCATTCTTTCTTATTCTACTGCTACTCTGCTGGGGGAGCTGCTTATGAACTGAGAGAAGAACTTCAGGTTTGCTTTGTAATATGGGACCCTGCCATAAATATATACACACATATGCACATATACAGCCTTCCTGAATACACATCTGCATTCTGTGTGTCTAAAGAAAGTCTTGGATTGTGTGCTGTGCTCAGCATTCTTTATATTGCATGCTTGGTGGTAAGTTTGTTCTCTGCTTTTGATTATCTAATTTACAGTTTGTAATATCCAGCATTTCAAACAAAGCAGCAACTATGGTAAAGAGTTTATACCACTCTGTATATGCAAATATCATGGCTGCAACCTTGAAGCTAGTGGTATAAATATAGTCAAGGTAGAGTGGCAGCCACCTATAGGTCTGCTGGCACAGGGGGCCCAAGCCAGGCCTTCAAACTTGTAAAAAACATGAAACCTGATTGTGTCCTGCTGTAGGGCTAATAGATACCCATTAAGGAAGAAAGGCATTTACCGTGATGAGTCGGGGTGGAGTAGCCAGCAGATGCAGGCTGTTGGTAAGCACAGCAAACGTCAGTGTGTATTGACTATGGTGACCACTAGATGGCAGCGGAGAGATGGAGAAAAATGCTGTCTCATTGTCTGTATTTTGCTGACTATCCTTGAAGTCTAGTATTAATGCAAATGCTGTTGCTCTTGCTTCCATTGCTTCCCAAGAGAGGGTTGTGTTGGCAGGTCTGCTCCCTCAAATGTCAGAAGTGTCCCTCAACTGATAGGATTTGGGGCTCTATCTAAAAGCATTGTCTTGGGCCCCAAGAGTTCCACGTAGGCCCCTATTTGTGGCCCCTAGATCTTGGAGGAAATCTGGTGTTAGAAAACTCAAGTTTTCCTCAACTGTGAATTGAAACCCCACTTCTTTGTATGTGCATAAAACCCTAGCTTAGGTTCAGTACTGTTTCAAAGCTTTAGCAAGTGGCTCTAGGCAAGACTGAGAAGTTGAAAAAGCATTCCAGAAGAAAGCAATGGGAAAGCAGTTTTGGGCTGTTGCCAGGAAAACTGTGTGGATATGCAATGAAGTGAGCAAGAACTGAATGTGATTGGAAGAGGCATTTTGAAAAAGAGAAAGAAAAATATCCAAATACCTCTCAGACTGAGACAAAAAGGAGAAACGTTCATTCCCACCCAATAACTCAGTGCTTCCCAGACCTGGGTAAATTACCCCAAAGTGGGTAAAAGCTTTTCTTTGGGTAACGATACACGGACCCATTACCCAATCACAACATTGAGAAAGTGTTTTACCTACATTGGGTAAAAAGTACTTTCTGATAAGCAGTTTGGGGTAATGAAGGAAAACATTTGGGAAGCACTGCAATAACTGAAAGGGCATTGACCACATCCCATTCCCCAGCTTACTGTGGCCCAAAAACATAATGTGTATCCCGGGTCCAAAATGTTGCACCTTCTGCTGTTAACCAGTAAGGTTGTTTCCATGCAACCCATTCTCAGCTATTTCACTGTAAATCATTGTCTATGTACAATGGCATATAAATCTATTTTCTATGCCTATACTGTATTCAACTGTGTACATCCACAGCATTACTTTAGATTTGGCTGAGCATATTTAGGATGACCAGATTTTTAGCTGAGTAGAAGAGGGAATGTTTACAAATGAAAGCTAGTCATGTGAGATGAGAAAGAAAGAAGAGTTGTTGAAATATCCTCTTTGAAGCAGCTGCTAAATGAATTGAAGTTTTTATCAGCCATTAAGTTTTGCAGATATTGTGAAAACCAAAACAAGCCATGAAATTGCCATCAAACGAGTTAAGATAGGGTGAAAAGACAGACAATTTTACACGCGTTTCTCTTTTAAAAGGGTTCTTTGCTCTGTTAGTTTATTCATATCACTATTAATTCCATCCCATTAGTAAGGGGAAAAAAAGATGGAGATATGTTTCTCCAAGTTCTACACTGGATTCTGATTGTAGGTAAATCTGGATACAAGACTATGTTTAACGTTTTGTTCATTTTGTTCATCTGCATTAGCAGTTCCTAGCAGGCATAACACAGATATGTTTTATTTGTGCTTGAGAGTTCCTGAAGTTTGTTGATAATACTGACTTAGGTAAGATTGATATGGAGCTTCCCCACCCCATCCGCATTTTAAAAAGATAACGAGCAGAATCTTAATATATAATAATATTTGTTCAAACAGCCTTGAAAATACATAGCATAGCAACTGAGGAGGCCACTGATTTGCATAATGGCCCTGGAGTTATTTCCTCCCCTCCAACAAATGTGCAGAATACTGAGCTTTATTCTGGAATGTATGTCATAAAACTTGCGTGCAAAAATTCATTAGGTAAAAAGATGACAAATTTGATGATATGTTGTCTTGCTACTTGTTTCACACTGTAGACACAATTGAGAGCTCTTGTTTGAGCACCAGTGTATGTTGAAAGGTCTGTGTTCAATTATTTACTAAGCATGAGGGAAAATGTATAATTCACCCAGTACAACAGTGTGTAGAAAGCATTGCTATGTGTGCATATCTTTGTGCCAATAGTTATGATCGACAGTTTGGAAGAAAAGACTATTTGGAATGAATCAAATTTTTAAAAGACATTTGGAGATTCCATTTGTACTCCTGTGCACAAGTAATTATGAAAAAGAAAGTGGTGTGAATGAAATCATTTCCCCATCTTCCCATGGATCTTTTACAACACATGTCTCTCTGGAAGCTTACACCTACATTATATTGACAAAGTTAGTCAAGTTACAGTAATAATACTTAAAAGTTTAAAAAGCCCCTTGAAACACTGCTCCATCTTTGCTGTCTGGTCTTCCCCTCTGGCATTCAATATAGGGTTTCAGCCAAGCAGAAGTTTAACAACACTGTATGGAATTTAATTTATTTCATATGTAAAACTGAATATGTGACCTGACCATACTTTATGATTTAAACACAGAAGAATTCAAGTTGTGTGTTCTCTTCTGTTATTTGAGAAAAAGTGTTAGGGAAATGTAGACAGACATAATGATGTATATTTACAGTAGGTAGATTTTCTGTGCAAGTGAATGAATGCTGAGATTGTATTTTTGGAACATCTGCTTTAATGCCTAAAGGCCATTAGTATTGATTTCTTTCTTAACCTGGAAAGAAAATATTCCCAGTAAACTTAAAGATCTGAATAGTGTTTGATAGTGAGTTGTATTATTTTGTCTTCCTGCTTGAAAGGTTGCAAAATATTTGGAAGTCCTGGTGCATTGGGGGTGTTTCAGTGTGCTGCTTCCAAAAGGGTAAGAGGCAGCTGCTCCAGCACTGGATTCTCTCATTTAGTCCCAAAGAAAACATTTGTTAAAACAAATTGCAAATTTTACTTCCACATATAAATTTGTCATAGAAAATACCATACAAGTAATTAGTTTGGGAACAATATGAAATAGGGAAGCACTTGAAGAGAGTTCTGGAATTTTAGTTTCCCACAACTGAATTCAAAAAATGTTTTCTATATGGGTCTACATTCTAGAAAATGCTCACATTAAAGAATATTCAGGCTTAATTTAATTTATACTCGCAAACCTAAATGTTGGCTCATGTCAGATGGGAGCATATTCAAGCATTTTTCCAACTCTCCTTTGTGACTATACTGCAGAGAGAATTTTGATAATCACAGACAACCTGTTTTTTCAAAGCTTAGCTGTCATTGTCAGTTCTTTTCATGGAGAAATACTGAAAACTTCTCATGAACTGTGTAAAATCAGTAATTAAAAGTAACAGTGATTAAAAGTATAATTATACTTTAATATGAATAAACAGATACACAGGTTTTCTTCACTTAATTAACAAACCAAGATTTGATTTTGCAGCCATGGGTCATGGTTACTCATAGATTTCCTCAGTTCCTAGCTCAAGCAAATTGCTATTATATTGTAGTTAGACAAATGATACCTCCCCCCCCCCTTTTTTTTAATGGTCCTGGTACATGCATTACCCAAAATCATGTTTGCTTAGCCATAGTTCAGTAAATACAGCACAAATCAGCTGGTTTCATATAATTGTTCTACATCATAATTTACAAACCAGACTGATTGGTTTGCATAACATGCTAAACCACAAATGAGTGAATCACATTTTGGCTTATTGTGATGTGTGAACTCAGACATGGAAATCCGAGTTTGGTGGAACATCAGTTAATCATGTCTTAGTGCTAAAAATAGTTTAGATCTTTTGAATATTTATGTAATGGACACCAGAAAATAGAGCAGATTTATACAACAACAGTTCAGTTAAGGTTTCTAGATTTGACTTGCTGCAGCCACTTACGAATGTCACAGAATTACCTATAACTGTTTTGATAATTCTTAGACTTTGGGCAACAGAAAATAAGGGCAAAGAGGTTGCTTCTCTTACTGGAGTTGATAACAACAGAATACTATACTTAGGCATCACCCTTCATAAGTCCCTTACGTGGAAAACACTCTTAACTACCACTTTAGCAACTGCCCAATGTACAGTGAGTGCTATTCTGAAGTTTTTTTCAGGGTAGCTTGTAGCCTCTGCATTTAAAATATTCCAAGGCAAGTTGATAGCCCAGATACTATATGGGGCTGAGATCTGGGGATGGGATAAGAAATTTATTGCCCAATTGGACAATAAAATTCTAACTTCATAAGGAAGATTTTGAGACTATCACAGGGCACCCCTGCTGCTCTAAGGATGGAGGTAGGATTATCTTCCATCACCATTAAAGTACATCTTGCATTGTTGGGTCACTATAAGAAACTGGAAAACTTTCAAGAATCCCTCCTTGCCAAACTTTATTTTCTTCATTACATAGCTGGAAATCAATGGACCAAACACTTGTTGCCTGTCGTACAAATGTATTCCTTACCCCTCTGGGGGAACTTGCCTCTTGAAACAGAGAAAATACTAGAGATAAGCTTTTTGAAAGTGATGCCAATAAAGATGCAACTGCAATAGTCATCCAAATTTTCATCTTGGTTGAAAACAGAGAAGCCTCTCCTAGTATCTAGTTAATATTACCAGTGTCCCACTGAGAAAGACTTTTACATCCCTTTACTTGCAGACCATGCCTTTGGTATACCTTGAAGGAAGATTCTGTAAGTGCCCTGCTGAACAGCATCTCTGTCCTTGTGTCAGTCAAGTGGAGGACATTATTCACTATGTCTTCCCCATTTACGATGAGATCAGATCACCAAACTATTGATGATAGGCGAATTCAAGGGCTTGGACAATAGAATTGTTTTCTATGCTCTGGGTCCAGTCAGCAAGAGAGTATCATCTGTTGGGACCCAGGAGGAGAGCCTTTTCTGCCATGGTGCCTGCCCTCTGGAACATCATCCCCCCAGAAATTAGACTTGCCCTGACCCTGCTGGCATTTTGCAAGGCATGAAAAACCTAGCTTTGCCATTGAGCCTGGGGCCCTGATGCCATGGTTGAGCCCATATCATGGCTTGTTTGAACATTTATGAGTCTTCTTATTTGTATGTCAATTTTGTTGTTTTAACTCTCTTTTTTAACTTTTTTATTGTTTTAATTGTAGCCACCCAGAGTCATGTATATGAGATGGGTGGCCTATAAATTTACTAAATAAATAAAATGTTTTAAAATACCAATATTTCAGTATCTTTCTTACGGGTAATCTATTTTTTTGTACTGTTCTTTAGCACAATAAACTTACCTGGTAATGAATTAAGCAAATCTTGAGGACTGTTGCTAGATGAGATTAGATTTTGTTTGCATTATTTTGCCATTGTCTACCTACATACCTGCCAAATATGAAAGTTCTGATTTACAATATAGATAGCTAAATTCCTGCTGAAAAGCCCAGAATGCCAAACATATAGAACTGGATTAGCAGTAAAATAGAGAGTGGGACAGATCCAGACTTGGTCTCTGGTTCTGGAGGATCCTCAGTCACAAATTGCTTTGGACATCAGACTGAAGCCTGGGCCTGATTCCTTCACCATATCAGCAAGAAAAAGAGCATGAGAGTGGGCAGGGATGGTAGATCACATGTTCTCTCCTGCTCTTGAAAGCATTGGAGAATTGGTCTCCAGGCCAAGACACAAGCAATGGCCAGATCAAAGCCTGATTTAAGAAAGAAATCAAAGAGACTTGAGGAAACACCGAAGGAATAACAGAGAAGCAAGGGAAAGGAGAAGTAATTAATCTGGGTGGCTAAATGGAAAACAAGCCAAGAAGAAAGAAAAATGCACAGTAGTATCGGTGTTGTCCTGTTAAAGTGATAGGGTTTGACTTAATGGTATTTATAGCAGGCAACATCAGGAGCAACAAAACGATTTCCTGGGGAGAGGAGCCATGTTGAGGCCTAGAAGAACAACGATTCCCCTTTCCCCTCTCTTTGCAACTTCCATGGTTTGGTTTTGTTGTCTGGGTTCTAGCTGATCCTCTGAATACAAATGGGAATTCTGGTTGGGACTTTGGTGAAAGCATATTGACTGACTGTTATGAAAGGTTTGGGCAAGGATCTAATTTTACTTTGATTGTATGATGGATCATTAAGCTACCAGCTGTATATGTTTTTCCTTTTATTCTGTAAAAGAGAAGGAATGTTTTGATGCAATGCTTTTTTATTTGAAACATCAATGCACACATACAAATTTATTCAATCAATGATAGAACAGTAAAACTGGACAGCAAAATTACCTTACAATAATATAGCATAATAAAAACTTACTTAAAACCATATGTAGAATTCCAATGAATAGCATATAACATAACTAATCCTAGGCCTAATATTTTTTCTTTGTTACAGCAGATCTAATTCTGTAGTAATTTGTGTAATAGCTGTGACACAAAATTTAGCTACATTATATGTAATGTTAGGCTTATTGTCTGAAAAGAGAAAAGCAAGGTAAAACTATCTGATCATCCTGGCATATGTTCTAACAAAAAAAAAAGATGGCAGATTGATGGCTACCTTGATAATACTGTATGAGTAGTACAACAAAACATGTTGGGTGGTTTTGAATTTGAATCACAGGGGCAAGTGCTTCTGGAAAAAGGAATTTTGGCTAATCTACAACAGGTAAAAACATGATGTCAGACTCTTAAAAATGCTCGCTGCTAACTAGGGGATATCAGCATGGTTAAATATTTCCTTGAGAGCCAGTTTGGTGTAAGGGTCAGGGACAGGAGTGATTGCCTACAGAAATTGCTTGGTTTTTTTTTCTCCCCCCCTCCTCGCAGAGCAGAGAGATTGAAGAGGGAGGGATTATAAGAGAGTAAGCAGGCACACAATGGGGGATATACCAGGCTGTTTGTTCAGCATGCTTGGGGCTGCCAGCACCAGCGCTTTGCTTTCAATGTGTCTTCCCCATTGTGTGCCTGCTTACTCTCTTATAACCCCTTCCTCTCCAATGAATGTAAATACAAACATTAATTCCCGTTTTGCTAATTATCCCGGTGCCGGGGTGAGCATTCCAAAGGGCGGAGGAGTGGGGAAAAGGAAAGCACAGTCGCATTCATGTGATTTCCACTTAGCGACTGCTTCACTTAACACCAGAGCTGCTGGTCCTGACTGTGGTTGCTAAATGAGGACTACCTGTATTTGGGCCATAACCTTTGCCTCAAATAACTTCAATGCTGCAGAAATTCATTCCTTGTCTTGGGCATGAAAAAAACTTAATATTACTTTGAATTCTTTAGTGCTAATTGTTCCATGTAATCTATATGAGTTTTCCAAGAGCCAGTAGCATGGAGGACTATCCCCACATATTTGAAGCTCTTAACTTACTCAATTTCATTCCCTGCAATGGTCCACCTATGTTTTTTATGCTTTTTAGCAAAGACCATCACTTTAGTTTTCTGGTAATTAATTCCTATTGTACTTTACAATAGCCAGCCAAGATTCTAAGAGACTGTTTAAGGCCAACTGAGGTTTGTGAGATAATAGATGCAGTTTTGAATTAATAATGCTAAGTAGGCTGAATATACTGTATATTTAGATATCTGTAATCTCAGAATGTGACATTTGTGCTGCTTCTAATCTTTTCAGGTTGCCTGCCTTACCTATATAGCAAGCAATTTCCTAAACTGCAGAACAGAATCCAGACGATGGGGCACTGCGCATGGAAGTATTGTGCCGTATCAGGTGAGCTAATGGTTGAATAAGTGGATTTTTCTCATTCTGTCTTTATGTTACACTTTGAAATCAGTTTCAGTCACCTCTGATTCTCTGAGATTGTCCCTCATCTAGTTCTACATATTGTAGTTTATGCATGTAAGCATACGCACACACTCTAGTAGTAAGTTATTAAGAAGAACATGAATTTGAATGGCTTGAAATGGTTAGCTGTGGTGAGATGAGGTTTATAGTCTTTGAGATTTGATGCTTTTATGCCTGTGTAAAATAGCCATGTTTTATATCTTATTTCAGTAGTGATTTCCATTCCATAGACTTAACAAATAGAAAAGTTAGCTTTATTCATAAAGATTTTGAGTCTTATCAAGGGTTTGTATTGAACCATTTAAGGGTGCTGACTGTGTATTGTAAAATGTTTTTGGGAGGGGACCAAAATGAATGGCATCTTACTTAAAAACCACATTTTAAAGGAACAAAACTGCAAGATTTATATCTTTATATAAAAAATATCAGTAGTCTTCAAAGAATCTTATTCTAATTAATATATCATATTAACGACCGATGTTGACGACCGACAGGAAGCTCTGGCGTGGGCTGGTCCATGAAGTCACGAAGAGTCGGAAGCGACTAAACGAATAAACAACAACAACAATTTCTGATAAAACTATATTCCCATCTCTATAACGTTCTGCATTCATTATTTCCCCTCTCTTTTTCTCTCTCTCTCTGCGTCATACCCTTTCCCTCCCACTCCTGTGAGGAAAGTGCATGACAAAAAATAAATCTAAATTGTCCCCTGATGATATACAGATGAAAATCCTGCATTTAATTAAATTGCTTTTAATTGTAATTTCAATTTAATTGTAAACACACCAGGGAATAGACAATTGGGTGTCATCCAGAAACTTCCACAGTCCCTTGTCATTGACCTTGATGGCTGGAGCTGGTTGAGCTGAAGTCCCAAAGTTTTGGAAGACATCAACTTGACCTATTCCTGAAATACTTTGACCTAAGAATGTGGCGTGTAAATAGTTAGAAGTATTATGAGGTACAGGCATAATGATGCAAATGCTTAAAAGAAAGACTTACCTGATGGTTATTGAGTTAGCTGATTTATAACTAAATATATGCTTAAGTTTACCTCCACCTATTCCTGTGGAGGTAAACTCAGTCACAGCAGGTGGCAGCACTTAGCACCTTGGTTCATCTTGAAAACTTAAGCAGGATTGTATCTGATTAGTATTTGAATGGGGAACTCTAGGAAATCCTAAGGATGTAAATTAGACTGGAAAGTTGAAAAAAGTTCATGGGAGGAGGCATTGGCAAACCACTTTAGTATCATTGTCAAAAAACCCAACATGGATATGTTCATAAAGTCATCAAACGTTGAACTCATAGCTTTAAGGTGATAGTTGCGATTTTAAGTTAACTTGCTAGAACTGGCAGTTAGTTCTCCATAAAATACCTTATTTGTTTTGAAAGTTTTTGCTTAATTCCTCTACTTTTTAAAAAAAATCTGTTCAGTCATGTCTGACTCTCAGAGACTGCCTGGACAAGTCCCTGCAGTTTTCTTGGCAAGGTTTTTCAGAAGTGGTTTGCCATTGCCTCCTTCCTAGGACTGAGAGAAAGTGACTGGCTGAAAGTCATCCAGCTGACTTTGTATCTAAGGCGGAACTAGAACTCACTATCTCCCAGTTTCTAGACCAAACTGGCTCTCTCCTGTAATTTAACTTAAATACAAAATTTATTGGTAGGAAATTGAAATAGGACATAATAGGTACAACGTTTTGAGTTTTCCACCATTCTTCATCAGATGTGATGATCAAAAAGGAAGGACATAGAAAGGGGAGGGAAATTTTTAAAAATCAGGCCAAATGAGGTTTCATTTGGTCATGAAGTTTGTAAATCTCTGTGGTCTCTTTATTTTTGGAACTGTGGAAATGAGGACCAACCATTATTCTCTGTCTCTTAGTGCTATCTATAATCTGGTTCCTATACTGCCAGTAGCATTCATCCTACAATCTCCATCTTGAGATTGATTCCAGAATAAAATACAGGAATTGAAATGCATTTTTTGAACCAAGAGAGACATCTGAAATCTGAAGGATGACTGTTTTCTGATTTACACCTTAATTGGGGGAGGTGCAGATTGGGTCAGTATGCACTGGAATTGGTAAAGGTAAAACCTCACTGCATTATTTCAACAGATGGTTTATCCAAGGTTGAGTGAGTTTGTGACCAGGCAAAGTACAAGCGAATCTGATGTCTTTTGGAGTATAATCCAAATATGCTTGAGCTATAATCCCCAAAGATATAATTCATTACCTTTTTGCTTCTTGAAATATGATATAATGAGAAAATAGTTTATTCTCCTTTGTTGTTGTTGTTTATTCGTTTAGTCGCTTCCGACTCTTCGTGACTTCATGGACCACCCCACGCCAGAGCTTCCTGTCGGTCGTCAACACCCCCAGCTCCCTCAGGGACGAGTCCGTCACCTCTAGAATATCATCCATCCACCTTGCCCTTGGTCGGCCCCTCTTCCTTTTGCCCTCCACTCTCCCGAGCATCAGCATCTTCTCCAGGGTGTCCTGTCTTCTCATTATGTGGCCAAAGTATTTCAGTTTGGCCTTTAATATCATTCCCTCAAGTGAGCAGTCTGGCTTTATTTCCTGGAGGATGGACTGGTTTGATCTTCGTGCAGTCCAAGGCACTCTCAGAATTTTCCTCCAACACCACAGTTCAAAAGCATCGATCTTCCTTCACTCAGCCTTCCTTATGGTCCAGCTCTCGCAGCCATATGTTACTACGGGGAACACCATTGCTTTAACTATGCGGGCCTTTGTTGTCAGTGTGATGTCTCTGCTCTTAACTATTTTATCGAGATTTGTCATTGCTCTTCTTCCAAGGATTAAGCGTCTTCTGATTTCCTGACTGCAGTCAGCATCTGCAGTAATCTTTGCACCTAGGAATACAAAGTCTTTCACTGCTTCTACATTTTCTCCCTCTATTTGCCAGTTATCAATCAAGCTGGTTGCCATAATCTTGGTTTTTTTGAGGTTTAGCTGCAAACCAGCTTTTGCACTTTCTTCTTTCACCTTCATCATAAGGCTCCTCAGTTCCTCTTCGCTTTCAGCCATCAAAGTGGTATCATCTGCATATCTGAGATTGTTAATGTTTCTTCCAGAGATTTTAACTCCAGCCTTGGATTCCTCAAGGCCAGCTTGTCGCATGATGTGTTCTGCATACAAGTTGAATAGGTAGGGTGAGAGTATACAGCCCTGCCGTACTCCTTTCCCAATCGTAAACCAGTCTGTTGTTCCGTGATCTGTTTTTACTGTTGCTACTTGGTCGTTATACAGATTCTTCAGGAGGCATACAAGATGACTTGGTATCCCCATACCATTAAGAACTTGCCACAATTTGTTATGGTCCACACAGTCAAAGGCTTTAGAATAGTCAATAAAACAGAAATAGATGTTTTTCTGAAACTCCCTGGCTTTTTCCATTATCCAGCGGATATTGGCAATTTGGTCTCTAGTTCCTCTGCCTTTTCTAAACCCAGCTTGTACATCTGGCAATTCTCGCTCCATGAACTGCTGAAGTCTACCTTGCAGGATCTTGAGCATTACCTTACTGGCATGTGAAATGAGTGCCACTGTTCGATAGTTTGAACATTCTTTAGTGTTTCCCTTTTTTGGTATGGGGATATAAGTTGATTTTTTCCAGTCTGATGGCCATTCTTGTGTTTTCCAAATTTACTGGCATATAGCATGCATTACTTTGACAGCATCATCTTGCAAGATTTTGAACAGTTCAGCTGGGATGCCGTCGTCTCCTGTTGCCTTGTTATTAGCAATGCTTCTTAAGGCCCACTCAACCTCACTCTTCAGGATGTCTGGCTCTAGCTCACTGACCACACCGTCAAAGCTATCCCCGATATTGTTATCCTTCCTATACAGGTCTTCTGTATATTCTTGCCACCTTTTCTTGATCTCTTCTTCTTCTGTTAGGTCCTTGCCATCTTTGTTTTTGATCATACCCATTTTTGCTTGGAATTTACCTCCAATGTTTCTAATTTTCTGGAAGAGGTCTCTTGTCCTTCCTATTCTATTGTCTTCTTCCACTTCCGCGCATTGCTTGTTTAAAAATAATTCCTTATCTCTTCTGGCTAACCTCTGGAATTTTGCATTTAATTGGGCATATCTCCCCCTATCACTGTTGCCTTTTGCTTTCCTTCTTTCTTGGGCTACTTCTAGTGTCTCAGCAGACAGCCATTTTGGCTTCTTGGTTTTCTCTTTCTTTGGGATGTATTTTGTTGCTGCCTCCTGAACAATGCTGCCAACTTCTGTCCAGAGTTCTTCCGGGACCCTATCTACTAAGTCCAGTCCCTTAAATCTATTCTTCACCTCCACTGCATATTCCTTAGGAATATTAGTGAGCTCATATCTAGCTGATCTGTGGGTCTTCCCTAATCTCTTTAGTCTGATCCTAAATTGTGCAAGAAGAAGTTCATGATCTGAACTACAGTCAGCTCCAGGCCTTGTTTTTACCGACTGTACAGATGTCCGCCACCTTTGGCTGCAAAGGATGTAATCAATCTGATTTCGGTGTTGTCCATCTGGTGAAGTCCATGTATAAAGCCGTCTCTTAGGTTGTTGGAAGAGAGTGTTTGTTATGCAGAGTGAATTGTCTTGGCAAAATTCTATCAGCCTATGTCCTGCTTCATTTTGTTCTCCCAGGCCATACTTACCTGTAATTCGAGGTGTCATTTGACTGCCCACCTTAGCATTCCAGTCTCCTGTGATGAAAATAACATCTCTTTTAGGCGTGTTGTCCAGTAGGTGCTGCAGATCCTCATAGAACTGCTCTACTTCAGCTTCTTCAGCATTTGTGGTTGGGGCGTATATTTGGATCACTGTGATGTTAGATGGCTTGCCCTGAATTCGAATTGAGATCATTCTGTCGTTTTTTGGGTTGTACCCAAGCACTGCTTTAGCCACTTTACTATTAATTATGAAGGCTACTCCATTTCTTCTGTGGTCCTCTTGTCCACAGTAGTAGATCTGGTGGTCATTTGATGTGAAGTGGCCCATTCCAGTCCATTTCAGTTCACTGACGTTATTCTCCTTTACAGTCATTTATTTCCCAACATTTTGCAGTGCTTCAGTATAGCTTAAAATAAAATTATTTAAATCACTTCATATCAAAATTCCTTTTGGATCTTAGAAATGCAGAAGAGAATTAAACTATTGTTTTTGTCTGGATTTATAATAACAATTGGCAAGATGTGCATTCTGAGAAGCTTTAAATATCCATTATGAAAGTTACAGATTTTGCAATGATACTTCAAGAATGTCAGAATATCATTAAATCACAGAGGACTAAGAAACCTTTGGGAATTTTTTAAACAGATGTTGGGAGTAGTAAGAAAACCAATATTTACAACATCTATGCATGGCAGTGCTCAAAAGTGTCATACAAGAAAAGTGACCAATATGGTCTCCCTTTGTCTCCTTTTTAAGATATGTTTCCAGTTGACAAATGTGTTTTTTTCTAATTATTCTTAATCTTACTGGATACATTTGTTTTATCCAGAAAATGTTCTCTTAAATCCAGTTTCACTGAAATGGAAAAAGTTTACTGGAAAACTATATGGTTTTGTTGCTGGTGAGTTGCTTTTTTACCTAGGATTTACAGTGCCATCCTATACATTTGTATATTATTTTAATAGTGTTTCCTCCCTAAGGTAACTTTGTGCGGTACTGCAGCCATAGTTATTCAGTGGTGCAGTTGTAGATATTCTGAACCATTCTTTGGACTCATCGATTTTCTAATTAGGAGGCTGAAATTAATTAAATCTAAACAAAACTCTCTTGATGAAAGGCAAGGTTCTCCCATATTTGGCTGTTCCTCGGCATTGGATGGAACTGTATTCCTCTAAATGTGTGAATGTGCCACTCAGCTGTCTTTCTTACTGTGGCTGCAATGCATCTGGGACATTCCTTCATTTTCAACTGCTGCACCAGTGGCTAGAATATTCTTTGTTTCATCTTGTTTAGATTGTGGGACACTGTCTGCATTGTGATGCCTTGGAATCAATGCCTTCAGACATTGTGGTTGGTTCAGAATATGTTAGCTAGGTTTTGACTGGCTCTAAAAGGTCACAGCATAAAACAACACTTATATTCCAGCTATATTTATAGCATTGTATTTATTAGACTTATATCCCACTCCTCCTTCAAAAGCAGAAGACAGCATACATAGTGCTCCCTTTCCCCACAATAGTGCTATGAGGTACGTTGGGCTGAGAGACAGTCACCCAATGAGTTTTCATGGCTGAGGGTGAATTAGAACCTGGCCCAATGCCTTAACCTCTACATAGTGGCTACCAGTTTACTTCCATGTATGATTCAAAGTTTGGTCTTTAAAGCCCCAAATTGTTTGTGACTAAAATATCTACAACCACCTGCTCCCACATTAACCATCCTGATCTAAGGGTAAGAATAGCTGGAAACTCTCCCTCTGCAGCAGACTTGCATCCATATAAAAGTAGCCTTTTCCAAAGCTGCTGCCATTTTGTGGAGTTCCTTGCTGTCCACCGCTGAACTCTCTCTTTTCAGGGATAAAGAGGATACCTGGCTGCTCCCACATGCTTCTGGTTTCAGTTGATTTTCTGATTGGCTATCATCTTTCTGCATGGATGTTTTAAGTGGGTGTTTGTGTTATATAGACACATACCCCGTGATGATTTTTTAGTCTTGATTTTAATGCATTTTTAAACAATCTTTATTTTCTTCTGTTCATCCACCTAATTAACCATGTTAATGTTGCACTACCTCTCCTGTAGAACTACATTTTTTGGCTGGCCCACTTTGCACAGTACTCTATGTGCAATGCAACCGATATTAAAAGTTAAAGGATTCTCTGGAATATGCCTAAACTTATCTCACCGGCAGTCTCACTCTGAAGAGAACTGGGGATTTCCATTGGAAGGTCTCAGTTACAAGTGCTTGCCCTGTTTTGTCAGGAGATAATCTCACTCCACGTATTTCTGTAATTAGCTTTTCAAATATTCCCTGGAGAATAGACCCCTCTATCCTTTTTCCACTTTAGACCCAAAGTACTGCATGCTCCTTTTATTACAGAAACTAGGAAGAAGGTCTTGGGATAGCTGATATGAATGTGAGTCAGGTAGAGACTTGGGTTGCCAGATATGGTGAAAAGTACAGCTGGTTTTAATTTATCTGACAGTTAGGTCTTCCTGAACCATTGTTCAAGAGTCAACCCAACTTCACTTGCCTTTTACAAGAGAGAAACTTTTCCCTTGTTACATAAGAACCCATTCATAAGCAAGTTTTTTCCTTTTTTGCCATATGATTTGTTCCTCCTCTACACATTTGTAGGGGGAAGATGATACTTGCAATCCTACATTCCTTCATCATTATTAGCAATGAATTAATCTTTTATGATACTGGATTCTTTTTTTGTGGTCAAGTAGTTGGATAAACAGCAAGGAGAATAGTAAATAAAACTGGACACCACATAGTTATCCTTATGTGGAGAAGTGGAAGGATGCAAAAAATAATAACACGTGTCATGAGCACTGATGGTGAGCAGGAGGGGGCCCCTATCCAGGGGGGAAAATGCATGCGTAGTAGAGAGAGTTTGAGCTGTCATTCAAAGAGACACAGAACAGACCTGCCTTGACTTTTGGGGTTTATCTGTCTGGGTTTTCCCACGCTTCTTCAGTTTGGTAGGATTTTCTGTCTACTGTTGTCATGAGTGAGGATGGCGAGCAGGGGGCTCCCATCCAGGCTGTAAAGTGCATGCATAGTACTGAGGAATTAGGTGGCCATTCAAAGAGACACAGATCGGGCCCACCTTAGTCTTTGGGGTTTATATGTCTGGGTTTTTCCCACGCTTCTTCAGTTTGTTAGGATTCTCTGTTATGTAGCAGTAATAAAACACTAGAGACCTACTCCTTGTCTCAGCGTGGTTCCTGGCTGCTAGGACAACTGTAGCAGTAATAAAGCACTATAGACCTATTCCTCATCTCAGCGTGGTTCCTGCTTGTCAGGACATCAATCCTACCAAACTCCTACTTCCATTGTAAGAGGGAGGAAAGAAAAGAATTTTTTTTTTTTGGCAAAATGTCTTTGGAAAACCAGGGACTACGACAAGCGATACAACAACTGGCAGCAGCCTTGCAGCAACACAAGCAGCAAGTAGATCTCCAGGTCAACACATTACAGGCGGCTATGCTTCAACAGTTACAACAACCAGCTCCGATCATCCCACAGCCGGTGCCAGCAGCAGCAGCAGTTCTGCCAGTAGTCTTGAGATCCCAGGGCAGCTTATCGGAGAAATTTGGGGGAGAAGCAGGACAGTTGAGAGCCTTTCTTACCCAGTGCACAATGTTTTTCGACAGCAGACCGGCCAAATTCCCAACAGACCGAACCAGAGTCACCTTTATTTTAAGTCTGCTAAAGGGTCCAGCAGCCAAATGGGCTATTCCCATGGTAGAGAACAACGACCCAATTCTTGATAACTACCAGAATTTTCTGGCAAGGTTCTGAGCACACTTTAACCACCCGATCAGAGAGGTCACTGCCAGCTGGGAAATTCGGAAGCTCAAGCAAGGCAACAAGAGAGTGGGAATTTACATTACTGATTTCAAGCTGTTAGCAGGGGATCTGCACTGGAATGAGAGTGCTTTGAAAGACCAATTCAAACAGGGACTGGATGAGGAGATAAAAAATGAATTGGTGCACCAGGGAACACCAGCTACTTTAGAAGATTTATATTAGCTGTCTGTGGTCATGGACGCCAGACTAGAAGAGCTCAGGCAGCTGCAGCCAGGGAGAGGCAGGGGCTTCAGAGTGCTTCCAGGATTTCCAGCTCTCTCTGCAGCATCTCTCTACTCAGGACCAGAGGAGCCGATGCAGATCGGGGCGAGCAGGAGGCTTACTTCCGAGGCTGAGAGACAGAGAAGGAGAGAGACAGTGCTCTGTTTCTACTGCAGAGCCCCAGGGTATATGGTGAGAGCTTGCCAGCGAGAAACCAAGCAAATTCTGTAAGAGCCCCAGGGCAAGCAGCAGAACCAAGATCCATCCCCGCCTCTACTTCCAACCAGGGAAACTCCGTTGGTTTCCCTCCACAGAGCTCAGCAGGGAGACCATCAATCAGTTAAGGAGGGCTCATTCCGAGGATTCCAGGCAATCCTTTTTCTACTTACCAGTCACAATGCATGTAAACCCAGAGCACCAGATCAAGTTAGAGGCTCTCGTTGATTCCGGAGCTTCCACCAGTTTTATTTATGTACAGACAGTACAAGACCTGAACATACCTACTAGGGAATTGCCATGTCCCATAGAAGTCGAGACCATTGACAGCCAGCCCCTCAAGGCCGGGCCAATTCGAAGATCCACAGAACCTTTACAGCTAACAATGGGAGACCACACTGAGTGGATTCAACTTTATGTTACTGCATCACTTAATGTACCTATAATCCTGGGCATGCCTTGGCTGAAGCTCCACAATCCATTGTTGGATTAGGCTACGGGAGCGATCTCCTTCCCAGCTAAGGAATGCCGGCACCATAAGATTCAAGCCACCCTTCTCTCTCCAGCAACCAACACAGTCATCGAAGCGGTGGGGTGCAGCTGCCAGCCAAGTATGCAGATTTCACAGACGTTTTCAGCGAACAAGAGGCCACAGTACTACCCCCCCCAATAGGGACTGTGATTGTTCTATTGAGTTGATACCAGGAGCTAAGATTCCAGCAAAAAAAACAATATCCCATGTCACCCAAGGAACTAGTCACATTGAAAGATTACTTGGATACTAATCTCCAAAAGGGGTTCATCTGACCTTCTACTTCCCCAGCATCTACTTCTACATTCTTCGTACCAAAGAAGCCTGACCTGTTGGCACCAGCAGCTCAGGAGGCACCCTTGGGAGTTGTTCATGATTTCAGCTCCCTCAATAAAATCATGGTCAAAGAAAGTTACCCGCTTCCCTTATCTGACCTGCTGGATCGTTTACAGAAAGCATGCATTTTTACTAGGCTGGACCTCAGGAATGCGTACAATCTGATCCGGATGAAAGAGGGGCATGAATATCTGACTGCCTTCGATACCAGGTATGGAAAATTTGAGTATCTTGTGGTCCCTTTTGGATTAGCTAATGCTGCAGCCATATTTATGAATCAAATTTTGTCTGATTTACTAGATAAGTATCTGGTCATTTATCTAGATGACATTAATATTCTCTGAGGATGCTACAACTCATGTAACCCATGTACGTAATGTCTTACAAAGACAGAGAGAACAAGCTGTTCACCAAACTAGAGAAGTGTGCCTTCGATTTAACGGAATTACATTTCCTGGGCTATAAAATATCAACAGAAGGCATATCCATGGATCCTTCAAAGGTCCAGGCAATTCTCTCTTGGCAACCCCCCCGCAATGTGAAAGATATACAAAAATGCCTAGGATTCGCCAATTTTTATAGAAAATTTATACATAAATTTAGTGACAGGGCCAAGCCTCTCACACAGCTTTTGAAGAAAGGATCCAAATTCCTTTGGGGGGAGAGGGAGCAAGCAGCCTTCCAAGAATTTAAGCAACTCTTTGCATCCCAGCCACTTTTAAAGCATCCTGATACCACAAAGCAATTCATAATACATTCAGATGCTTCAGATTTTGCTATTGCTGCTGTTTTATTGCAATATACTGACAAAGTAGGGAAGACATTGCTTCCTTGTGCCTTTTTCTCTTGCACGCTCTCGCCGGCAGAGAGAAACTATGATGTTTTTAACAAGGAGTTGCTGGCAATTAAAGCAGCATTTCAAGAGTGGAGGCATTGGCTAGAAGGTGCAACCTTTCCTGTGAAAGTTTGCACTGATCACAAGAATTTACAGCTTCTATAAAACACCAGATTGCTCACCCCACGCCAAATCAGATGGAGCCAGTTTTTCTCCTGTTTCAATTTTGTTATCTCTTATGTTCCCGGGGCGCAGAACTGTTTGGCAGATGCCTTGTCTCGATCCATTCAGGCAATCCCCGCTACTCACCAGGAGGTCCAGGCTACTATATTACAACCTCACAACTTTGATCAGTCTATGGGGGGAACCAGTCAGAGATTTTAGCAGCAGGTCGACAAGCAGAGGACCTCTTTGCAAGGGTCAAAGCTCAGCAGCAACAGGACCTGTATGCCAGGGCCAGGATGGATGACCTCCAGAGGGGTCTACAAGACACCGCATCCCCATTCAATGTGGAAGCAGGAATCCTCTGGCATAGTGGGAAATTATACATTCCCCCCTCATTGAGGGAAGAAGTACTGAGACTTTGCCATGACCATAAAACGGCCGGGCACGGAGGTGTTTTCAAAACTCTCCATAGTGCTCTGAGAGACTACTGGTGGCCGAAGATGACTGCAGACATTAAGGGTTACGTTGCTTCTTGTCATACCTGTAGACGAGCCAAGCCTCTCCCAGGGAAGCCCGCAGGACTGTTGCAGCCCCTCCCCACCCCCAGTGGGCTTTGGGATACAGTTTCCATGGACTTCATCACTGATTTACCCCCGGTCCAGGGACTGCCTTCCATGCTAGTGGTGGTGGACCTTTTCACTAAAATGGCTCATTTTATTCCTTGCGCCACAGCACAGTTGTTTATAGACCATGTTTTTAGATATAGAGGCATGATAAATCACTTGGTGAGTGACAGAAGCCCTCAGTTAACTTCCAGGTTCTGGAGGGCCCTTTTCCGGTCATTAGGGTCCAGATCCACCTATCCTCATTGCATCCTCCTCCTTGTAACGGAGAAGCTGAGAAAATTAACCAATAGTTGCAACAGTATCTCAGGTGTTACACCACTTATTGGCAAGACAATTGGCCAGCCCTGCTCCCCGTGGCAGAATTTACTTACAACAACTCTGTGCAATCCTCTACCAAGATGTCTCCTTTCCAAGCACTCTACGGGGTTAGCCCTCCGGTGTTGCCCACCTCCTCCCAGCAGGGAACTGTTCCAGCAGCGGCTGATTTTCTTAAAGAGCTACAAGTTGCACAGAAGTTGTTAAAGGTTCAGCTGAACAGGGCAAAGAGTGCTTACAAGAGAGCTGCAGTTGCACACAGACAAGAAGGGCCAGCGATTGCTGTAGGAGACAAGGTGTGGCTCTCTACCATGTTTTTGACTTCTACCAGGCCTTCCAAGAAGTTGGACTCTAAGTTTGTGGGCCTTTCACTGTGGTGCAGCAGATAAATCCAGTGGCTTATCATTTACAGCTGTCAGCATCCATGAAAGTCCATCCTGTGTTTCACAGATCCTTGCTAGCCAAAAACCCTCCCCCAAGTACCGGAGAGTTGGAAAAATGCTTGAATATGCCCCCCCGCACCTCCAGTAATTGTGGATGGGGAGGAGGAATATGAAGTTGAGGAGATTCTGGACTCTAGGAGGAGGGGAAGGGGCATCCAATATTTAATACACTAGAAAGTGTACCCTGAGGAAGAGCGCACATGGGAAAATGCCAGAGATGTGCATGCACCAGCACTGGTTCAATGATTCCATCAGCTTTTCCCTCACAAACCCAAGCCTCACACTCTCCCAGAGATTCCTCACCTGGCCGAGCAAGCAGAGGAATCCCAAGCAGAGGAGTTCGTAAGTTGGCAACCTCCACCCCCTCCAGAGGCTTGGAGACCAGAGCGAGAGGAGGAGGGGGAGCCGCAGCCCTCTACCTCAGGCTTCATTTCCCAAGGGGGGAGGGGGAGGAATCTTCTAATCATCTAGCTATTTTCCAGAAGCAGCCACCTGGGCCAGAAGTGTTATGAGAACTGGAGAGCAGCAGTGATTCGTCCTTGGAGGAGTTTTCCTTTGAAGAATTTCCATTGTTGCCAAGTTCCCATGGGACCTTGGAGGAGGAGGAGATGGACTCTCATGAGACTTTGGAGGGAGGAGGGAACTCTGGAAAGCAGGGGGCTGAAATGGAATGTGAATCTGGAGGGGAGGGTGATGTCATGAGTACTGATGGTGAGCAGGAGGGGGCCCCTATCCAGGGGGGAAAACGCATGCGTATAGAGAGAGTTTGAGCTGTCATTCAAAGAGAACCCTTGACTTTTGGGGTTTATCTGTCTGGGTTTTCCCACGCTTCTTCAGTTTGGTAGGATTTTCTGTCTACTGTAGCAGTAACAAACACTAGAGACTCATTCCTCATCTCGGTGTGGTTCCTGCTTGTCAGGACAACACGTTTAAAATTGTGAATGTAAGAAAATACTTTTTGCACCAGATCAAAGGTGTTTCTGGACCAGATCAGAAGTCCTTCTGGTCCAGCATCCTGTTTCAACGATAACCAGTCAGATTCAAAGAAGCCCAGGAGTTTGCCATGCAGAAAATAGCTCTCTCATTTGGTTGTTTCTCTCTCCCCCCCCCCCACCATCTTATTAAAAGATAAGCTTTCCAGTTAATTGATATCTCTGGCAAATAGAGGTTGTTTTAATATCTAGAATATAGAAGTGAGATTTGATGGCATTGGGATTCTAGCACAAGTTAAACCTTCAATGTTAATATCTCTACTGTATATTAGGTACAGGTATTAATTCCCTACTGCTGTAGAATATATGATAAAACTGGTAAAATTATTAATCAGAGTCTACAAAAAAGAGAAGGTGAGGATATTTTGGTATTATAACATCACTGAAATGAACAAGTCCAGAATCTTTACTAATGCTGGAATAGTCAAAAATAAATGCTTAAAGTACACCCTGAATATTCCGCCTTTGGGATGAGAAAGTAAAATACAATTTTGTTATGAGAGGTGATAAAAGTGATGCAGAATAAGGTGAAAGAAACTACTTTCAAATAAAAATCCACCCCTTATAATTAAAACCTGAAAATCTTTTTAAAGCAAATTTTCTGAAATAAAGTGGTATCTTTATTCTGTCTGTAAGCAGTTAATCCACTAAAAACAATGTAAAATTGCTGGTTTGAAATTAAGTTAACTGAGACTGAGACAGATTGTGCTGATAAATTGTAATTGATAACATTATTTGAATTATAATCAGGTTTCAAGAGACTCTTATTTCAGTCACTGCAAAGACAGGTTATTGAAAGATGTTCCAAAGTATTTTCAGATAGCATTGTTCTCTTTACTGGAGTTAGATCCAACCATGTGTAACATCACAGTAGAATCTCTTTTCCTATTTGCACTCAAATTTATTTCCATCTATATCTCAGTTATCAATGGAATGGCAATAATATCTTTCCATATCGACTAGTTTATTTATGTCAGTTATTTTGAAGAGAAATATCCGGAACCTAAATTCTAAATCAATTTTTGGTTTTCGAACTCAAGCTCATGTGTTCTGAAACAGTATCTTGTCAATAAATTAGTTTATTTCCATTTATTTGTTAAGACCTTTAGAACATTTAAACTCAATAGAGTTATATGAGAGATTGCAATTCCTTAGTTTGTTTGCAATTAATCCTGAATTAGATCTCACTGATTGCTATTATTACCAAAAATTGGTAATACTGTTTATTTTTCCCCAAGGCAGATTCAACAAAGAGCAGAAAATAACAGAGTAATTCTTTATTCCTATTTGGTCAGTTACTTTTCTCCAAAAGGATAAATCTTATTCATGATGCCTTATTATTGGTTATAAGAAGTTGTCCATTCTATTGGGGGGTTTTCGGGCCGGTAGAGGGGAGAGGGTTAACAACCTATACCTCATCTGCTGCATGATAATAGCTACAATGCCCTGTTTGTCACATGTGCATATATAACTCAGATTTTTTTCTCCATTTTTTTTTCTGATGATGGTATTAATTCAGGGAGTGGGGAGAGATGGGATTGTGGTGTTAACAATAAAGACCAGATGCATAAGTGAAATCTCTTACCCAGGATACCAGTAGCTTTACAAGATTACAGTTTATGCCTAAACTGCTGCTGTTTCCTCTTAATTATACCTCTTTTTGCAAATATCTTAACCAGAAACAGATTGTCATGTCAGCATATTTTGAAGGCAAGAGAGAATTTACCAGGTGCTGTAAAGGAGGCAGTTCTCTCAAAGGGACTGGCATTTCTGGCTTTATATTTTCCCTTCCTTTTCATTGGATTGTTTTCTCAGTCTACTCTCCTATTTCTGGCTGCTTACTCTGCTTACTTCAGATGCTGGATGAAATACCTTCAAAGCTGGGAGAAAGAATTGCTCATGAAATCACACTGATCCATCACAGGTGACAAATTATATAGCTCAAAACAAGAGTGTATGCTTGTATTTATTTAAAGCATATCTGCCCTACCCTTCAATCTGAAAAATTTCCAGAGCATCTTGTATAATAATAATGATAAGTTGATGATGATGATAATGATGATGATGGTAATAATAATAATAATAATACCAGACAGTCCTTGCACTCAGACTTGCAGCCTAAAAAAGCATGGCACAGAGGAAACTGGGATGAGAAGGGAAGGGAAAAACAGTAAGGCAAACATCTATGTGATTGCTAAGAGTTGGCAACGACTTGATGGCACATAATCAGTCATGTCTGTATTGGCATAGAGACATAAGGCCAGAACAACCCCCCTAGCACCCCCCCCCCCAGCTGCTGGTTCTCCCCGCCCCCCTCTCTGCCCCCATGGAGCAGTTTGTCCTGATGGCCTTTGTAAGAAGGAAAGATGAGTTGGGGACAGTAGTAGTGAAGGAAGATTGCAGTTCCATAAGGTTCATTGTCATCACTAATTGAGGATTAAGGAGGCACCTTTCCTGTTCAAGGGGAAATGAATAGGAGGAACTCTGCACCATTTAATTGGATTTTCAATGTAATCTGTAAACAGTTTGTCATTGTGAATGGAAACATTATTGAAGGACTGGGGTGTCATGAAACAATGTGCCCACTGGATGTCACTCTTGTAATCTAGTAATGTTAACACCATTCAAAATCATTCGAAGTTGATTTTCCCTAAAAAAAAAAAAGTGAGGGCAAAGTCAGCTTGATTTTCTAAACAACACACAAACATATATTTACGGTTTGAAATGGTATATCTTCAGCAAATATAGTTCTTTCCCATTTTCTTAATATCAGTGCTAGGATGTTGAGTATCTGTACTTGTTCTGTAAGTGAACTATAGTAGTTTTAATAGTGCTGAAATTTTACCCATAGGGTAACTATTAAGATTTGAGTTTGAAGATTTCACTTTTGATGCTTACAGGAAGGACTCAGTAGCTTAAACAGTGGAAGATGGATGCAGAATCAACTTAAAATGACTACTTCAGTGATTTAGTAAACAAGCTGTTTAGCTTAAAGACAGAAGTACTGTGTGGTTAATCAAAACCTCACTAACAACTAAATGCAGTGAAATTCTTTTAAACATAAGGCACTGTATTTTGATCCCAACATTGTGGGTGCCAGCAAAATCAGTGTCTTGATATGGAAAGTATTAAGCTAAAAATACCCCACAGATACATTCTGGAATCATTGGAAACTTTATTGGATTGTCAGTCTTGAGTAAAGCTGCTCTTTAGAAATGTTGGGGATAACAGTTACCACTTCTTATGTTAATTCTCAAGGTTGGAGTCTGGAAATCCAATGTAAAGAAATAAATGCAAGTCCACTGAACCTAATATAAAGGAACTCGCAAGAATAGGTGCTTTTTTTGTGGGGGGGTGTGCTTTGGACTACTGAACAGCAGATTGTAGACTCTCACAAAAAGCTAGTTTTTGTTTTTGTGTTTTTTAGCTTAACTGTCAAAATTGTGAGGGAATTTATGAATGAGTAATTCTGGTACAGTAGGAACAAGCTGGATACAAATTGGCCTATACATCTCTAGAAATTACTCCGTGCTCTGTCTCATGGTCTGTTAACATGGCTGCCATCGTTCAGTTCCCCTCATTTTCTTTTTAGTAAGCAGTGAGATTGATTGCCTTTTTCTTTTAACTGTATCAGTGAGAATTAAAGATTACTCTGGTCAATTTTTTTTTAATGGAAAACCCGTTTCTGTCCAGTATTGTAGGAGGATGGAAAGGAATACAGTAGATGATTTGGGATTAGTGAGTTAGAGCTTCTTGAAAAAGCTGTGAGCCCAGGTCTAGCCTCTTTGAACTAGAATAGCTTCTCCTTCTGATCCTACTTTTTAACTATGGCACCAGTGTAAAAGTTCGTACCAGGTTACAAAAGTCATTTGCTACAAGGATATACAAGAGATCCTGCTCTCTTTGTATCTCCTTTCACCATGTTTTATTAAGTACTTAGAAATTGGCCAAAGGATGTTTCAGCTGAAACATAGGTTAGAACATGTGTAAGGAGCCTGTATTTGATCTACATCTTCCATCATCCCTCACCATTACTTGCCCTGGCTGAGGCTGCTAGAAACCATTCAGCTGCATTGATTCCTCCTCCCTTCCACTTTTTTTTTTTTGACAAATCTGGGAGGAAATGTTGGTTGCATTTTCTGATGGTAATTTTTAAAGTGTATTTAAAACAGAGAGTTGATTTCCACCTTGAGCATCCCTTTATTTCTGCAGAATATATCAGTTCACTCCAGTCATGCCATCTTTACTTCCATTCCTTTAAAGCATCAGTCTTGAAATTTTAAAGATAGAAAGACCTTCCTGTTTTGCAAAAGCTGGTAAAACTCAGGTGGCACCATGGGTTTGTGTTGCGGGGGTGCACTACATGGCACAGTTTACCGTAGAATAGCTGTTAATTGTGCTTAGAAGCTGTCTGTGTGAGAACCATAGGGAGCTTGTGTGTACTTTCACTCACATTAGCCGCAGGGAATTATTTAACATATCCTGCAAAAGTCTCTATTATGTTCACGATTTTTAAAAAAATGCTTTAGTGGGCAATGGTTGTGAAGGGCTAGCCTAGAATGGGCTCTCCAAATAGAATGTATTCCAACATCACTTTCTTGCTGAAATTGTAGTAAATGAAAAGAAAAAAAAAGCAGGAAGGGCTGAGCTTTACTGAGAAGCTCATTTTTGATTAAAATCTTAACATCTGATAATCCTAAACCAAGCAGATGGTATTTTAAAAATTAACACCACTACTCCCAGAGCTGCATTGATTGCCAGTTTGCTTCTGGGTGCAGTTCAAAGTGCTGGCTGTCACCTTTAAAGCTCTTCATGGTTTAGGACCAGGTTACTTGATGGAGTGTCTCTCCCCAGTTGTTTCTACCTGTCTGATCCAGTCAGGCAGAATGGGCATGGTTCAGGTCCTGTTGGCTAAAGAATGCCTGTTGATGGGGCCTAGAATATATGCCTTTTCTGCTATAGCACCCACCTTATGGGATGTTTTCCCTCCAGAGATCAGGATGGCCCTCTTTGACATCTCAGCCTAGCCTGCTGGCCCTGATATTTGGTGGCAGTCTCCTGTCCAGGTACAAAGCAGGTCTAATCCTGTTTAGCTTCTGAGCCCAGTCAAGTTCAGCTAAGTGCTGCCACTTGCTGAAGTGCTTGAAGTTGAATTTAGGAGACTGAATTCTATATATGTAATGGTATGTGGGAAAGACCTTGGGAGACAGGGCGAAGAGATGCTGCTTAGGGAATGGTCAGATAATAGCAGAGACTGCAGCAAGAGGCTCAGAAGGGACCCTGTTCTAACAGTCAGGAACCATGCTGAGACGAGGAATAAGTCTCTAGTGTTTTATTACTGCTACGTTAGACAGAAAATCCTAACAAACTGAAGAAGTGTGAGAAAACCCATACAGATAAACCCCAAAAGTCAAGGCAGGTTTGTTGTGTCTCTTTGAATGACTGCTCAACTCCTCACTACTACGCATGCGTTTTCCCCCCTGGATAGGGGTCCCCTCCTGCTCACCATCAGTGCTCATGACAGACCCTCCCTAGCTCCTTGGGCTGTAAAGGAGATGGCAAGAGATTTCTACTTTCAGACTTGCAAGATTCTGTTAACGTAGTCTTACAATAAAGTAGAATTAGCTCACCTGGTCGTGTTTCCTGTTTGGTCTATCTGGGAAGGCTGACAATATATTCTGCCAAGGGATTTTAACTTTGTGAACCCAAAGTGTAGAGAGATAGTTTAAATGTCCTAAAGTTAAGTGGTGTCCAAAGTTCACCCAGAGTCTGCCTCATGGGCTTTTCATTGTGGGAAAAAAAATAGAGACTAAAATGGAGCATGTACTATAGGTAGTTGCTGCTTTGAGCTCCTGGAAGAAAGGTGGGTAATGATCATCATGTTATAATTTAAACATGAAAATATAATTTGATATTTTTAAAAGTATTATGTGACTTTTGTGATAAAATAATAAGCTGGTGCAATCCACAAAACATTTTGATGATCTGTGTTAGCCACATGTGGGTTAATGTTTTACTATTTTCAGGGACTTAACACTGTTTTAAAAATATTTTGAAGTTGAAGGGTAGGACCACATGTCAAAACATATTGTGGACAGCTGCATTCAGATCCTTCCTTTGCTAAGAATCATCACAGCAGAAATTATAGGATCATAAATTAAGTATGACTTTTTAAAACTTTGATGAGCAGTATTTGTTGATCACTGAATAGAAAAATGGAAAACCCAGGTGTGTTTACAGTATTTGCTCGAGTTTTATAAGAGTTCCTAGAATCATTTTAGATGGTTTAATTTTTGTTGTTGTTCCTGTTGTTATTTGCTTAGTTATGAAGTTCTGACAATTCTGTTACACACCGAAGTTTAGAAGCAGATTTTATATGTATATGTACTGTATATACTGAACATTGAAAATGCATAGTTGAAGCATCATCTATTTCCTTTAATGAGGCATGTTGATGAATAATATTTGACAAAGGAATTGGGAAGAAGGAATTGTGCTTTTCTGAAACCCTAGGCTCAGTAAGAGATTAACAGCTGATACAGAGGCATTAAATACTCTGCCACTTCTTTTCTGCAGACTTTAATTCTACTATTATTATTATTATTATTATTATTATTATTATTATTATTATTATTATATCAAGCAATGTTCCCATGCAGTTATAGTACAGTTTAGCACTAGCAAGTGTTAGAACTACAGAATACTGCCGTGGAATCATTATGTAATCAGAGAGTCATGGAAAGTTTTTCAGGATCTCAAACTGAGAAGAGGATCTGCCTAACTGCACATAGTTGCTTGAAGCAATGAGAACTGCTTTTGATTCTCCAAATGTTTGTGAATGGCTATAAGTTAAATATCCTGATTTCATTTGTTATATTTGGTAGTACAGAGTTTAGGGCTCTGTCGTGTTTTCACTGACTTCTGTTATAGGGACAGAAGCATGAGCATGTAGCTGAGTGAAGGCGTGCATAGTAAAAAACAGATAAAATGGGATCCCGGGTATGTAAATCATATCCAGTGGCAGGATAGTACTGCGATTCCAAGGCCCTTGTAGTGGGGTGGAGACAACCAGATAAATCTGATGTCACACTCACAACCAAAGGCAAAACCATGAAACTCTGTACTTCCTGTGCTGGCATTGTGAGATCAACAAAATAGTTGGAAAGACTATGCTTACTTATAAGCTCTGGGGAAAATTGCATTATCTTGAGATACACTGATAAGGCTGTAGGCCGTAGGTTGAAAGGTTATATATTCACATCCATTTGAAGCAGGACCTTTTCCTGGGTGATTCTATCTCTGTTGGATTCTTGGTGGTTCTCTGAGCTTGGCTTTCTTCTTGCAGATGTTTCATTTCCAATCTAAGTAACATCATGACTGCTCTGACCTGACAAAGTGAGATTTATTGGCTGTTTATATATAGTTTGTCCTATTAGCCTTGTGTGATTGGGTGTATTGTTTCTTTGATTGGCATGCTATTGTGTGATGCTTATTGTGGTGATTAGGTGCTGATTCTTGCTCATCTGAATGTTGGTTAATAAATATGCAGTAAGGAAGGATGTGCTCAAGGCTGTTTGCCACTTTTTTTGACTGTTGGTTGTTCTTGAATGATTCATAAATTATTATTATTATTATCCCATCTTTATAAATAAACTCTACATAAAAGGGGTTTATTTCTATATGTTTTGGTTTCTTCCGTTCATATCATGATGGACTCCAGGCAGTGAATCAGGATTCCATAGCATCTCTGTCTCAACGTGGGGTAGCAATATATTATTGGATATCATCAGCATATTGGTGATACCTTACCTTAAACCAGCAGATAACCTCTCCCAGTGGCTGCATGTGAACATTAACATAGCGGACACCACTGAGACCAGGGGAATCCCACCGTGCAGCTCCCAAGAGCTTGATTGCTGCTCCCCCAGCATCACTAGTTGGACCTGTCTGCTGAGGTAGGAATAGAACCACTGAAGAACAACACCCCCAACTTCCAACCATTGTAGGCAGTCCAGAGCAGTACCATAGTCAGTTGTGTCAAATGCTGCTGAAAGGTTTATAAGAACCTAGATGGATGCATTCTCCCCGTTCTGGTCCTGATGAAAAGAGAAGCCAATGCTGTTTCTGCTCTTTGACTGCACCTGAAATCTGACTGGAAAAGATCAAGAAAAGTTGAACCACTGCCACCACATTTTCTACTACCTTCCCCAAAAAAGGGATGGGTGAAAATTGTCAAAAATGTCTGGGTTCAAGAGAGGGTACACTACTGTCTCCTTCAAGGCAGGCAGCATCACACCATCCCTCAAAAAGGGATTAACAGTCCCCCAGATTCAGCCGCACAGATTCTGCTGGATGTCCAGAAGAGCTTACAGGAAAGGCTTGGATCAGGCCTACAGGTGGTAGCATTCAAACCACAGAGTACCTTGTCCACTTTCTCAGTTTGTACAACCTCAAAAGAATCCCAGATAATTCTACAGATTTTGCCCTGCTCACCACTGTAGATTTTGTCCATTGGCATCCAAGCCAGAGCAGACACAAGTGACTTTTATCTGCTAAGAAACCTGCAACTAAATCCAGTGTGCCCTTGGAGCTGTGATTCTCCCATTCTTTCCCAGAAGGGTCCAATTTAAATAAAATAAGGCTGCTGGTTGGGAGTCTGCAGATGCAATAAGCATGGATAAGAACTGACAATTTGCCACTCTTACCATCACTGTGTAGGCTTGAATTTTTGCTCTCACGAGTCCTCAATCATGCTCACTTTTAGCTTTACACCAATGGCTCCTCATTAAACCAAGGAGCTGGCTGAGATTGGAGGACCATTAACAAAGTTTTCATTGCTTTTGAATATTTTGGTACTAGCTGGTTGCTGCACAGTGAATTGGTATTTTCAATAGCAATGCTTTATTGCTATTATCTAATTCTGATCTAATCTGAAGCCTTCCTGGTTTAGAAGCTCAATTCCTCACTTGCTGAATTGTACTTTTGGAGCCAGGAATGAGTGATTAGATCATATGTTCACTTTTCATCATTCACCTTGGCTTTCATAGCCTGGTTCAATTAAACAGCTGTTAAATGTTTTGTCCATTATGGGGACTACAATTTACAAGTTAATTTAAGATCCTGCTTAATAAATTTACTCTAGCCAGTTTCCTCTTTTGGACTTAATGATTATTATAGTATAAGTACCAAGAAGATGAAAGATGTGAACGGAGTACCCTCTCCCATTGCTCATTATTGGCTGCATAACACCAGGGTTTGAATTAGGCAAATGTGTCTGTAAAGTGAGGTGTATGTATAGTTATATTTTTCTACCTCATGTAAGGTAGCCCTACTCAGCAGGGTAGTAAAAACCAATGTGCTTGGATGATGGTGCATAGAAGTAGAAGGACGTCTTGTGCTCTCAAGTCATAATTATATCTGTACCACCTGAGATATCAGCCTTTTAATCTATAAAACTGAGAATACCAGTTTACAATTCAGGATTTTTTTTTCCCCCTGAAGGCTACTGGCCTGATATCTAAATCTCTGTAGTCAGAAGCTACAAGGGGAACTAAAAACAAGACTGAATGTCAAACTAGAATGTGGTTTTAAATCAAGGCTGCCTTGGGCTGCCCAAGGTCCTTGAATACTGTATGTCCATAATCTGTAACTTGATGTTTTAATATAAACTCTGGTGTAATTCACCTCTCTCCTGGGCACCTTATTGTATGTAAGAAATAGGCTGAGAAGGGACACTAAAATATTATACTTTCAGGCTCTAAAGCTTAACTCCATTTTCTCTTCCCCCCTGCTTTCTCTCTCTACCTCCTCTTTTCCCTTCCATTTTATACACTGGTCAAAACATAGAAGTTAATTGGTTAGATCAGGTAAAGGCATCTAGGGAGAGAACCCAAAATCCATGTAACATTTAACATAATGTTAACATAGACAAAAGTCTATATACTTTACATTTGATAAAACAAATAATAATAGTTTATATTATTATATATCAGTACTTAAATTTTGGGGATGTTGTCAGAATATTGCAGATTGCTTGACAACATTTTGGAGAAATCCCAGACAAAGCCTTGAGAACCATTACCTGCAAATTTTCTAAATATACTTTCAACTGTTTAGGTCTTCTATGAGCATTGTCCTCCTCCCCTTCAGTCCCCCTTCCAGTTTCCTAATTGTCTGAATGAAGATAAGAACTCCCAAAATTTTATCATTATGTAAAATGATTTAACAACCAAATCTACCATATTTCCTGTGCTAAAGGAAATGGAGAATCTTCAGATCACTTTGTTCTTTCTTTGAAAATTACATTTTCAGAGAAACAGTCATAATTGTTTTAAGTAAACAGGAAAGTGATTATTTGCTTGGGGGTGCATGTTTATAGCAATACAAGCTAAGGGAATAGATGTGTGTTCATAAAAGGGGATCCTGCAGTTATGAAAAATATGGTTTGAATAAAAATGTCTGTGTCTGTGTATGATGGTCTTACTACTTTGGGGTTTTATTGTAATTTAAATTTAAGTACTTTTAGAAATCTTTTAGCATTTTTTCTCCAAGTATATTAAATGAACACATCCACCTTGGCAGTGATTATCATTCTAAAGAGAGGGTGAAGAGTAAGATAGAGAGCTAGCCTTAGGGGCTGATCATGAGAACGAAACTGAGAGATGGCAATTGTCAAAGATAATATGATACCATCCTTGAATAAGCTACTCTGTTTTGACTTTTCCTATAAACCTTGAGTCTTTATTCTTCGTTCCTCACTCATGTAAGAAAATTTATTAGAAACATGTATTTCTTTCCACATTTTCCCTGTGCTGAAAATAGCTACTATATATTTGACATACTTCAGTTTTAAGTAAAGACACCTACTAGTGTAAAATGTTCATCTGCCTCCTGATGGATATAGAGAAGGCATGAAATATTTGAGCAGGACTTTTCAAAAGAAGAGATTTCAGGAGAATTTGTGTAATGGACAAAGAAGCATCTTTTAAGAATGGAGTACCACAGAGCTCCATAACAAGAAAAGGAAATGGATGACTAGTATTAAAATAGTATAAAGCAAAAAGTCTGGGTAATTTTCTTCATTTTTATATTAGATAAAGAAACTTGGAAAAGGTGCCAGTAAAATGAGAACAGCAAAATGTCAGTAATATATTAACTTAGAACATTGTTTCAAATGGGTTCCATGCAGCGGTGTGCTGGTAAATTTTTAACAATTGGCTCTCCCAAAAGAAATTAACACATACATATACGTGCATAAATTTATTATAAATTGTATTCATATAAAGGAAGTATAGAATACAAGTTAAAAATAACAATAAAATATACAATTCTCTTTATTGTAAATTCCATATAGCCAATTGATTTAATTTCATTTGACTTACCTACAATTACGATTGTAATCCTTGGCACACAAACCTGAATGTGCAGTATTTGTAAATCTCCACATGCTGATTTCAGTATTTAGTTTTAGTCAAGCACATATGTGATTATACGCTCAAAATTGTAGACAAGAAAATATGCCAAGTTAGGAAGCTAAACAAAGTTCTCAAAAACTGGCAGTCAGACAAAAGCCACCCACATCTGTTGAGCTGCCCTCAGCCTTCCAGATGGCATTGGAGGTCCCAGGTGACAAGAAGACCCAATGCCCTCCAGCCCATACTGACTGACACCACCCCAACCCCCACTTTCCCTCCAAAGCAGTCTCCTGGGCCCTTCAAGCAAGCCCAGAGCTAGCTAGGAAAAAAACTTGGCCAGCCTGCCCACCACAGTCCCATGTCCAGGAGAGCTGCATATAGTAAAAAAAGAACAGGCAGAAAAGGGAGACCTGTGTAATCTCACACTACATCAGCCACATCCTAGTCAGTTCCAGACACCAGTGACTTCTGGGTTGCTTTTCTACTGCCAACTCCAATGGCACCATCAACATTGTCCATATCATGAGTAAGGATGGTGAGCAGGGGGCTCCCATCCAGGCTGTAAAGCGTATGCGTAGTACTGAGGAATTAGGTAGCCATTCAAAGAGACACAGATCGGGCCCGCCTTAGCCTTTGGGGTTTATATGTCTGGGTTTTTCCCACGCTTCTTCAGTTTGTTAGGATTTTCTGTTATGTAGCAGTAATAAAACACTAGAGACCTATTCCTTGTCTCAGCGTGGTTCCTGGCTGTTAGGACAGTCCACCTCACCTCCAGCTGCCTCACCTCCAATCTCTGTCCTCCCAAAACTGGCACCTAAGCTCTTGGGCCTCCACGAGCTCCATGATCAATGGCACCTGCAACCACAGTAGAGCTACCATCAGGGTCTCTGCCAATCTCTGCAGGCCCCATGGTCTCCATTTAGGCTCTGTAACTTCCACAGCCTCTGTGGCCTCCATAGCCTCTTAACGTGAGCCACATGGCCATCAATAGTGCAGGTATCATCAGGGCTTCATGGAAGATCAGGGCTCCAGAATGTTAAGTCCAACCTCCCCCCCTTAATGTCAGAGGGGTAACTGCCCAACCACTGTGGTTGTGGGGCACCCAAGGAGGACCAAGCATGCAAAAAACAAACAAACCCTAAACAAGCTCCTCTGCACTAACAGACCACCCTCCCAGATGCCATCTTGGATTTCAATTGGATTTAACAACTGGTTTGCAAATTTAACAATCAGCTTTTGCGAGCCAGTATGAGCCAGCTCCACCACACCACTGGTTGGATCCATAGTTGGATCCATCCAGCTGTTTTGGCAAGCAGTTGAATTGCCAAAACTGGATTGGCATTTCTTCTCAGTGGCAGTGCCTCCAGCATTCAAAAGATGTACTGTACATTGATGGTTAGGAGGCTTTGTTGAATGTGGTAAGTCATAGATCAGGGAGTACATTCTGAACTAGATGAGAGTTACCTACTAATGGTGCTTCATTCATAAAAAGTCATCTTCCTGACTTGCAGAGATGCCTTAAGCCTGTGCACTACGATCAGTTCTCTCCTGCATTCAGCAGAATTTCTGGAAAATGTTAAATAGCAGGAAAAAAAATGCCATGAAAGGAAACAAAATATTATTTTTCTATCCTTGCAGTATATCCTGATTTTGCTGGTTTAGACTGGCTAACTAGTTTAGCTGTTGGTGTTAAATCACAGCATAAATAGAATATCTTTGAAAGTAGGTTAGAAACATACCTGCCTTTTACTAAAATTATCATTTGGTAAGGGTGTTGAGATCTGTGTACCTCATAGATCTGTAATTCCTGTACATTGTACAAAAATGTGTCTAAATGAAGCAGTTGTATAATATTCCAGTACACACACACACACACACATCCCACCCCACATACTTTGCTGGTTGGTTGAATGGTGCTTGTTTCTGAATATAGAAGTGACACATAACTTATTTCTGTATTTCTGGATAAGTTTTTTTTTATCAAAACTTCAGCTACTTTTCCCTTTTTCTTTTCTGTTCTTCCCTCTTTGCCAGGGTCAAAATCAGGAGTATTAATTGCCACTTCTCTTGCTGGCAAATAACTTCTGATTTTCTTTCTCACAGAATATTATTTTAATTAAATCAGTGTAGTATAAATGTTGATGCACAAAATGATAGGGGTATGATATAGCTGAAAGACAATAATCAGCAATCCAGTTACAGTCCTAAAAGCCCCAAGTGGGGGTCACCTGGGAAAAGAGAAGAGAGGAGGCAGTCTGTTTTTCCACAGCCTACCAAAATGGAAGCAACAATCTCACCCTGTTTTTGCTACAAATACATCTAGAAGTACTAAAGCATGTGCAGTTTTCCCATCTTGTTGCTCTGAAGGACGATCTGTACTGCCTATTATTTTGGTGGACTGTACTGAGGTGCTGTTGTTGGCTTGGGTGTGACTATTCCCTCTTTCCAAATAAATAATGTGTAAATAAAACACAACTACTTTAATTTTTTTGTGAGTAGCAACCAGGGCATTTTCCCTACAATAAGGGGCAAGAGCCCTGACACCTGAAGCTTCCTTGTTAGGAGAGGAAATAGCTGTGAAGTTTGTATATGGTAGAAATGAAATAGGTCTATTGACTAATGATGGTACGCTGATGGCACTGTGCTCTTGATAAGACTTGCGCCAGTGAATTTATATAGTTGTTGAAAAGAGGAAGTGCCAAAATACACCTATACCTTTATGGGTAGATATAGGGGTGATGTGTAGAGGGTATCTTTGAGAGCTGCCTTTGAGAACCACAGATTCTAAAAAGTAGTTCATTGTGTTATTTTAATGAGGCTTCATAATTTGAGCAAGAAGATGTTGGTCAGTGGGAGAGGCAAATAATTTTTCCATAGCTTGTTTCTGGGTATCAACTCACTACCTTCAGGTTTATGAAGGCAACATACAGTAGTAGTCTTTTGATATTTTCCTCTTGTCATGCACTGGAGTGTTCGCACTTATAATACAGCCCTTATCTAACTCTTGTTCCCAAATACAAGATTAAGGTATAAACATGCATAGTTACCTTCCAAGCTTGATTAATACAGATTTGGTGAAACTTAAAAGAAATACAGGCTCATTAATATTAATGCCATTTTTCTTCTAAAACCTTTATTTATTTATTTATCCAATTTGTCCCCGCCCATCTCCTCCCATATAAATTGTTTATATATTTGATAGCAATTAGACATAATAAAATTTGCTGCTTCCTGTTGTAGCATTTAAATCTTAATTGATTCATTGCTGTGACCCACCAAACATTTATCTTTCTAAACTGCTATCCTTTAAAAATTTACCAGGTTAATTTTTCATACGTAGCTGTAAGTTAAGCATTCTTTGCTCTTTGTTGCTAATTGTGAATGCACTTGTGTGTTATAGAACAGCAGAAATGCCCTTGGATTAATAAACATTTTCCAGTGTATTTTTTAAAAAAATGATTCAAATTCTTCTCCCAACACACAGTGATATAGTAAAAACCAGAGATAACGATGCTATAGTAAGATGTCTGTTTCTTGTCAGCCTCATATAATTTCCTTATGTTTTCTATAATAATTCCCTTTTTTCCCTCCACATAAAGTAAGACCTTGTGTAACATTCTAGCATGAGCATGAGAATGCACAGCAACTGGAGGTTTTGTCAGATGACTCTTTCAAAGTCACAATGAGAGGTCTGCCCCTTATATAAATTTCTGCGACCTCATGATGCAGGTACAAAAGAGGCGGAGTTTATGATGCACATTTTGTCATTAGTCTCCCCTTGCCTTCCTGCCAATGTCTACAAGCATGAGATTTAATGGAAGAACTTTCTAACAAAAGTAGCCTTTCCCTCGACAGCTGGGCACTGTTACCTTTTCTCCTCCCAAATCTATTCTGGGGGACAGGCATTTTTGCGGAGGACATTTCTTTACCAAACCCAAGAAAGATTTGCAATCTAGAGGAAACCCCATCCCTGTTCAAATTCCAATGCCATCTACTACCATCAAGTCAAACATCTAAAGGAAGAATTTTGTAAGAGCAGAGGCTTTTTTTCCCCCTTCCCTTCCCTTCCCTTCCCTTCCCTTCCCTTAGCATTTAGTGTTATTGGCAGAAAAAGTGTCCTAACAGCCAGGAACCACGCTGAGACAAGGAATAGGTCTCTAGTGTTTTATTACTGCTACATAACAGAGAATCCTAACAAACTGAAGAAGCGTGGGAAAACCCAGACATATAAACCCCAAAGACTAAGGCGGGCCCGATCTGTGTCTCTTTGAATGGCCACCTAATTCCTCAGTACTACGCATGCGCTTTACAGCCTGGATGGGAGCCCATGCTCGCCATCCTCACTCATGACAAAAAGAATAGCAAACGTTGATACTCTTTCATATTTATTAAAAAATTAGGGATGTTTAATATGGCAACATTTTTTTTTCTCTTTGGAAAGTGAAAATAATCAGCCTTCTTGAGACATTGCTATTATTGTTCTCATATGCATACAGTTGTTTCATTGCAAAGAAAGCAAAACATTGAAAGAGAATATATAAAGATTTGATTGATATATTGTGCAATGTGAAGTTGTAGCTTTCAGTTTGAAACTCATTTTACCTAGACCTGTAAACATAGGTTCCTTTTGATCTTCAATAGAAGCTGGAAATTTTGCTAACTCCGATTTTTTCTTTGGAAAATGTGAACATTTATGTGAACATTTGACTTTTCAAATCCTGTCTGCTAGCATTGTTCCCCAATGTTATGTTGCTTTAGTAGGATTTCCCAGCCTTCCTCTGCTGCTGCTTCTGCTTCCTACCTCCTGGATGATCACATGGATGGCTCAGTCAGTTAGGGCTGTGAAAAGAGAATGAATGTAAATGATCAGATTTGACGATATGATGACATCCTTGAGAGCCAAATTAGGGCAACCAGATGATCACAGCAGTTAAACCTTACCTAAGAACCTTTAAAGGAAGGAATGTTGTCTAGTTGCTGAGCCAAATTGGTCATGCAGATTAAGAGTGTTAGTAAGTGAATCTCAAGTGGTTTAATAATAAATGAGACAGCTAGCCTGTTGTCCTGAAAAATAATCCAAAATAATTTTCCACCCAACCGTAGTTGTAGTTTTAGCTGAGCCCTATGTTTTATTCCTTGGTATTAAGGCATGAATCCATTTGTTCTTCCAGGAACGGCTCCCACTGAACTCAATGGGATTTATTTTGGAGTAAAAATGTTTAGGATTTCATCATTTCAAAGTAATCCTCAGTTGGTGACTTCAAACTTTGTATGCCAGAACTGTTAGAATATATTATTCTTAGAAGTAAACATAACAAATATGGAACATAATGGATGGGTGGGAAAAGAAGAAAATAACTTATTTCCTTGTAATATATTCATTTATGCTTATTGATGCACAAAAATTATATTCATGCAGGAAAATATTTACAAATTATTTATAAAAGAAGTGCTCACAGTATGGGAAATACAAATGGTACTACAACTATTTTATCATGAACAGCTGCACGTCTTTGTGTCTTAACATCTATTTATCTTTCCCTGTTGATTAGCAATATCAATTAAACAGTGAAACATGCTGACTAATTTTCATTCAAAGTTTAAAAAATAATTATTTGGCTACATCAGAATCTTCTATCTAATGCCAAATTATTCTTGCATGTGGTAGTCCCCTTGGCTTGCAGCAATGGAATATGTATCTGAGAAGAGAACAAAACATTATTTAAGTAAGGAACATGAAACTGCAGAATTTGGAACCCAAAATGATTAATGTAAGATGAACTAGTTATTATAATATGTGGCATTTTAAAAATTATTAGATTCGGCTGACCTTGGAAACAGGTGCTTATGCAAGTTCTATTGGCTAAAAAAGAAGAGGTAAAAGATACTGAAATCAGTAATTATTTGTGAATGAATAGATTGTGTGCTTTCTATGCTAATTTTTGGCAAATAGGGTAAATGTGTTCCAGGTTGTCTCGTGTCATAGATTTAATTATTTGTCTCTGTAAAATGTGGCAAATGCATTGTGCAGTACTGGATCTAATAAATCACAAGTAGGTAATTTGTTTCTCGTGGACACTTCCTTTTGAACCTATTAGTCTCCCTACCCCACCTAACAATCTCTGTCATCTTAATTTTCTGTAAAGTATTGAACAAGAAGCTGGGATGGTATAAAGCAAAGTACCAGTCTCAACATCTTTCATACAAGAATGCTTCTGGGGTCTGCATAGGCCTACTGGTATTCTTACAAAATAAACATGGAGGAAAACAAACAAACAAACCCACAGCCCAGTCATTTGTTGGAAATATTTCCACAAGCCTATAAAAAGACAAGGTATGCTTGAAGGGGAGTATCCTAGGAGACTAAAGAGGGAACAGGGAAAATCCTCACTGGTTAAAATTTGCTCCTTAGAGCAGCTTGTAGCATGCTCTCAAAATTTCATATTTGTTGTTATTTCATCCCATGAATATATTAATGTTTTGTTTTTTATTTGCCTTATAGTCTATGGATTGGTTCACCAATGGCTTTGATTGCATGAAGTTATTTAGTTTGTGCTCTTTTTATAGCATTTGTGCTTTATATACCCGGCAGTTGTCGATAGCAAGACTTGTCTGATACAAACGCCATAAAAGAGTCTTGGTTTCCATTACTGAAATATTAATCAGATATATAAGCATTGTAAACAAGTAAATAGAACAGTGCCTGAAGGAGAATGTGAAAAAAACAGGTTCATATAGGAGGTCCATTGGACAGTATAGAACCGGGCCATGAGATTTTGAGATATGCATCTGTTTAGATATCAAGCTAGGGAGACACAGCGATTGGGTATAAAGAAAAACATGACTTTGTAGGATGCAAATAGGGCCTAGCTTCACCATAACATGTGATAAACCACTTCTTTCTATATATATCACATGGAAGTGGCTTTAGCAGGGGTAGGGAAAAAAACTGTCAGAGATATGGTACAGTTCAGTACAGACTATATTGTGCTTGAAGGACAAATGGTGAAGTCTGGTTTTCTGGTCCAGTTCTCTTTCTTTTGGTCCACAGTACTTTTCATCTACTTGGACTTACAGAAATGTTAAGAGGCAACCCCATGTGCTTTGTGTTTTGTTTGAAAAAGAAGCAAACATATTGCTGTATTACGTAACAAATGTAGAATCTTACCAAGACATAGAATCTTACCAACACGTTCCAGCACATAAGAAATTGAGTTTGTTGGTAAGAAAGCTTACCAACAAACTCAATTTCTTACGTTCCCAGAAAAGATTCAATAGCGTGAGGGCAATTTTCTCATACAAGTTCAAAAATGTTTGAACAGATAGTAAACCAAAGATACCAGGGTTCAAAGAAAAAAAAATCTCATAATAGGCCAAGGCATAAATTATAATTAATTTTGTTTAGCCAATTAGTTAAAAGAACTTCGATTTCAAGGGTTCTTCAATGAGATGGTTGTAGAGAACAGATCAATTTTCCCAAAGCTGCTATCCCACTATAGCTTATTTCCTTTGAAGCCAGAGTAAAATACTATTTGTATTCTAGCACGCACTTGCATTTTACTGGAGGTACAAGTGAGTCTAACCCCAGTTAATATCTCAGAACATGTGTGAGTTATTTTAACAGAAAAGATGTGAATTTATTATAGAAAAGTGGAATGTTTAAAAACTCTTTTGTCATGCAGCATTGTAATCCTCTAGCTCCCCCCCTCCAAGATTTATTTCCCATGTTATAACTTCTAAAAAAATCGAATTAAAGCCAAATATATGTTTGTTTTGAAAGGAGCCTATAGTGGATGATGATGATGGTGATGGTGATGATGATTTTTGTGGCTGACCTGTGGATTTCTGAAAAGTATGGTCAGTGATAAATAATTGTCTTCTACAAAATGATTGTGATAGAATCTTTAAAAAGTATGCCATCTGTTTGTGTATCTAATTAACAATATATAACATATTTCTGTGGGATTGGCCATTACTAACTAATAGTGAGGAACACAGCAGTTGTGGTAGTAGTACTGGTATGGTCAATATCAGAAGAATGTCAATTAATAATTCATATCAAGCATAATATTATTAGATTTGTGGTTATTAAAATATGACTGCAGGCTTTGACTGTCACGTTTCCCCACAAGCCAGATTTGGAAAATTTAGGATATATGCTTATAAAATACCCTTCTCTTTCCCACAGATACAATACTTTGTGCCTGCTGTGGAAAAGGAGGTCTTAGCAGGGCACTCATATGCAAAGCAGTCAGGTTATCCACAATATAATATACATAGGTCTAGTTTAAAATGCTGCTGCATTTTCTTCTCAAGTAGTGGAGTGCTGCTAAATCCTAACTTCATGAGATCCACTTGTAAAGTCTCTGGTGGAGGGGGTAAGGAGGGAATGAAGATGAATAGTGGCACCTTCCATTCCCAGCTGAACTCTGCCTCAATCTTGAACAAGGCAGGTTGTACATGTCCCTGGACTGCCATCATATTTGTCAAACAAGAGGTAATTATTTGGTATTGGAGTGCTGTGGCTGCTGGAGCTGCTCTGGCAATGGCTTGCAGTTTCTTAAGCTGGGACTGGTACAGGGGCTGCCAGTTGTGGTAGATTTTGTTCTGTCTGCTGGGCTTGCTGGTTCATTGTCTAGGCTAATTGGCCTATTTGGTTCACAGTATGATTCCAATATTGGAGCACTGTATCGGCGACTTTATTGATGGTGAATAGGGTTACAAGAAGGCTTGTATTCGGTATTTAATCTTTGTCTTGAATGCAGACTTACCTGTCATAGGGTTAGAAAAAAGGGGAAGTCTGTCCTGCCTGTCATACTTTACATCAGATATGGAAATAAATCTCAACTCTTCAGACCATCTGCAGGAATTTGCTCATAGCAAAAGCTTACAGATGTGACCTGGGTTTATTTCAGAGAAGAATGAAGCCATGATACCGAGAAGAGCTGTCTACTGAAGTACACAGAAAATCAGAGGCATGTATCTGTCTGTGCTCTAGGGCTGGAAATCTAAATCTTTTCTACATCTTTTTCTCCCAAATTTTCAAGTCATTCTGTACTCTTCATGGCCTTGATAATAGGAAGCATCTGTTAAATGTTGACATAATTGTTTTGTCTGGTTTGGGAACTGCTATATCCTGTCCTGCCAGTTTTATTCCTTACACCACTAATGAAAAGGAAGAAACCTGGAAGAAGGCAGTAGCATACTACTTCTGTACTGTCACCAATGCCCCCCTATATGGACATTTTATCCTTTAAAAGAGTTTGGGTGTCAAGTGATGGTACCTGTAGATCAGAAGGCAATCTTTAATTTTATTGGGGAAAAACATCCAATTTTCAAAAGTAGATCTGGAGGTAATGATATTGATTTGTTTGTTTGTTTGTTTGCCACCTCATTGAGATAACTCTCAGTAGCTCATGTACTAGGGTTAGAACAATCATAAAAGAGTAAAGGTAACAAAAACAGGTAATAAATAATACATATAGGGAGGATAGCCAACTCAAGCTGGCTATCAAAACAAACTACTAGGAGGATAACTCAGTATATCTTACCCCAGCTCTGCTGGAACAGCTAAGTTTTCAGTCTTTTAAAAGCCTAACAGGGTCAGAGACAAGTTAACAAAACTGAATTTGGAGAAAAAGAATGGTTTAGAATTGGGCTGGGAATGATACAGTAATGAATATTGTCCCTCTATTTATCTAACTTATACTTCAGATATAAGAATGACAAGATTGGAGGAAATGATAGCTGGAATCAAAGTAGTAAATATGCAGATGATACCACTTTGTAAGCTGAAAGGATTTCATTTTGAAAGTAAAGCATGGAAAGTGATAAATCTGAGTTAATGTTGAATGTGAAGAAAACAATGGTAATGGCAACCTATATGCCTAGAGAACTCATAGTTGATAAGCAAAATAATGAAGGTAGTATAATTTTGTTTTTTTAAGTTCAAGAATAGATATAGATCAACAGTGTGTTGAAAAGAAAAAGATTAATCCAAGGGAGTTGAGCAATCACAAACTGATGACAAGATGATGAAGTATAAAGATATTTCTGTGGCAACGAGGATTAGGAAAGTGCTATTTTTTCCAGAGGTAATCTAACAGCTGTGAAAGCTGAACAGAGAAAGAGGAACAGGATAGATGCCTTCGAATTGTGAATTTGGAGTTAGTTACTAAGAGTTTTATGGATTGCAAGAAGAATCAATCAGTTGGCCCTGGACCAAATAAAGATTGGCTACTCCCCTGAGGCAGTGATCACTAAATTAAAGCTCAAGTAAATTGGAGATATAATGCAAGCAGATGATAGGCTAGATAAAGATTCAGCTTGGAAAGATAGGAAGTACAAGAAAAGGAAGACAATAAGGTGGGTGGGTAAGAGTAGGAAAGACATTGGAACGTCCTTGTAAGGCCTTGTAGCTACTGATCATTGCCAAGGATAGATCAAGATGATGGGTACTGGTCTATACAATCATCAGATTTTGTGTCAGACTTACATGGAACTGACAAACTATTTTCATTTTAGCCTGGCATAAATGGAAAACAGCTATGCAGTTATTAACATTTACAAAATTAAATTACAAGTTTAGTTCAGACTGAAGTATTATCCATATAGACAGAAAATTAACTGGGTTTACCTTATTTTATGTTGTTTCCATAAGATATTACAACCACATGCTAAAATCATATGCTCCAATCCCCAATAGCTTCTTATTGTGCCTAGAGATCATGGGGTAACTCCTTCCTTCCTTCCTTCCTTCCTTCCTTCCATCCATCCATCCATCCATCCATCCATCCATATCAGTTCTTAGTTCTTGTAATGTTACAGTAGAGTTAACAGGATGCTTTCTGTTTGTCTAGTGCTATTGATAATTTGGTTCCTCCTCTATTTTCCACTTGGATATCTCTGAAATAGTTAGTAATTGATGGAGTGGTATACATGAATAAGGAGATAAAATAATGAAATAAGGGTTTCAGTGAAATATGTAAGTAAATAAGGAATATTTCACTGAATTTATTTATGGTTATAGACTGAAGTTTCATACCATTCAGATACAGCAAAACATGTTAATAAAGCTATAATATTAAAATTGAAAAATCATAGCTAATAGCCTTCTAGCATGAAAGTGATCAATCAAATTCTCTTTAAACACAGAGTTTTCTTACAGCCATTAGGATTGAACAACATTTTGCAATCTTTTTAGAACTTTCTGAGAAATTAACCCAATAGCCTCTTCTTGTGCCTAGAGATCATAGGGTAACCCCTTCCTTCCTTCCTTCCTTCCATCCGTCCTTCCTTCTCTCTTTTTCATATGCTGGAGATAAACTTCAGATCTATTTAAGAAAAACTGGGAATTTCTATTTGCCTATAATTTGGATATAGGCAAATAGAAATTCCCAGTTGTTGTTGTTGTTGATATATATATATATATATATATATATACACACAAACAGATAATTGGATATAGAGCCTCGTGTGGTGCAGAGTGGTAGGTGGCAGTATTGCAGCCGAAACTCTCCCCACGACCCAAGTTCGATTCCAGTGGAAGCTGGATTCTTGGGTAGCCGGCTCAGGTCGACTCAGCCTTCCATCCTTCCAAGCTCAGTAAAATGAGTACCCAGCTTGCTGGGGAAGGTGATGACTGGGGAAGGCAATGGCAAACCACCCCACCATAGTCTGCCAAGAAAACATCACGAAAGTGGCGTCCCCCCCAAAGGGTCAGACATGACTCAGTGCTTGCACAGGGGAACTTTCACCTTCATTATTCTAAATAATCATTTCACATAATTGGATATAATGATATCTAACCATTCCATATCAATAAGAGTGGCCAATAGCATCAAGGGAAAAGCAGACAAATTCATTGCTTCAGTAATAGGAAGTGCTTGGACCATGGATTTCCCTAGGAGGAAGAAGACCCAGCTGGCTGCTTCTTGAAATGAGTCAGTTCCAGGAGGCCAGAACTGTTACATTCTATCTCCCTTTTCCAGACTTGTAACAGATGGAGTAGAAGTTGGCAGAAGTATCTGCTGCATTAAATCCTGAGTGTCACCTTCAGCAGTATGAAAAGCAAAATGTTGAACACAATGGAAAAAGGAAAAAAATAACATCAAGGCAATCCTTTGTTAAACCAATGACTTATTTTAGGTAGAGAATGGTATTAGGTTGTTCTTAATATGCTCTCTGTACTTTCTCGGGTACCAAGTCATCTTGTCTGCCTCCTGAAGAATCTGTATAACGACCAAGTAGCAACAGTAAGAACACACCACGGAACAACGGACTGGTTTAAGATTGGGAAAGGAGTATGGCAGGGCTGTATACTCTCACCCTACCTATTCAACTTGTACGCAGAACACATCATGCGACATGCTGGGCTTGAGGAATCCAAGGCTGGAGTTAAAATCGCTGGAAGAAACATTAACAATCTCAGATATGCAGATGATACCACTTTGATGGCTGAAAGTGAAGAGGAACTGAGGAGCCTTATGATGAAGGTGAAAGAAGAAAGTGCAAAAGCTGGCTTGCAGCTAAACCTCAAAAAAACCAAGATTATGGCAACCAGCTTGATTGATAACTGGCAAATAGAGGGAGAAAATGTAGAAACAGTGAAAGACTTGGTATTTCTAGGTGTGAAGATTACTGCAGATGCTGACTGCAGTCAGGAAATCAGAAGACGCTTAATCCTTGAGAGAAGAGCAATGACAAATCTCGATAAAATAGTTAAGAGCAGAGACATCACACTGACAACAAAGGCCCGCATAGTTAAAGCAATGGTGTTCCTCGTAGTAACATATGGCTGCGATAGCTGGACCATAAGGAAGGCTGAGAGAAGGAAGATAGATGCTTTTGAACTGTGGTGTTGGAGGAAAGTTCTGAGAGTGCCTTGGACTGCCAGAAGATCCAACCAGTCCATCCTCCAGGAAATAAAGCCAGACTGCTCACTTGAGGGAATGATATTAAAGGCAAAACTGAAATACTTTGGCCACATAATGAGAAAACAGGACACCCTGGAGAAGATGCTGATGCTAGGGCGAGTGGAAGGCAAAAGGAAGAGGGGCTGACCAAGGGCAAGGTGGATGGATGATATTCTAGAGGTGACGGATTCGTCCCTGGGGGAGCTGGGGGTGTTGACGACCGACAGGAAGCTCTGGCGTGGGCTGGTCCATGAAGTCACAAAGAGTCGGAAGCGACTAAATGAATAAACAACAAACTTTCTCGGGAGATGGAAGCAAGCAAATATTGAAGCTGTTGAGTGAGAAAGAGTTTCCTGTGCCATTGCTGAAGTAAATTATCTGACGATTTGAAAAGAGGACAAAATTTGGCTCCTTCTCAGGTCACCATCTTATCTCTCAGAAATAGCAATAATACTGTCTTAAGGGATACTGTAGTGATGTGGTCATTTACTTCTGTATCATTTACAGTTTTTCATGTTACAAGAGCATTGAACAGAGCATATGTAAAGATAACATCCAACATGGCTATTATAGTTACAGTTCTACGATCTTGGTCCACAGTGAAGTTCAATGTGTGAAGTATACCCTTTAACTTTTATATTTTAACACTCTGGATCTTTTTCAGGGTGTTAATGTTTTTATACTCTCTACACAAAACATGTTGGGAAACATGATGCTTTGTTTTGAATAAATTGCATCTGTTTGCAACATTTAAAAGGGGCTGGAATAACCTATCATTTTGATTTGCAATTTTTGCTTTGTATTTGTTATCCATTTAATAACAAACACTTTCACATTATGGTTTTCATTACTTAGACTAAGCACATTCTGTACATTTTGCTTGCCAATAGGAATTAACTTCCTTTGATGCTGTTTTTATGGCTAATATTTGGAATAATAGAACACATCATTTTAAGAATAATTTCTGTGGGTTGTTTTTTTTTTAATTTGAGGGGGGGGGGTTGCATTTCATAGGCCAAACCTCAAGAAAGCAACCTTAATATGTTGAGAGACTTCTATAGATTAAACATAATTTGATTTACATTACTGTATGGGAAAGTTATATATGTAAAAGTTCTTTTGCTTTAAAGAAGTTGCTTTTTTGTGAAATAATAGTAATAAAAAAATAACCATAAGGCTTAATTCCAAAGGTGAGAGATACTGATACATTGATTGATTTATTATTATTGATAATAATTTTTATTGATTGTTGAACGTTCTTAATAATTTTTCATTTGTTCATGACACTTTGAATTGAATAAATTTATATAAAAACATGTTTTATTGCCCAGTAGAAAGTATGTAAGAATATTTGGAAACTAAGCTTTATCTGTTTTCCCTTAGGCTTTGTTGATAACAATTGCTGAAAAGATACAAAATTCAGATTGCACAATATTTTAATATGTTAATATTTTGTTCCAACCAATATTTGCATAGTAGCCTTCAAGCAACCTGGTAAGCATAAATAGGCAATGAAATTCTATTACATTATACATAATCACGACAAGTTTAAAACTCTATCAGAGACTCTAAATGCAATTATTAGTGCCAGCCACCAGTATGATCTATCAAAAATGCAATGTTCCTCAATCAAAAGGTCTTCACCATTCAAAAGCTGGCATCGGCTGGCCTCATGTTTCTTTGTGGAAAGCAGCACTACTTCTGAAAAGTCTTTAACCTTGAGCTTGTTTGCTAGACCCGTAACTTCAGAGAAAGATGGAACCAGGCCTTTTGGGAAGCTCTTAAAGGACTTGGAGCAATAGCATTAATAACTTAAACTAGACACCTTCCAAGTTGTTTAGCACTTAATTTGGCTGGACATTTATCAAGTGAAAGCTAGAATTTTATCACAATCTAGAGAATTCTATGGGCTTTCTATAGTCCCGTGGATTTTATTATTCTTTGAATAGCCATGTGCTATGATATGTACATTCTTTTTTAATACTTCCGAATTATGCTTTGAGGTGTTTTTCTCCCAAATTCCAATTTCTCATTAAATTATGAAGAGCATCAATTGACAGCATTGAAGGCCATCTGGAAGTCATAACTGGTCTGTTGCTAAATGGCTCAGGTGACCTTTTAGCACATAGATGCTTAATCCAGATTGGCAAAATATGGATAATGAATTGAAAACTAGTTCCAAAAGGTACAGAAGTGTGAATAAGCATTGAAAGCTTTTTCATATGTGAAACTATCATTGCTGGTAAATGTCTCACTTACTGTTCATTGGAAAGCTGCAGAACAAGAGGGTTTTTGCAATGTAAACAAGTACTGCAGCTAAGTGTTAATAACACTTTACAAAGCAAATGAGACTGAAGCTTACTCCTGTAACTACAGTTGTGCTGTGTACCAAAACTCAAGATACCATCAATTTGTAAAAGCTAAAAAGATAAAAAATTTCATTTGAACGTGACCATGGCTCAATAACAAATGATTAACTAATTATTATTAACAGTAATAATAGAACAAGTAACTAATAGTTTTAATATATAAACAATAATAATTAAGTTATACTATTAAGCCCTGAGTCGTTTAGAGTGGGTGGCTATGGAAATAAAATAACTCATGGAGTAAATAAGATACAGTTATCATATGCTCTGTTCTTCATGAATGGTAAAAAGTTCCAGAGATAGCTTTACTACTTAAAAATTCCTTCTTCACCCAGCACAAATTATGGAATTTAGTACAATAAGTAGGTTGTCAGCTTGTAGGGCTTTGGAAGAAGATTAGATAAATTTGTGGAGAATTGGGATATCTAATATAGCTAATAGGCTTCTAGCATGAAAGTGATCAATCAAATTCTATTTAAACACAGAATTTTCTTACAGCCATTAGGACTGAACAACATTTTGCAATCTTTTTAGAACTTTCTGAGAAATTAACTGCTAACAAAAAAGAGCACATTGTCTTCCACAGAGCAGCCTGAGTGATTAACAAGAAGGGGGATATTAATACATAGTGAAATGTATGGTATAATGGGCAGCTCAACAAATATGTGGTATATATTCCATTACGCCACATGCATAGGCAGATTCCATATGCAAAGGCAGAAATGATCTGAAAGGGGATGTTGTCATGCTTTTCTTCCAGAACCACCAATAGTAAAGCATTAAGGCTAGTGAGTATAAATGGTCTTCTGTGGGGAACAGAGAAGATGTTGTGTAAGTAATCAGGGATAGAAAAAGGTATATTCCAAAGGCTACTGTTACAGCGATGAGGGATCCTTCTCTAGTCCTTCTCACACAGACACCATTGGGTTATGATTAACTGAAGGTCTGCCTGCATTCTTACAAGCCTGCTATCAGACCAATCATTAAGGGGGTCTTAAATTAAGATAGTAGAGGTCCTACATTTATGCACTTCGTTTTCCCAGTCCTCCAAAATCCATGATGAGCAGGGTTTATTCTGAATAATTCTGAAATGTTTTATGTGTTGCTGTTCTTGGATTTTAGTATTGATTAAATTGGGATAAATAGGCAGTTCATACAGTATAATTAGTACAAATAGGTCTAACCTTTTCCATTTACCCAACTCCCACTAGCAACCTGTACAGCACATTAAAATGCAAGGTCAGCTTTCTCCCCATGGAATTCCAGTTTGTGAATCAGCTAAAGCTGACAAAGAGTTCTACTGGCACCTCTATCAGGAGACCATTTTATTTAAAATAAATGTGAGGGTGTTGAGTATTCTTCCATTCTACCATCTGACGCATAGAAATATTAATACAATTCCTCCTGTCCCTAACAAACTGAAAAGAAAACATCATTTTTCTTCTTCTAAGTCAGCTATCTGGTTTGATTTTGTGGTAGGAAGCATTAGTTTACTGACTTTGGCAGCAATATAAGGATACTATTGTTCATGCAGACCTCCTCTCCCCAAATTCAAAGCCCCTCCTTAGATAGCAGGGATGGGCAACTTTTCCTAGACCAAGAGTCACACTTGGCTGTTGAGTGGTATCCCAAGGGCCTCACTCCAAAAAGTAGTGACTGGGCCAAGATAAAAATGAAATGTTATTTTATTTATATATAATTGAAACTAAATCTAGGTAATATTCTTAATCTTCACTCATTTTTCCTTTTTATCACGCTGTTATGTAAAGAGGATTGCATTTGTTTATGCAGAGTAATGAAGCATGGAAAAAGTATGGGTTTATATATTGTAAGCCTAGTAATAGTTTCTCTTCCATTAGGAATTGTGTTTTCATGTTCCAGATTCTTGACCCTTATGAATAGGCAGACATCACACACACACACACACACACACACACACACATGCACACGCACGCGCACACACACACACCTAAGTAGGAAAAACATATGTGGTTTATTAATTACTGCTTAAATGGATGTGGAAATTAGAGTAGCAGAGCTGGAAATAAAAGTCTATTAAAAATGCCTGTAAAATTCTTCACATTGAGTCAGCCTTATTCAACAGGATGCACCCTCTTCAGGGTGAAAGGAAGTTCAATTTCTATATAGCTTAAATGCTGTCTCTTTTGAGCAACAACTGCCAACTTTGTAAATTATGTGTGGTTTTAGTGACAATGTCTACCGTTTTTTAATGACTGAGGTGCAAATATCAATGTTTGCACCAGAGACTTCAGATTAACTCCAACCATTACCCCATAACTCAGAGGAAACTATATTGCAAAAGCTGTCACACAACCAATAAATGAGTTCACAAAACTCATTTTTTCCATATATCTATGTAACTCAGAATTATTATTTTTTCCAATGTGCTTTTTTACTCTTTCAATGACTGCATTTTTATACCTAGATTTCCATTTCCCTTTGGGCTATGCTACATTCACAGAGTATATTTTTCAGGCATTAATTTTCTCTTTGCTGTCATTTTCCAATCTTTATTATATTTTGAAAAAATAAGTGTAAGTTGCTGTAGCCATTAGCCTGGCAGAAAATAGAAGATGAAGATAAGCCAACAGTGTTAAACCTTTCTTGTCCAAAACTAAAGAACCCCCTACAAGTTTTATTCAGTAATAAATAAAGTCATGTCATGTTAGTTTGAATGAAGTCTATGTGTAAACCTTTATCTGGCACAGGTTTGTGGTTAAAAATTTATGAGTGATGCTCACTTATCATCTTATACTGTTGAGGAAGTAAAACATGCAAAGGACGGAGATAATGGGGATAATCTGAATTATCAGATTAACATTTAGAATGGACTGCTGTATTACTCTAATGAATTAAATAGTCTGCTTCTTAACCTGAAGAGGTATTTTGATTAAGGTCCTGGGACTTAGACTTAAAGGTAAGTATTCTGGAAAGATATCTGGAAACAAACACTGTTGATTTAATACTTTGATACTTAACCCGGCTGGGTGGGGCATCTGTTTATCAGATCTTTTTCTTGAGAATCAGTCTGCAAAAGGAACATGAGAGGAGAAATAAACTACACCCTGATTTTCTGATCAACTGCCAAATTGTTTTACATACTGAATTATTCTTCCACCCACTTTGTGGTATAAAACTGTTTATGCATAGGTTTATTTATTATCTTGTATATGCAGCCTGGAAATGGAAAGGGAACAGAAAAGACACTTAAAATGGAATTAACTAAAATTCAAAGTGACTCTTCTCTATAGAGTTTCTCCTTGTTCTTTATAAACTCTGCTGTAATCTAACCTCTCATTTGTGTCTATAGAAAATAATGAAAAGATGGATTTTGGTGGGAAGTGATATGACCAATCAGAAACAAAAAGGTTTCATGGAGTTGAACTTACTTTAAAAGGTTGATAGTTTGGTGTTTAAAAATTATTTTAAAAATATCCTTGCAATGCAAATTGCAATATAAAACTGTTCTTATTCCTGTATAGCAGGTTAGAGGAACATAAAAAGTTGGTAAACAAGCAAATGCAAGGAGTGGCTGCATCAAAAATATTTTTGGGAAAATTGCATATAAAATTACATATGTTACGAAAAGTTGCCTAAAGTTTTGTGGGAAATTGTATGTTGAGGAAGTTATACATGGAAGCAAATGTGGATTTTTTAATGTTTTAACAAAAACAAAGTGCAGAAAATTTGACAGAAAAGAATGCAAAGTGAATGAAATGAATAATGACATTAGCATACTTCAGATTTAAATTGTTCTGCATATGTAAAAAGAATTCCTCTGTAGTTCTTTCCAGGAGCAATTTTGGGAATTTTGCTGCAGCTGATCTGTTATAAAGTATGGAGTTTTAATTTAAAATATGAATGAAAATTTGATGGATTGAACTCTGTTTCTACAAATGGGCAAACCACCAATATCTGGTCAAGACGTGACGTAAGCTGAGGAAGAGGAAGGCGGCTTGACGTGAAACATTCACTTAGCCCTCCCCTGCATTAAAATGTGTATGAATGGACACAAAGTCATGCTGTGCAACCACCCCCCAAATTGGTTCCACATTCAAGCCTATGAAGAGGCTTGAAAAATAAGAAATAAGAAATATTACTTTCAGTCAAGCTCAATTCCTGGTGATATCAGGGACTTATTCCATTCTCCTGGGATGTTTGTTCAACTTTCTGGGTGAAAAAAAGACAGTCCTTGTAGTTCCTCGCCATTTGTATATCCACTCAGATTCTGTGTGTGAAGGGGAATCCTGATTGGCTGTCAGGTGTTTGTATACATAATTTGCATGCCTATCAGACAGCTTCACCTGTGAAGCTTTGAGATTTTCCCCAATCACATTTTTAAAACAGTTTTCTATGTTGTTAGAGAGCTGTCGTTAAAAAGACAACATCACCTGTATTATCAAACTGAACTTTAGCAAGATGTGATTTTTAAATATATATATATATATATTTCTAGAATCTCTCTCATGGCTTGATGATTCTTAGTTTATTCTACAGCTTGCATTCCAATTCTGAGTTTTTCTGCTAAAGTTGTTTATTGCCAGTCATCGACCCTAAGCACTTCTAACATGATACCAGGAAGAATTGTGAAGGGTTCCATGGCTTTGAGCTGATTAACTATGAAAAAGAAAATAAATAGAAATGGTTTCTTTTCTTAATCTTTTTTCTGTCACGTAAAAGGGCAAAGGAGGAGGATGGGGGGAAATACCTATTGCTGAACATTTTTTAAAATAATCTCTGGTTGAGCACTACTCCTTTCCTTGACCTGCTTTGCTTTACAGAATTCTGTCAAACACTGCTACATCTATCCTTCCCTACCCATATTCTTAATTTTGGACAGTGTGTCTATACACGTGGCTTTACCCTAGTTACACCCTCCACTGTGGAGCTGCTTATTTGGTAACTCCAAAAAGTTTCTTCAGAAAATAGAACTGAAGCACAAAAAACATTGCTAAGTCAGACCAAGTGTCTCCGAAATTGAATGTTTTATTTCCAACATTGACTGGCCACAAACCTCAAGAAAGGCCACAAGCAGTGTATAAAGTGCTTAACCCAGACTACTGTTCTGCCTCTGACTGTTTGCTTGACTGCTGTTCCATTTCAATATCCTTCCCCAAGAGTATGGGACAAAGCAGTACAAATAAAAGTAAATGAACGCTGATGCTTATGTTGCAAGGAATATTCTTTGCTCAGTTATAATTCTGTTGCCTTAAGAAGTAAAACACAATAATGTTGTATAATTTCAGTCTCTCTCAACATCATCTCAATTGCAACTCAGCATCATAAACTGATCATACTTAGTGTGGGCTCAGTGTCATACATTTGAAAGCAAGGAATCATATGGAAAGTAAAGAAGAAACAATTAGCTTCAAGCCATCAGCAGAGAAGATATGAGGAATAGGATAAGAAATAATTTCCTTCCTCATTCCCCTTAAAAAATTGGTATTGGGGATAGGACAGGGACACACTCCCTAACCTTCATGTCTTCCCTTAATCCAGAATATTAGTAAAAGCTCTGCTCTATTTGTAAATGGTATGCGTTTACAGTCACTATAGGAAAGACTCATTAGGAACAGAGCAAAAGAGGAAACATTCCTTCTGACTTTTGTAAACCTCACCTGTAGGATTCTCTTGGCTGTAATGGGATAAAAGCCTGCAGCTTCATGGACTAAGAAGTGGGAACATAACACTGTTAATTTAGAGGCAGGATTTTTTGATGTATATATACATTCAATCATGTCCAGTTCTCAGAGACTGCCTGGACAAGTCCCTGCAGTTTTCTTGGCAAGGTTTTTCAGAAGTGGTTTGCCATTGCCTTCTTCCTAGGGCTGAGAGAGAGTGACTGGCCCAAGGTTACCCAGCTGAGCTTTATGCCTAAGGCAGGACTAGAACTCACAGTCTCCAGTTTCTAGCCTGATGCCTTAACCACTACACCAAACTGGCTCTCTAGAGGCAGGATTAGCAACTGTTTATTATTTAGGATATGTTTTTCCCAACCCATTTTTCATTTTACTCCTTTCCCAACTGATATTTGTCTTTAATATTCCATGCCTTCTGAAGAGTACTGAACATGTTCAAACCTAATCATGACTTATTTTTATTGTGCAAGCTAATGAATAGAGAGAGAAAAAGAGAGGATAAATAAAAGGTAGCATGTTTGAATGAGACCTTGGATTTAATGGTATTTAATCTCTCTACTGTTTAAAAATGTAGCTATTCTTTTATTGGAGTTTGTTTCATTTTCCCAGAAAAATGATTATTGAAAAATAATCCTTTTCCCAGCCACCACAATGTGATTTAGCCACCACATTATTGGAAATAATGTCTTAGAAAAAAGTGTGCAGGAAGCTAATAGGAATAATTGCAGGAAAGATCTACATAGAGAGATCAAGTTTGAATGTATTATAAACTGGTTTGGAGCAGCTGTGGTCAGTTTATTTTACTTTTAGGTTGAGCAATTATGATTCCTTTTAATATCCAACTGTCCAGCACACATTCAAAGAGGGATAAGAAAAGTGAGCAAGAGCTTGCACATTTTTTTCCCCAAGCTAATGTGTAAATCAGGGAAGGCCTCAAACTCTGTACACTTGTGTAATGAACAAAGAGTACGAAACACTCAGCTGGGCTTACCACACCCTAAGAAAATCATTTAAAAATTGAGGGGGGACAAAAAAAACCTGACTAAAGGCAATTATTACATAGGAACAATTGACATACAACTGGATGAAACACAGATTCCATTTCTTAATTAGATCAGAACTTCCTCCATGTGAAACACATACTGTGTTTTTGAATCGGGAGATTAGCAACTGCTGCCGCCAGGAACAACTGACTCAGTGTTTTTCATAATTAATACAACTAAAGGCACAAATCTGTTTGATTCAGTACTTGTCCTTTAGGCAGCATAAACAGGTCCCTATGATGGAGTGGACCTCTGCTGTGTTTTCTTCACTATGGCCATATAAGTTGAAAAAATGCTGCTGTGATGACTGTATTACTCGGCTTGCCATTAAATTCGATTCATACGTAGTTAGAATAGAAATCTCTTTAATGGAGTGTAGTGTGCAGTACAGTGAAAAAGTTGCGAATAAAGGTTCTCGCGTTTTCTCCAAATTAAACAGCCCAATGAACTCAACCCCCTTCCCCCTTTTTCGGTATGCAGCCCCCCTTTTCATGCCAGTCCATTCAGTTCTGTGCAGATGTCTCCCACAGCCTGGCAGCTTGACCTTGGATGTCAGAGATAGTCCAAACAAGATGCTTACACACACCTGGCGTGGCCCCCTCCCACTTTTACTGACCCACAAGTCCCGACACGTTGACTTCATTCATGCATGCGAATCCGACCAGATGTTCTGGGAACGTTTGATCTGGGAGTGTGACAGCTGCACAGGATGAAGTTGGATTCCATGAATCTCAGGCAGGGTATATAAAACAGCGATTGCACATTTTTGTCTAGAGGTTCAGTGCAGCTTGCTCCACTGCCTAGTTCTTACAGCTAGGACTTTTTTTCCAATAACATGTATTCCCCAAATATAATAACTTGTCTCCATGGAGGATAAAGTTATCAGTAGCTACTATTCATGATGGCTGTATATTTTTCCAGCATTGGAGGCAATATGCTTGTCAATGCTAGTTACTTAAATATATGATCAGGAGGTTCCCAGAAGTATCCGGTTCCCCAGCATGAATACAAGAATGCTAAACTAGAAAGGTCTTGAGTAGCAGGGCAATCTTTTCTTATTTTTATTCTGAATTTTTAAGAGGTATACATTGGACATTACTAATTCCCAGCATTTATTATATTTCATGAACCAATTGCTAATATGAGTCCTGTGAGGCTTAAAAATTAAGAGAACTAAAATGGATTCTGACTTTGATACTTATGCTGTGTTTAAGGGACTCTGACATCTCAGCAGATGCAAACTAGTATTGTACATCTAAGACCAATGAAATAATACCAGTTTTTAATGTAACTGACATTTTGTCCTATTGCCAGATATTAAAGAGATTGGCTTCCAAAGGAGTATTTAGGCATCTCCAGTATTCATGAATATTGGACATGCTAAAAGCATGTGCATTTTTCTAAAAGGGTAGTTTGAATGGTTATCTGGGTGTGGAAAGCATATCTTTGTCATTTTTTAAAAAAAAGCATAAATAAAACAAAATGGAAATGACTTCTTTCCTTAGGTATTTTCCCTTCATCCTGACCACCGATCTATTCATTCAATAGAATGAATTTCAGGCGTCCCTGCCAGTTCTTTTTTAACTACCACATGTAACATTGGTCATGCCTGTTAGGAATAATGACTGAACAAAGCTTTTTCCTGAAGTGGCTTTTAGGAAGAGAGGCTGTGTTAGATTAGAAATGATTGGCAAGATGTTGATCACGCTTTTACAGAAATCTTTTCTTTGTTTAATTTGTTTTGAAAGGGTGTGTGGGAAAACAGCCGTATCAAATTACAGCATTTTGGGGCATGGCATGGGTAGGATTTGATACAAATGTTTATATAAAATTTGATTGTGCTAAATACAAAACCAAGAGAGTGTGGTGAGATGTTTTAGGGCTTCAACACTAAACCTAGGTCACATTATAGCTTCTCTGAAATCTGATTAACATCTGATGTATATATAAATATTTGAATGACCCAGGGTGGATAATGCCTTCTAATTGCTTTAACAATATCTTTAAAGGGAATTCGGTTGGGTTAGGAAATATGGAAAAGTAAGTGTTGTTCTTTGATGCTTCTTTGGATGTATAAGACCCTTAAGAATGCTCCATTTCTACAAGTCTACTTACTGGCATGTATGCTCTTAGAGTCTGAAGATAATCCAAAACTATTAATTTGCAGGTATATTCCAAGTTAAGTCTTTTGTGCCATTTACTCTAAAATATTAAAATGCTATCAGAAATATACATCATGGAAATTATGAACCAGTATGATATGGTGGATAGATTTCTGTGTTTGGATGTAAGAATCTTTGGTTCGTGTCCCATCATTTTTTCTTTTATCATATGTCAGCCTTTGAGTTTATGCTGAAGAATATCTGATATATTTATGAATATATTAGGAAGAATCACTAAGTGTCCTAAGGGCCAAACATTGCCTCTGAACCAAGTCCAGAAGCAGAATGATTATTGGATAAAAATGCCCTGCTTACTTCTTGGAAAAGTTAAGCAATAAATAATGAGAGCATTTTTATTATAATTCTATCTTCTATTCATTTAAATATTCATACATTCCTATATGTTTACATATAGGAATGTGCAATGCCTGTGTGTGGCAACTATGGCAAACACCTTATTTTTATTGAGAAAGGAATATTACTAGCATAATCATGGAAGAATTTAAATACTAGAACATGATTTGAAGAATTTTAATCAATCATCTGTAGATTGTTAAATAAGACCTGTCCAGTAGCACTATTTGTGAACGTACTATAAAATCAAGGTATGAAACTGTGGTGCATGAACCAAATGGCTCAGCTACAAAGATGGCTCAATCCAGCTTACTTCCACAGCCTTGTAGAACCAGAATTAAAATGGGTTTTCCCTGTTATAGTCCTATATAAGCAATTTACTAATCTCTATTAATTGAACAGTCTTGTTTAGCAAAGATTCATTTCTTTTTTGGCTTTTCACATTTTTGTTCAAACATTTTTTGTAATTAGGTGTGTTTAAAGCAGCACCTGTATGTGAAATAGCTAAATAAAAAGCAAATACTAAAATAATATGGTGCATCATATAATAGCTAATTAAAAGGCCACTAGCAAGAAAAATAATAGCAGCTCTTTTAAGTTTGAAAAAAATCACAGTAAATGAGTTTTGAGTAATCAGTAATCTGCACTGTCGGTATATATTGTGTATACTGGTATATTATTGTGTTCTCTTTTTTTACAAGCTTATATTGTGTGCAGCCCTTTGGTAGGTGGCCATGGTAAATTAGGTGCAAATCGATATACCCATCAAACCTGTGCAACTGATTCAAAATAGATGTGTCACAATATGAAGAAATACATATGGAGCAGCTCTCTTTGAATCAATGAAGCAGTTGCATCTTTTTTTAGACTCTCATGGTTGCTTCACAAACTGTTCCCAGACATACTGTATCTCCATATGTCATGTACATGCACACCTACCTTGCTTTGCATTTTTCCTGGATGCATATTGTGAAGTACCTCTTTTGAAGAAGTTGTATGGCTGCAATACCCATAAAGTTAGAATTCAGCATTAAGAGCAGTTATGTATTATCTTATGCTCTTCAGTTTCTAAATAAATATCTTTATATTTCCCTTCCAGCCTTGAATGAAGTTAACAGAGTCAGAAATCACAGTGCACTTAGAAAACTAGCAAATGTTAATTCAAAACAGTAAAACCATAGGAATTCCAATAAAATATATTAACATGTTACATCTTCAGTGGTAGTAAAATACGAACAAAACCCAAAACCTGCTAGTTCTAAACTTCTAAACTTTGTACAGAATAAATTCACTTAGTAATGCCTTTGGAAAATAAGTTCAAATGGGTGTTAATGCACTTTAAACTCAGCATGTGCAAAATTTATTTCTGTTAAGTAAGAGTTTGGTGTTCCCAAATCAAATTAACTTGGTAAACATAGAAGAACTGACCACTATACTGTCCAGTATCCAAAGCCAATGTGATGGTGGTGGGAGCCCTGATTAGGACTCTATTCATTGTTGTAAATAACTTTGCTTAGCTTTCCATTGTTGAGTCATTTCTTTGTTCCAAGTAGATGCATTTCTTGTTCATTAATCTGGTTTTAGCTTCATAGGAAGAAGGGACATTGACAAGAATAAGGAACTTGATCCCTCATCCATCATATTTGCTTTGGAAATAATATAGATATTACATTTAATACTATGTAAGGAATACAGTATAAGAAAGACAAACTTTATACTGCTATACAGTATCTACCATTCAGTTAATGATGTGCTAGCATTCACCTCATTAAATTTTATTTTCAGGAGCCTACAATTTGGCGGCAAATGTGAAACTAGGTATGCCTCAAGGAAAAAGTCATTCTGTGCTCACATTCCACCTGCCAGAGTTATTGAAAGAAAAGTTGTTATATTTTACTGTTAGTTTTAGCCTCTTCATTAATGTTTAATATATTCTTTTCAGCTCCAATTTGCAGGGGGGTGGATTTCTTACCTATTTAATTTTGTGTCCTAGCACATCTCCAAATGGCAGTTCTATTACTGTGGTTACATTACATTCTGCATTCTGCATTACATTCCACATGAACACAGCTTTTTTGGGGGGTGGGCAGGGGGAGAAGCAAAAGGGGAAAAGCCTTAATAGGTGCAATGAGACATTATGAGTTATATGAGAATGCCATTAAAAAACAGTGAGGCTGCATATGATGTACAACATGTTCTACACATTTAGGAATACTCAGGATATGACATGGTGTTGCTGCAAACTGAGTTCTTTTGCCATTCACAGAAATGCTATTCTTTCAAGCAACAAGATCTAAATTATTCAAAGGCAAAGAAGAAAAAGAACTTTAAAGTGTGATACATCTATTTCTATAACCTTGGCAGGAAAGAAATGGACCTAGATGTCTGCCTCATTGAGCCCTCCCCAGTTTCATATTCATATCCAAATACAGAGCTTAGAAAATAAAATTTAATGAGGTAAATGTTAACAAACCATTAACTATATGACTGATTTCATGGCTACCACAATAATATTTCTCCTTTTAGGTATATCATGCATTAAATAAAAATAAAACTCTGATACCACATGTTGGGAGTGTCCTTAAATGTTATGCCAGAAAGAAGCATGGAGCTACCATTTGCAATATGATCTCCATTTCTGCTGTGATGTGATTAATTCTGTTAATCCTGTCCATTGTCCTGGCAGTAGATGTATAATTTATAAATTATTGTTAAGAAGCCTGGACACTGGAACTAGCTTGAAAAAACCACAACTATGCCATTATATTTTTACTGTCTTGTCCAATAATCTGAAGATTTAAATGTAGGTCAGTGTTGATGTTATTTTAATATAGCCAGTTGTTCCTATATCTGCAGTCATAATCAAAACAATGATAATGCCAAGTAAGATCTATTCATTTTGTTTGGTTGCTTGATTTATAGTATATCCCACCTTTCTTCCAGGAGTTCAGTACAGTTTACATGGGGTGGTGGTGGTGGTGTCTCCCTTCATTTTACCCACCAACACCAACACCCAGTTACTGTAAGTTTTTAAAGTTAAACACTCCACCAACAGAACCATATTTATTTAAATTTGCTATAGTTGCCCAGAGTCTATTGAAGTGGGTGGCTATAACAAATTTAAAATAACAAAAACAAAAACAGAAAAGGAGCACATTTCCCAATAAGTAGGAGAAACTATAGCATTATAAAACTAATGTGCCAGCCTGTCATTTAAGTCATGTGGGCAGTTGAAACAGAAACAGAAGTTGCCACTTGAGACTTTCAGCTATTCTTGCTCATTTATCCTCCTAAGTAGTTCTGTCCTCCTCCTGAGAGCTGACCATGTTGTTCCCTGAAGAGATCTTCTCTGCTATGCTTGGTATGGTAGCAGCCATAATGAGTTAGGAAGCTGTGAAAGGGCAAAATAAGTGGATAGCTGTTCTATGGCCATTTATTCTCAATATCCAATAGTTGAAGGAGCAGCAGTGGTGTTCAAAGTGTTGCCAGATGAGATGAAACAACTGGGGACTGGAGGAAGTACCTGGGGTTTGGAAGAAACTACCAGGGGATCTGGTCATTGGGAGGGGACTGTAGCTGCACCAGGAGCCCTTCTATATATTTGTCCTTGGACTTAGGGTAAGGGGTGAACCGCCCAGAGTCCCTCCTTTTGGGGGAGATGGGTGGTAATAAATTTGATAAATAAATAAAAATAAAGGGGTGAAAATGGAGGCAGTGGTAGCCAGGTGGAGGCTCAAGCATCAAGGGAACCCATCCTGAATAAAGTTCTTCTTGCTGATGCCACAATAGAAGACAGTACAGGCACTAACAAAAGGCAACAGCAAATTTGGAGAGGGCTCTGAAAGGGCTCTGATTTTGTCTGTCCTGTTGTTTATAATCTTTGTTGCATGCGACTCAGAACTGGAATAGAGTGGCACAGAAATGTTAGAAACAACAAGTAAATATTCATTATTAACAGGAAAAAGTCTCTAGCTGAGAATGTGGAATGAACTGGAATCTGGAGTGAACTGAGGAGCTGTGTACTACATGTCAATGAATGCATCTTGAGACATGCTACATCCTATCCATGATCAATGTCAAACTAGATTATGTTAAGTCTAAGTTTCTATTGCCATTTTAAAAAAAATGTCTGTGTGTCAGGCTAAACGAGACATTAATTTTTTTCTGTGAATTTTCTAAGGGAGCCTCCCCCCCCAATTTGTGTCAATATCAGTTTTGGAAAGGTAGTTGTAAATTTAAAACTATACATATAATTAATTAGAGATATAAGTGGCTTTATTTGGATAATATAGCAATATTTGAATAATATAGCAATATTATTGACCACATCATCTGCTTTGCTGAGCAACTGATGTATTAGCATGCACCAACAGTACATAATCTCAATTTATTCAATCACATAGGCAGCAACCATTTATGAATCCTCTCAGCCACTACAAAGGAGGCAGAGAGATTGTTACCTCTTTTTTTTCCTCCTCATTAGAATGATTAATCCCACAGCAGCATCATTGGAGTCCTTACCAGCCCCATTTTATTCCCCTTTCATCTTGCTCATGAGGGATAAAAAGAAGATGGATAGGCTCCATTTTCACATGGCTACTCTAGGACTTCCTTTTTATCTTGGAAGTGAGAAGGGAGAGTTAGCCCTCTTTCCACCCAATAATCAATTTTCATGACATGGTTGATAGTGATGGTTAGTTTAGTTTAGTCTCTAATGGTCCTGTATTAGGATGTTCATGCTATAACTCTCCTTTGACCCTGATATTCAATCAGCCATTGACAAAGGGGCGGCACCCAGAACAATGACTGAATATCTTTACACTGACATTTTAATAAAAAGGTTAAGAGGAAAAGTTATTTACTTGAAACAAGGACTGGAAATAAAAATGGTATCATTGCATAAGTGTATTTTTGTAATACCTGTTCAGTCATGAACTACAAATAGAGCAAGAATTTCCTAAGTCCAGCACAGTGTTATCTTAATTGCAGAAATTTACCTTAGAAGCCCCATTGTCATCTTCAGATTCTAACATTCTTGTTCAGTTTAGATTGTTAAGCTTAAACAATCACAGGATGAAACATTCCTGATGAATAGCCCATTGGATCTGGGGACCTGTGGCCCCCAGATATTGCTGACTACAAATCTCAGCCTGGGTATCTGCATGAAGGGGATAGGGGGGTGCAAAGAACAAAAATATATGAAGACAACATCTTGCAAATGCAGTGCCTTGTGTTTTTGTGTAAGACTTGCAAGTATGTTATGGTCCCATTTGTGTGATGATGTTGCCATGTGCATGTTTGTCATTATTGTGGTTTGCTGTAATTGCCACTGACTCTGAGGGATGCTGTGAGTGGTGGTTCAATAATATCCAGGAAGGCCACATATTTCCCACTTGTGCTAAAATGCTTCTACTCAAGAAGAGTTTACCTCTTGAAGCAAGTACTTAATCCTTAGAAGGTTTCTCCTGCCATTTAGCCAATATTTGTTTCCGTTCAATTTCCATCCATTTCTTCTAATCCTGCCTTCTAGAGCAGTGTAGGGTAATTTTATTTCTACCTGAGATTTCTATAGGTTTTGAAACTCCCTGGAATTTGATAGTTCTCTTTAGTATTCCTAAGGGAATACCTATTATTAACCTAGGTCAATGTGCTAAAAAAAGTCTTAAGAGACCTTCCTTTTTTTGATGCGGTCAATGTAAGAATAACAGAACAATATACACAAAGCTTTTATGCAGCATCTTGTGATATAGCCGGTTGACAGCAGCATAAGACATATTTTAAAAAGGAGGAGGTAGGAAGAACTCTTTCTTACTGTGGAGTTTTGTGTTGCCATTCCATATAAAACTTTGATTATTCAGCTTAGAATGATATCATAGCATGTGTGTTAAGCAGATGGAATTAGTTGATGACTTGTTATTTAGTCCCATCACTCGGTGCTGCACAGTGCTGTGTAAACAGTTAAAGAAAAGCCCAAAGAAATTCACTGAAGGCAAGATTAAAACAATTGTTCTCTGGCTTAAGATCATAAAGGAAAGAAAATTCAAAGCAAAAAATAAATAAATAAACAAACCCAAACCTCAAATATCTAAATACTTTCTCATGCCAACCTTAATTTTATACAACTGCACCCTATTGTGAGTTGATATTGGAGCTCTAATTCTGAAATTTGGAATTTTATTGCTTTTAACGCTTGAGCCAGAACAGTAATTCTATTCAATGATCAGTTTGCTTGGTTAATGAGTGCTTTCAGAATTATTTTAATTGTTCCTTTTTACTTATAATGAAGTCTATTCCTATTAAATGACACAGCATGATTTTGCCATACTGCTAGTGGGAAATTTGTGGAGACTAGCCATGGTAAAAATTGTTTAGAAGTTTAATGTACAAACAAGTTTGGTGCTCCAAAAGATCAGTGGTTGGCAAATTGAGACATTTGAACTCCTTCAAATGTAAGTTAATAGAAACGTCACAAGTGTTTCACAAAAATAATTATTCTGTTGACATCTTACCCAATTCTTACTTAAACTGCTGAGACTGAAAAATGGAATGACAACAGTGGAAGCAATACATCTATCACTGTGTTAGCTTCGAGAACCAAAGTGCTGGTTACTTAACATGTATTGAAGACTGTATCCTGAGGTCGTTGAAGCAAAGATTCTCAAACAAAGAGTTGGCAGCAATTTCACTACAGCCAAGTCCCAGGGCAAATTAGAGAAGGATGTCTGCTCCTTGATGCTGACCTGTAGATCCTGTTTACAGAAATATGGGATAATACAACAGTGTCTCAACTGCCCCATAAAAGTCAGGATTTTGAAGTCTTTGATGTTAAGGTAACTTTTCTTGGTATTATTTGCATATGAGAGTGGCATAAGAAGTATTTTTTTTAATTGTGTCTTGGATCAACATTTTATTTTTCATTTGCTTCTTTTCACTCAATTTAATTTAAAAATCAAAAGAAATAATTAACATTAACAACTTCAAAGAAATATTTGCATAGTCACACTGTTCCTTAAACAGGGAGACTGATAAATCTCATCTGGCAGGAAGGTTAACCATGTGCTTGGTAATCGTCAATTTTCTAGATTTATCTCTGAATGACATCTGTTGGGAAATGTAATCTCTGGGAAAGCAATGTTACGGAGGGGCTAAGCAAGCAGTGAGAAGTCCAGACATCTTGCATTCTTTCATACTTTGCCCACTTTCCATGTATAATTTGGGGGGAGATGAGCAGTGATAAAATTTGATAAATAATTTTCTGAAGACGTAGTTTTATTCTCCTCCTCTCCCTTATAGACACTTGCATATGGCATAGATGCCCAAAAGAGTTTCTTAACTCCTGTTTTTTTTTTTTTTTTAATCATATGGCATAGCAGTTTGGTGTTCATGCTGCCTTTTCTTGCTGGGAAATCCTTGTGAGGTCCAACAGCCAGATGTGTAGACTATTTAGCCGTGACAAGTCACGTTGCCCAGGGTGCACCACAAGGAGACTAGTCTACATCGCATCAAGTTGGGCTGAGAGAGAGTGACTGGCCCAAGGTCACCCAGCCGGCTTTCATGCCTAAGGTGGGACTAGAACTCACAGACGCCTGGTTTCTAGCCCAGAACCTTAACCACTAGACCAAACTGGCTCTCTTTACTCCTGTTTATCTATCTTAGAAAGTAGAGAATCCAAACATGCTTTGGTGACTTCTGAGTATGCTGGGCGGTGATACTTACTTTGTTCTGAAGATGGATAGGATTCTTTAGCTGGCGAAGAGTCAGATTTACAAGTTCAGCTTTACTGTTTAGGAGAATATTGAGTGCTGTGAATCTGTATGGAAAAAGACTATAAGATTTTAACCTGAAGTAGTCTTCTAATATGACTGCACTGAAGGCACATAATTTATTTACATACTTTATATTCTAATTGACAGCCTTGAGATAGGGTCATTATTTTTAAATAATTTAAATTGTTTTTCCCCCAAAATAATGTTATCTAAAACTGACCTTCAGCAGGGTGAACTTATAACCTGGAGGGAAAGAGGAACAATTAAAACCTATCAGGGGAAACAAAAACCCCTTACTTATCAAGCTTCAGCATGTGGTATGAGCATGGGTAGGAAAGAATGAAACATTTTCTATAGCCTTCTCATCACTATGGACCAATAACAACATCTCTTATAGGAAAGAAATAACTGAGAGGCAAAGTGGAGGGATTCTAACCTTCAATTATATTATTTCTAGAATCTGGATATTACATATCCCAAACAGATATTCATTCATTCATTCATTCATTCATTCATTCATTCATTCATTCATTCATTCATTCATTCAATTTATAAAGCTGCCCATCTCAAACCAGTGACTCTGGGCAGCTAACAATAATAAAAACAATCAACAATAAAAACAATACAAAAAATTAAATATAAATACAGCGGAGAGATCTTAAAAACCATTGGTGTTAGCACAACCATGAAACGGGGCTCTTCGCACACTCGGGTCCCCAGGCTCAGGCACAAAGCCATGTCTTCAAGGCCTTCCAAAAAGCCAAAAGGGTCAGGGCCATCCTAATCTCAGCAGGGAGGATGTTCCAGAGGGCAGGCGCCACAGCAGAAAAGGCACATCTCCTGGTCCCTGCCAGCCAACATTCCTTGGCTAACGGGACCCAGAGATGCCCATCCTGCTGGACTGGATTGGATGGGTAGAAACAACTTGGAAAAGACAGTCCCTAAGATAACCTGGTCCCAAGCCATGAAGGGCTTTAAAGCTGACAGTCAGCACCTTGAATTGCACCTGGAAACATGCTGGCAACCAATGCAGCTCCTGAAGCAGTGGTGTTACATCTGCTGAGTAGCTGACACTATTTACAACCTGGGCAGCTGGATTCTGTATCAGCTGCAGCTTCTGAATGCTCTTCAAGGGCAGCCCCATGTAGAGTGTGTTGCAATAGTTCAAACAGGAGGTCACGAGGACATGAGTGAAAGTAAGTAGTGCCTCCTGGTCCAGGAATGGGCACAACTGGCGCACAATCCAAAGGTGTGCAAAGGCCCTCTTAGCCATGGCTGCTACCTGCTCTTCCAGCAGGAGCCGTGAACCCAAGAGGACCCCCAAATTGCGCACTGGGTCGGTCTGGGGCAGTGCCACCCCATCCAGGACCAAAGATGGAAAAACCTTGGTACTGGGAGGGCCAAGCACCCAAAACCACTCAGTCTTGCTTGGGTTGAGCCAGAGCCCATTGCGCCCCATCCAGGCCCCTGAAGCCTCCAGGCACTGAGATGGGATATCCATGGCACTCAGACAGCCTGGGGAGGAGTTGTAAAGCCCGTAGCCCCTACTGGCCTTGCATCAAGGCTGGAGTTCAGCATACTGATGATACCTCACCCCAAACCATCAGATCACCTCACCCAGCGGCCTCATATAGATGTTAAATAAGAGGGGCGAGATTACCGAGCCCTGTTGCACCCCACACAGTAGGGGCCATGGACTGGACCTCTCCCCTCCCACCAACACTGACTGGAACCGGCCCCGGAGGAAGGAGGAGAACCAGTGCAACACAGTGCTGCCCACCCCGAACTCCCGAAGCCGGTCCAGAAGGATACCATGATTGATGGTATCGAAGGCCACGAGAGGTCAAGAGCAAGGATGGTTGCACTGCCCCCATCCCACTCCCGCCAGAGGTCATCCAAGAGTGCGATCAATGCCATCTCAGTCCCATATCCCGGCCTAAATCCTGACTGAAAGGGGTCCAGATAATCTGCTTCATCCAGAGCCCTTTGAAGCTGCCATGCGTCCACTTTCTCAACAACCTTCCCTAGAAAGGAGAGGTTGGAGACTGGACGGAAACTATCCAGATCGGTTGGGTCAAGCGATGGACCCTTCAGGAGGGGGTGCACCACCTCCTCCTTAAGAGCCGGTGGAACCACCCCCTCCCTCAAAGAGGAATTAACCACTGCCGAGACCCAATCACGTGTCCTCTGCCAGGCAGCCTTGACTAGCCAGGAGGAGCACGGATCTAACACAGAAGTGGCCAGACTAACAGCTACAAGAACCCTGTCCACTTCCTCAGGTTCAACGGGCTCGAACTCCTCCCGGATAACCATGCAAGACTCAGTCCCTGTAGCCCCTACTGGCCTTGCATCAAGGCTGGAGTTCAACACATAGTGGATGAGAGCGACTTTACCTGCCAGATGCTCAGCATATTCCTCACAACGGCCCTGAAGGTAGACCCACAAATTACTCCCTCCAAGGAGAGTCCAGGTCACCCGAAACAGGGTGCTTTTATGTGATGGCACATAATCAATCAATAGTTTGCTAAAAATATGAGAATCAGAAATTTGCAGTATAATAGCCTCTTGAGTGCTGCATTACTATAGAAAAATCTCTGACCCAGTACTCTGAAATTAAGTCATAGAAAAAGAGAAAAGATATGTTTAGTGATAAATCTTTTACACTACAGCCTGACCAAAGGTGTCAGTAAAATATTTATTCCTAGTATTTTAAAGTCAGGATTTGTTTAAATATTTTTGATATGCCTATGGGTACATGAAAACTGAAAGAAGGTTGTGGTAGGACAAAAGTACATTTTCCAGAAGATCTGCTTTCTCTAGATTGAGACCTGGCCATATTAGATAGTTTCCTAACTGAAGAGAGTATTTGCAGCTCAGGGTTGAACTGTGGAGCCCTTGGTGCTCTCTGAGCCTTGTTGTTTTCTTGCAAACGTTTCATTGCCAGACTAGGCAACATCTTCAGTCCCATGAAAATAACAAGGCTCAGAGAGCACCAAGGACTCCACAATTTCCTAAATTTTTGTAACTTTTGTTGTTGTTTCAAATGCTGTTATTTGAAGCAGTCTATTCTATGAAGCATAATTCCAGGTGGCAATTCCAGTGTCATGGAATTACTATTACTATAATAGCAAAGCCCACAAAGCCAGTTCTGCTGTGAAACAGGATGAGGTAGGTTATGGCAAGAGGCAGATTTTTCTGAGCAATAAGTCCTTGTGGATAGTCAGAAAGTACATTTGATTTTTTTTTTTAACAAAGTAGTGTAGCAGCATTGGTGGGGGCAGGGACTGGAATAGAGAAAATTAAATCTGCCGCCTTTCAGTTTCAGTCCCACAACAATTGTAGATCTGTATTACCTATTACATATAATGTAAGATTTTAAAAGCTGTATTTTGTTAGTTATTAGAAATGACTAGTTCCTATGCTGATACCTTCATAAGAATCAACCTCCTCAACCCACATCATCCTGAGAGCGGAAGTAAGATGAAGCATGCAGCGCAGGTGTGGTTATGGTATATAAGTCAGTCCTGTCCCCCACTATAAGGTAATTGCCCTAATCTGCACAAAACTACATAAATGCATGGTAAAAACCATTAGAATCAGGTGATTTACATTTATAGAGTTTCTCAGGGCAGAAAAAAAATATTTGCCCTTGAGAGAAAGTATGCATTTGTGTCCAAGTTTTTTCAGCTATTTTCACTAGCCAAACCACAAACAAACCACTTCTTAAACTTCCTCAAGTATAGAAAGAAATTTGGCAAGGAGAGTTGCTGAAGGAAACACATTCACACACATACACCCCAGAAAATGAAATAAGGAGAAAGTCCAGGTGCTTCCATCCACATACACCACTTGGGGATTGTGGCCATTGTGCATGTCAACACACAAAATTAATTGCAATGACCAAGTAACCCAAACTTAATAATGCATGATGTAAGTCCAAATATATAGGATAAGAGGCCCTGATATACCATAGTTACAGAAGAGCACTGTTTCAGGGCCAAAAGCCTTGTTTGTTTTTTATAAAATTATTTCCTAAGTCTATTATATTCTGCCCTGATTAATTTAAAATAAGCAAATGAATCATCTCAACCAGCCAGCAATAAAACATCAATAAATAACAGCAAAATCACTAAATCAGCAATGCAGAAAAGAAAGCACATCATAGGAGTTCCCACTACATTATGTTATAATGACCCAACTGCTACTCAAATGCTGGAATATTAATTACCTTGACAATTATGATTTCTTCTTTCATGTGGACCATCCTGGAGATGGTCCATAATTCATGGGATCCTGCTTTCTCTAATTCATTACTTTCATCATAGAAAATCAAAACACTGTTCTCATTCTCTCACCAAGTCAGCCATAGATGGACACCAGGGATGTAACCAAGCAGAAGTTCCTATAGAACACTTTTGTTGACAGTGATTTAAATAGGCTATAAGGCAGTAGCAGGGGACTCTGATCTGTCAGCTGAAAGAATACCACATTCACTTTCTCTTAAAGCTTTGAGTTAATCTAAAAACAAAAAACAGAAAAGGACAGCTCAGCCTTATAGGAAGAATTACTTTTAACTGTACCCAGATTCACGGGCATTAATATTTGAACATCCTTCAGATTTCAGTAGTGATATTTATAATGGAAAATAGACAGTAGGAGCATTTTGAAAGAGGTAAAGAGAAAATCATAGTGCAGTGACAAGGCAAGAGATTCAGTCAAAAGGATGATGGCAAGGAAACACATTGATTTTTAGCAGAGGGAGTTTCATAGATTCTGTTACCACATTTTCATATAACAAACTCCTTATAGCCAAAGTTAAAGAATTCCTTTTTATGCAAAAGATTAGAATTTAGAAAATACATAATTCAGAAATAGTGATGGGATGTTGTAGATCTCAGTTTTAGTATGATTTCTCCAGAATACTTAAGTGAGGAACATGACCAAGCAATAATTACTAAGTGTTTCCACCTGAGCCATTAAAAAAAAGGCAAGAGAAATTAGAATTATAAACAAAACCTTACGATCTCACTATTGAATCTCACATCTTATCAAGATATGTTACCTCCATGATCAAGGAAATAATAAAGTATGGATTCAAGGAAAGCTAATAACAAAAATTATATAGATTGCACTGCATATATTTCACATAAATTTGCTTAAAAAGTATTTGCTGGTGAGGGAACCCAGTGGATAAGGTAGAATTCTTATGGGTTATGGACATTAACATAGCCCTGATTACCTTTGCTGTGGTGTCCCTGGACCAAACTTCTAGACAGGAACAATTATTCCAGCAGAGAATTTAGTTCCTGGCACAGTTAGATTCTAGTAATTAGAGTAAAAAGAGTAATTAAATCCTCTTGTATTTGTTGTCTTCAAGAAGCCTATAAGATGCAAGTTTTTAAGATCCTATTCCTTTTGGGTAGTTCTTTAAAGTAGCGATACTTTTGTCTGAATTTGAACAGAATCTTGAAGTTCACTGGAATTACTACGATGTTAGGATGTCATTTATTCTTCTGAAATTGTATTCATACTGACTCTTTAGAATAGATGGTTGGCAATGATTTCAGTGGTAAACAAAAAACCTATGACCCAAGAAAAATACAAGGAATATAAAGATTCATCAAATATGAATTCATATGAATGTAAAAATTCATGTCAATGTGCCTTGAGACAGAATGTCCTGTGGTACTAAAGTGTGACCAGCCAAATTAAACTATAAATGTCAGCAAAGCTCAATAATTTTTTAGGATTTTTATGGCATGTATCCTCTGGCTCACAAGACTGGGGACTTATTTCCTAGTAAGACTATTCCACAGCTGTTTGCTTTTTTTTTTTTTTTTTTAGTTCTTTCAAAGTAACATGAACATAATGCCAGCAGTCTCAAACCACAAGACGTGTTACATTAATACAGTGTCTACTGTGTAGAGATAAAAGGATAATGAAACACTGTTTGGTTTCATACTTTCAGTGCATACTTATGAATATTGAGGGGTGGTGGAATGCTTTAAAATAGTTTAGTGGTACCCTTTAAAACCCATAAACTTTTACTGTTGCCTCCTCTATAAGTAACAAATTGTTGATTTATATGCATATGCTTTTCTTCTGAAAAATTGCATACTGTTTGCTTCATTTTTCAGTGGAACTGAATTCTTATGATCTGTTCATAAACTTCCTGAGCACAGTGACCTACATGGAAACACTGACATAACCTTAATTACATTGGCTCCAGCAAAATATTGTGATTAAAGCTTGTTTATTTTGCACAGGAGTACGTATGTGTCTCTGCAAGTAATTTTATTGTTGAGAAAACTAATGGAAAAGCGATGTGGCAATGGATAATATGCTTCTGTGTGTATGCTTTACTTTCTTGCTGCACCACTCTGGATAGAGGTTTTCAGTGTCAAAAAACTTCTTTTTTCCACATGAAGGAAAAACATACATTAATACATAAATGCATCCATCCCACCATTTCCTTTAGGGGTAAGCAACACAATGCATAGTAAGCCAAACTATTAAAAGTTTGAGATAAGAAAAAGAAACAGCTGAAACTAGTTTACACCACTACTTCTCCATACCTTTCTCTCCATATAAACCATCATTGTTTCCATCTTATCGATGTACCATTTCATTTTGTTCCGTAGGCTTTGTACCTGTTTTTAGGATCTTATCAACTCCATTCAGCCACACTTTCTTGGTCTACCCTTCCTCTAAACCTATTCACTCTTCCTTGTAGAGTATTGGTTTTACTATTTGATCTTCACTTCTATATGAACAAACTACCTCATGTATTTTTTTGTGTACTTTTTTGGTATTTCAATCCACATTAATTCATTATCCATTCATTCTTGACCATATCCCTTCCATGCACACACTTAAGTACCTCATTACAACTGCATTCAACATTTATTAATTTGTATCTTCTGACATCTCCAATTCTCACTTCTATATTACACAGTAATCAGAAGCACATTCTTATTCACTTATTTCCACTTATATTAATTCCTTCCAAAAGACCACATACTGTTCACTACTTTTCTACCAGCATTTCTCCTTCTATTTTCCCATCTTTAGATATACAACTTCATCTAATTGCTCTAAGGTTGGATTTTTTTTTTTGCTATTTAAGTATAACTGTAAATGTATATATACAATTTGCAACTTACATATAACTTTCAATAGTTCACTCCATTTTCCCTGTAAATGCAATTATCTTAGTCTTTGATATATTTATTTTCAGATCCACTTTCCTTATACAATCTGTCTAACATCCTTCAGCTTTTCAGCCAACAAAACAACATCATTTGCATACAAAAGTACATGCACATTTATATCCCCGATCAAGATACCTCTAATATCACAGCAAGCATTCCTTGTACATTTTTCCATAAATACATTGAACAATTGTGTAGTTTTTGTTTATCTTAGTCTTAATTCCAGCTCAGTGTTCAACCATTTGCTAAGCAGTCTATTTCTTCTCATGCATGCCTTACTTCCATCATATACTGCCTTATCACACCAAACAACCAACCATCAACTAAATAGTTGCTCAAAAAGTCTGTAATTCATGTTATGCTACACTTTTTCTAAATCAATACATTCCTTTCTCACATTCCAACATTTCCCAGTAACAACCTGAAAAGCAAAAATCTGGTCCATGCTTGGCATAGAGGTACATTGTGCTTCCCAAATTTTGTTCATTTTTACCTGTCATATCCTTTTAATCAGAATTCCGCCAAACACCTTTCCAGGTACACTTAACAAACCAAATTTCCCCTATTTTTCCTGCAGTCATACTTGTTACCTTTCCTTTTGTCTAGAGGAAGAATAATGGTGTTCTTCCAGTCAGGCACAGAAGCAATCTTCACATACTGTAAATGCTAAACAAGTAACAAAACACTTTATAACAGTGTTTCCTCCCTTGGGGAGGTACAGACAGATTCCAGGGGAGGTGTAAAGAACCTTTTAGTTACATTGTTACAATAAATCCACCTTTCCCAAAGTTTCATTGTATTGTTTTAACCGTTCATTTGTGTTCATTTTGGTATTTGGATTTTTAGGGGAGGTGTGTACATTAAAATTACACTAAATGGAGGTGTGATGGCAAAAAGTTAGAAACCCCTGATCAATGAGCAGTCCACATCCAGATTTTAGCATTTCTCCAGTTATACCGTCTACACCTGCAGCCTTACCATTTTTCAACCTTTTCATCACTTTTTCTTGTACATGTTTATGATAGTCATTTTACTCACTGTCAGTCCCGCACTAATTTCTAAAAACTTTACAGCATTTCCTCACTTCTGGTTCATCCCAAATCATTTATTTTTCATTCCATTCAGAGCAGTATACTTGTATGAAAGTGTTTATAATTTATATGAAATTGTGATAGATGTCTGTGGCTGTATCATGTCATATTAAAGTCTGTGGGATAATTTTGACATCATTGGACTATTTACTCATTATGTACAGTATGTTCGTCTTCGTATGCTTATCCAATCATAGGATATAGGTGATATAAATAAAAACAGAAAAGATTAAATTAAAGAACCAATGTAAAATAGCCTTTAACATAATAAACAATGGTCACCCACACAACAATTATACTATGAACTGTTGGAATAAAATGAATCTTCAAGGCCTTACTAAATCAAAGGAGAGTAGCAGCTACCTGCACTTCTGGTGGTGAAGAATTACTGATTGTGGAGGCTGTTACTGAAAAGGCCTTTAATCCTGACTCAGCTAGGATCTCTCAGGGATTCTCTATGGGCTCCTCTTGTGTGGATGGCAAAATCATATTTGGTAAGGGATTCCCTGATACGTACTGGCACACTCCATTAAAGGGCTTCTAGAAATAATGATCATCACTCTGACTGAACTGGGCCATAGTCTATTAATACTCAGTACAGGCAATGTAACAGAGGTTAAGCCTGCATACTGTGCTAGTCTGACAATACTGTGGTCTTCTGTCTTAGCTAAGACTAGAATGTGCCTCTGCAGTCCTTGACAATGTGGTTCTGAGTCACTGTTAAGTGCATCTGTGTAGACTGTGCTTGCAGTAGCATGTGGTGATCAGTGCATGAGGTTACTGAATGCCAAGTCAGTAGAGGCTAAAAGGGGTCTGAGGCACAGAGAAGAGGGACAGGAAGGAGCTGGAGAAGACGTCAGACAAGCCTTCTGAGTTCAAAGAGTAAGGAGGAGAAGGGAAGCTCCTGAGTGCTAGCAGATTCAGGTTAGGAGAAGGAGAAGCATTACTACTGCAAGATTCTGTTACTAAGCTGTTATTCTACAGTCATTATGTATCTGGTCTAGTTTGTAAGGCTTAGTTTGTAAGGCTGACAGCCCACAAGCCAGACCTGGGCAAAGACCTCTGGCCATGGCTTCATTAGTCGGAAGGACTCCTAAGTCACAGACCAGCTCCTTCAAAAAAGAGTGCCATGCCAATGCATCAGATATGCCACTGGGCTAATATTCCTGGACACTTACTAATGAACAACACTCTTTAATCTGGGCTTTTTCTTTCCATCAGACCTTGCAGCTTTCAGACAGAGATACAAGATATATCAGAATACCAGCTCCACAGTCCATTTGTCCAGAGTTCACAGGGACTATTAAGCTCAGAGAGGTATTGACAGCTGCTCTTATCACTACTTAATAGGCTCATACCAGCGTTCAGTTGCATTCATTTTTGGTTTTTGCCAGCATTACTCTAGGCATCTTTTCAGACATTTTGTTTTCATTTCCTGCAATTCCTTGAGAAACCAGGGAGCTTCTTGGGATCAGTGGCTGTAGAGATGTGCCACCAGGGAATCTTATTCAGTATGCTGGTTGTTTGCATATTCAAGAGATCAACCAACTGTGACACAAAGTTGCCTGTGAATTTTTCAGGAAAATTCCCAAGTGACCTCTGGAGGATTCTCAGGTTCCTGAAGTAGGTCATTGTAATGGGTCCTCTGTCCTTGCAGGCACAAGCAACAGTTTGAGTAGGAAGTACTCTGACCATGGCAAAGGACAGGTGTAAATGTCTTTCTTGGTGTTCTTCCAGGGTTTTTTTTAATTCAGTTTCATCTGTAGCTCTGTTCAGGAGGGTCCACTGGGTATAGCCAAAAGAGTCAAGGTGATGGCCACAATGGTGTAATCAAAGTTTATAGGAAAAGTTCTAGAAAGGTTTGTCAATCCAGCATTCTTGAGTGAACCAAAAGCATGTAAGAGATCTGCATGCAGACTATAATGGCAATAGCTCTGTTGCTGCCTCTGATGCTTGAAGAAATATCACAAGTAGTTATGGTTAGCATTCTCCACCTTCTTCATGATTATTTTTCTCTTTTACAATCATCTAAACTGGGGCCACTGTGTGCTGTGGGAAAGATTTCCTTATATGGGTCCCAAATCTTCTCTTAGCTTCTGCAGTCATGAGGAGGGGAAAATGTTGTTAGCCAGTTTTTCATATCATTCACAATTTTTTTTAGACTTTTTTATCCCGCCTTAATTATTTTTCATAAATAACTCAAGATGGCGAGCATACCTAATACTCCTTCCTCCTCCTGTTTTCCTCACAACAACAACCCTGTGAGGTGAGTTGGGCTGAGAGAGTGTGACTGGTCCAAGGTCACCCAGCCCGCTTTCATGCCTGAGGCGGGACTAGAACCCTCAGTCTCCTGGTTTCTAGCCACTAGACCAAACTGGCATCTCATTTCACATCCCATTTCTTATAATTTTGTGTTCTGTCCTCATAGGGAATTAGTGTTACCCCTTGATCAATTGCCAATTACTTTTCTTATTTTTCTATCATTTCTGAAGTGTAGTAACCAGTAGTTAATATTTAAAATGTGCCTGCACAATGTGCTTGTTTAAAAGTATTATAATTCCTTTTCCTAATGCCTCCCCATCTCTGCCTCTCTTTCTCTCTCTCTCTCTCTCTCACAAACACACACACCACACATTTTAGGTACATGGTAGTATGTTGTTGTTTACTCATTCAGTCACTTACGACTCTTCGTGACTTCATGGACCAGCCCACGCCAGAACTTCCTGTCGGTCGTCAGCACCCCCAGCTCCCCCAAGGACGGGTCCGTCACCTCTAGAATATCATCCATCCACCTTGCCCTTGGTCGGCCCCTCTTCCTTTTGCCTTCCACTCTCCCTAACATCAACATCTTCTCCAGGGTGTCCTGTCTTCTCATTATGTGGCCCAAGTATTTCAGTTTTGCCTTTAATATCGTTCCCTCAAGTGAGCAGTCTGGCTTTATTTCCTGGAGTATGGACTGGTTTGATCTTCTTGCAGTCCAAGGCACTCTCAGAATTCTCCTCCAACACCACAGTTCCAAAGCATCTATCTTCCTTCTCTCAGCCTTCCTTATGGTCCAGCTCTCGCAGCCATATGTTACTACAGGGAACACAATTGCTTTAACTGTGCAGCCCTTTGTTGTCGGTGTGATGTCTCTGCTCTTAACTATTTTATTGAGATTTGTCATTGCTCTTCTCCCAAGGATTAAGCGTCTTCTGATTTCCTGACTGCAGCCAGCATCCGCAGTAATCTTTGTGCCTAGAAATACAAAGTCTGTCACTGCCTCTACGTTTTCTCCCTCTGTTTGCCAGTGATCAGTCAAGCTGGTTTCCATCATCTTGGGTTTTTTTTATGCATACTACTATTTCTGGCAACAGTTTTCTTCTGTGGCATCACTTCCTGTAATATAATATAAATCTAAGCACTATAAAAAGTTATGGTTTGTTTAATTACAAGGTGGGCATTCATTTTTATTAAAGAAATTGAAACTTAAGCACTGCAATTGCTCAAAGGAATAACATTCCACAGGTCTTTTAAAAGAGTTGTATTGGATAGACAGTGATAAAAGATGTATTTCTTTCCTTCAGTAATTCAGAATAATATTCTGCAATTCTCTATAAATTGAAAGAGTATGACAGAGGGCTGTATCCAGAGAAAAACCTGCGGAAATGAGTGGAAGAAAGGTGATTGTGTCCTGTCTTCTGTCTGGTGGCCCATTCCCTTCCCAATAGTCCCCTAAAAAGTGGGATCATGGCAAATGAACTAAGCTATGGTAAAAGAGGAAAGAAGCTTTTTCCCAAGCTGAAAGAATAGTAGAAAAATGGACTTGATAAGCCAATTACAACATTAAAAATAATGTAGTATATCTTACAGCAAGAATCTCTATCTGTGTGCTATCATCCAGACTGTAAAACACAAGCTGATGTTGGAGCATATGTTACCAAACTCAGTGGGATTGTTTCATTTCCCACCTCTGCTTTTTCTTGGCAGCAGTTTGTCTCGATGGCACCACATTTCATCTCTCTCACTGCTGAAGATATATTTCAGTTCAAAATCCCAAGACAAAAAATCTTCAGCCTTTGGGATTGTCCAGATGTGATTCAGGTCCAGCTGTGAAATTAACATGCAGAACAAGCACTGGTAGTATGATCGTTTTAATGCAGTGGCTGAACTGCACCTCTAGTGTGTTGTGTTTGCATTAGTTGTATTTGCAAATTTTACTTCTATTGAAAGTGCTGTGGTTAGGAGAATCTGCTAATTGTGGACTTGCTGAAATATTACAGTGTTAGTTTTCTGTGCTTGGAATTGTCTGTTTTACATTGTTAGAAACAGTGAAGTCTCAGAGAAGACTTCACTGTGGGAAGACAGCCAAGGTTTTATATAGTACTTCTTTTTTTAAAATACTTTGATTCTGTCTTAAATTTTTAATTTTTTAAAACCCCATATTTATTATTGCGTAAGCACCTATGTAGGTAAAACTGCATAGGTGTAAGCACCTACATAGGTAAAACAGGAAATGCTGTTGGAAGGTCTTTAAAGTTACAGTGCTGTAATCCTGGTTCCGTGGATACCATTCATGGCCTCAGGATTTACTATAGACGTTTGTTGTCACTGACCTTAAATAAAAGACATTTTACATTCAGCACCTGCTCCTTGACTGTTTTAAACATTTCCTTCATAATACATGTTGGATAGATATTGTTTTCAGAGTACTTTTACATTTTATAGTATGTACTTTCTCAAGATGGGAATCTTGAAGTCTAGACTCAAAACAATTTACGGTGAATTTTCCTCTAAAGGAAAACAGAGGAGTTCTCTGTTGTTTTGGCTAATTGCCAGGTGCAAGAGTCTGTGCTTTGGAAATCAAGATAGGGCTGAAATAGACAGGTAAATATCCCAAAGATCTGGTGCTATGTAATTATATCTGAAAGATAGATCATTGGAAGTCTCCAAATAAGAAGTCATGCGCTATGTGGTCTTTTTGAAGTGATAATAGTAGGAAGGAGTTGGACATCTCATCTTGTGAAAAACCCCATCATTGCATTCTGTATGCCAAGCAAATAGAACATAAATACATTTCCTAGTTTGAATAAGTTGGTAGATGAGAGGAAAGTTTTAATCCATCCTAGTGGTACTACTTTGACTTCAACTGTCTAAGGCAAAAGTTGTTCAGATACATTGTTACTTTTAATATTCCTGAAGTTGGACAGGCTTAGTCTCAGTGCTGCTTTTAATTTCAAAATCCTCCACCTCCAGCAGTGAGTTTACCATAAGACACACATACAAAAGACACGTTTAATGGTGCTATTGAGCAATAATGATGTTGAAGTAGGCAATGGTTTCCCTCCATAAAATGATTCATATTTGGAGTAGAAAGGCATTTCAGTGGAAAGGAAGCATAGGCATCTCACATCAGCTTTATCTTTCAGGTGGTATGTGGTACAGATACTATCTGAAAACATAGTTGGAGGATAAAACTGTATTGGATGTAGAGTAACTTAGCTAAACTCAGTGGGACAAGTTAATCATGACAATTTGCATCTTGTTGAGATAAATGGAAACTAATTTCAGCAAACTTCATTGGTTTAATCCAATAAATGTGAGGCATTATTGTATTAAATGGGACTTCTGTACTAATCATGAACAGGGTTTTAAAATGAAAACTACACAAAAAAGGACTTCTTGGCTTATATGAAGAAATATCAGTGCATTAAGTTAAAATGCTTCATTGTGATTGGTAGCAATTTATTGAATTCATTAAAATCCACTGGCACATTGTCCTCATTTCCTTTATACAATGAGGTTTCTGTAACCAGAGGATCATCTGTGTGGCCTGCAGGCTGTGTGTACATCCATAGGCCATGAATGAAAGTATTGGTGATGGCTCTAAATATTACCAGCGCTATGCCAGTAAAGTTTGCAAATTTCTGCTTTATTAGCAACAATAATTGGCAAATAGCCATCTTGTTGTTGTTTTAATTTGTTAACTTGTTTTGTGCTGGGTAGCCCAGAATGGCTTTTTGGTGCAGAAGACACCTGCTTATCTACTTCTTCTGATAGTCTTGCTGACTACAGCTCACACAGCAGTTGCATCTATCACAGTTTAGAATTTAGCCATTTAAACCTGTACTTGTCCCAAAATCACCAAAGCAGGAAAACCCTTAAATATTAATGACAACAGCACTGGTAGCATAAAAATCTAATCATAAGCTGAATGCTGCTGTTTTGTCTGCCCAGTAATTACAAAGTAATTGCCATAAGTAAACAATTGTACATTTGCTTTAATGAGATAGTAGAGGTTGTGCATAAAGAATGTCAGCAATACATGTTTTCAGTACGTCTCATTCAGGAAACAGGTTTTGGAAAAACAAGATATTTGAAGGTGATGTGAAAGAAGGGTTGCTCCTCCAATGTGTCCACTCATCACCACTTACTATCTATTTTATTAAGCAGGTATTTGTATTTGTTTTAAACTTCTCAAAACACCTGCGTGATCACTAGTGACAGTACAACGAAAGAAATCTGTGTAGATAAAGTGAGATCACTTATATTGTCTGATAGCTGTTCAGCCCTATTATGTGTCTTAAGTTCAAAGACTCTTCCAATTTAAAGATCTCGCTTAAAAGATCTCATGACACAGTACTGAATGACTTGCATGAACAGAACCACTTAAATTCATTATATTTAATGCAGTATTAAGTGATATGAAAACTCTTCCTGATTGTGATGGCTCATTCATAGACAAACAAATTATCACAGTTTCATCACAGTGGTCTGGTTATCAAGTGATGCATGTGCGTATGTGGACCATCTTCTAGTTGCTTTCTGCCTTACGACTTCATCAATCTAAATTTCAGTATATTCACATATCTGCATAATTTGTAGTTCTGATGAAAATCTCTAAAACCCAAGTTGCATAATCTTATTGGCATATAAAATAATAAATTTGTTTAATTTTTTGTTTGTTTGTAGGAGCTAAATCAAAAAAGTTGTTTAAACAATTGAGATGTATTTGAAGGAATGCTTTAGTAATGATTTCACAAAACAGTAAACCAGGACATAAAATTTCATTTACACTTTGTATTCAGACTATTGGATTTGGAAAATGTTGATGTATCTGCAGCAATGTGAGTTTTGAATGAAAGTGGTATGCCTGATGGTGCAGGAAAAGGAAAAATAAAAGATTATTAATGTAATGCTTGTGTTGATTACAGTTTGATCTGCCTTCCCATTTTCTAGGCTTTCAGAACAAAAGATGGATATATCGTGGTGGGAGCAGGAAATGATCAACAGTTTGCCACTGTTTGCAAGGTATGGTATTCAGAGAACAAATAAAATAACTGGCTTTTAAATAAGCGGTTTCTCTGACTTGATAGCAAGTTGTTCAAAAAGAGACAACAGGTCAAATGCAGTGGTTTGAAAGGTACTGTGCTATGAAGTTCTCTGGAAGAAATCACATGAAAATCTGCTAGTGATTGTAATTGCATTATTTTATATTAAAAGTTCACCTGGAAGTCTACCTAAATCCCATCATTTGAAGGAGAAAGTGGCTGATTTCAGGTTGATTGGGAACAAGTGATTAACATCTGCAGTACAAAGAATGATTGGCAATCACAAAATCTGCATAGGTTAGACAGTTAATCATGTATTGTAAATAGTGACGAGACTATTTACAGTATGAACAGGAAACATTGTTTTGGGTCATGTACACTTAGTTTGATAAACCTATAAAATCCTACCCACGTGTATGGTACTTGAGGACTTACTCATGGGCTTCATTGCAGTGTGCCAGGCTCATTGAGTGCTATGCTGTCTAGAGGGTTTCCCTTCCTTGGCTTAATACTGGTATATTTTCAGTTTTTTGTAGCAACCTTATTTAGACAAAATGATCAGCCAGGATTTTGAGGAATCCTTGGTTATGGTGAACTTGTTTGTGTCCTGACAGTTCCTGCTAGCTCCTGCAAATGTTACATTAATCAGGAGCAGTTTATTTAGCAATCTGTCATTTTAAGTAGAGCTCTCAGGTTGCTGCTTTCAACCTAAGATTTTCATTTCTTTTTCCCATTACAAATTCTGCTTTATCTGGAAGCAAGAAAGCAGAATCTGCTGTTTGGTTCATTTAGCAGCTGTCTGAATGGCTATCCAAGTGGCAAATTGGCTTCATGCACCAATAACGTTTTTCATTTCTTCAGAAACATGGCCTTTTGTTCCATGAAACACTTCTAATGTAGGCTGAAGTGGTATCACTTAAAACCCTTACTAGAATAAAAACATAGTAATTCAAAATTATCAGCACAGTAGCATATATAATTAATATTGTTATATACACATTTTTCTTCAGCAAAGGAAAATCGTTACCTTGTCGTGGTGCTGGAGCTTGAGCACCTCAATGATACCATGAGCTAAACCGTGAAGGGCCACCCAAGACGGGAAGGTCATGACAGAGAGGTCAGACTAAATGCGATCCCTGGGGAAGGTAATGGCAACCCACCCCAGTATTCTTGCCGTGAAAACTAAATGGATCAGTACAACCAGAGATATGTCGGTATACCATCAGAAGATGAGACCCCCAGGTCAGAAGATGGTCAAAATGCTACTGGGGAGGAACAGAGGATGAGTTCAACTAGCCCCAGACGTGATGACGCAGCTAGCTCAAAGCCGAAAGGACGGCTAGCAGCCGACAGTGCTGGTGGTGAACGGCGAATCCGATGTTCTAAGGATCAACACACCATTGGAACCTGGAATGTAAGATCTATGAGCCAGGGCAAATTGGATGTGGTTATTGGTGAGATGTCAAGATTAAAGATAGACATTTTGGGTGTCAGTGAACTGCAATGGACTGGAATGGGCCACTTCACATCAAATGACCACCAGATCTACTACTGTGGACAAGAGGACCACAGAAGAAATGGAGTAGCCTTCCTAATTAATAGTCAAGTGGCTAAAGCAGTGCTTGGATACAATCCAAAAAACGACAGAATGATCTCAATTTGAATTCAGGGCAAGCCATCTAACATCACAGTGATCCAAATATATGCCCCAACCACAGATGCTGAAGAAGCTGAAGTAGAGCAGTTCTATGAGGATCTGCAGCACCTACTGGACAACACGCCTAAAAGAGATGTTATTTTCATCACGGGAGACTGGAATGCTAAGGTGGGCAGTCAAATGACACCTGGAATTACAGGTAAGTATGGCCTGGGAGAACAAAACGAAGCAGGACACAGGCTGATAGAATTTTGCCAAGACAACTCAGTCTGCATAACAAACACTCTCTTCCAACAACCTAAGAGATGGCTTTATACATGGACTTCACCAGATGGACAACACCGAAATCAGATTGACTACATCCTTTGCCTTCAGCAAAGGATCGTTACCTTGTCATGGTGCTGGAGCTTGAGCACCTCAATGATGCCATGAGCTAAACCGTGAAGGGCCACCCAAGACGGGAAGGTCATGACAGAGAGGTCAGACTAAATGCGATCCCTGGGGAAGGTAATGGCAACCCACCCCAGTATTCTTGCCATGAAAACTAAATGGATCAGTACAACCAGAGATATGTCGGTATACCATCGGAAGATGAGACCCCCAGGTCGGAAGATGGTCAAAATGCTACTGGGGAGGAACAGAGGATGAGCTCAACTAGCCCCAGACGTGATGACGCAGCTAGCTCAAAGCCGAAAGGACGGCTAGCGGCCGACAGTGCTGGTGGTGAACGGCGAATCCGATGTTCTAAGGATCAACACACCATTGGAATCTGGAATGTAAGATCTATGAGCCAGGGCAAATTGAATGTGGTTATTGGTGAGATGTCAAGATTAAAGATAGACATTCTGGGCATCAGTGAACTGAAATGGACTGGAATGGGCCACTTCACATCAAATGACCACCAGATCTACTACTGTGGACAAGAGGACCACAGAAGAAATGGAGTAGCCTTCATAATTAATAGTAAAGTGGCTAAAGCAGTGCTTGGATACAACCCCAAAAATGACAGAATGATCTCAATTCGAATTCAGGGCAAGCCATCTAACATCACAGTGATCCAAATATACGCCCCAACCACAGATGCTGAAGAAGCTGAAGTAGAGCAGTTCTATGAGGATCTGCAGCACCTACTGGACAACACGCCTAAAAGAGATGTTATTTTCATCACAGGAAACTGGAATGCTAAGGTGGGCAGTCAAATGACACCTGGAATTACAGGTAAGTATGGCCTGGGAGAACAAAACGAAGCAGGACATAGGCTGATAGAATTTTGCCAAGACAATTCACTCTGCATAACAAACACTCTCTTCCAACAACCTAAGAGACAGCTTTATACATGGACTTCACCAGATGGACAACACCAAAATCAGATTGATTACATCCTTTGCAGCCAAAGGTGGTGGACATCTGTACAGTCGGTAAAAACAAGGCCTGGAGCTGACTGTAGTTCAGATCACGAACTTCTTCTTGCACAATTTAGGATCAGACTAAAGAGATTAGGGAAGACCCAAAGATCAGCTAGATATGAGCTCACTAATATTCCTAAGGAATATGCAGTGGAGGTGAAGAATAGATTTAAGGGACTGGACTTGGTAGATAGGGTCCCGGAAGAACTCTGGACAGAAGTTGGCAGCATTGTTCAGGAGGCGGCAACAAAATACATCCCAAAGAATGAGAAAACCAAGAAGGCAAAATGGCTGTCTGCTGAGACACTAGAAGTAGCCCAAGAAAGAAGGAAAGCAAAAGGCAACAGTGATAGGGGGAGATATGCCCAATTAAATGCAAAATTCCAGAGGTTAGCCAGAAGAGATAAGGGATTATTTTTAAACAAGCAATGCGTGGAAGTGGAAGAAGACAATAGAATAGGAAGGACAAGAGACCTCTTCCAGAAAATTAGAAACATTGGAGGTAAATTCCAGGCAAAAATGGGCATGATCAAAAACAAAGATGGCAAGGACCTAACAGAAGAAGAAGAGATCAAGAAAAGGTGGCAAGAATATACAGAAGACCTGTATAGGAAAGATAACAATATTGGGGATAGCTTTGACGGTGTGGTCAGTGAGCTAGAGCCAGACATCCTGAAGAGTGAGGTTGAGTGGGCCTTAAGAAGCATTGCTAATAACAAGGCAGCAGGAGACGACGGCATGCCAGCTGAACTGTTCAAAATCTTGCAAGATGATGCTGTCATGGCATGCTATATGCCAGCAAATTTGGAAAACACAAGAATGGCCATCAGATTGGAAAAAATCAACTTATATCCCCATACCAAAAAAGGGAAACGCTAAAGAATGTTCAAACTATCGAACAGTGGCACTCATTTCACATGCCAGTAAGGTAATGCTCAAGATCCTGCAAGGTAGACTTCAGCAGTTCATGGAGCGAGAGTTGCCAGATGTACAAGCTGGGTTTAGAAAAGGCAGAGGAACTAGGGACCAAATTGCCAATATCTGCTGGATAATGGAAAAAGCCAGGGAGTTTCAGAAAAACATCTATTTCTGTTTTATTGACTATTCTAAAGCCTTTGACTGTGTGGACCATAACAAATTGTGGCAAGTTCTTAGTGGTATGGGGATACCAAGTCATCTTGTATGCCTCCTGAAGAATCTGTATAACGACCAAGTAGCAACAGTAAGAACAGACCACGGAACAACGGACTGGTTTAAGATTGGGAAAGGAGTACGGCAGGGCTGTATACTCTCACCCTACCTATTCAACTTATACGCAGAACACATCATGCGACAAGCTGGGCTTGAGGAATCCAAGGCTGGAGTTAAAATCTCTGGAAGAAACATTAACAATCTCAGATATGCAGATGATACCACTTTGATGGCTGAAAGTGAAGAGGAACTGAGGAGCCTTATGATGAAGGTGAAAGAAGAAAGTGCAAAAGCTGGTTTGCAGCTAAACCTCAAAAAAACCAAGATTATGGCAACCAGCTTGATTGATAACTGGCAAATAGAGGGAGAAAATGTAGAAGCAGTGAAAGACTTTGTATTCCTAGGTGCAAAGATTACTGCAGATGCTGACTGCAGTCAGGAAATCAGAAGACGCTTAATTCTTGGGAGAAGAGCAATGACAAATCTCGATAAAATAGTTAAGAGCAGAGACATCACACTGACAACAAAGGCCCGCATAGTTAAAGCAATGGTGTTCCCTGTAGTAACATATGGCTGCGAGAGCTGGACCATAAGGAAGGCTGAGCGAAGGAAGATAGATGCTTTTGAACTGTGGTGTTGGGGGAAAATTCTGAGAGTGCCTTGGACTGCAAGAAGATCCAACCAGTCCATCCTCCAGGAAATAAAGCCAGACTGCTCACTTGAGGGAACGATATTAAAGGCAAAACTGAAATACTTTGGCCACATAATGAGAAGACAGGACAGCCTGGAGAAGATGCTGATGCTAGGGAGAGTGGACGGCAAAAGGAAGAGGGGCCGACCAAGGGCAAGATGGATGGATGATATTCTAGAGGTGACGGACTTGTCCCTGGGGGAGCTGGGGGTGTTGACGACCGACAGGAAGCTCTGGCGTGGGCTGGTCCATGAAGTCACGAAGAGTCGGAAGCGACTAAATGAATAAACAACAACGCATTTTTAGGATTATTTTGTCGGATTTGTAGAAACGGCTTTGTAAATGCAGAGTGAAAAGTCATGGTAGAAATATTTGAAATAAATAAATGAATGAAATAAAGCTGTGATATTTGGAATAACCATACATACAGTATAAACGTTTTATACAGCGTGTTGTTTTATTTATTAAAACAAAATTATGTTCAAGGCATGAATAATCCTCTTACCTTAAAGACTAATGCATAGAACTTTCTCTGGCATTATGTGCCTGAATGTATTTTGTCTCATTTGATTTAGATCCTCGGTTTGCCTGAAATCATTCATGACCCTAAATACAAAAACAACCAGCAGCGAGTGGTAAATAGGAAGGAACTTATTGGAATTTTGTCAGCCAGGTATGTCCTCAACATTCAATACTGAAATGTTTATTTTGCAAATTTATTTCCCAGCTTAATCATTCTGGGATTTCTGCATGTATGTATACACGTGTAGTTGAATGATGTCATGTAAAGAATGTTTAAGCTTTTTTGACATGAGCTAGTATTAATGGCAGGGCAATGTATACTTAATAAAAGCATCAGATATCAAATGTTTCTTCAAAGCAATGTCACTAAATTAATCTTGTCTTGGGCAAGACTGCATATAGGCATAATAGTAAAAAAATTAAAATGATAAAAATAGAAAGGGGAAGAAAAGAAAGAACATAAACAACAAACCAACAACAAACCTGGGAGCGCTTACACACACACATACATACACAGCTTAAAGAAGAAATATGAATTCCACTATACTACCCCAAAGGTGGATAAATAGAGATACTCTGTGAGAATTTTTTTTGTTAAAATGGCTAAGAAATAAACATGTAAATAAAACTATCCTTAATTATAAGCTTCTTATAAATCTCTTCTATAAGTGACTTAGTTTCATTTTTCAGCCAGTGCAACTTTCCATCCATTTAAATTACATTAATCCAAAGGAAGATGTAATTTAACCTTGTAATTTTTGCAATCATATATCTAACAGATAACTTTAAAAACATGGATTAATTTCTTAGGATTGCTCCAATTTGGGGAAGTATGAGCAGTAATCAGTGGTTGGATTAATTACTAAAAATTGCTAATTTTTCCAAGTTCATCTAAAAAAAAATTAACCAAAATGAGTAACTAAATGAACATTGCCAGTAAAGATGGCAATATGTACAAGTTTGATTACAACCTTTCCAAATGAAGCTGAACAGAGCTGTTCACAACTACAGCAGCTATAACTCCAGAAAATAAATAAATCTAGAAAGTTCACAGTTAGTGTAATTGTAAATATAGAGGAGTGTAGTGCCATTTATCATTATGGTCAATTAATGATGATTTTCTGAAATAGATGTAAAAGGAACTCAATTACCTCAGGGCACCCCAGTTAATTTGAGTTCAGATCCAAATCGTTCCAACCTTTTTAATATTTTTGTTTGATACAAAAGTTTTATATTTTAAGATTCTCTGCATTTGGCTCTAACAATAGTAGAAGAAACCCATCTATTTCTCATCAGTTTCACATTTCCATGTTTTCCTGTACGTAATTCCATTCAGTTTCTGTATTTCTTACAAATAGAGAATCTCTCTCTCTCCCTCTCTCTCTGTATGTGTGTACATATTTTGAAATAGTTAAGAACAGTGTTTCAGATATTCCATGGAAAACTAAGTCCAGTTTCCCATGTTCCATATTCATCTGAAAGCTATCAGCCATCCAGTTTAGAAATTAGTAAGCTTGGACTCCTCAAAGTTCATTCAGTGTAGTTGCCAAAAAGCAATAATTCTGGCTTTTCATGATGTGCAAACTGGCCCCTCTGATCCTAAAATACTACTGGAAAAGACTGCTTTACAGTGTAACCTTATATGAGTATATTCCTTTAAATTCAGTGGCATTGACTTGCAGGACTGCAGCCGTAATATTTCTTTATATTTGTGTTTGTTCAGAACGGTGCATGAATTGCTACTACCAGTAACTGTCTTGCAAGGATGAAGTCACATTGTACTAAGAAAAACAGGATATGTGTATTTACCAATGTGAATATGATAATAAAGTATAATTATGTAAGTGGTCCTGAGAAGGCAATCCAATAAAACAGTGGAATTTTGGTTCACATTTGGATAAGGATAATGTATCTGATCCACAACCGGATGACCTTGGGACAAATATTACAGTCATACAACTTATAAACATGTAATCAATATTGTTATCTGACCAACAATTGTGGTTCTTAATTGGGACATGTGTTTCAGATGTAGCAGAGGAGAAGACTTTGTGAGACTTTGAATTGGATCATTGTGTTTAAAAATAGAACAGTTTTTCATGTATGTGGCTCTTAACCACATCACATCTATCTCTTTTTGTTGTTGTTGTGAAAAACTAAAAACATGAAATAAAAATGTGAAGCTCATTACTGTAATTAAGAATGGGAGGAAATATACTGGCTTATATTTGAAACTTCTGATAATTTTGGTTTGCATCACTGCTGGCTTGCATCAGAAAATCAGATAGGATTGTAAGTCAGTCTAACCATGATTTTTGCCTCAAGGCTTGGTTTTCTCCATTTCTGAGGAACATGTGCAGAACATTTTTACTGCATTATTGACTGCTTGGGTAGTAGCTATTTTTTTTTTTTTTAAAAAACCAACAACTGCATTTTCCCTTTTTTTTTCCTATTTATTCCTAGGTTCTTGGAAGAAGAGACCTCCAAATGGCTAGACCTCTTTGAAGGCAGTGGAGTTCCATATGGTCCAATCAACAGCATGAAGCAGGTGTTCTCAGATCCTCAGGTCAGTTACCTTGGAAACACCTTTACATACATTATTTAAAATGTGCAATTTACCCAATGTTATTTCAATTACTATCACTGCTACTATTAATTATGTAATCACTTTCATATATATCCCATCGTTTCTCTGAGAACTCAACCTACTTTTACTCCCTCAACAACCCTTTGAGATAGGTTGGGCTGAAAGCAAGTGACTATTCTAAAGTCACCAAATCATCTTTGTGGTTGAGCAGAGACATGAATTGTGGTCTCCCCAGTCCAAATCCAACATCACTTTAGTGTTAAGGACAGTAAATAAATAACTTATTATAGGCATTGTGAATGCTGACTTTTATTTTGTATCATAGTCTGTTAGATCTTAAACCACATTCTGATGTTTTATTTAGGTCTATGCATTATAAACATTAGGTTGAATGGTCTTTTTCAAGTGTAGGCTTGCTATTCTAAATCCAATAATGCAGTCCAGAGTGTTCAAATTTGCTGGTTGTTGGCTCCTATGATTCATAATGCTAAACATGTAAAATGTAGTTGCTTTTGCAGTTAACTCTATCTGAAAAGCTCAAGTTTAAATATATTAATGTATTTATAATGGACAAAAGTAAGATCTTTATCCATGGAGATCTCACAAATAGGAGTAATGAAACAGTGATTCTCTTTAATACTTTCATTTTATCTAAAATTCTATTGATAAATATACTTTCATACTTGAAAAGCTCAGTCTTTTTTCTTGATGAGTTTCATTTGATGTTGCTGTTAATTTTTAATTTTTAATGATATCTTTAAATATTAAATGGACAAAAATCTATCTTTTTCTGTTATTCCATCCCTCAGTTGTTAACATTGTTTCATATTAATAAGGCATTGATACAATATTTTCTCTTCTATATCTTGAGAAGTAAGCCATACTACTAAGAATATCCCACAAAACCTGTTGGATGTGTTGTTCAGAAACCAGGAACTTTGTTAACTATGTTGTCCTGAAATTACTCAGATCTATATTTAGTAGCAGATTGATTCTTAATGTGACTATTTTATTGATAACTTACCAGCCACAGTAAATAGTGAGAACTAAAGCAAAAAATAGAAGTGTTTTTAAGCCAAATAAAAACTCCTCTGTCTGCATTCAGAACAAAACAAAGAAATGCATAATGGAACTATAGAAAAAAGCCAGTCAGTAATACATTAGAACTGTTGTGGAAGAAGGATTCCACAGCCAATAAATAGAAGATGCTAATAATTAAAGAGAAAAAAAGATTATTAGCTACTGTATTGTAGAGCTTGCCACACAAGACAGGTGGCAGTGATTAAAAGTTACAGTGTTTGTAACTTCAAAGACAAGCATAACTTGATGCTTCTCTTTAATTGGCTACATGTATGCTATTGCCTTATATGGCAAAGCATTACCTTGTTGCAACCCTTACACTCCCCAAATAGTCATGAAGAAACTGAATTCTTGTAGTAAAAATGCTGAATTGTCATTCCCCCCCCCCCCAATTTTGAAGCCTCCTGGAAATGTGTACTGAATTTGTAGCAGTTGTTTTTGTGTATGTGACTTCCTTGTCTGGAGGTAATGGTGGAGGGCCTTCAATGGTTATAATTTATTTCTATAGAATGGAAGTATTGATAGATACTGCATCATCATTTATGGGAAGAGAGAGTACAGTGGGAACATTGCCTACGTCAATAAGAAAGCCAATTTTCCCACACTATAACTTCCCAGATATTTAAGCCTCAGGTTTTGAATGCTGATATGCAGGTAATTTTACAAATGTTTATATCTACAGTTATGCTAAGGCAGTGATTAATTATGTGTGCAACATGCTGAAAAGGTGAATATTTGTAACTTTGTGAAAGGTGAAATTTAAAAATTATACTGGGAGTAAGGCAGCTTCTTTCAGGGACTCTTATACTGTAACAGTAACATACTTTCTGTACTGGCTTTACACGGTTATTACTCACTCAACTTCTATATTTATGTTAGCCCTGAATTCCTTCCATATTTCCAATCTACCCTCTCTCTTCCTTTCCACCACTTGATCTCCCCATCATTAGGCCTTTTTCACATCCTAATATATTCTGGGATTCATCATATGATAACAGATTCATCATCTGTTCACTGAGAGAAGAAAACATGTGCCCACCAGATTGTCTAAATGAAATAACCACATTTGTATGGATTGTAATTTGAAGTAAAATTGTCTCTTTATGTCATATAACAGACACATTGTAACGGTTGCCTAATCCCAAATACTCAGTCTCACAAGCTCGGGCTTAAAGATAACTGATTTATTAAAGGAATAGTATGCAAATACAGAGAAAGCTGAGAATGAGCAAAAGCGCGCCAAATACAAACTAAATACCCTCGCTTCAAACCCAATCCCGCCCCTCGCCCCACCATAGCAACCACCCCCTCCCAGGTGTTGGCAACCGTCACACATCGGCCTGGGAAAGTAACCTTGAAGACATGTCATAACCCAAACATACATTCCTGCAGAACAGCAAGGAGATTACAGCCTGGCACGGCTGAAATTCCCCTCCCCGCAAATGACAGACACGGAACAGGAGAGTGACATGTGAAACGTTACGATGTATTCAAACCATTGGAACGATGAACATGACACACATACACACATATGCCTGCCCAGTGGGAAAACTGTCCTATGGTAATTAAACTGTATAACATGAAATACAACAAAAATAAAATTAAAAATCCACAAATAAACATAGTTAACGATTTAAGCAGTCATAGAAAAAGAGAAACCAAATTACTGACAGTGAGTTTCCAGAAGATGGAAAAGACAGGACTAAATTTTTCTACCATGGGAGAGTGGAGTAATGTGTGGTTACTACCTGACATAAGTAACCATCTACAATAACCACTTCAGGTAGCAGGACAGAGACAAAATGCTTTAGTCACGGAGAGATGGGTGGTGTTAAAAAATATGAATGAATGAATGAATGAATGAATGAATGAATGAATTCTGTGGGGTGCATCCAGATTGAGTTAGCTATGCTTTGGTGAGAAAGAAGTAAAATTTAGTAGAGTAGGCTTTCTTCCAATCCATTTTTTTAAATTAAGAAGTGTCATATAGAAGTTGCTATAGGTTTCTGTTGAGATCACATACTCAAAAAGCATTGATCTTGCTTTCAGATGAGCTTAGGAATTCAAAGTGAAGCTGCCACATTTTAATGGCAAATTTGATTAAGCAGAAAGTAATTGATTATATTTAAATATTTAAAGTACTTGGTTTTCTGACAGATGTTTAGGTTTCTTGATTGACAATAGCAAAACAATGAAAAAATGAATGGATCTGGAACATATGCAAAATGTGATTCCATTGCATGCTATTAACTGATACATCTACATATACTTGATTTATTGGTATAAGGCATGATTTCCTAGCCCATTTGATTTCTCACCATTTAAAAGAGAAATCTCCCTTGAGTTGAGTTGCATTCCTGATATTTATGTCATTACTGGGTTTAATTTTGGAAGGGATTTGGGAAATGATTGCAAGTCTTAAAGAGGTAGAATAATGACACTTACTGTTTCTTAGTTCAGTTCTTAGTTACTAGGACTCTCCCTTGAGTCTGCTTGAATGTTTCCCTTTTTGCTCCATTTCTGTCTTTTGTCTCTGCAACTAAGTTTACTATCAGAAGGTAGCACACTTAAATCCAAGAACAATATTTTGTTTATTGTTTATGCTTGTTTTAGAGCTCTGTGTTAGCCCAGGTTTTAATTTTTCTTTTTTGAAGCTTGGAGAGAAGCAAAATTCTCAGTGTTTATTTTAAAAAAAGCAATACTTTCTGTTTTATCATCTCGGAATGTGACAGAGATAGAGAAACAACTAGTGAGAGAATCACAAAGGGCATAATGTTGCTTACATCATCATGACATTACTTCTTTCCTGTTGAACTTTTACGGGAAAAAAGGACTTTGTGGTTGTGAAAATGTCAGCTATAAATTGTCTTTTTGTATATGCAAGAGATAATTGAAAACTCAAGAAAAACTAAAGAACCAGAGAACTGGCTCTGATCATTCTTGCACATGAAAGCAAAAAAGAAAAAAAATCCAAATATCAGTTTATCCTTACAGATGGAAAGCTGAATGAAAAGGAGGTAGATTTATGCTTTTCTCCTTGAAGCACTGGAATTTCATGTAATGGTATTTTCCATGTAGTGATGATCCATATATACAGTACCCAACCTCCATCCTAAAGTAGTGCAGTACTACACACACACACACACACACACACATTATATTCAGAGTATTTACTTTTAGTGTGGATATTCAGGATTTTATCAATTGTGTCTGGTTATCATGGCATAGACATTGTTGGTGGATTGGATTCTTTCTTTCTATTAAATGCTATGCATTTTCAAAATCTGTTCCATGATTTTAGGAGACTCTTTCAAACAGTTTTGGAAGTTGTACAAAAGTGAAAGGAGGAGCACAAGAAAAAAAAAAGGGAATGATAGCTCTGAATATTTTAATGTGGGGTTGAATGTAGTCCTCAGTTGCGGAAAGAAATTATGAACATATTAAACAAAGGCAATTTAACAATTTTATATGTTTGGTTAATATATAAGACAGATATTATGTAGAACATTTTTCAATTAAGTAAATTACAATGATGCTGGCTCTTTTCATGCAGTTTTTTATAGCCAGGCATTTCAGTTTTTTAAACATCCCTTTAATCAGCCCAAGATTTGTGCATAGCATTAAAGGAATTCCCAACAATCTTTAAATCAGATTTTCTCAATCTGGAGCTTTCCAGATGTGTAGGGACTACAACTGCCAGAATCCCCTGCCAGCATGACTTTGCTGGCTAGAAGTAGTTGTAGTCCTAACACATCTGGAGGGTATTGGGTAGGAAAATGCTGGTTTAAACATTCACTTGCTGATCTCAGTGTGGTCTACCTATTCATGGGAACTTGTGCTGGAATTCAGGATTTGGGTACATAAACTGTGATGTATTTTTTTTTTTTAATTTGGTTTAAAGTAGACCCTATTCTTCTTTCTATCTTCCCTCCCCTCCCCTCCCTCCCCTCCCCTCCTGTCCCCTCCCCCCCATAAGAAGACAAGCAAGCAAGGCAGTCATTAGTTCAATGCTGCAGCATCAAAATGATTTCTTTTAATATCCATGGAATTGCAGGCAGATACCGTAAACTTCACAAACATGGCTTTTTTTACATACCAATTTATAATCACAAGTATTTTGGAAGAGCCCATGGAAAATTAATTTAGAAAGCAACCCATGGTAGATTGACAGGATCTAGTTCTTGATGCAGCTATCACAACAGTTTAGACTGCATGTTTTTAGACAGCCATTGCCAGCTGACTATTGCAAGTGCCTTTTATTTCCCCCTTTTTTAGCATAAAATGGGAAGACTTTCTGTAACTATGTAGTTAGACATGCCACACAAGTAGAGGATATCAGGTGTAAGACATCATCACACTGCATCACTTCTGAGAAATATTGGGAGGGGAATAGCAGATCTGAACTATCACAGCTGTCCTTGTTTCCCTGCATGTGCCAAACACCTGCAGACTCTAAAAGGATACCAAAACAAAACCCCACCCTGTGGCAGGCAGCCAGATTTAATAACACTTCTCCAACTTTACTTTGCCATAAAAATTAATTCTACCGTTTTTTACAATACAGGAACCTTTTCTTCCTCTCCCAGAAGCCCAGTTCAGTTCCTCCTATCTTTTCTTCCAAACTACGCTGCAGAAAGAAGCACACAGCTGAAATAGTGAAATGTTTGGTTGGAAAAAAAAAGTATGTCCTTTGGATTTGGATTATTCCTGGGAAGTTATGAAGTTAGCTGGCTTTGCTAATGTCCCTGACTCACCTGTTCCTTTGTCAGGGCACATCTGTATGGCAGCTGCCCATACAGATGTGAAACGTGGGATGTAGCTATGGAAAAAGAATGCCGCTTCTCTCCCTCTTTTTGTCCCCATCTTGCCATGGGAAAGCTTGTACAACCTTTGCTGATCCAACAATTGCTTTCACTGGCTGTGTGAATGAGCTGGCTCATGTGGAGTGCACATGTTGACTGTAGTTGCACAGGCATTGGCAGCCATAGACATGGTTGCCCTGCAGACCAAAATCAAAATCTCTCTCATGGACACATGGATATTGCCCAGACTAACTAGGTTATTTTTCCTCAAGATAAAAAGGCTCAAATATCTGCCCAAGTCCAGCAGCTGCTTTGCATGTTGTAGAAAGTCCAAAATGTAACTGGATGTTTCCAACCAAAATGAACTTGGGAAGCAAGATTGGAAGAGATCCTTGCCAGTCTTGGCTAGGTCAGAAGTGCAGCTGGAAGGCCACACCAAGTTTTGCATAACGTGTTGAGCACTGCCCTGTAAAAGTAGCAGGGCCAAGATCTGCTTTTGAGGGTGGTTCCATGGTTCCAAGATATGAAATGAGTGTTTTAAGGCTGTTCAGCACTTGGAGTACCCATTTTGCCTTTTAAGCCCCTTCCAAAATGCCAATACCTGCAAAAAGAAAAGGACCAATGTTTTTTTATCCCATCAACTTTGGTGATTGCAGATGGGATGCTGGCAAGCCCCAAATGGCTCCTGGGCTGCACTTTCTGTAGCAATGGACCAGATGGATGAAGATTCTGTCTGCATATATATGAGTTGTTGATGTTTGTAAGTGCATTTGCTTCTGTATTATGTAGGTCTGTTCAGTATCATTTACTTTGAACAAATCCAGGTTAACTAGTCTCGGCACCATATTTTAACTTATGTTTGAAACAGACAAAACGATGATCCAGTTACTCTCATACTTTTTACAAACTACGCTTCATTCTGATTAGTAATCTTATCTAAGTCTATTGAAGTTATCTTATGCTCTTAAACCTTGCCAGGAATCTTTGGCATGTAATGTTTCCAAAAATGGAAAGACACAGGTTGTAATAATTTCCAATTCAGTTTATTTAGTCTGGATGTAAAATTAAGGGGAAAATAATAAAAACAGAGAAATAAGAACATAAAAATAGTCTTACAGGATCAAGCCAATGCCCATCTTAGTCCAGACTGTCACCAGACAGTTTCTCATAGTGACCAGACAAGATGGAGACATATCCTCTTCCACCCTTGTTCCCCTGCAACTGATGTTTGAAGGCACATTAACAACCAAATAAATGAGCACTACCACATTTCGTGACAGTGAATTCCACTGATTATATCCTGTGTGAAGTACTTTTCTCTGTTCTAAATATTCCTTCAATCAATTTTATTGGGTGACCTCTGACTTAGTGTTTTGAGGGAGGGAGAAAAACTTCTCTTTGTCTATTTTCTCTTTGTCTTACATGATTTTAAATATTTCTGTCACCTTTTTTTTCCAAGCTAGAAAGTTAAACATTTGAACCTTCTCTCAAACAGAAGTTGTCTAAATCCCTTGATTATTCTGGTTGCCTTGTCCAGTACTTTTCCCAGCTGCTTCAGAGAGAGAATTTGCCTTTTTTTACAATTGCCACACAGTGAGTTGAGACCTACCCCTATGACCCAAGAACTTTGTCCCAAGGTTCAATTCTCCCAGTACCTGTCTGATAGCACTCAGAGAGATAACAATAAAACCATTACAGGGCAGGACGTTGGGCTCTCATCTCCCTCAAAAGCTTTAATGGTCTATTTTGTCAAAACCAGTGAGAGATCCAGGAGTATCAGCATGATCACATTTCCCCTATTTGTGTACAGATCATACACCAGTGCTGTCTGTGTGCCATAGCCATGTCTGGCCCAGGCAGCAAGGGGTCTAAGTAATTTGTTTCCTCTAAGAGTTTCTGAAGCTGCTCTTCTACTGTCTTCTTCATCAGCTTAGCTAAATATGGAATATTGGACACTGGCCTATGGTTACTGAATTGACCTTACAGGCATCTTTTGGATGTGTCAGTATAACTAAAGACACATACCATGTCTTTAGAGAATTATGTTACAGATAACATAACAGTTATGATAATGAGAAGTATGAAAAAAATGTTTGGTGGAATGATCAAAAGAAAGAGGATATGGATAAAAAACAAAATGCATTGAGAGCACGTTGCAAAAATGAGGATGAAAGAAACGTATTGAATAATGCGCATATAGAGAAAAAGACAGTTGCAAAGAATGCAATCAAGACAAGAAGACTAAAAGAGGGAGAGAAAATACTGGCTGGTTCTGATGGAAATATATATATATATATATTGGAATGGATGAAGAAAGCTAAACAAGGACCCTCCAGCAGTGGGGAATCACATTAAAATTTATTTATTTTATTTTTGTAATTTTTCTCTTGCCTCAGTTCAAGTGAAATCTGTGCAGTGTATAGATATTCATGATAAAAGCAGTGATATAAAGATAATCAATACAATACAATAATGACAAAATTAATGAAAGTGATGGAATGATTTGAGATGAAACTGAAGTGAGAGGAGGCTGAAGAATATTTTTGTATTTTAAAACTTTGAATGATAGTAATATGTTGAAGAGTGTTGTCCCAAGTGCTATAAATGTTGGTATCAAAGAAAAAAAAATGAAACAGAACTCATAAATGCCTTGAGAATGTTGAAACGTGGTGGAATGATTTATATGAGGCAGGGACTGTACAGACCAGTTTTTAACTTTTTAGGAAGTCACTGAGAATTGTATGAATGTGAAGAAGAAAGTTCATTGTATATTTGTTAATTGATTAAGTGAATAAGTTTCAATTATAGAATGTTTTGCACCAATATGGGCTTGAATGTTGGTTTCTGAATTAGGTAAAAGCAATATACAATGGTAATAAAGCAAGCGTGAGAATGAATTTGGTGCTTAACATACAGTTCATCACTGAGCAGGGATTAAATCAAATTTGTGTCAAGTCTCCTTTGACTGTTTAATGTATTTAGGGATAAATGTATAAGAAATCCTTGTAATAACTTTAGAGGAATGTTGATTGTGCATGTAAAGGTATGTGTACTTTTGTATGCACATACTGCTAAGTTTTTGCACGACGACCCAAATGATTTGCAGCAAATGTTGGATAGTTTATAGATGCAGTGAAAAGTATGGATCTGAAAACTGATCAAAGACCAAAATATGTTTGACAGGGAATGGAATGAACAGTAGCATGTTATACATAAATGAAAAATTAGTAGATGAGTTTGTGAACCTTGGTATAGTGTTCACTAAAGAAGCATAAATGGATATATATATATATATATGTATGTATGTATGTATGTATGTATGTATGTATATATATATATATAAATATAAAAGATATTCAAATGATGATACAATGTAGGAGGTAATGTTTGGGCAGTTTGAAGGAATGAAAGTCAAAAGTAGTAAAAATTACTTTGCATAAGGACTTGCTTCTCGTCATTTTTTAAATATAGAATTGAAAGTTAAGGATATCAGAAAAACATAAAAATAAATCGACCGCAATTGAAATGTGCTTTGTGAGATTGTGTGGGATAAATCAAAAAGAGATAATACCAAGAATGAATGGGTGCTGAATAACTGTGCACCGAATTAAAAAAAAAGTATTGTTTGCTATACAGAAAGAATTAATGAGGATCAAACTGCAAAACAAATATATGAAGGGATGAGTGACTGGGTTAAAATGGTGGGGAAGACCTAGAAAGTCATGGTTGGATAGAATTGATCAGATTCTGAAAAAGAGAGTTGTGAGAAGTTTAAAGAACAAAAGGTAATGTATAAAGCAGCATTTTAGTATGGTGGAAGCAAGGTATGGCGAAGTGTAGTGAATGGTGTAGAGGTAAACTAGATTTTATTGTGTTTACTTTCTTTCTCTTATCTTACACTTTTAATTTGTTTGGCTTACTATTCCTCATTCTTTTCTGTGCTCTGCATAACATGATGGGTATTTATGTATGTAATCAGATCCAGGGATGACTCTGATTCCTTTAATGTGGCAGAGTCCTCTACGTGCTATAGAGAAGTGTTAATAATTTCACTACCAATTTGCAGAACAGAATCCTTAGGGACCATTATAAACTGAGCAGGGAAGGAATCTAAGAGACAAGCAGTTGCAAATAACTGCAACTATATGCTCCATTTCCTCGGAAGATAAACGAATTGATCTAGGCAGATGATACGCTGAACCTCAGTGGTAAGGTATTGCTCAGCATGGCATCAAGCCCAGCAGAAATCTGAGTGATTCACTCACTCACCCCAAACTGCTCATAAAGCAGGACCAGCAGGAATCAGCAAGGTCCATGTCATCAGCTGACAACTCTTGAAGCTCCATTGGTTGGTTCTCTGCCAAAAATAATAGAAAGGAAAAACATTGTTTTCCTCCCTGATTACCATGACATAGGCCTCATGATGTTGGCTATACTGTGTCCAATCAGATTCCCCACAGCAAGTCTTGGTGGTCTTTTTGAAAGATCAGGCCAAGTACATAGTAGATTTCTCACTAAGTATATGCTGAATGAGGCCCTGTGCATTACAAAATAGTTTTTTGTTGCTTCCTTTTTCTTTTCATTGTTTTTCTCCTCCGTTTTCTTATGTGTATATATGTTGTCCAGACCCATTTCTAGCATATTCATACTAGCTTTTCATGAGACATTACTGGAAATTTGGCTAGTTTGCACATGCTGGTTAATGTTTGTTTTTTGATTGTGCTTGTGTTTTGTATATACAGGCAACTATCCTCAAGTATTTTATTGTGGGGTTTGAACAGAAGACTAAATGTTATTGATAGAGTGAGTATGAGGAGGTGGTCTTGTCTCATTTCAAAGGTTTTTCCTTTGGTCTCATTACCCACCAAAGAGGCAGTTGCCATGGAATTGAATAAGGGGATGATTATTTATATTGTTTATTTAGAGTCCAGAAATCATCACATTTTCCCAAATAGCGCTTCTGCAAATATGCCACTACTGATTTTACAACTGCCTGTAAAATCAGTAACAAGCAGAATCTTCTCCAATAAAATATATAATAAGGAAAGTTGCTTCAGAGAAGAAACCAAGGATGAGGCATGTATAGTGGTATCATCAATGGTGAAAATACCTACGGAATCAATCCTCTTCTCTATTTGGGGGATAGTGGGGTGGTATGATTATGGAGGAACTAACACCATATCCAAGAACTTGCTGGGTTTCTGCTGTCTGGGTAGGATATCAAGGTTGACTGTTCCATGTGGAAGAACAAGAACACTGCTACTAAAGCTACTAAAAAACATTAAAATACCAAAATTGCTTGCAATGGGACTGCAGCCTTAATTTCCTTATTTTTCCGTACTTTATTTTGTTGATGCCAACATTGATGAGTTTGTATGTTTATGGCATAGGTGGACGTGGATGCTTTCTCCAAGGTCAGAATGACATACCTGCGGTTTGCTCGTTTTGTCCTCACAAAGCCCTGTACAATACATTAGTTTGCCATTTAACTCTGGGTCAACTAATCTGTTTCAGGCTGAACAACTATTTCAACCAAAGATTCCTAGTCCTCATATGGCGTTATTATTTATAAACATCTCTTGCATCTTTTTCCTGTATACATTGATGTAACTCACAAAGACATTTCTGATGAGTGGGCTGTAAAAATATTAATTGGCTCTTTCAAAAATACATATTATATGAATTGAAAGGCCACAAAGGTTTATGCTTGTATGACTATTGTATAAGCATGCAAATGCACGAACACACAGATGGTTACACAAAATAATATCTATGGCATTATCTGTACTTCACTGCTATCAGGTCAGTTGTCTAAGTCCACAATCTAGTGTCCTATTTCAATATTTCCTAATATGCTGCCCTTTAAATTTGCTATCCTTAAAGTCAGGTTTGATATCGTGGGACTTGAAGTCCAGGGATTTGGAGGACGTGTGGTTGGGGAAGGAGGTCTTGCTCTGAACTCTTCGTTGAATTCAGTAGGATTTAGATGCTGGGTTGCTAGTTACATTTTAAAACATTCATGTTTGTGTTTTCAATTATATTACTACTTGTCATAGCTCACAAAATGAAAGCTGAAGTTGGGAAGTAACATCCTTTGAAGTGAATGGATAGTTAATAAACAGCATTGCATAACATACCTCTCTTTAAAAATGGCTTTTAAATGTTTTTAAAATAACATTTGAAATATTTATCCCACTTCTCTGAGGGGATACCAAAGACATTTTGGATTAGCAGCATTTGAAAGGAAAAATGTTATCTGCCAGGAAGCTTTCAAAAGTTTGCATGACAAGTCTATCTCTCTTGGATGAGAGTGAACAGCTTCTAAATGATCTTTTAAAAAATCTTGTTATTATTTCATTTGGGCCATTGGGGGTAGAAAGTTGAACACAGTTTTTCAGAGCTGGTAGAAACATGCTTTGGATATATGTCTGTATCTTTTATTCTCTACTGTTGAGAAATCACAGTTTTAATTTCGGCCTAGAATATATTGAAAAAAACTGGTGGATTTGGATTTTGAAGACTTGTGTTCAATTCAAGCTGGATTTGAAATTTCATGTCTTGCATTATGGAGATACCATGTAATCCTAAATTCTTTGGAAGATTGTTAATGGAACTGAAGATGCAGTAAATAATACTGGTGAAATTAATTGAGGTTAAACATATTTAAGAAATTAAATTTTAAGAAGTTCTCAGAGATGAGGAACCTACAGTTCTCCCAACAAGTCCTAGCCAGCATTGCCAAGGAAACAGGGACACAATTTCTCCATTATTATTCATAGCCAAGAGACAGCCTTCCCTTCCCTTCCCTTCCCTTCCCAGACAATTCATTCAACAAAATAAGCTGGGAAAGCAGTTTGTGCCAGTTGCTTTGAAGGAGGCAGTGGTATGATTGCTCTTGGTCCAGCCATATTAAATAACTTTTGTCAAGTCTCCAACCTTCTGCTTAATGGAAGCCATCAGTTGCAGGAGATCATAAATGAGGTGGATTATCTGGACTTTTTTCTGTCAGGTTTCAGGCCTGCCTGTGGAGTTGAAATTATATTAGTTGCTTGGCTGGATGACTTGAGATGGGACCTGGACTGAGGAGTGACTCCCGTCTGGCCATGTTCGATCTCGCAGCAGCATCCAATACTATCAATATGTTATTTTTCTCCATTATGAACAAGATTGTAGGAAAGCAGGGGACAAAGAGGTTTACTGAGAAGAGGAAACACAGTTCAGATGTGAGAGACATGGGAAGAAAATTTATATAGCTCACTATAAGTTCTCAAGATTCTGTTTTTACTCCTGGCTTCATTAAAGTTATTTTTCTGAAATCTGTCTTGTTCCTGCTTCCTTGGTTTTGCCAGCTACCTGGGGCTTGCAGACTCTCTTCAAGGGTTGAGAGCAGCTGGTACTTTTTGCAGTGTTTCTACTCCTTCCTGAAGTGGTGGTTTCAGTCAGGAGTGTATGGGGATGAAGTTCTTCAAGTTGAATCTACCAACTGAGTATGCTCATCACAGGAAGAGGAGCTTCAGGCTCCCTCTTTCTCCAAGAGATGGCTGAAGGAAGAATCAAGGCAGACTTTCTCAATTGTGACCCACAGTTGATAATTGTGACCAATTATTGTGATAATTGTGATCAATTATTGTGAAATAATTACGTTTCGCCACCCTTACTGCCGCAAGGTAGGCTCTAATAGCAGCTCTAGCTCATGTTTGTCTTTACAGTTTGTCATTTGCCAGTGGCGCTCTGCATCTTTTCACCCTCTTCATCTCCCTCAACTCATCCATAAATCATGGAGAGTATTGAGATCCATTGATCCGGCAAGGCCACTTAGGCACAATCTGGTCCAAAGCAGCAGCTGCTCTCCCATTCCAAGTAGCTATGAAGGCTTTGGCCAGACTGTATAGCAGATCTTCTGGAACAACTCCAAGCTCCCTCTGGAACCCAATTGGGTCCATCAGTCGTCTGCGGCAGACTGATCTACTGGCCCACTAATAGATATTAGGATAAGTTCTTCTCTAAAAGCCTGTGACTAAGACAGAAAGCCAGAGGCTTTGCTAAGTTATGTTGCAAAAAACAAAGAGACTTCTACCCTCTTGTAGCCTTCTATATGAAGAATAATTTTTAGTCTGAAAATTGAAAAGAGATTTGATTCCTATGTTTTAAGAATTCTTCAGTGATTAATGAGACCTTTGAGATAGCCCAGATTAATTTCACATATTTAGAGATGACACAGGAGATGGAAAAGGAGGAGGACATTGGCCAGGTGTTGTGGTTTTCTATATGTATTTGCACTGCTTGCAGTGATCATACAAGGGAATGAGCATGAACCACAACCTACTCAAGATAAAAATGTAACAGCCCATGCAGTCATTAGAGAGAATATAAAATAACCATCTCCAGCTTGGCACTTTCTTGATATCTCCATTTTGCAACTCCCAGAATTCCTAACTACAGTGGGAACACTTTCCAGTTGTTTCAGGCTTTACACCTCCAACCTGAAAACACCAGGTTGGAGAAGGCTGGGCTAAAGAATAGCATTCAGCTTTATAATTACAAATTTATGGGGTTAGTAATTTCTCATCTAGGCATATTCTAGTATTGCTTCCAAACTTGCAGCTAATTAAAGATAAAAGGCTGGTAGAACTTTGCTCACTTGATTGAAGAGAAAATGATAGTTCAATAATAGAGCGTATGCTTTGCATTAAAAAAACAGTTTGGCCCTTGACATCTCCAAATGCCTACCTGCCTGCCTGCCATTATCAGATTTCACACACCGACCATAGAATAAATCACTACTCTCCAGATATTCAGTCTCACATTTAGTTCTTAATAGCTGAAGCTTCACAAACTCAACATACTACATAACCTACTTTATTTTAGATAAGAAACTATCAATGTTAAAGATCTGCCTACAGCAAAACATAGGAATCAAGCCCTATTTATATGTCAGCCCCGGGGTTTAAATCCTAGGTTTTTTTCTCCTCCCCTTTTGGGGCAACAGATGTTTGGCCATTCTTTCCCAACCTTAAAAGTTGGAGACAACAGCTGAATGTTTATATAATTATTCCATACAACATACTAGACTAAGCTAAGATGCATTTGGGCAGTTTGTGGTTTAGCATGTTATGGGAACCCACCATTGTCTTAGCCTATTGTGGGAAACACATATTAAGCTATAAAATGATTTCTTTGGGTGTAGCATGTTATGTGAACACATCAATTGTGCTTTATTAAATTGGGTTTAGGGTTTAGAACATTGTGTGAAGCTAGGCAATATAAGGAGTTTGTAACAGTTGCCTGTGGGTGTGGACTCTGGTCAGGCAGCATTTTTTTTTTGACAAATAAACATCTAAGCTAGGTAGTCACATGTATATGCTACAGGCAGAGAGCAATAGGAGTGAAATTTTGGAACAATTCAGCAGTGCTGGTTGGTTTTTATAGGTGAAGCTGGTGGGGAGGACAGCCCTAGAAGAGACATTTCCCTCTTTGCTTGTGGACATAAATGGCATGCGTCAACTCAAGTTATAACCATGAATGTGCTCTAATATAACCTCAGAAACAACTGGCCATACCACCATGTGCAAAAGTATGTGTGTCTTTAAAATCTCACCTTTGGGCCCTTGCTCATGCAATGCTTTGGTGGGGTGAGTAGAGGAAGAGGGAAAATATATGATTTGGGGATAAGAAGGCCCATCCTCAAATTAAAGATACTTTTGCAGTCACTTACACCAATCACAGTTTTTTGGATGGGTGATGACAAAGGTTAATATACATTCATCTGTCACTGCAGACACACTAATTGTTGCCAAGACCTCTGAGGCAGTGTTCTTTTTTTGTCCTCAGTTCCACTGTTAAAAAACTTCTTCATTCCGATTCTTGTTTGATCTTCTTTCCATTTATTGGTTTAACCAACTGTCTATTCCTACCCTTCCAATCCCATCCATTCTCTTCCTTCCTTTTTTCACAATGTATTTTGATCCTTTATTTTGTTTAAAGACTATAGTTTTCACTTGTACTATTTGGGGGGACTCATTTAGTCCTCTACAAACCATTTATTATTAGCTTCTATTCCTTTTCGTTGCATGAATAATTGCAAACAATATATTGTTTTGTGTATGTGCCTTCTTCCCCTTTACTGTCTTTGCAAATAGTATTTTCCAGATCCCATTTCGACTCTACTGATGTATGTGTTCGTGTGTGTGTTAGTCTATTAAATACTGTCACTGGAGAAAATGAGAGTGGTTGTTTGCATGTCTGGTAGTGAGCTGGCAAAGAATAACTGCAAATACTGTGAAAGTGGTCAAAGCAAACAATCACTAAGATCAAAGACTAAACAATTTGAAAACTCTGCAGTTTTATACAAAATTTAGCATGCTTGATCCTTTCCTATGTTTTGTATATGCATCATTCTGTTCTGCTAAAAGTAAAAATTTAATGGACGCTTTGATAATCAAAACTAAAAAGGAGCAGTTTGAAAATCAGTTTTCGTAAAATGGCAGAGTCATTCCCTGGTAATGGTTTACCTTTCTTGCAACTTCTTTTTTGATAACAGAACAAGCATAGGTCCATTTATGTGGGAATGTTTTCCCATGTCAGTAAATGGGAGGGGTGAGTTCTGTTTTTCTTCATGCTTGAGCATTGGAAATGAGCCAGGATGAGCTGCTCCCTGGACTGAAGAAGGCATTTCAAGCAGATTTTCAAACTGATGATTTAGGTAAGGTGGTGCTTACGTATAGCTCTACTGAAAACTGCATCAAAAAATTTAGAGAAGACTATTTTGATTCAAATGCTCCTGCAACAGGTGCCAGTCAGGTCAAAATTAATAGTTCCCTAAGCAACCCAGCCCCCAGGAACTAGACTGAAGATGCAGCTTATTAGAAAACTATGAAGAAAAGAATGGAGGCTGGTGGTGTTGACAAGGATTATTGGAATTGAAGTTAAATATCTGGAGCCATTGGGTTGAAGAGGCTGTCCTAATGATTGCACAAAAAACAAAGACAAAAAAACCCCAAAACCCCTCCAAGAGACCAAAGAGTGTTTGGTGCTACTTTGGGATGGCAGTTTGAAACCAACAATTAAATAACAAAAAAGAGAAAGTTGTGGGCATATTTTGGAATCTGCTTGGGAAATACTCTCTTTATTGTGATAATGCAGTGGGATATGCATAGGTGCTCTGTTTTGATGTACATAACAGATGGTACACTTAAGCCCATTGGCTCCTTCAACTACCTGTTCTTCACACAGTCTTTCAAATACCTAGTAATTAATCTAAGCTAAAATGGTGTCACTTATACAAACACCTGAAATGAATTAAAGAGCCATAACACTCAGCTGCCATGCTGTGCAAGTCTAAAATACTTGGTTCATAGTATAATAATCACTCATTCCTTTGGCTCATAAATAAACTCTCTTCAAGGTATGAAAAGGGAAGGAAAGCTCCCTGTGTGATCAAGTAAATTGAGATCCTCTAATTGTGAGTCAAAGGCCGGCAATAACAAGCAACTTGTAATGAAGAAAATGTGTTGCTCTGTCACTTGGGCATTTTAAAAAAAGAGGGGCAAATTGCTGATTCTTTGAGAAGGAGCTTCCCATCACCATGCTCTTCATCTTTGCAGTAGAGTCAGTTGTGTTGTTGTACTGCAGCTAAACACAGACACTCTTACTTTCATTGTGCAGAGATTGCCTACCTCTCATTATAGGCAGCTGATGGAAAAACAAACACTGACTAGAGCATATGGGGATGGTTTATTTCTTTACAAGTTTACTAGGAGACAATGTTGGGTGGATTTCACCAAACCAGATACTGCTGTCATTTCACAATCCAGGAAATTTGGAAAAAGCATTGCAGCTGTTTTAAATAACATTTAGTTCTTACAATGGCAGTTGTGGGTAAAATCCTCTGACAAAATGGGAGGAAAGCAGCTCATTGTAGCTAAAGTTAATTGAACTTCATTGAACACTTTGGATCTGTGTGAATAGTATATGTTCCATCTTGTCATATTTCTTTTTTGCCAGTCTATGCAAATATATAAATTACTTCATTATAATCTAGCTCAGATGAATATTTTGGGGTACCCAGTATTGCCATAACACAGTCATCTACCCTATTCTCTTGTCTGCCTTGGGAGTTTGCATGACGGTGAAAGCCAGTGCCAGGAAGTGGCATGTGTTCCATTTCAGGTAACATAATCTCATGGATGGCATTAAATCTCAGAATGGCAGGTTGCTTTTTCAGAGCAGTATGGGTCATTCCCCCAGTGTTCAGAGAGATGGTGAAAATATGTATGTTTTAACTGTTTGTTATGCTTGGTTTTAATTTCATTTTAATACACTGAGAAGGAGAGAGGGAAGAAAGGAAGTGTAAATGAATAAAGGATCTACAAATGGCATATAAACACATTTGGGGGGTCAGTATCATATTCATGGGAGGAAAAGATTAAGAAGTGTGTTTTTGCCATAGTGCTGTACAAATTCTGAGCATTTGTAGTGATAATCTAATTAAGGCTACTCATTTTACTATCAGCTTTTTATAACAGAGCAAACCTTAATTTGTCTCTAAAAAAGGCTAAACGAAGCACACCACATCAGGCTAGGCTAGAATATGGTTTGTTTGGATTTGACTTAGAATGTTGTGAGAACCCAGCCGTTGTAGCTTTGTAAACCATGGTGCTTAATTCCAAGGATGAACCCAGCCAAAGTCTTTCTTAAGAAAAAAGCTTATGTTGAATTTAGTTTTAAAAAAGACCCAGCTAGACTTACATTATCAGGATTACAGGACACATCAGATCTTAACAAATGATGGATAAAAAAAATAATTATAGATATAACCATAGAAAAGAGAAAGAAATATAAATAATTATTCTCGGCATCAAAAAGATATGGGAAACTTGCGCCTTACTGTAGTTTCACTGAAGAATTTTCTATTCAGGTATTCTTAAATTGTAGCTGCATTAGCTGTTGCCATCATTTATTTATTTTATTTATTTATTCTTTAAACTTCTATTACTGCCCATCTCCACCAAGAAAGGGGGTCTCTGGGCGGTTTACAATAAAACCAAGATTAAAATAGTAAAATATAAGTTAGAATAAATATACCAATAAATAAGAATAAGATAAATACCAAACCCAAGGGGCAACGTTCTTATTCAGTGGGAAAGATCTATGGTGCTAGCCACCCACAAGATGAGCTATTACCTCTCCCACCCCAAGTGAGGCAGCAGAACCAGGTTTTCAAGTTCTTCCAGAAGGCTGGGAGCACAGGGGTCTGCCTTACCTCCAGGGGCAGAATATTCCACAGGGAGGGTGGCACTGCAGAGAAGGCATGCCTCCTGGACCCCGCCAGGTGGAATTCTCTAACTGGCAGGATTCCCAGCTTGCCCTCTCTGCATGACCGGATAGGACGGGTCGATGTTAAGGGGATGAGATCATTCCAAACTGCATTGCCTGATAATGTGCTCATGATTTTATAATAACTTGAATTCTGAGATTTGAGTGAGCATTGCTGTCTCTCTCTCCATACCCACCATCTGTATTTTGTTCCTCAGGAAAACATATCACCTGGAGAATGAGAAGGGCCTCTTGGAACTAGTACCTCAATTTTGTAGTATCCCCAGAGGCAAAACTAATGCAGATATTGGTTCCATTGAGGTATCTTTGGGTCTTAATTATCATAGCTGGGTCTTAATTATCATTCCAGGTTGATTGTAGAGTCTAATGTAACTTTGCTTTTAGCATTTTATTTGTTGCTTCATTGAAAAGATCTTGCTCTGAGATCCACTCATAGAACCTAGAACCGTTGACAGCATAAAGAAGGGGAAGATTTCTGGAATCTGATGATTTCTATTATGAACCCCCAAAGCTGCAACAAAACAGTAGATATTGCTAGGGACATGGATGATGGCATTATGCCACATGAATGTAGGGAGCTTCTGTATGTACAGTATGTAGTGAAGTTGATTGCATCCTTGAATCCTTCAGAACTGAGAACATAGGAACTTTATCAATGGAGCTACAGCTTCAGTCACTCAAAACTGGTACTGTGATGCAGGACTTTAAAATCCAGCAGTGTCTGGGGAGTAGGAGAAGAGGGGCAGAGTGATGCAAGCAGTATTGTAGCATCACAATGTAAACCATACCCCTTTTCTATATACATTGTAATGTCACATGCTCCAAAAGGGCAGAGCTTGTGAAAGAACAACATGATGCTGCTTTTGTCATTCTGTTGAAAGCAATGACATCCTGCAGACACTGTCAGTGAAATCCACTTCTATTGTTTTGTGGAGCAAAAAGTTCTCTGATGAATTTTTAGTATATATCTTGAATAAAGACTTTTTTAAAAAAAAAAAAGTAAGCATAGAAAATAATTAATTTAAAGGGAGGATGCACATTTTTCCAAAGAGTTTTGGGTACAATGTAATAGTAAAAATGAATGTTCCTTTATTTTAATTTGGCAGCCAGGGATGCATTTGTACAATATCCTGAGGTTTCAAGTATTCAGTACACTCTGATTTCAATTCCAGAACTGAAAGCTTTCTGATAGAAGGATAAAAAGTTACATTATAATTTACAGACAGAAGGCTTCTCTGCTAGAAAACCTTATTTATTAATCACTTCATATTGCTTCTTGTATTAAGCATAATTGATATCCTCATTGTTAATATATTCTGTTGCAAGTATAATTTTATTATAGCTTATTATTACTATTTCATCAAACAGAAAAATTCCATGTGCGTAGGAAGCACACAAAAAGAAACCAAGTTGAAGAAGGAAGAGAAAATATTCAGGGACTAAGAGGAGAAATTCAGGCACTAATTCCTGATATTACAAATACATACTGCTTGGTTGGGGTAGGAACAATTCTCTACAGTTAAATGGATCTTGAAATCATCCAGCAACTGAGCCTTTCTAAAACTGGCTGTAATGTAGCTGAAAGTTGCTGGCATAATAGGGTGCGGTTCTGGCTCTCTAGTCTTCGGGCTGACATCATGGCATCCTGTGCAGATGGTTCTGCTGTTCTTCCTCACAAGGCCATTGGTTTCAAAGCTGGTCTAAATGGGAATTTTCTCTACCACCAGTAGTTTATGTAATTCCTCTTGGCCATAGTTAAAGGGATCAAAACACAAAAACAGGCCATGTATAGTTCCTTTGCCCCACTGAAGCAAAAGTGCCATAATATGCTCAGTATTTCAGATTTTGTTTATGATCCCTATGTCACATCAGCTGTATTTCAGTGCAACATGGCAAACTTCAGTTTATTTCAGTTTAGAAGAAAGGATTTGGAAGGCCATATTTTAATTTCTTTCTGTAAGCAATTAGAATAATATAAAAGGGCTTTGAAAAGCTGCTTGGTGCCAAATGGATGAATGTACTTTTGTTGGAAGATGAAAACCTCCCAGCACATGACACTTGAGCAAACAAATACAAAACAGGAATGTACTCAATCTTTTCTTCATGGAGAGTCTTGCACTCGCAAGCCCTTTTCCACTGGAGATGACGGTTCACAGATTTGGTTGGGGAAGAGAGAAGAGAATTCTAGTTCCATTCTCTTAAGGACCCTGGTGAACATTCCATTCTTTGCAGCCCTAATTGCATCTTTTCTTTTCATTAGTTCCATGTTCCACTGCATATTCCAGCAGTGGTGGCAATAACTGTGCTTTGAAGGTCTAAAATATAGCTGTAATTTTATAGGCTGTTCACGAAATGTATCTTCCAAACATTCTCATTGTGCTATGCTTAACCATGGGAAAGCATAATTAATGTCAACTTGTTCAAGATGCTGAATTGTTACTTCCCTCTGAAAAAAAGCTCTGGAATCTTCTCAAATATTTTGGAGAATCTGCCTATAAATTGAATGGAACAATGCATATGAGTAAAAGAATAATCTGTTGAGGGATTAGAGAACAGTTCTCAGAGGAACCAAAAGAAGACGATCCGACCAAAGATGATAACAGAACAAAAAGGGAGGAATCCACCCTGCACTGTGAAATCCATAGATTCTGAGTGATTTCTTTTACTGTTTTAATTCGGGTCTAGTCAAATCTGTCAGCTTTCTCACAGCAGTGTCCTCTAAGGTTGAATGCTCAAGTACAGCATTTCAAAAACCAGCAAATACTTTGCTGACTGCCATTAAAATGAGTGCCTTAATTTAAAGTCTGCAAAGTTTAAATGCAAGTTTCCATCTCCTGGCAATTTCCAGGGCAAAACGTAAGCATGACTTCAGTATGCATTGGATTCTTCAAATTCCTGTGGGGCTGTAACACAAGGGAAAAAGGTGAGTTCTCTGGTGCTGCAGATTTGATTAAGATTCAGAGGGAAATACATTAGAAACAAATGAGATGTACCAGAAGTTTGCGGTGTGAAGGTGTTCTGGATGGGATTCCATCTGCCTCCCTAAGACTGAGTGCTTATTGAACATGGACAGTCTTTATTGCTGGCTGTTTCCTCCCTTCCTCTCTCCCTTCCCAAAAAGTCATATCTCCCTGTTCTGCATAGGTAATGCTATTTTTGTTACATGAGAATATTCATTTGGAGAATAAGTTTTTAATGTCTGTGTTTATGTATTATTGATTGGTCTGTCTGTTGATCTATAAGCTCATTACCATGAGGTAACAATTATAGATCTAATTATTACAGCAATACAGTGGAATAGGATTATTAAAGTATCACAAAAATACTACATTTACAGTACAGAAAAGCAATCATCAATATGGATATAATTTCCAAAACTAAATCTATCTTGATTCTTTTTATCTGCCAGTTTTTAATTCACCAGATTTACTTTATTTGGCAACAGTGCTTAATTGCACAATGCGTCTAGTTTCTTCTTTTTCTTTTAATAAAAAGGAAACCTCAGATTTGCTTCAGTATTTAGAATTTAGGAATTAAAAATTATTCACTGTGTATTTTATATAAATTTAGGGCAACTGGCAGATAATAGAAAGTGGCACTAGCTCTACCACTGGTTGATCTCCAGCTCATCTCTGTTAGCTTGCTGTTCATTATGTTCATATACAGCCAGTATCTGGATATGCCTTCTATCTTGAAATTAAGATAACTAACATCAACGTGCTCATGGAAATGAATTGTTTTAAAGGTCTTAACTCTTTTTCTTTGCTGTTTAATATCAAAGCTATAATCATTTGTTGGTTTTTTTACAAACAAATTAAGGCAAAATTCAGTGTTTCTCCCGCTAAAGCTGAATTCCATTTAGTTTTGCTAATTTCTGTACTGTCATCTTCTTATTCTTTAACATATTCCCCTTGCATAGTTCTTTAATTATTAATGGTTGTTGAATTATTGTTTGCAATCCCTTGTTGTTTGTAAGATTTGTCAAATTCAAATTATAAGCACTAGATTCCAAGGAGAATCTTTACATTTAAAGGGAGAAAATATGTTGAAAAAACAATTTGCACTTTATCAAAAGGACTGGTTCAGGGTATTTAAAATTCACAAAGTCTCTAGTTTCCAAACTTAGCAAAATAAACATATGACAACAATATGCTCTGTTGTCTTACTAAAAGCTTTAGTATCCATTTGTACATTTTGAGTACATTCAGAATTCTTTTAACTTGAGCTAGGCAAAATTGATTGCTTCTCTGGTTAAAACTTTGTGATTGTTAAAAACAAGTGAGATTGTGGGGTCTATGTTTTATAAATAGAGAAAAGAAAGGCCATCTGGGTATCATTTACACTGCTTCTGAAATTCTCTGTGCAGGCTATGTTGAAGACTGTAAAAAAGGCATATCCGCCATTGCTCACCCTTTTTATTAGTCTCCCCTCTGTCTCTCTCTTCACTTATACAACAGTAAATAAACTTGCATGCTGAAATGCAGTTTGTAGCTTGATCTTTCTTTCACATGAGTTCCATTCTGAAAGATATTTTTCAATGTGCATTGTCTCAAGACATCTGATATGGTTAAAGCAAAGCTAATCTTTGGTTCCATGATAAAAAAAACCCCAGATAATTGGATAACTAATATGTCATCAAATTAATGCACAGTTAACATTTCAAATGCAGTAGTATTAAATATATTGTGAGATTCTTAGGGAGAAGTTGGTGGAAGTACAATTATTGGCAACCTGGAGCCTAAGCTACAGCATTATCATCTCACATATGGTTACCAGTTAGTTTTGAATAATCTTTTATGTAGTTGGAAATGTGCAAACTGCTGGCAGTTTTTTGAGATCTTTATGGACTGCATGGTCAGCAGCAAGAAGGTGTGTGAAAGGTTGTGTGTGTGTGTGTGTGTGTGTGTTTGAAGATTTCCTTTTAAGAAACACACGGAGACACAGACACACAAATACACACTGTGACCCAGACTAAAGAGGGATCTGCTTCGCACAATGCTGGCTGCAAGGGATTTTCCACATGTCTTTCATTATGGCAAAGATGCAAGTGGTGACAAGCTCCACATTTAAGTAGCTACCTCTTCAAAGCTGTTATATTTTTTTCTCCCTGTAAGAAAAGTGACATAATTCTGAGTTACTTGGATAAACAAACTCAGCCAACTGCATGATGCATTCTGATTGGAGATGATCCTCCCTGTGTCCATTTCAGATTCCTTCCAGACATATGGCTCTGTCATGATTTAGGGACAAGTGCATTCACATTAGCTAAATTAGTAGCAACCATTTTCACTAGGGAAACAAATCAAGTACTCTTCTAGAAATGTTGGGGGAGGGGAAAGGAAGTGTTGGAAGGTGTTCATGTTGTGGGGGAGAGAAAAACATAAATGTTCAGATGCATGAGATGGGGAAAAAACAGATGGACCTCATTATCTGTATAAGCAGGAGACATGGCTTATTTTCTCTTAGGAATGATGCTTACAACATACACAGCAAAAACAAAACCCCTATACTATAACTATGCCATGCTTTCTGGCTCTGCATGTATGTGAAGAGTATACACAAATGCATGTGGCTATAGTCCCTTGAGGTGTAAAATGTTGATTGCACTAACATCAGCTGTAAACAAGCCTGCAAGCTAACTTGGCTGGAGTTGGGAATGCACAGGAAGAATTACATGCTTCAGGAAACCCTTTTAAGTGATTTTAAATTGTTCTTCTTTTTCTTATCTTTCAATTGCCAGCACTCATAAATACAAAAATACAAAATAGTGACATGTCATTAGAATGAATAACATAACTGCATCTTTCTGTAATTATACTGATTATTCTTAAACAGAAGCTTTGTTCTGAGTAGTGTTTGCTTGTCCTAAACACGTGCAGCCTGCAAGGCTTTGAACAGAAAGAAATCTTGGCTGTCTTTTTGTTGTTTGCTATAGAATATATATTTTGTGTATATTTTTCAGTTCCACAGGCGAATCCTTAGTTTAAAGAGTATATATATGATGCCATCATGAAGTCCTTGATAATTTTCTTGTAGCTACCTTTTATTTTATTCACCCAAGCATTTCTAGTCAGTCTTCCATTCATGGATCTCAGGGTAGGATATAAACAATAAACTAACATTAAAAAGCTATATGTTAAACCACCAACTAAGTTAGGTTAATAGAACCTGGACAGAGTCCATAAGCCTAAAGACTAGCATGAATATGCAGCTCTTCACTGAGTGCTAGAATTAAGTTAAAGTGGATGTCAGCCACATCTCTAGGAAAGGACTTTCCATTATTAGGGCACCTTAGTTGAGAAAACCTTCTCTTCTGGTTTTTACAAAAAGCACCACTCCCGGTTCTGAAGTCCAAAATGTTTAAGACCCTATGCCTCATTATTGACACATTGAACTTCAACTGGGAGCATATTGGAAGCCAATGCAGTTCTGTAAAATCAAGTGATATGATTTGTATTGCTGTTATGGATAAGAACCTAGGTGGTGCATTCCATATTGGTCTGAATCTCCTTTTGAAAGACAGCCCCTTGAAAAGTCAAGACTAGTTTGTAATAGTCTAGATCTAAAGATAAGAGAGAATGAATGCATTCCAAGCCACTGAGGCTGCTGTAGTGACAAAATTTCTCCCAAGCTACTCATTACCTGCTTTTTCATGGGAACACAGTATCATCCACAGTGACTAACTTATTCAGTTCCAAGTCCTGGAAACAGATGATCTACAGAACCTTCTTCTTGTGATTCAATGTTAGTTTCTTGGGCCATAATGAGCCTGCTACTTCTCCATCTAGATTTTAGTCCAGTTCCTCCAAGGCCTTACCAAATTTTGATGACCCATACAGCCATTCTTTTTCTGCTATAACAAGCCAGTCAAGAATTAGACTGTAAGATCAACTCATTCAAGCATCTTCTCAACTTTTTCAAGTTGTACAACTAATACACGTACTCCTTTTTTAATTCCGCACTGCTCAAGAAAAATACCTGAAATATATCTTAATGTTTGTTTTCTACTTTGCAGTCTACATCATATTCTGCATGGCCTATCAGTCTTATCTGTTGCTTGAAGGTCACTTCTCTTCATAAAATCTTAGGATTATAAGAGTCAAGGGGTTGGAAGGAGTCGTTAATGCCATCAACTCCATCACCTCCCAGTGCAGGAATCCAATTTAAAACATCCTCCAAAGATGACTAGTCTCCATTTAAACACATTCAGTGAAAGGAAGTCCACCACTTCCTTGGGTAATTTGTTTCACTTCTGGTAACTTATATCCATTGTTCCACACCCTGGAATGATGGAGAATAGTTCTTGACCTTTTGTGTAACATCCTTTCAAATATTCGAACAGTCCTACCACATTCCCCTCTTTCCACCTCTATCTTCTCATATATGATGCCTTCCTGTAAGTAATGCTGTCAGGCTAAACATTCTCAATTCTTCCGTTTCTTTTTAGATGACTTAAGGGCTAGTTCCCTGACCTTTCTTGCCATTGAATAGTTTTCAGTTTGCCTGAATCCTTTTGAAAGTGTTGTGCCCAGTACAGAACATAGGGTCTGACCAATGCAGAATAAACTGGAAATGCTACTTCCTTAATTTAGAAACCATACTTCTACTGATATAACTTAAAATTGCAGCCACATCGTGCCGCTGACTCATACTCATTTTTTATCAGCCCTTCAGACAAGTAGACCTTAGAACAGCCTCTATCAGCAACAGTGGATGCAGTTTTAAAATCTGATTGCAGGAAGGGATTCTTGGGGGTTGCAGCATTGGGAAAGGGTTTGGGAAAATGATAGTTTTCATCTCCCGCAGCAGCAATTCTCCCCTTTCCCCCCATTTCTGCTGCATAACTAGGTTGTATAGCATCTTCCAATAACAACAATGGAAGCTGTTTTAAAGCCTACTTGCAGCTCCCCAGAAATTACTGTCCCCTATCTCTTTCCATAGCAATTTAAATAACCTCCACTGATTTCAAAGAAAACTTTAAAAAAAAAACTTTGAGGATGGGAGAAAACTCTCATTTCCATTCAATTGTTTTCCTCTATTTCCTTCAAGAGTGGGGGAAGGCCTGAGGAGAAGAGATGGGGCAGACGTTGGGTTTTGGAAGAAACTTTCAAAGGTGGAAAGCCTGTGGGCATATTTAAGCTGAGGCTAGTAGTTCCCCACTCCTTTGGAAACAAGTTTGTTTGAAAATCTGAGCCATCAGAGGGAGATGTGGCTCTTATGCTCTGTCACCCTTGCCTCTGTAGGGTTATGTAGGTAAAAATGCATTTGAATTAAGACTGGAGGTAGGCTGGTATCTACTGCAATTGTAGGAACACATGTCTTCTCTATTATTTCAGAAAGTGCCATGGATTGAACTATAATAAGCTACAACATTTTGTCTGTTGTTGTTTTTTTGCCCTGATGAATTGCTAACCAGTTGATAAATGTAATTCTTTTATCTCTTTTCTTTGAGCAGAGAATGTGGAAGGGAGGAGTAGCACTGGAAAAGCCAGCACTTGGTCTTTTGATAGCACATCATGCTACAGAGTGATGACACTCTTACCCAGATGGAAGTGTTCAGTTTGTTGGTAATTCATCATACTTAGAATTTTCATGGAGGCTTTTATGCTTGCTTAATTTATCCCTGTTGTCAGTATGCCTGAATGATTCAAACAGTGATAATATGCACAAAGAATCACCTAGAACTTAACCTTTACTTATTGGCCCAGGGTGAATTCCTGCTCTGCTGAAGCTTCAGAATGCCAAATAACATTCCTTGGGTAGAGTTTCAGTTGCTTTGCCTTTGCAGTATACCCTTCTTGGCTTCTCCCACTCGAATATTCTTCTAAAGAGATAAAAATTAGAAGTCTTTGCTTTGCTTTCAGACATTGTCTCACTGATAAAATTTATGCTGCTTAGCATGTCTCCCACATCTCTACCCCAGGACATCAAGATGATGTTATGTTCCTTTTGTAGCTTCATGTGTTAACTGTTTGCATCTGCCATAGTTCTTCCAAGCTTATTCTGCCAATGGTTTAATTCAAACTTTTCTAAGTGCCAGTCACTTGATGATTTATTTAACCAGTTTGATGAACTCCTATCTAATCCTGCATTCATTTTCCCATAGTGTCCACCCAGATAACTGGAAGGCTTTACAACAGGAGATAATATCCCCCTTCCCCTCTTCTTTCCCAGCAATTAATGTTCAAAATAGAACATAGTTATGTGATGAGTAGCTATAAGTAGTCTCATCCTCCAGAATATTTAGAGGAGTTGATACTTACATAAAGAACAAAACTTCAGTAAATCCAGCTGTTATGAGCTGAGAACTAGCTATAGGAAAAAGAGAGTAAGAAGGCAGAAAAAATATTTTAGAATGTATGATAAATGTACAAATGTGCTAGAGGAATACTAGTAAATGTGCAGCCCAGTGATCCATCTGGATCAACAGACTCTGCTCCAAAGGTTCTTCTCAATGTGGTTCATAAATCCGGTGGTCCCTGAGACAATCTTCAGAACTCTAGTTTGGCCTTCCTGGTGATCTCCAAATGTGTTGGACTCACAATTCCTGAATTCCCCTGGAACATCACCTATGTGAGATGGGCAGCTATAAAATTTTAATACATACATACATACATGCATACATATCCACGCTGGGTAAACACTAGTTTAAGCCATGCTGCATTTCAACTGTTGGAAAAGCTGTGATCTGTGGAGCTGTTGCAGCTGCTTCTGGGAGGAGAATAAGGATGTAGAAAGCTACTTTATAGTGGTAGACAACTAATCTGTCCATTTCAGAAGTGTGTATATTGGTAGAAGCTTTTTGGTCTTTCCCACTGTCCTAGGCACTGTCCTTTCCCACAACTTGCAGAGTGCCATACCACTGCATGCTTCAGGTAACATAGCATTATGGCACTTCATTAGGGGGAAATGCAATGACAATTGTTATAGCAGTGTTATTGATCGTTGAACTGGATGTGTGCTATGTGGTCTCCTGGTTCTTCGAGTATGGCTGGCTTGCTATGATTAAACTGACTGGACTGTGGAACATCAATGTATTGCCACACATACAGCTGAGTTGAATTTCCAATAATACCATACATATTTTGGAGGCTCAGACAGTCTGCTTTCTGTTATTCAAAAATTAAATAAAAGGCACAGTGACTCAATTGTTTGGATCGAGCACTCTTACTGGGCTTACAGCTCTAAGGTTGTCAGTCTCTTTGCCGCAACTGTCCTGGTTGAAGGAACATAACAGTTTGTTAAAACATTTGGGTGGAATGGATGTCTTTGTTCCCAGGTTCTGTTTGCTGTATCTCCACTTAAAAGATCTGAGGTTAGCATAAGCCTTGGAAACCTAAAGCCAGAGCTGAGCTATATATCTATCACTCATTTGATTTGGAATGTCAGCTTCCTATGTTATATTAAGTACAAAGAAAAATCTATCCACCACTGAATTAATAAGTTTTATATTAAGTCACCCAAAATGGTGGCATTTACTGCATTTGTCTATGTTTTAGGAAGTCTTTTGTTACCAACTGCTTCTGGGCAATTAAGGAGCAGCAAAGTGGTATTTGGAATGCTCTCTAATATCAAACCATAATCCAGTTAAAAGGAGAAGATAAACACATGTAAATAAGGAATTGATTAGAGTTTGTGGAAATTGTTTAGATTTTGGAGGAATCTGCTATAATCTGATAATGGCAACAAGTGATGTTGAATTTCTGATGCCAAAATGATGACTAGATAAGGGGAAAAAAGCAATTTACTTCATCTTCCTTGTATTATTTGTGATTTCTTCAAAGCACTCCTTATAGGTCCTCTTTGTCTGAATTTGCAGGCAGTTTGATTTGCTGCCAGATGCTCCATCTTCTTAAGCTCACACCTCTCTATTGAGCTCTAATGTTCTCCCCAAAGCATCTTTTCTCTTTCCACCTTTAAAAACACCAATTTAGATCTCACAGTTTGAATAATAATGCCAATTTAATGTTGGGAGAGTAAATAAGGCTTTAAAACATCAATTGTTTTGCCTTTCAGTTGCTGTATTATGCAGCTGCTTGAGCATTCTTAGACTATTGTAGTAGAAATCAGATTGGATTGCATCTGTTAAAGTTGCATGTGGGTTAGGTTGGTGTCATGAGTACTGATGGCGAGCAGGAAGGGGCCTCTATCCAGGGGGGAAAACGCATGCGTAGTACTGAGGAATTAAGCAGCCATTCAAAGAGACACAGATCAGACCCACCTTAACTTTTGGGGTTTATATGTCTGGGTTTTCCCACGCTTCTTCAGTTTGTTAGGATTTTCTGTCTTATGTAGCAGTAATAAACACTAGAGACCTATTCCTCATCTCAGCGTGATTCCTGACTATTAGGACAGTTGGGTTGGGTTGTTGTTCCTTTTTTTGTGGTGGAAAAATGGGAAGTTACTGTTTAGCCTGAAGAAGAATAATCCAACTTGATGACTTGTGAGACCAAAGCAACATTCTGTCTGTCAGGCCAGCTAAGATTGATCTATCTATCTATCTATCTATCTATCTATCTATCTATCTATCTATCTATCTATCTATCTAATTTTTATTTGGCCAGCTAAATTCTAACATTGTGAACTTAGACAGCTAGTTTGGACCAGGGTCTCAAGAAGAAAAACCTATGTGTTGTGGGAAAGCAAATTCAATATGCTAGAGATGACTGTTCTGTCTCCCACAGGCAATAAATGAGGTATCTATCTATCTATCTATCTATCTATCTATCTATCTATCTATCTATCTATCATATTTCTTCACCGCCCACCTTGTATTGTGATGACTCTGGGCAGTTAAAGTGAATAAAAGAATAAAGGAATAAAAGATTTATTATAAAATATAAATATACATAAATATAAGAATATAAATATAAAATATAAAGTATAAAATATAAAATAGAGAGTATAAAATCTAAGATGGTCTTAGTAAAAATTTTCCGGGGCCACATCAAGGTATAGGGCTTACATTTAAAAAAAACAAAACCCAATGTGCATTGAGTTGAATCCTTGCAATTAGAAATATCACAGCTGAACCTTAGACCTTCCACATACAAAACTGATACTCTACTAATGACCTCTGATTCCTCTTCAGTGTGCAAAACTACAATAAGAGTAATAATGTTGCTGATTTGTAAGTGGAAGCTTACATGTTCATAATTTTCAACTCTATAATAAACCCTGACTTGATATAAAGGTATTTTGTTGTGTCAGCCAGATATCTATGAGTGCTAGACTGGGGAAGATTAGAAGTAGAGGACCTGAGACTAAACTAGTTCATTAGAATAACAATGCACAAGGATCAACCACATTTGTCACCCAAAAATGAATGGCCTCAGCTGTTATGTGGCACGTGTGGAAGGAAGAAATGTAAGGTAGGATCAGATAGGTAAGTAGGTAGATGGGACTGGCAGATAGTAGGCAAATAGGCAGATAGATAGCTGCCTGAGTCTCACACTGTGCAGTTGCTGATTTTGTGCTAACAGCTTTCTAAGTCTCTGTGATAAAATTATAGATCGAAACTCAATATACTTTTCCCAATCAACACCATCAGTTCAGATCTCATCAATTTATACTGTATGCAAATTTATGTTCTCCCCACCAACATTATATTTTTTGTAGTTTATTCGTTTAGTCGCTTCCGACTATTCGTGACTTCATGGACCAGCCCACGGCAGAACTTCCTGTCGGTCGTCAACACCCCCAGCTCCCCCAGGGACGAGTCCGTCACCTCTAGAATATCATCCATCCATCTTGCCCTTGGTCGGCCCCTCTTCTTTTTGCCTTCCACTCTCTCTAGCATCAGCATCTTCTCCAGGGTGTCCTGTCTTCTCATTATGTGGTCAGAGTATTTCAGTTTTGCCTTTAATATCATTCCCTCAAGTGAGCAGTCTGGCTTTATTTCCTGGAGGATGGACTGGTTTGATCTTCTTGCAGTCCAAGGCACTCTCAGAACTTTCCTCCAACACCACAGTTCCAAAGCATCTATCTTCCTTCCCTCAGCCTTCCTTATGGTCCAGCTCTCACAGCCATATGTTACTACTGGGAACACCATTGCTTTAACTATGTGGGCCTTTGTTGTCAGTGTGATGTCTCTGCTCTTAACTATTTTATCGAGATTAAGCGTCTTCTGATTTCCTGACTGCAGTCAGCATCTGCAGTAATCTTTGCACCTAGAAATACAAAGTCTTTCAGTGCCTCTACGTTTTCTCCCTCTATTTGCCAGTTATCAATCAAGCTGGTTGCCATAATCTTGGTTTATTTGAGGTTTAGTTGCAAGCCAGCTTTTGCACTTCCTTCTTTCACCTTCATCATAAGGCTCCTCAGTTCCTCTTCGCTTTCAGCCATCAAAGTGGTATCATCTGCATATCTGAGATTGTTAATGTTTCTTCCAGTGATTTTAACTTCAGCCTTGGATTCTTCAAGCCCAGCATGTCGCATGATGTGTTCTGCATACAAGTTGAATAGGTAGGGTGAGAGTATACAGCCCTGCCGTACTCCTTTCCCAATCTTAAACCAGTCCATTGTTCCGTGGTGTGTTCTTACTGTTGCTACTTGGTCGTTATACAGATTCTTCAGGAGGCATACAAGATGACTTGGTATCCCCATACCACTAAGAACTTGCCACAATTTGTTATGATCCACACAGTCAAAGGCTTTAGAATAGTCAATAAAACAGAAATAGATGTTTTTCTGAAACTCCCTGGCTTTTTCCATTATCCAGCGGATATTGGCAATTTGGTCCCTAGTTCCTCTGCCTTTTCTAAACCCAGCTTGTACATCTGGCAATTCTCGCTCCATGAATTGCTGAAGTCTACCTTGCAGGATCTTGAGCATTACCTTACTGGCATGTGAAATGAGTGCCACTGTTTGATAGTTTGAACATTCTTTAGTGTTTCCCTTTTTTGGTATGGGGATATAAGTTGATTTTTTCCAGTGTGGTGGCCATTCTTGTGTTTTCCAAATTTGCTGGCATATAGCATGCATTACCTTGACAGCATCATCTCGCAAGATTTTGAACAGTTCATCTGGGATGCCGTCGTCTCCTGCTGCCTTGTTATTAGCAACGCTTCTTAAGGCCCATTCAACCTCACTCTTCAGGATGTCTGGCTCTAGCTCACTGACCACACCGTCAAAGCTATCCCCGATATTGTTATCCTTCCTATCCAGGTCTTCTGTATATTCTTTTCTTGATCTTTTCTTCTTCTGTTAGGTCCTTGCCATCTTTGTTTTTGATCATGCCCATTTTTGCCTGGAATTTACCTCCGAAGTTTCTAATTTTCTGGAAGAGGTCTCTTGTCCTTCCTATTCTATTGTCTTCTTCCACTTCCGCGCATTGCTTGTTTAAAAATAATTCCTTATCTCTTCTGGCTAACCTCTGGAATTTTGCATTTAATTGGGCATATCTCCCCCTATCACTGTTGCCTTTTGCTTTCCTTCTTTCTTGGGCTACTTCTAGCGTCTCAGCAGACAGCCATTTTGCCTTCTTGGTTTTCTCTTTCTTTGGGATGTATTTTGTAGCCGCCTCCTGAACAATGCTGCAAACCTCTGTCCATACTTCTTCCGGGACCCTATCTACTAAGTCCAGTCCCTTACATCGATTCTTCACCTCCACTGCATATTCCTTAGGAATATTAGTGAGCTCATATCTAGCTGATCTGTGGGTCTTCCCTAATCTCTTTAGTCTGATCCTAAATTGTGCAATAAACATTATATTTACTAACTCTTAATTATATTTTATGTTGCTATTGTTGTTGTTCCAGTTGTAGAGAATATTTTGGAGCTTTTTGCTATCATTTTTTGTTTTAACTACCGTAAATTCCAACCTTAAAACAAAACTTTTGGACTCTAGGCATTTTGTTTCAAGTTTGGAATACTCAAAATGGCTAATCTGAGCTCAAAACGTTTCACGGTCCAAATTTGTTCACGTCTCAAGGCAACATCAGGTTTAGGCTTAGAAGCCTGGCCTAAGAGTGTGATAGTCATGCTGACGTCTATTACCTTTAAAGTATACAAACATTACTACATTGTTGGTGTTTAGAAGTTGATGATTCACATAACCAGTGTAATATAGCTGTGTAGCTATGAATTCATCCTGATCTTCTGATACTAGAACCGTAGCCTTTTGATGAGTTATAATTCTCTGGAGCAAACATTCTGGCTTCAGACTGGGTGGGAGCTCTGTGATTTTGCAGTTGTTCCTTTGAGATCCTGCCTCTCTTGTTACATTGCTTCTGGTATGTAAGAATCAGCACCATGATAAGCAGAGGATTAAAGAGCCAGTGGTAAGAATAAATTGAAAGATGCAAGATTGTAGGTAGTTTGGAAATCTGCAGGAGAAGGCTATCATCATCATCTGCATTTTAGAAATCTCCAGCACATAAGAGATGTAACAGATGTAACATTAAACTATAACTAAGTTTTAGAGGAACAAACTTAGCTGTGTTCCCCCTGCCCTATCTGTCCCAGTGTGATTGCAAGGAGAAATTGAGAAGCGTTCATGTCTGAACTATATTGAAGCTTAACTATATTTGATGGAAGCCAACCAAATCACTCTTTATGAAACGTGTTAGTTTTATTAAGCACACCTAAAATTTACCACAGTTTAGTGTTTGACTAACCTAAAATGGAAACCTAAGTATCTGATCTCACAGAAAAGGAGCAACATGTGCATCAGAGGAAAAACTCGAAACTAATATTAAGCCATCGTTTGGCATTGGCATTAAATGTAGCTTTTATGGAGATCAATTGCTTGATCATCATATATATATCTGGGAAAGGAATTGGATCTTTTTGCAGACTTCTATCACAAACTTGTTTTTCTGTGTACACGTTGACAGGTGTCCCCAGTGAACCAGAGTAGTATTTGCTTGGCCATTGTAAGTTCCCATTTGCATTCCCTGTTTATGGATTTTTTAAGGTATGATGTGACTTTGCAGTTATTTGGATGGGCCTGTAGTTTCTCCAGCTAATGTGCTTATGTAACACCCTTCAGTCTAATCAAACAACATTTGTTAAATAAAATGTGCAACAACAAAAAAGTACATAATTTTTAAAAAACCCAGTTAGCCAGAGGGAACAAATTTGTGTATTATTAAACACATTCCAAAAGTGCCTTTGAAACTATTGTGTGCTTTGTGAAAATATTTGATAATGTGCTAAAGGCAAACAAGTAATAATTCTAGTTGATGATGTATTATTTACACAGAGTTGTTTGCCTGAATTTTCAGAATATCCAAGTTTGTTCTTTTGCCACACACCTTCCCTTTCTCTTTTCTCCCCTTTTTTTGAAAACTCAGTCAATAGTTATAAAAGTAGTCGTAACTATTTTATTTGGCTTTGAGCATCAAATATTTGTTCCTTTATATGTCTTACATTATATACAGTATATGCAAGGAATATCTATTAGAGCTTTTTCAGCATGCACCTTTATACACATGTGGAATATAAAGCCATTGATATTTAGGATGAAAAGTTCAGAATTCATTAGATTTCATCCTCTGCAGACTGTTGGTCATAGGATATCACATCCTGCATCCTCCATTCACTGCACTGAAGGTTTGATTCTGAAGCTTTGGAATTGTTATGATATCTCTTGATTCTGGTGGTACAGGCCTGAACCTAAAGTATAAGCACATGCATGAAATAGTACAGATCCACAATGGCGCACACTGGAGCATCTGCCAAGAAATATGAGTGTAACTACCACATTTTATCTTTTAAAGCATCTAAGCTTCCACTCCTTATTAGCAGGATTTTCATTGGAATAGAGAGGTTGTTCTTCTCTTTGCTGTAATACTTTGTAACCTAATCTTTCTGCTCTTTGACGCTAGTCAAAGGTACAAGGAAATTTGGAATGCTAATTCATACTTGAATTCCACTATGTTATATATTCTCCCATGACAGATATTTGTTAGTAAATTTCACAAGTATTGCAGCTTTCAACATTTGTGGTATCCCTACGTCTTTTTCCCCTCTCCAATCATGAAGGCAGACCTGCTCCTAAAGATCTCCTGATTCTCTCTGCTTCGTATTTCTCATAGTCTGCCTACCCTTAGCTCCCGAATATTCATTGCTTTGCCTTTGCAGATAGAGAAGGAAAAATGAAACAAGCACTTGCTCTCAAAACGATCAAGTAGCGGCACTGATTCATTCACATCAAGGTTTTATCGCTCCAGAAGACTTTTTGTTAGAACCTGTGGCTTAGCTTTTTTATACTCCATGAAAACTACAGGAGCCATAAAGAAAAGAAAGGTCTGCAGTACAGTATTTTATGTTGAAATCTCTCATTAAGGACTATGTATGTTGTACTGTTTCACTTTTCAGGTCTTCTCTTGGATCTTCCCCATCCTCTGGCAACAAAATGGATTTCACAAAAGTCTGGTCTGGGGTCATTTTCTCTTCCAAGTGATGTTACAAATCTTAAGGGCCTCTCGCTCTAAATAAGGAAGAGAGGTGGTGGTGGTGGGGGGGGGGGAGTGTTGAGATACTCCTCCTGTAAATTAACTCATTCCCTTAACCAAAGGCAGATGAAACCTGGGAAGGCCATTGGTAGTTCCCTTCCTAGCCTTTGGGAGGAGTCCTCTTTGGCTTATCTTAGAAAGGGGAGCAGGGATATGTCTTCTGGAGGAGACTACTGAGAGGAAATTAGCTGCAGAGCTCCTGTTTCAATAGGGAGATTTGCAGTTTACTCTATTTTTAGTCTGCTGATTTGTCCACATCTGGAAAAGCTTTGCACACATAAATAATCTCATCTGCTGCAATGAAACGTGACTAGCCAAAGGCTGCTGCAATTGTCTTTAGAATAAAATTAATTGATATATGAAGATTGGACAGTTGATCTGAATTGTGACCTCTGATGGGACACTCACGATTCAGAGTGCAGGCATGGCTATTGCCAAGAATATCAATGCCACTTGCAAGATGGCTTCTTTCAGTGGAGTCCAGAGGGAGGCCATCAAACCTGAGGTATGGACCACCACGAATCTTCAGTGAATATGAAGCAGCCTTTCAGTGTCAGACTCGCAGTGCTTCCCAGTCACTCAAACCTGTGCGACTGAATAAGCTATTGCAACACATAAATAATTGCTTTCTTTGCTTTTTTAAAAATTACTGGCTGTTTCAGCACTTCTGTATAAGATTTTTAAATGTTGAGGGCTTCTGAATTCCCTAAAGGTAGACCAGAAGAATTACTTCTGCAGGAAGGAATTATTTTTACTTCATGGTGCCCCTTGCAGGACCTTTGGCCAGTGCTTTTTTTTCTCCTAATCAGCCAATCCTCTAGCCAGACACTATAATAAATGCCAGTACTCTGGCCCAGACCCTGTTGAGTATTAGGCTGCCTTTGACTTGCACTTTCTTGCAGGATAGACATGTGCTGTCATCCAGATAACCAGTTAGCACTTGGTACTTATTTATATGGGAAGGATTTGTGTGTGTGTGTGTGTGTGTCTTTTTTATCAGAATGTTCTCAAGAGTGATATGTATAACAACACTGAGAAACCATATGAAAATATTTACAGGCTCTGCTAGGAGGCCATTTGTATTTGAGTCCTGTATACCTTCTAGTTTTCAGAACTCTCATTGGAGGAAGATTGTGATGGAGCTGAAAGGACCACAGTGCTAAAAAACCTTCCTAATACATGTACTTACATTGCCTCATGCAATTCATAGCCACAAAGGTGTCCTTCCAGGGGTTGGTTTAGAAGAGGGCAAACCGAGCAACTGCTGATGACCCTGTATTTGAGAGGATATTTGTGTAATATCAGTAAATCAAAAAAGGAAGCCTAACATGCAGAGTTCACTAGCTTCCTCCCCTTAGCCAGGTAGTTAACTGCTCCAATTTAGATGTGTGATGATATTTGATACAGCCAATTTTTAATAGATTAACCTTCAACACCCAGGTGGCAACATATCATTATCAGTGTGGGACAACAAATAGGAAAGTAGAATGCAAGAAAGTCAGAGGCAAACAAGTAGTAAGGTCTTTTAGAGAAAAAAAATATTAATATCATTGGTACTCAGAAGGGGAAAAAAATGAGTCTTATGTGTGGGTCCCCAATGATGCTTATGTCCAGGGCCCAAACACTCCAAGGCATGTCTTATTGTCCTAAATGTATATCACGAACAGTAGGTGGAAGTAATGCAGGACGCTACTATCCAAAGAGAGCATGGATCTCCCCTAACTTGGGTTAGGGGTAGGGCCAACTCCTAACTCTCTTGTTCCCATTTGCTTCCAGGAACACACCATTATTTTCCAGGTCTGGCTTTTAATATTCATCTCTTGCATCTATAGTGGCACATTAGGAAATCCCAAACAGCAGCTTCTCTCAGTATAATTGGCCTTTAGACTCTTCAGTCCCCAGCATCTCGTCAGAAGGGCTAGGCGGTAAATTTCTCCTCTTGAAAGACTAAAGAAAATCTGTCTGCGCTGTCCCCACAGCTCCGCAATTGGAACCTTATTGGTTAAGCCTGGCATTCAATTGTGGAAAACCAAATCTTTCAAAAGGGCATGAAAGCATCAGCCAGTGTTCTGCTTTCCTTCTTTTATGTTTCTCAGATTTGGACAAATAAGGCCTTAAATCTTTTATTAGCAAAGCATCAAAAGTGAAACACACTGTTAGTAATATCCCTCTTGCAGGTGACTTACCCTTTTCCACTGGCAGGCTCCGTTTGGCTTTGGGGGTGGGGAAGAATGTGATTGCTGCTCATAAAAGATAGCTTTAATTCATATTTATGTCATGAGAGGCCCTGGTGCTTGTGTCAAGCTGCATGCCTCCAAGTTATATGACTTTATGTTTTTTAGCACTCCCTGAACAACAGTATTGGGAAACTGCTAAAGATGTTTGCTGTTTTTTCTGGGTTTTAAAGATATATTGTTGTCATTTTGAAATGCTGGCACTGTTGAATAGGAACAAAAAGTTTTATAACATTATCCCTTCCTGCCAAACACCAACTCTACCCCTTTCCTCCAGATTTAAAAAAGCCACAGCTAAGAAAGATCACAAAGGGAAATACACAATTCAGATAATCGCTTTGCTATACCTAAGATTAACATGGACGCAGATGTTTCAGTTTATAGTTTGATCTCGCATAATATATACATTCAACAAAATCCTGTTTTGTATTGCTCCTATAAACATTGAAGTCTGATAAAAGCCTATTGGCTTTTCTGTCATCTCCTTAAATCGAAAGGGTTTGAATCAGTGTTCAGTGGGGAGAGTTATTTATTTATTTAGAACAGAAGATCTCAGTGAATTCCTTGTACTCTAGAACTTGTTACTTTTCCCCAGCAAATGTATAGGCAGTCTCCCGTTTTTAGTTTAAATTGACAGAGAAAGGAAATAATTATTGGACATTTTTATTTTATTTTATTTATTTTACAATATTTATAGCCTTCCCCATTCTTAACAGACCCTGGATGGGGTGCAAGTCTAAAAAAGTCTTTAAAATGCATTAAAGACATATATAAGAATCAGAAATTAACAGTGAAAAAACTACTATATTAAAGGCACCGTTCATTTACTGCCTGCTGGAAGAGTATTGTTTTGCCTTGTTTTCAGAATACTTGTAGAAGAGAAAGATCCATGGCTCGGAGAGGGGAGAGGCGTGTTCCATAAAATGGAATACTCCGTGAAATTTGTAAATGATCAAATGGACAGATTTGATTTTAGCAAGGTGTTGCCTGTTAAATCCTGGTGCTATGCTGTAAAAGGTTTTGAAAAGAGATAACCTGCATTTTGAACTGGGCCCAGAAACCTATAGGTAACCAGTACAGTGGCTTCAAATAGGTGTTTTTGAACACTATTCAAAACACCGTGGGCTGGTTGACCTATTGGGCTATAGCACCGCCTAAATGTAAAGTTGAAATTTTACAGTGTTGTTTGTTACTGCTCCTTTCCTGACTATGCTGAAATGATTAGACTTCCAAAATACTACCTATGAAAGCAGAAAAGTTTTAAATCCAAAGTATTTTTTCTTAAGTTGTAGCCCTCCAAATATTTCAGCATGGATTTTGATCCTTTTCAATTTGCCTGTCAATTGTAGTGGCTTAATAACTGTATAAAAACTGTATTTTTATATATTCTTTGAAATGAGGCCTTTAATAACAAATGGTCTGCACATTTAGGAACTGAGATTGGAGAAAACTCTGTGACTCACGTACAAGGTATTATTTCAGCGGATAGCCTGGTCCAGATATAATTCTAAACTGTAAAGTGTGTGCAAGTGGGTGGGGGGTGGCTTAGAATGATACCTAATTTAATCATTAGGTTCCAAAAGTCTCATTAACTTTAAGGAGTCTGAAGCACATGCAACTTTTCAGGCTTGTATGGAAGTCTAAGAAAAGACAAGCTGCTTTACTGAATAGCAGGGAAATATGCTTGCAATTATGGAAGATCCAAAGCATTTCTGCCTATTTCCATAAGTGTGCAGAGCCCTATTAATCACTATATCCAGACTAAGACTATGGCTTGTTCAATTAACCATGTTTAAAATCATTCTGGCTTAACATGTGTGAATTTAGCTATTCAGCCAAGGTTTTGTAAACCATAGTTTAATAACCCAGAAAAAATATAGCAGAACTGAGCACTTTTATCTTTCCCCCCTCCTTTTGATCCACACTGACAGACTTGTATCTAAGTTCTCTTGTTTAATGTTGATTTAAAAAATTAAAATAAGTTAGATCATGCTGAGTCTTGTTTATAACTAAATATCCCTTCAAATAGAACATTTGTGATTGAGCATGTAAACCATTTATTGTTTGGCTGTCAGTGAGTCCATGTTAACTTTTTAAATCCTCAACAAGTAACAACAACAAATCCCACACTGGTACCCATTGCTAAATTAACTGTAGCCTAAGACCAAACGGCGTTCCGTGAGTCATACTGGCCACATGACCCGGAAGTGTCCTATGGACAACGCCGGCTCCAAGGCTTTGAAACGGAGATGAGCACCGCCCCCTAGAGTCGGACATGACTGGACTTTACGTCAAGGGAAACCTTTACCTTTACTAAGACCAAACAATCTCTGCTTGTTAATTAATGTGGAGAAACTATATATCAGAATAGCACTTGCTAGTGTTGACCTAGACCATAGTTTTCATGAATTCTGGAAAATAGAATAGATTGTAAATGGTCTTCCTCAGTATGATATATTTATACCATCACTGTTAAAAATTGAGCCAGGTGCTCAATTTGTTTTCTTAAATAAGATTGAGTCCTGTTACTTGGGAACATTGTCCCAGGACTTAAGACAATGATTGCATGCCAGATCTGGCACCCTCAAGTTTCAAAGAAGTCCAGTTCCTGGGTACCTTCAGAGAACCAGGTGTTTTTGTTGTGGTTCTCCCTTATGTTTTCTTGCCGTGCTACCTTCTTCTGTCTTCTCATAGGTGTAGACCATATGGATCCATGCCATGAAGCTCTTTCTTTCCCTAAATGTTCTGAAAAGCCTCCAAGCACCAAAAATTAGTCCCACCACTCCTTCCAAAACAACCAATATTTTCATAGACCTGCTCAGAGAGAAATCACAGCACACTGTTAAATGCAGTTGGAGGGTATCATCCATTAACATAATGCAGCAGAAAAAGTGTTGGTTTTACAATGTCTTAGATGTTCCTCAAATTAATGGGTTGTGGATTGGCACAGCTCATTAACAGTACAATTAATGTAATCATGTCAATGAAGTATAGCACACTTCCATCTCCTGACATGCAATGGATACACTCATACTCAGTTATGTGAAACTAAACTCTACAAGATGTATGCTTTGTATCTGAGTTTCAAGACACAGGTTTTATTACAATATTACCTTAAACTTGTTTAACAGTGAAAACTCAGAACAAAACCTCTCCCTTTTAATGGCAAATAGTCTGCCATGTAGAGCCAGCTAAGCTCTCTCAAAGGAGGGACTAACTCCCATTCAATGCATAGGTCTGCTAAGTGCAAATATAGGAAAGTGTTTCATATATGACAAAATGGAAAGCAATGTGAGGAATGTTCAGTGGAAGGAGCATTTACTTGTAAAGTTATAAAGCCCTGATACAAGCAAGAATTCATAACCACCTCAAAATTGAACAGTAAGTGTTAGATAATATCCTTGGATGCTTCTGCATCTACTTCCTTTGTTGCTGAGATCCAAAGTCTGTTTCTTTTCTTGTTGTTGATATTAAATGCTCTAATTTTTAACAATCCCCTTAGTATTCCTTGTAATTGATAGAACAGTCACATTAGCTAAAATACACCTAGGGGCCTTTTTGAATTGTCATCATGCTGCAGCACTCAGGCAGCATTTTGAATAAAAGCCAAAAAGAGCTTTGAATAAGTTTGTGCTCGATAATGAGCTCTGCAGACATCTCAGATACTGTTTTCAGCCTATAAGCAGGTAGACCTGTTGTTTAGTATATTTTCCCCATAAGTAATTTGATCTTCAGTATAAAACTCAATATATTTTTAGACATTACATTTCCAAAAGGATTGGAAATTAGAATTTTGCAACAACAATATTTTTTGAATGATGGTGATTTCTGCCTAGTCTTCCATTAAAAACAGTTAGAATAAACCAGGAATCACTTTTGTTTCTATGTTCTTTGAGCTGTTTAATTCTTTCTCAATGAGGTGGAGGGATTATTACATGGATTATTCTCAAAAGTTGTATTTGGTAGGAACGAGAGGACAAATAATCTGTGCTTAATTTAGAGCAAAAATCTTTGATGCTGCACACAAAATATTTTATGGCAATTATATCCCTAACTCTTCCATACAGCAGCATTTCATAGATGTCTACTTAGGAATAAGTTCCATCCAGTTCTGTGGGACTTACTTAAAGGTCCATGGTTATAAGCTTCCCTTTCTCAGCAGAGATTTGGTCAGCTCCAAATTTGGTCAGCTTTTCATCATTCCAATTCAAGCAGTGAGATTCTGTAGATGTCACTGAATTCTATATAACTTTATAAAAGTCATAGTGATCCAGTGAATGATACCAATTTCCTAAGTTACTTAAGGTGTATATGTATGGATGTCTGTGTACTGTATTGTGCTGAATCGTTATATCGCTGTCTTGATGAAAGGTGAAACATGGATGAAGACAGATCTTTGAATTATTTCCCAATAAGTTTAATAGAAGATGTTGTCTATCTCAGAAGATACAATCTTTATATTTGGCATCATTAATACTCCTAGGACTCATATTATTCTGCTTTTCCATGTCCCTTACCAACTGAGATGTCCTGATCTCTAGGTTCTGCATTTGACATTTGTCCCTGGGATAAAGAACAGGAGATCAATCATAAAAGGAAGTGAGTCAAACAGAATTGAGGCTAGAGGGCTACCCATCAGGGTGGATCCCAGTTATCCCCCTGGGAAACAGAAGAACAAATGATATGCTTTCATAGTCCCTATTAATAGTCTATCCATAGATTATAGAAGTTCAGGAACATAAAACCATAATATGCACTACAAGATTTATGAGGGAAGGTTAAAAATATTTTACACAGCTGACTTGGTTTAATAAGAATAACAACGTTAAGTACTAAAGCTTTATAAGAATAATTTAATGGCCAACAGCAAATATTGTAACTGTTTGGGTTTTACCTCTCTCTCCTCTTTTAATAAGTAATTTATTAAAACAATCAAATATATTTCAAATACATTTAATTTATTCTCCTGTTTTAAAATAACTGTTTAAAATAGGATTCAACCTGTTCCAGTATGTTTTATGCTGAATAGCAAATGGTTTAATAGCCTAGTAGAGTCTGTCTGGAATGAATAAATTTACACCTCAAATAAATGTCTCAGGACAAAAACAAATCATCTCTAAAATTGTTATTTTTTTGTGTAATTCAGGTCAAATTGGGATGTTGTAGTCAAGTGCAGTTATGATTCTTCTCAACTCCCTAGTAAAATAATTTCTTCTCACTAATGTGAGAGTAATTTTTCTAATATTTATCACTGGCCAAACCAAATTTAAAAAGGTAAGATTTTGAAAAGTTGATCATGTAGTTGTGTATGGGTTTTGAAGTTGCTCCTTTATAACAACAATATACCTTACTGGCCTGTTTGACTTATGTTTTAAATGAGTTTAATTTATTGACAGTGAAATGGAGCAATTTCACCTCCCCACCTTTTTTTTTCTTTTACCATGGAAACATTATCTTGGTTTTATCTTAACTAAAGTACAAGTGGATTAAACTTCAATTCTTGCATTTATTGTTTCAGGAAAGACATTAAAAATCAACTGTTCCAGAAAAAATAATTCTCTTGAGTACAGCTGTCAACAAACCCAAAAACGTGTTTTGTTTCATGCATAGTAAAACAACAACAACAACAACAACACTTTGTGACTTACAGGTTTGTCTCAACCAGCTTGGGTGGGACCTGAACATTTTGGTTATTTTAGATTTCAGTCAAGACAAAATCCACAGGAGGTTTACAGGGGGAACAGCACAAAACTAGTGGGCCTTTCCCATCTAACCCTGCACTGCCTGTGCCCGAGCCCATCTACCAATCCTCCCAGTCTCTCCCTTCCTATTTACCACTGTTGTTACACTTGAATTCAAGGATGGCATCACCCACTCCTGGCTCACCCACTCCTTTCCCTGACCTTTCCTGCACTTTTATTTCCCTTAGCTAGCTCCCTTTAACCATCCCAGCTGTGCCCCACCACTGTAATAGCCCTGCTTTTCTCCTCTATCTCCCACCTCTGCCTGGAATATGCATGTTCTGGGCCTGGGCCTGGGCCAAACATTGATGTTCTGGATCTGTTCTCAGACCAGAACACAAAGCACAGACCACCCCACAGCAGTATTTTGGACATTCCTTTTCTCAGGCATATGGGATCTAGAAACTGATCCTGAATTCCTGTATATATATTTCATGTACTTGCCCACAACAATAAAAAAGCTCTTCTAGAACTTGTTTTATATGGCAAAATGGAGGAAGATTCTTAATGCAAAGTACCAATGTTCAAACTATGAAAAGCCCAGTGACTTCCTGAACAAGACTGAGATATTAGCCCAAAGGTGACTGAGAGCAAATCTCATTGCTACAGCTGATTTTTAAGAGGAAAATCCTCTCCTGATTCACTCCCTTTCTTACACACCTGGCTAGTTATACAATAGTGACCAATGAACAGCTGCTAACAATGAGAAAACTGCTTTGTAAAAAGTTCAGGATCTGTTTACTACTCTCTTGAGAGGCTTTGAAGTGGGAGGGACTTCTTTCTTGCCAGGATGTTTTTCTTTCACTTGAAATTACTGTCTTTCTGTTTAACTCCAACACTTCTGTCTCCTTCATTTTTTCCCTAAAGCTTTGAGGAGCTTTGGGTTTCATACATCTGGGAGCATTAAAACTTCTATAGCAGATTTCTCTGACCTGATGCCCTCTGGATGAGTTGGGCCACATCTGCCCATTATCCCTAGCAAGCATGATGGGAGTTCTGGTCCAATAAATGTCGAGGGCATCAGATCAAACTATTTGAGAATTTGGACACATAGTTGTATTTCTAGTAATTTGTCCATATTTAGGTGTCACGTGTGCATGAAAAAAATTGGTTCACATCTATTCTAGAAAGTTTGGTTACAAATGTTGTAAAAAGTGTATTTTAGAGGCACTTGCACTTACTGAATGCCCTTCTGCAAACATCTTGTAGTACTTTACAAAAAAATGTGAAAAATTAAACCAAACAGGATATGAAAATGCAATGCCAAAGGAATGAGTCCTTAGGCGTGATCAAAATTTAGCTAATAACATAAAGAGTTTAATCCATGAAAGGAACTAAGTTCCCCAGGTTAAAGGAAAATAAGCAGGAACTGCTAAACCGCAATCCACAAATCACTTAAAAATCAAGCTGTCCTGAAGTCTTCCCTTGGATTACACTGAAAATGTTTTCTAAAATGTAGCCTCTAATAAATTCAAGCACCATCTATTCGCCTTCTGCTTTATTCTCCTAAGAAATTTTCATCCTTGAATAAAAAAAAAACTATAAATACATGTAGGCAGGTCAGATTAAGCTAAATATTGAAAGTAATCTCACTGGTTGTTTCTAATAACAATAAACTGAAAGAAACATTCTCATAGGAACTTAAGTTCTCTAACCTGATAACTAGTTCAACAATGACAGTTTATTTGAAAAATCCTATGTTGCTGTTACTTAAATGAGTGCTTGAATGTCATCATTGCCAACGTTATCAAGATAGTATTTAAATGCCTAAGCTTTTGTTTCAAAGATTTACATTGTGAAATAGAGCAGAGAGGGAGTGAAGAGCATCTTTGCAACATACAGTACAATCCTAGGACTTGAAAGAAAAGTACTTGCATCTCATCTGCATTCCCAACATAAAAGATTGTATCTTTTGATGACCTCATGACACCTGCTATGAGTAGGAGTATTCCATCTGACCATTCATTTATACAGTTACCTTTGCATTACTACCCAGAAAGCTAACTCAGTTATAATGCCAACTACAACTTTTAAAAAATCCAGTCCTATGCAAACTGTAGTCTTACCTGTGTAACTTCTCCTTTGGTGTATTGAAATATAATTTAGATTAACTATCTAGACTGTTTTGACCTTCTGTGAAAGAGGAGAACATTTGTAACCTAGCTTTTTATTCCATATGATTCTCAGTGTATTCGAAAATCAAATGGCTAAACCCAGATGAGGTTTATGAGTTTTTTAATTGGTATTTTAAAGCTTCTAGTAGATGCATGGGACTGCACTGTCAGTTGATAATACGAGATCTGTAATAATCAAACTATGCTTTCTGTATGCAACTTATCCTCAGCATACAAATATTATAAATTCTAGCTTTCTTGTAACTCTTCTAACTCATTTTAAACACGAATATTTGGAGATAGTAATAAATAAAATAAAATGTATAAACTATCTTTATAGTTTCTAAATTTAATTCAAAAGTTAAATACTAAAACAGTTAATAGATTAATTTCCTGATTTTACATATTGCAGAATTCATAATATTTCTGAGCTTTTAGGATGGAAAACATACATAGACATACATGCACAAACTTGCAATCACCGATGTGTGTCCAAGACAACTTTATTGAAGAACAATTCAGCAGCAGAGACAGACCACTACCTGATCACATGGCAATATTGTTATGAAACTAAAATAACATTCTAAGGCACTATTAGTTTAACTAAAAACCATAAGAAAAAACCAAATTGCATTGGCCAAACTCTAAATGTTCAGTATGTCCAATACTGTTTGAATCCCATTCATTAAATCCCAAGTTTCATTTAATTCAAAATCAGAGTCTTTTCTGATAAAATTATAAATTCATATGATTTTAGTTTAACAAGCAGATGTGTTTTTCAAATAAGATATTTTTCCAAGTTTCATCAATCATATTCATATTAATCAAGGAAACCGACATGTCTGTGAATTACTTGCAGTATGTTGCATATAGGCCATCTTATTTTATCTATTTTTTAGATTTTTGAATTGCTTTTCTAAATGCTGGTCATAGGTTGAATTTTCTAAAAAACTTAGTAGTTTAAGAATATTTTCTTTAGATTACAATATTTTTATTGTATATCAAAATATATCAGTAAAAACAAATAGTTGTTGTATGCTGAACCTTACCAATAAAAAAGAGGTTTTTTAATCTCATGTATTTGCATCCCAAATATGCAAACCCATGTACAAACCAGTTATGTATTTTGGCTCATAAGAATCTTGTTCATGGTCATTGTTGATGGGCTGCATCTGGCATGGTTAGCTTGTAATGTATCACAATATATAGTCTTTACATCATTTTAAGAAGTAATCAGAGGAGAGGCTGGAAGAGCAGTTCAGTAACAATAGTTACTCATGCTATGGTTAGATCTAGATTTACATCCCACCTTTTCTCTTGGAATTCATGGCTGTGTAGAGCAGTAATCCCTCCCTAAATTTTTCCACAATAGTGAACCTTTGGGGCAGGTTGGACTGAGTAGGAATAAATTTCTGATTTCATTCTCCAGTATAGAGTCTTAATGTTTCTCTACGATTCAAAGAAAAAAAATTCTGGTTAGCAAACTTTATTAAAATTAAGGAAAGAATCCTCAGCACTTTATTCAATGCTTTATTCACTTTTTCCTTTCTGATGTGGAACAACAAAAGCCACAGATTCCTGCCACTACAAAATGTAAATATGTTCTCATGGAATCTATTTTATTTTTTAAACAGACACGCACACACACACACAAATGCACATATTTATGTGAACAACAGCTAAAGTAAAATAGGCATCTATACTTGAATAGAAAGTTACTGTATGTTTGAGGGAAACAAACTGAAATATCTGTTCTAATCCTCTGTAGTCTGTAAGAGTTTTATGTACTTCTTTTAAATGCTTTCATATAGCACTATTTGTAACCACGGGCTGAAAGTTAGAAAGGGGTTTTCAGTTCTGAAGTAACAGAGTGCTGGAATGAACTGCCAAGAGATACTTTAGATTCCCTTTCCTTAGAGGATTTTAAGAAAAGATTGGACATGGATCTGTGAAGGGATGTACTCTATATGGTATAGAATGTCTTCTCTCTCTCTGGCTAGGAGATTTGGAGAACACAGTTCTCTGTGTTCTTTCCAGCTCTGTTTTTTTTTTTGTTAATATAGTTTCAATAATTAGTCCACAACGTTTTCCCTTTCTCTTCTCACAGCAGAATTTAATATTTTCCTTTTCCTTTCTTCTTTGAACTATATAACTGTGACAATTCTCGTGAGAGGAAACACAGTACGTTAGCATTACAAATACTTTTTTTTTAACACTGGAAAACCCAGAATCCCAATGGAGAGGTTTCAGCTGTGTTCCTTTCCTAAGAGTGTGATACATATCTGGTCATCATCACTTCTATTATTGTACAAACTAAAGAAAGAAATGGTCAAAAGTTCCTGTGTGACCTCTTTGACAGCTTCCCGGGCTAGAAGCAAGTTTGGCAGGCTAAAACACATTCTGTTTTAAAATAATGGATTTTTTTAAAGGATATATAATGTTGATTACATATTAGTTCATTTTGGGTTATATCTGTCAACAGTGACTAATTTGGTGAAGGAGATATTTAAAATGTTTGGCTGCCCATCCTGTAGCAAGGAGGGAAAAAGTCATTCCTCTGAGCTGAATGAAGCACCAATTTGTTTGGATGAAATTTTATTTCAATTTTTTTTTCTAGCACCTAAAAAGTAATTTAGATGAAAATCTCAAATTCTGAAAATTCTGCAGTCTGATTTATGTAGAATTCTACAACTTACTTAGCTTCCATGTGAGGGGGAAAAAAACTGGGCCAATTAGCCGGCACATTTGAACCAATAATGCTGAATAAAGAGGCTATAAAATAAGATATAATATTAATAATAATAATAATAATATATTAAAATTGTATGGTGCCCGACTCTCTGGGCATATATTCATATATAAATGTATGTGCCTACATTTGCATAAACAATGATTTTTCTAAACTTTCTTTTGATCTCAGTGAGAACTGTTGGGCATCTGATTTTTTCCTGCATGTTTATGAATTTTCTAGAATACTATACGTTTATAATGCATCAAAACCACATCAGATGAAACATTCTGTTGTTTAAAATTGAACAGAAGTTATGTTCTTCCACTATATAGGAGATAGGTAAAGGTAAAGGTTTCCCTTGACATTAAGTCCACTCGTGTCTGACTCTAGGGGGCGGTGCTCATCTCCGTTTCAAAGCCGAAGAGCCAGCATTTGTCCGTAGACACTTCCATGGTCATGTGGCCAGCATGACTAAACGGAACGCTGTTACCTGCCCGCCGAAGCGGTACCTATTAATCTACTCACATTTGCATGTTTTCGAACTGCTAGGTTGGCAGGAGCTGGGACTAGCAACGGGAGCTCACCCCGTCACACAGATTTGAACCGCTGACCTTCTGATCGGCAGGCGCAGCAGCTCAGCGGTTTAACCCGCAGCGCCTCCTTATATAGGAGATAAGCACAACAAATTATTAAGGAAGAATTCTAGAACTGGTATCAGGAGGATATCCTGAATGAGAGATTTGTCTTGACTTTAATCTAGATCTATGCATAGATTCTTTACAACTTCAGGGTCATCCCGAACTTAGGTGTACATTGTTATCCATGTTATTGCCTTGATTTCTACCCTGCTTGACTTCTTAGGAGATCCCGTATTTTATTCTACCCTATTACACACACACATAAAACCTAAGTACAGTGACCGATACAAGGTCTCTGAGTGCATTTAATTAATTAACATTTAATTCTTGACAGCACCAGTCTAACATTTTTAAAGCACTCCATTTTTTCCTGGTTATTATTTTTAAAATTACTTTCTTGCATCTGTCTTTTCAGGTATTTATCTATGATGCTTTTCAAAATGCTAATTGGAAACAATACAGCAAAAACAACACAAATAGATTTGTATCAAAACTGTGCAATAAGATACAGTAATATATAAACAGCTCTGCAAAGAACACACATCTCTTTATAAAATTTGTTAATTAAGCATAGATAAAATTTGCTAGCCTTTTATTAAAGAAATGAATAAATAGTTCTCCTCTTACTTGCATTTGAAACTACCTGTTCAAATTCAAATCATAGTGCTGTCTTCCTGATAATAACAAATAAAATTATGCACATCCATTGCTTTATAGGAGGATATTTTTATAGAGTTCTACTTTGCAGCAGCGCTCTTGTTGCAATTAAAATATTAATAAAATATTAATTTGACTTGTGAGGACTTTCATACTATTCAATAAAACTGTTACTAGTGTTAAAACAATGGGCTGATTCAGAGTTAATCATCTTTAGAATCAACCCATTGACATTCAGTGGAGTATTCTAAGTGTGACAGAATTTGGAGCCAATCCACTAGGTATCCTATACTGTCTGCATCATTGTCTCTCAGGAAACAAAAACCCTTGTTCCTTGTTCAAGACTACTAAAAGTGGACAATTTGAAAAACCAACAGCTCATACCTGTTAGAGCTGCATTTTAAAAAATTCAGTCAGAAAGAAATGCCAGCAAAACAGATGTTTTAACGTTTGTTTTGTTTTTTAAGAGCTACATTCATAGATTTAGATGTTCTTAATACTTAACAAAGTATGTTACTCCTGGTTTAGTACATGGGGTGAGGGGAGAAAAATATTTTGGACAACTGTCTGAACCCAATAGGAAGGATAAACTTAACACTAAAACTGTTGGATGATGGGTACATCAGGGATAAAAAGCAGTGCATGATCTGGAAGGTGGGCCAACTGGCTAGCTCAGCCTGGTAGGAAGGTGGACTTGTGCTTCCCTGTGCTTTGTGCAACAATGTCCTTGCTATGAAGGGAACAAAAACTGTGCTGCCACCTGTCGTCTTTGAGTATAAAAGCACACTCACCCCAAAGGTCAATTGTTTCTTTTGTTCTTGCCAATCCGTAGGCAGTGTTGGTACCAGAGCTTGTATTGGCATAGTTAGGTGATGATTTTCCATGGATAATCCCCTAACACAGGATACTTCCAGGTAAATTAAACCTGCTGATAAGGATGCATTATTGACCCAACTGTATAATGCAGGTGTGTTCCAACTGCGTGCTTAGAAATGAAAGAACTAACCTATAAAGTGCATAAAATATTACTTCAGAACACTTTTTGGGGAAGCCTCTTGTAAGATCAGTTTAACCATATCATTAGGCACTGGATAGCCACACAGTTATACCCACAACTCTATCTTTCTCTTTTCCTCCCTTGGTCTTTATTTATTTATTGATCGATAGATAGCCAGCCAGCCAGCCAGCCAGCCAGCCAGCCTGGAGTGAAAGAAATGTTTTGCCACATACTGTTTTTGTGTCTCTTCACATCTATGATCACTCAGAAGTTTAATTGGGGCAATTAAACCCTTGCTTTATAGATAGATAGATCCTAAACATAACTGAATCAGCTTAGGATTCATCAGAAGCAAATCAGACCTTTGGTATTTTAAATGGTGTTCAGCTACCTCAAGAGACACAGCCATGCCAGAATTTGGGAATATACTGCCATATTTTTAAAAGCTGGCAAAAATGTAAAGTCTGCCAAGCTGAGTATCTACAAGATTCATATTTGATCATTCAGACTTGTAGTTACAGTTTCTGTAGCTTTCACACCGTAAAACTGGCCGATTGCTCATTGTCCGTTTGCTGCTATTTCGCCTCCAAAACTCCTTGATGCTGAAACTGCAATCTCTCATCATGTCATTGAGTCACTGCAGATGTGGAAAATTAAAACTTGAGCCAAGTTACAGGTAAGCTGAAATAACAGATTTGTTATCCTCTTCTTTTACTGTGGCTCAAAAAATTTAGAAAAATGCTTAGGAATATTAGGGCAAGAGAAGGTTGACTATGGCAAGGCACTGCGTTGCAGATAAAGCTGTGAAGCAAAATATTACAAGTGACAGATACCCTGCTAAGTATTTCTGATAAGAGGTTGGACATGGATATATTCTGCCCTTAATTCCCTTCCTTAATTTAAATAATTACAGAGGCACTAAAAATTATTTTTTACAAAGTGGAGAAGGCTGAGGCTGCTAAAGCTGGACACAAGGAGCCTGACACTAGACAGGTCCATTATCAAACACAGTCCAGGCGCTTCCACATTGAAGGCTGAGAAATGAACAGCAAGAAGTCCATTACTGTGTAAGAGCAGAAGAAAGAAAAAGATTTAAAGCCTACTCTGTTATATATAGGGGACTGGATAGCTAGATTCTTCAGTAGCTACGCTCCTTTGTAATTAGGTCTTTAATGACTACCATAAAAATAACTTAAGTACCCTAGCCTTATTCTTGACTCTTCCTCCTAAGAGTCAATCACTTTGAGAAGTGATTGAATTTCTAGAGAGAGGTCAACCCCTGGCCAAATATGTGACACACTGAACTTCGTACACTATGGTATTATGCTGCTTTTGCCTCTTTAGTTTTCAAGCAACACAAGCCTGCAAAAGTAAATATATCTCACCAAGTATCCCCTGTGCTACTATGCAGGGCTGCAACTGGGGGGGTGGGGGCAACCGGGGCATGTGCCCTGGGCACTGTGCTGGGGGGGCACCAAAATGAGCGCTGGGGGACACCAAAATGAGTGCGGGGGGTGCCAAAATGGGCACAGAATCCATATTTGCCCCAGGTGACACAGACCCTTGTTGCAGGCCTGCTACTATGGTCATTTAAAAGGTTTTGTTAGGTATGCTAGGAACCGATAGATTATCTTAAAAGAAGTGAATTAAGCTTCCAACCCCACCCTTCCATCATAGTAGCCACACACTCTTGCTGAACTGGAGGAAAATAATGTTCTAAAATTGACATGACAAACACTTGGAAGCCAACTAAAACCTTATTGAATACTGGAATCCCACAATAAAGGAAAAGTAGATTGGAAAACAGAAAGAAAGGCAGTACAATGCAATGTAGTGACCCAGATTAATTTATTGAACAAGTACAACAGGTCCAGCCAGGTTTTCTTACTCTGGAAAGACATGTGTGGTAGAGATCAGTGACCATACTCCTATTGTAAAGGATAGTGTCTAAGATTTTCTGCTGGGAGACAGTGACCTGATCTTTTGGCATTCAATAACTGCTCTATGACGTGGAAACAGAGTAATGGAACTTTCAGAACAGGCCTGATTCTGATGCTCTTTGTTTCTTATATCTTTGCTCCTATGAATATAATTATAAAATAAAGTTCCTACTGGTGAAAAGAGTGGAATAACAATCAAAATTTGGGGGAATTTTCCTGAAATCATTGGAATTTGGCAAGAAAGATTCTCCTTCTCCTAAAATCGGGTTCATAAAGTTTACAGGTAGATGAAAGAAAAACTTTCAATTGTTTTATAAGGATTTCCAGGTTTTCAGTAGCACAGTAGTCTCTTTCAAAAGTCTAATGTGGACATGTGTTTAGTGATGTAACTGCTCTTACATTTAAAAGACAAATTTAGAAGAGATTTTCTTGATATAGATGGAAAGTTTGACACCGTGCAGTAGAACAAGAAGCATCTATCTTCAGACATTTGTAAAATAATGTATTTCCTGGCAGGGACTGTACCGCTATATAACTGTTTAATCTTCAGTAATGCTGTTTGCAGTCACAGCAGTCTAGCCAATGGTAAAAATTCTATCACACAAATGCATTCAATGAACCATTTGCTGCTGATAAATAAGATTTCAGTTTATTGTTTATTGATTAGTCAAATGACCACATCAAATCATAACACTTCATAATGATAAATGAGCAAAGAAATAAGGGGATTGTATGTTTCAGTGTTGTGCCATGAGACAAATCAAGCCTTTCCTGTATTTGGAAAAATAACAATTCATATAGTCCAGTAAAATGTGACCATATGTGCAGCATAAACTGATCCTAAAAGGATACCAGGCTTTGTTGTCTTCAGTACTACTTCCTGCAAGATATTTATAACTTTTTATGCTTACTTATATCTACCTATTTGTCGCTTTGGAATATAATTCAAGTATTGATGGGCTAAACCGCTTCCAATAGATTTGATAATTCCACAGGTTTCTCATGCCAAATGTTATAAAGTAAGTCCCATCAGACTGTTAAAATGCCACTAATGAAGCAATCCCCAATAACTCCAATTAACTTTAACATTTAACATTGCTCCAATAACTGTCAAGCTGAAACGAATGACTTAAAATTTACATTAGTTTAATAATAACTACTTTTCCAGACTTAGAAAAGCTCAAAAAAAATATGCTATGTATTATAACCATTTATTTTAATCCTTATTTGAATATTACTGCAGACCTCTGTAAACATTCTGCTCTACACATCTTTTTAGGAATTCCGTAGATTGCAAGTAAAGTTTTATGAGTAGTGTATAATTAGGAATGCTCATGTTTTGAAACAAAATATTTTTTCTTCAAGGTTATGCAAACTAAGACTATTTTAAATGAATATCAGAAAATAGACTTTTTAGCTTTTTGTTCCAAGTTATAATGGGTTAATATTTCTTAGCAAATTCTGTTTTCTTTCAAGAGATTGTTTATATGCCTACATGGTGTTATAATGATAAGTTGTGTTATATTTGGGAATGGTATTGCAAGAATGCTGCTATCTTATATCTTTGACCCTGGGAAGAAAAGAAAAAAGCTTCAGAATGTACAGTATTCTCTGATTTATCATAAGCTACAAATATAACCAATTTCTGCAACAAAAAATATTTTTAAAAATTAGCATTGCTCCCATCTAGAAAAATCCCATCATGGCTTTCATACATTTATCTCATAATATCTGAATATGCAAGTGGAAAGAAATGATGCAAGGAAATCCAGAGATAGTAGAATTACCTTTGTTAAATATTGATTGTTTTATAGTTGATACTTTAAAATATTATTTATTACAAAGATTTGTGTACCAGCCCCACCCCCTAATTCTGTTGTTTAACCAGTTCAGTCTGGTTCATAAGAACCAGTTATGACATTTTCTCACACTGTAGTCTCATATTTTTCCTCCTTGTCCAGGCAGGGTGGGAAGAAGCCCCAGAGCACATCTGACAAAGACTGGGATGTGCATCCATAGGCAAACCCACAACCCTGACAGGAGTGTGCTCCAGACTTTCTGGGCAGCCATCTTGTTTAGACAAAGAAGGAAGAACTGAAGTTTTTGCCTCAGTTGTTCTAATTATATTGAAAGTATGGGGACTTAAGCACCTAATAAAATATTTAACTTCTGATGATTCCTTTTTTACAAAAAAAATGTGCATAATTATGCTTTATTGCTAAAAAAAATTCTCCTGGTGTTGGGGTATATGCATCCCTACATAGTTCAGTAGTATTTTGAACATATAATTGTATTTCATCAATTGAGTTTGAAGCAGAAATATGGCCATTGAGTTTAGGATTCATCTGATGCCCCTGAAATAGTACACACACACACACACACACACACACACATACACTTATTTATTTATTTATTTATTTACTATTCCGCCTTTATTATTTTTATAAATAACTCAAGGCGGGGAACATACTTATTACTCTGTCCTCTTCCTATTTTCCCCACAACAACAACCCTGTGAGGTGAGTTGGGCTGAGAGAGAGAGACTGGCCCAAGGTCACCCAGCTGGCTTTCATGCCCAAGGTGGGACTAGAACTCACAGTCTCCTGGTTTCTAGCCTGTTGCCTTAACCACTAGACCAAACTGGCTCGCTCTCAGATTATTATCTCTCAGATAATCAGATTATCTGTCTCAGATTATCTCTCTCAGATTACCAGATTATCTCTCTCAGATAATTATTTTAAATATGTGCAATATTAAAATGCAAAATAAGCAAAAGTTAAATTAGCACTCATTTTTAACCATCCACAACAAATTTTCTAACTTTTGTTATCAAGAAATGCGATCCAGTTCAAAAGAAATTCTTTATATGGAAGATATTTTTCTGTTAGTCTTACATTCAAAAACCTGCATTTCTCAAGGCTTGCAAATTTACTTTAGTTACATTGTATTATTTAGAGCAGATTCCTGAATTTCTGATATCAAGATGAAGAGAAAGGTCAATCCTATTTGAAATACTGAAAGAGAAAGGTCAATCCTATTTGAAATGTTAATGGTTCAAGTCACAGCAAAATTTGGAGGCCTGTGTCTTATTGACACTGTTGTGACTTGCAGTCGCAACTTTTTTTTAAACCTTTTCAGTAGGAGCCATCTCATTAGTAATAAAGGATCCAGCTTATTTCAGATCAGACTATTTATTTATTTATTTATCAAATTTATCACCGCCCATCTCCCCCACAAGGAGGGACTCTGGGCAGTTCACAATAAAAACACAATATAATATAAATAATATACAATAATATCAATAACATAAAATATAAATATATTAAAATATAATAAAATCCAGATGGCTAAGTCTCTCTGTCCACAAGCAAACAGGGCAATTCTATGGAGCTAACCATCCTCAAGAGGAACTATTCTCTTTCCCACCCCAGACATGTTGACAAAGCTAGGTTTTTAATTTTTTTCAGAAGTCCAGGAGTGAGGAGACCTGCCTCAACTCCAGGAGGAGAATGTTCCAAAGGGCAGGTGCTATTGCAGAGAAGGCACGTTTCCGCGATCCTGCCAGATGAAACTCCTTAACAGATGGAATCCATAGCATGCCTTCTCTGCATGCCTGGGTGGGACGGGTTGATGTAATAGGGATGAGACAGTCCCTCAGGTCGCCTGGCCCCATGCCATGTAGGGCTTTAAAGGCCATAACCAACACCTTGAATTGGACGCAGAAGCAAACTGGAACCCAGTGCAGCTCACCCAGTAAAGGTGTTACACATGCCACCCTAGGGGCACATAAACTTTCCCACGCTGCTGGATTCTGGACCAGCTGTAGCTTCCAGATACTTTTCAAGGGTAGCCCCATGTAGAACATATTACAGTAATCTATATGAGAGATAAGCAGGACATGAGTGACTGTTTGAAGGGCCTCTCGTTCCAGGAAGGGGCGTAACTGGTGCACAACACGAAGCTGTGCAAAGGCCCTCCTGGTCACAACTGCCACCTGCTCTTCAATCAGGAGTCATGAGTCCAGGAGGACCCCCAAGTTACGGATCTTTCTGGGGCAGTGCAACCCCATCCAGATCTAAAGATGACAAATTCCCAGAAGCTGAGGGACCATTAATCCACAGCCACTCCATCTTACCAGGGTTCAGTTGAAGCTTGTTGTTCCCCATCCAGGCCCCCACAGCCCCCAGACACTCAGAGAGGGTGAACACGGCATCACTTACTTCATCTGGGATGGAGATGTATAATTGAGTATCTTCCACATATTGATGATACCTCATCCCATGGTGACGGATGATCTCGCCCAGTGGTTTCATGTAAATGTTAAAGAGGAGTGGAGAGAGAACCAAGCCCTGCGGCACCCCACAAAGTAGGGGCCGCGGGGTGGATCTCTCGCTCCCTAGCAACACCGACTGAGACCAATCCTGGAGAAAGGCAAACCAGCATAAAACCACACCACCCGCCCCCAACTCCCTGAGTCAGTCCAGAAGGATACCACAGTTGATGGTATCGAGAGTCACTGAGAGGTCAAGGAGAGCGAGGATGGATGCACTGCCTCCATCCTGCTCCCACCACAGATCATCCATAAATGCAACTTATGTCGTTTCCATCCCATAACTGGGTCTGAAACCTGACTGGAAGGGGTCTAGATAATCTGTCTCATCCAGAATCCTCTGGAGCTGCAGTGCCACCACTTTCTCAACCACCTTCCCCAAAAAGGGGAGGTGGGAGACTGGACGAAAATTGTCCAGTACCAGGGTCCAGCAATGGTTTCTTAAGGATGGAGCACATCAGCGCTTCCTTGAAGGCTGCTGGGAACACCCCCTCTCTCAAGGATGAATTCACCATCGCCTGGACCCAGCCACATGTCACCACCTGGGCTGCTTTCACCAGCCAGGAGGGACATGGATCTAATTGGCAAGTGGTGGCATTTACAGACCAAAGGATCCTGTCCACTTCTTCAGGTTCAACAGGATCAAACTGTTCCCAGATTACACGGTAAGTATGTTCCCTGGGTATCTCGCCAGACTCTGTCTCACGCTTGGAGTCCAACTTGGAATGGATCCGAGCGATTTTATCCTGCAGATGCCCAGCAAATTCCTCAGCATGGCCCTGGAGATGGAGTTCTGAATCCCCTCTCCCCAGAAGGGATTGGGTAATCTTAAACAGGGCCGTCGGGCGGCATTCTGCAGATGCAATAAGAGCAGAGAAATATTGATGTTTTGCCACTCTTACCACCACAAAGTAGGCCTTAACCGCGGCTCTAGCTTGTGTTTGGTTGGATTCGGTCTTTGTATTTGTCTTCCTCCAGCGGCGCTCTAGGTGTCTCTTAACCCGCTTCAGAACCCTCAGCTCCTCTGTAAACCACGGGGAGTATCGGGTTCAAATGGACAAGAGAGCCATTTAGCTATTTAAGTATTTAGCCATTTAATTTGCTCTTGTCTTCTCCAGTTCCCCCCAACCTGGTGCTTCCTAGATGTGATAATTCCTGTAATTTCCAATGGTCTTTTCCATGCTTTTCCAAACTGATCCTTTTAACCGAATGTGCAAGGATTGAATTATTTTGGATATGCAATACCTGTGTTCTTAAACTGTGTTGCATGATTCCTCCCATAATTTTACCAAATCTTTTAATATCCCCCTTTATGTGAAAATGATGTATTTACCATTCCAAGGAAGGTGCTTACACTCATCCATCAGTGAACCTGCTAGAAATACAATTGACTTTTGTGAGTGGGCCACAGGGTTACCTAAATAAGACACAGGTACAGTATTTCTGAGAAATGGTCATGTTAGTCCTTGAAAAACAACCGCCCAGAGTCCCTCTTCTGGGGGAGATGGGCGGTGGCTAAATATGAGAAATAAATAAATAAATAAATAAATAAAAATGAGAGCTATCATTTGAGAATGGTTCAAAAATATGTTCTCTTTCTCTCTCTCTTTTTGGTAAAGATAATGCAAACTTCACTCCTTTCCCAAGAAATGGGGATTCTCTACAGCAAGAAGAGTTCAGAATCTGATCATGCTGATGCTGTTTTTACAAACAGTTGCCATATAGTAGGCAATAGGCATGTTTTGTTATGGCTGTCAGACCACTTCAGTACTCTTGGAATGGTTGAGGTGGGGGTAGCCCATTGGGATCTCCAGATCTGCAGAACTGTTTGCCGCCTCAAAGCACCGAGCATCTGTGGCCTTTGGAAGGTTATGTTGCTTTTATGTGGGTGCATGTATGCAACCAATAATTCTGTGAAAGCAGCTATGCCTAGACATACATATGGAATCAGTCTGGGATAGCCTTCCAAACAGCCATGCAGAGACTTCTGGAGAACCCAGCTGCCTCAGCATTTCAAGGAAAGCCACTGTGTTCGTGCAAAGCACTTCAGAACTTTTGCACAACCCTACTCTGTCGTAAGTCCCATTGAGTTTACTATCTTGTACTCCCATGTAAGTGTGCATAAGTTGTTGCTATACTGTTTAGGTCTGTTTACTCCATGCAAGTTGGGATAGTAACTGGGGAAAAAGATCTTAGGTGGATTGAATTATTTCTTTCTTCTCCATGCAAAAAGGAAACAGAAAAATGTTTTGTGCTAGGCTGCAAGTAAATCTATGCATGCTTAATCAGGAGTAAGTCCCATTGAATTCAGTGGTTCTTAGTTCACTTAAGTATGTGTTTAGGGGTTCTTCTATTAGTGAATATGGTATGGACTGGAATAGCAGTGAAACTGAAAAGGGAAAATGTTGATCCCCAAAGTGATGGAAGAAACGCATATTTAGTGAATAATATGAGCAGATATAACATAAGGACATCATTATTTCCTAGTAGTGGAATTGTGGAATATGAATACAGTGCATCTTCTAGGTGTATGGTAAAATATGTAGTCATGAAATAAGTGACTTTATGGGATTATTATATTTCATATGGAGATAATCTATTTTCAAATAGTTTGCATCTGTCAAGCTTTGATCACAAAACAAATAGACTTAGGTAACAGTATTCTAGGGAAACAGCATCATTCATTGAGGCAAGATCTGTGAGTGGCCAAATGTTCTCACATTGCATTTTTCATGAGATTTAGCAAGTACAAAAAGGAACATAGAAGCCAAATCTTGGTTAATATTTCTCAGTACGTTCCCTCTCTCAGTCATAAGCTATTAGGGCTGGAACTTTTTGTGAAGCCATACTTTTTTTATATATAAATTTCCCTAAAAGCTTTACAGAGAACATAAAAACTAACACAAACCACTAAAGAGTAGAAGAAGCAAAGAGAGAAATAAAAAAATGAAAGTGCAGAAAGAAAGAAAGAAAGAATAA